>NC_083325.1:37073984-37697734 GCF_963455315.2 Globicephala melas
TTTCGTGAATTTTCAAATCTACTCAGTTCTTGGTATTATAATTACCTTGACCAAAATACTGTGAAATTACTGCTCTGATCTACTAATGGCTGCAAAAATCAAGTCGTTGTGGTTTCATGCCAAGGGGCCATAGCAAGGTGGCGCAATGATTTCTGACACAGAAGACAACTTCTAAAAACTCAAAAGGGAAAATTAACGGGATGTGGTTTACATTGCCAAAGACTGTTCATTAATTACCAATTTAATCACTGCTGGAGGCATGACATTACAAAAATCTGGCTGAAAGTTCTAATAGATTATGAAGACCACCTAAGAAGAGTGACCAAGAAATGTACAAAACAATTAATACTGTTTCACTGCTATCAAAGACACTCAGATTATTTTACATCAAGTGAAGCAAAGGAATTAGGAGCTTCACAGTGCCACCACTAGGAACCTTAAATACAATAGCACACAATTAGTAATGCACATGTGACTTTTCGTTCAAAGCATATATCCTTGGGAAAGCCAGAACATGATAAGGAGAACAAAAGAAACATTAAAAAATGAAATGAATAAAGATTTAAACTCTACCCTTGTGCATACTGAGCAATAACAGAATAGGCAATACAAAATACAGCTCTTAGTAACGGTGATATCATCCTGGGATGTTCAACACTGCACTGAACAGCCATATGGAAAATGTCTATGGCCATTAATAGCCGCATAAAAGGAGTGTTCCTGATGCTAAAATACCTAGCCCTAGATTCATGTATTCATGGCAATCTCAAATAAATAAGACTTTTGAGACTAGGGGTTTGTGGCCACATAATAGAAAAGATGCTTGAGTTTTCTCCCCCAACAATGCTAGTGTTTTGTGTGACTTTGAAGATATGCGAGCAAGCTAACAATATGTTTTCTAAGAAGTCTAGTAGCCATTGTTAGGATAGTAGGCTTCAAATCAACTTAAATTTAGACATAATAGATAAACTATTATTTAAATCATAATGAATAAAACCCACTGCTATGTACAGAGGCATTTATGTCGAATACAGAAGTACATTGGCATTCTTCTCCTATAAAATGCAACTATAAAAAAGATTAAGCTATATATTTAAAGTGTCTTACTGGTCTGAAACGGATTATGTACATTAAATCTTCTATCAATTGTGTTGGTGTAAGAAATAAGGAATATATTTTCATCTCTGTGCCCTGGGTGTAGACATTCCAGTTCATACAGAGAATAAAAATCTGTAAATAAGACAAATTCTTACTCTCTGTTATTAGAGGTTTTAGATTTCTTTTTATAATAACTGATGTTCTTTTAAAATTACAAGTGCAAAGTTACCTACTTCTTCCTAGTAATAGAACTATATGTAATCAGGAAAAATAAAAATTTTAGCTTGACCTTAACTTTAAAGTTTGATTCCTAGAGGCTAGCCATTTAAATGTAACACAGCCGATCTTCATAAACATATAAGCATAATCTTACATACATTTTTACGATGAGACATACTTGGGACACATATATATATATGAAAACTACGGGAAAAGTTTCTTTCAGAGATAGATGATATGATGATATTTAGTGTTTTTTACCAGTTGGATGGTAACTGCTTCTTTGATTATATGGAAAAAATCTAGTGATCTTATCTAAATCTGCTACAATTATCAGCACAACGGACTAGTCCCATTTAAATCAATATTTTCCAATTAACATCAAAAGTACAAGGTTGATGTCCCACCCCTTCGTATCAACAAAATACCTGTTAAAGGTTTAATTCGCAAAAGAGCGGCTTGCATTCTTACCAAATAAGCCCTTTGGATTCACTGCTAATGACCAGTAAAAAAAAAAAAGTCACTGTATCTTTCTTTGATTGCTGATCTTTGTAGTTAACTAAGGACTGACCAAACTGAAATTCCTTTCCCATATACACAGTTTTCTTTAGAGGATTCAAATATTACTGCAAACCTTTAAAGACAGATATTACAAACCTTTCAGGACTTGCTGCTAACTTGCAGTTTGATCCTGCTAAGTGAGGGTGGACTCCTATGCCAATTAATTGTAATGGGTCACTCACTATGTTTGCAGATTAAATATCAGACAAAAAACTTCAAGTCTGGATTATAATAATGTTGTGATTTTTTGGCTGATTTTTCTTTTAAAAAATATTCCAGGGCTTCCCTGGTGGCGCAGTGGTTGAGAGTCTGCCTGCCGATGCAGGGGACACGGGTTCGTGCCCCGGTCCGGGAAGATCCCACATGACGCAAGTGGCTGGGCCCGTGAGCGTCAGGAGCCTGTGCTCCGCAACGGGAGAGGCCACAACAGTGAGAGGCCCGCGTACCGCCAAAAAAAAACAAAAACAAAACAAAACAAAACAAAATTCCTGGTATCTAACAACTATATGCAAAGCATATTCTTATGTTACATAATTTATGATTGAAAAAATGAAAAACATATTTATAAATTCACTGTTAAGTGATTAAACTAGATTGAAGACTCATTCCCAATTCTCTTTTTAGACTTTCTATTTATAAAATAGATTTCATTCTTTCTTAAAAACGAAAAGGTATAATTAAACCTATATAGCATCCTTCTTCTGATAGGTTCAAAGTGCTTCATATCCTAATAGCAATTCCAAGGAGTGTGGGTAGCAGGATTGTCACTCCTTATTCTTAGAGTGTACTGATCCTAAACTTTAGTATATCAAATGCAAACATGTCTTTCAGCTATTTATTATAATTACATGAGTATAACTAAATGTCATGGTGGATTTATTAAATGTATTTTTTTAAAAAAGCAACTATATTCGAATGTAAAGTAATAAGCAAAAGAGTCTGAAATAGACTAGTTTCTTAAATTCTATTTATGCATTTCTTGGGGAAAAAGTGTGAGAATTGAGAAATAAAGAAAGCGAGAGAGAGACATGGACATATATACACTACCAAACGTAAGGTAGATAGCTAGTGGGAAGCAGCCGCATAGCACAGGGATATCAACTAGGTGCTTTGTGACCGTCTGGAGGGGTGGGATGGGGAGGGTGGGAGGCAGGGAGACGCGGGAGGGAAGAGATATGGGAACATATATATATGTATAACTGATTCACTTTGTTATAAAGCAGAAACTAGCACACCATTGTAAAGCGATTATACCCCAATAAAGATATTAAAAAAAAAAAGATATTAAAAAAAAAAGGAAATATTTTCTTGAAAAAAGTTATTACATTTTTCTCAGAGTTTAAGTTTAAATATATTATACAGTCAAGGAAGCTCCTTTGGCTATATAATGGCTAGATTGTTGAACCTGTCAAACCCTTCAGTTGTACTTTGAAAAAAGTTATTTTAAGTATACGTGAAAAATAATGAACAAAACAAATATCACACCTAAAATTTATATTAGTAAAATGTAAAATGAAAATCTCAAAGGGAATAGGAAGCAAAGAAATAGAAATCACAGAGCTCAGAGCAATGAAATCTGTCTCCTATAGAAAACTAATTTCAGAAAACACCTGAAACAGGTTAAACAAATGTTTAAAGGCACAGAGATACAAATGAATAATGTAAACTACTTTCCCTAAAAAAGATCTAAATTCATCATGTACTTGCAGCAAGTTCTCATTAAAACACGCAATGGTAATCTTGACAAAAATTAAGAAAAATTATAAGGTTTACAGTATCTGTGTTTGTAAGTTCCCTTTTAAGAGAAATTACAGCTCAAATATTTTCCGAAGATTACTTAAGTAGAGTCTGTACATGAGGATCCACAAGATAGTATTACCAAGAGTTGTCTTCAGTGTCTTAGAAATTGTTTCCTAGCCTTCCAGCATAAAGCTATACTAATTTATATGAGGGAATGTTTGCTTAGAGTGATGTGATTCAAGGCAGAGCTGGGAGCTGAACTCTAATGAGAGATCCCAGAGTATGGGAAGAGTAGGTATGTGTAAGAATTTGGTGTGTACACAACATAACAAAGCAAGGTATCAAAATGTAGGATACAAGAATAGGAAGAAAAGGATGATACAGGGAACCTCGAGCCCCCAAGTGGCAAATGTCATCTCTGTAACTGATCTGAGAAAGGGGAACCCTTTAACTTTCTCTGACCAATGATAATCAGTTCTGCTGTAAAGACCTTCAGAGTCAGTTTTTTTCCCTGTTTACCAAGAAACTCCTTATAGCAACCCCAATTTTTCATATTTAAGCTCATGTTTTTCTTAGCTGACACTCAGAAGATATGAAAAATAGACTGTCACTATTCCCTCCCTTAACTTATTCATTGAACAAACATTTACTTAATATTAATACTTGGTGCTGGGGATACAAGGTTCTTGTACTTTGAATAGCTCACAGTTGAGGGAGAGAGAGATGTATAATTAGATAATTATATGGGAAATGTGGCAGTAGTAATATGTACAATATATTAGAAAAAGATACAGGAAGGAGAATTAACTTTGCTGCTAGGAGCCATGACAGAGGTACTCACAGAAGAAGTTATTTTCCTAACAAGGGAAGACAGGCATTTCAGGGAGAACAGCAAATGCTTGATACAGGAACGAAAGAGTATGCCACATTCTAAGCAACTTAGTTGAGTTAGACTGTAGAGTGAATAATGGGAGAGAGGTGAGAAATGAGGCTAGAAAGGGAAGGGGCAGGATTTGCAAGAACTTTTTATATGAGGCCATTTTGAGTAGTTTGGAACTTATTCTCTTGGGTAAGCGGGAGAAAGAATCTGAGCCTTCATATACTCAAATTACTACTTAAACTATTTCACAGTCCTCTCTTTATATTTCATAAGCCTGTCTTTCCTTAAAAGTAGACCTTTGCTTTCAATCCTTTAACACTTCCCTGAATCCTCTGTAAGTTCTCTCTCTCAGCCCAGAACTAGATACAAACTAGATACCTCAAAAGCGGTTAACATGTACAGAGCAGACGGACATTGTCCCATGCAATTATACTTCTATTTAAGAACTCTAACATCAATTATTAAAATAGCTCTACTCATTCTTCCTGGTATTCATCAGAAGGTCCTAGATTAGCTGTATAGAAACGAAGTTTAGAAGGATAAGAGATAGAAATTGCTGAAGAAGTCCTATATCAGCAGTCTCCTAAGAGTAACTAAGCTCTTCGGTAAACTCTTGAAGATTTAAGGTCAGTGACTCATTTATTCAAGACTTGGGGTCACTCCTGGGTACCAACTTTTTTTTTTTTTTCTCACTCTTGGGAACTCTCAGTTAAACTAAGAACACAAAAAGCCGTGGGTACCTGCGGGTATATATATATCTCTCCCTGCCAGCAACTAGACTCTTAGTACCAAAGGATACATTATAAACGCAAGATAATTTATAATGAATTTAAAAATAAGGGCATGGTAAATTAAGGCTCAAATTAAAGAGCATAAGGAAGTGAAAATAGTAGCAGCAGTTCACTAAATTAGATGCCAGATTTTTTTTTTTCTTAGTTAAACCTGCTTTTTATTTACCAGAAGTCTTTTGATCTCTCCAGAGTGAAAGGGATGCTGACACTGAAGTGGGGATGGCATTAGTCATGGTTCCCTTACCCACTCCACCGTGGACACCAATTAATTTGAATGTCACACAGGAGAAAAAAATTTTCTTTGCCTCCATATCACAAATGGAAAAACAGATTTAGAGAGATTAAATAATTTCTACTTTTAGTATCACTTAACTCATATTCAGTTGCTCCAGAGATGAAATTTGGTATTTTCCCTTTTAATTTTGTCAGCCAAGTTGGCCATACTACTTTTCCAAAATATGGACAGTACTACGAAATAACTCAAACCTGTATGTACAAGAGCTACCAGAAATGATAAAGAAAATGATCAAATTAAGAAAACTACCATATCATTGGAAAAGCTATCAACCTGATTATAAAGTTGCATACTAAACTGAAAATCTGAAAAGCAATGGCAAGGTCTAACTTCTTTTGTGAAACGGGAGTTACCTGATATTTTACATTTTCTTTCTTAAATCATTTCAATATTAGCTATAAGGCCCACAGAGTAACAAATGTCAAAACTAGAGCAACAGTCCCAGAATGTACTATTTAGGTCATGGAACTGATGTTCTTCCCAACACATCTATATACGGCTTGACTTATCTGAAAAATGAGCAACAGTAGAATGCGCAAGAGAGTTTTTAAAGTGAGCTTAAACTATAACTGAGAAGAGGCTACAACAATATCTTCCATGCCACACATTCTTCTTACAATGTGGTGGGGTCTATGTCTCTGCTACTTAAACCTGGGTATGGCTTTGTGTCTCCTCAGGTCAACAGTATGGCAAAGGTGACTTTTAAAGCTAGATCATAAGAATGCATAAGAGAGTTCACTTTACTCTCTTGGGACACTCGCTGTTAGACCCAGCCACCATGCTGTGAGGAAGCCCAAACTAGCCCAAGTAGAGAAACCATATGGAGAGGCCACATGTAGGTGTTCCAACTGACAGCATAGTTCCTAGAAGAAAACCAGCCCCTGACAACATGCAACAGAAATAAAACATTCCCCCAGTGTCCTATCCTAAGGCCTAATTTATAGAATCTGTAAGCAAAATAAAATGGTTATTTTATGCCAATAGGTTTTCAGTGTTTTATAATGTAGCAAAAGATAACCTGAAAGAGGAAGGGTAGGGAAAATATCTTTGGGACTGTTTGAAGCATAGTTTCATAAGCAGTAGGGTACAACTTTGCGTAAGTGGGAAACAAATGCAATAAAGTAAGCAAATGTCTTCTCAATGTCAACAGAATTGATAGTATTGAATTCGCCATTTATTCCACACCTAAGCACAAACAAATATCATCAACTGTAAAAGTGAATAGTTCTTTCTACATCTCTTCTTAAAACACACACACACACACACACACACACACACACACACACACACACCCTTAGAGATACTGAAACACAACATTAGTTTAAATGAAACAGCTTTATGGTCAAGTACATTTGGGTATGCTAAGAAAACAATCTATTAAAAACATCCTTTTTGGATACCAAAAATTTCCCTAGTTTAAAATATTTATCTAAACACGACATATTTTTAAAAGAGAGAATAAAGGGAAAAAACTCTGTAAGCCATTTGTTATATTACCCTTCAGGATAAATTTTTTTTTTTTGCGGTATGCGTGCCTCTCACTGTTGTGGCCTCTCCCGTTGCGGAGCACAGGCTCTGGATGCGCAGGCTCAGTGGCCATGGCTCACGGGCCCAGCTGCTCCGCGGCATGTGGGATCTTCCCGGACCTGGGCACAAACCCATGTCCCCTGCATTGGCAGGTGGACTCTCAACCACTGCGCCACCAGGGAAGCCCGAGATAAATATTAATATTTTGATTATTTTCCTTCCTGAACTTTACAATGCATATATAAAAACACAGTCTTTCAAAATGGAGTTCGTATGCCATATGCTATTTTATATCTTTCTTTTTGTACAAAATGACACTGTGCACATTTCCCTATGTCCTTTCAATATTCTTTCAAAACATTATTGAATAATTTTCAATAGCTACATAACAAGTATATATATTTGTTGTAATTCATTTGATCATTCCCCTAGTCTGAGTGACTGCCATTCCGTTACTTTTGCTATTATAAATAACTATGTGATGAAAACCTGCATATTGATCTTTGTTAGTGGAATTATTGGATAAAATGGAATGAGCATTTCTTAATGAAGTTTACTTGCTTTCCAGAAAGATGTGGCAAGTAACATGCCACCAGCGGTATTATCCAACTCGATGAAACATCACTAACATCATGTTTCTTAAAATCCAAGTTATATATTTTACAGATACAGTAAGATGTCACAGACATAGAATATGCGATGTTTTAGTAGTTAACTTATGATACTGAATTCACACTAATGTAATTTAGCTAAAAGTTTAAGTTTTATTTGGGAAATTAGAAGTGCAAGCAAAATTACTGGTGCCTTAAAAAGAAGAGATGACCAATAAAATATGTGTTGACAGTTTAAAGTAATAAATGAATAAATTGAATGAAAAAACAAACAGCCTTAAAAATCAGGATACTTGAATTCTAAGCCTAGTTTGCCACTGTTTGCAACCCTAGGTAAATTTAAACACCCTTTCCTAACTCGTTTTCTTAACCTCTACAATGGATACAACAGTAATATCTATTCCTACTTCACAAGGATTTCAGAAAAATAAACAAGAAGGAAATAAAACATAATGCTTTAAAAACATACTCTCTGAAGTCAAATTGTCTAGGTTCAATTCTTGGCTCTGTTACTTATAGGCTGTGTGACCATGGGCAACTCATTAATTTGTATGTCAGTTTTTTCAACTATAAAACAGAGATTATACTTAACTCATATAATTGTTGTGAAGATTAAACAAGAAAATCCACAAGAAAGCACTTTGAATCCTGCTTGATACATGGTAAGTGCTCATAAACATTAGATGACAATTATTAATATATGTAAAATTTACACATAGGTAAAATAATGGCTTTTTAAGATCTACTTGGCAGATCATTTAAATCTCAGGTGTTCTAAATTTAAAATCAACACACTTGAAAAATATAGAGCTATAAATTTTCCATAATTTTTAGAGCCTGAAAGAACTATGAAACAAAATTTATCACAAATAAAATATAATATCAACAAAATAACTCTCTTTTTAAAGAGAATATTCTCTCTGTGGCTATTTACTTAACTGGATCCTTCTCTCCCATCAAGTCTTAGTTCAAATGTCCCTTCCTCAAGTCACTCGTACCTACTCAAATTATCCTCTACTATATCATGTAGTTTTCACAGTCTGTAGTTAACTTATTTATTCATTATTACCAGTCTCTTCCCACCAAAATGTAAATTCCATGAGAGAAGAGGCTTTGTCTTGTCTTTTCTTTTTTTTGCGGGGGGTGGGATCTTATTTCCCTCATCTGCGTTCGAACCTGCACCCCCTGCAGTGGAAGTGTGAAGTCTTAACCACTGGACCACTAGGGAAGTCCCCGAAACTTAGTCTTTTCTATCTCTACAAAAATACTAATTTCTGACACTCAATAAATATCTGACTGAACCAACAAATTGATGATATAATAGATGGCTAGGCACTGAAAGAGCTGGTATAAAGACTACAAAATTTCTTCCTCAGAAAAAATGGCCATCTAGATTAGCATTTCTCAAGGATTTTTATCATGACCCACAATTAAAAATACATTTTATATCAAGATCCAGTAAGCACACATACCCACGTAACTAAAACAAGTCTCACACAAAAGTACTATGATGTGTGATAAATTCTGATATTTTCGATTTCATTTAGATATTCTATTCCTTTTCATTGAAAATAAAATTACTGTGGCCCACTACACTGATTTTATATCACATTACTGTGTAAAGACTTGAAGTCTGTATATTGTACAGCACAGGAAATATAGCCAATATTTCACAATAATTTTAAATGGAGTACAGTCTATAAAATATTGAATTACTACGTTGTACACCTGAAATTAATATAATATTGTAAATCAACTATACTTCACTTAAAGAAAAACAAAATAATAATAAATAAAGAAAAAAAAGACAAAGTCTGAAAAACAGTGGTCAAGTTCAGAGGTTATTCTCTGAAAGGCATTAAAAAAAGTATGCGTGGGAAGGAAGAAATAAAACTGCCTTTGTTCATAGATGTCATGATTATCTTATGTAGGAAATCTGAAAGAATTGAAGGAAAAAAAAAAAAAAGAAGCCAAACCTCTCCTGGAACTAATAAGCAATTATAGCAAGGTTGTAAGATACAAGGTTAACATGCAAAAGTCAATTGCTTTCCTATATACCAGAAATGAACAAGTAGAATTTGAAATTAAAAACATAATCCTACTTACATTTGCACCCCCAAAATGAATGTCTGTGACATAGGACAAAAGCAACACAATGGAGCAAAGATCATCTTCTCAACAAATGGTGCTGGAACAACCAGACATGCACATGCAAAAAAATAAATCTAGACACAGACCTTACACCTTTCACAAAATTTAACTCAAAATGGATCACAGACCTAAATGTAAAACACAATACTGTAAAACTCCTAGAAGATAACACAGGAGAAAACCTAAATGACCTTGAGTATGGTGATTCCTTTTTGATATAACGCCAAAGGCATGACCCATGAAAGAACTAATGGTTAAACTGGGTTTCATTAAAATTTAAAACTTCTGCTCTGTGCTTCCCTGGTGGCATAATGGTTAAGAATCCGCCTGCCAATGCAGGGGACAGGGGTTTGAGCCCTGGTCGGGGAAGATCCCACATGCCGCGGAGCAGCTAAGCCCGTGCGCCACAACTACTGAGCTTGCGCTCTAGAGCCCACGAGTCACGACTACTGAGCCCACGCACCTAGAGCCCATGCTCCACAACAAGAGAAGCCACCGCGATGAGAAGCCCACGCACTGCAACAAAGAGTAGCCTCTGCTCGCCGCAACTAGAGAAAGCCTGCGCACGGCAATGAAGACCCAATGCAGCCAAAAATTTTAAAACATGAATTAATTAATTAAAAAAAAACTGCAAAAAAAAACCCCTTCTGCTCTGTGAAACACAATGTAGAGAGAATAAGAAGACAAGCCACAGTCAGGGAGAAAATATTTGCAAAGATACAACTGATAAAAGACTGGTATCCAAAAGAAACAAAGAACTCTTTAAACTCAGCAGTAAGAAAACAACCGGATTAAAAAATGGGCCAATGATCTTAAGAGACACCTCTCCAAAGAAGATATACAGATGGCATATAAGTATATATAAAGATGTTCCACATCATATATTATCAGCAAAATGCAAATTAAAACAATGAGACACCACTACACACCTATTAGAATGGCTAAAATCCAGAACACTGACAACATCCAATGCTGGCGAGAATGTAAAACACAAGAATTCTCATTCATTGCTGGTGGGAATGAAAAATGGTACACCTACTTTGGAAGACAGTTTGGTGATTTCTTACAAAAGTAAACACACTCTTACCATAAGGTCCAGCAAACGTCCTTGTATTTACCCAAAGGAGCTGAAAACTTAAGTCCACATAAAAACCTTCATGTAAAAAAAAAAAAAAAAAAAAAAAACCTTCATGTAGATGACTATAGCAGCTTTATTCATGATTGCCAAAACTTGGAAGCAACCAAGATGCATTTCCGTAGGTGAATGGATAAACTGTGGTACCTCCAGACAATGGAATATTATTCAGCATTAAAAAGAAATGAGCTATCAAATCATGAAAAGACATGGAGGAACCTTAAATGCATATTACTAAGTGAAAAGAAGCCATATCAGAAAAGGCAACATACTACGGTTCCAAATATATGACATTCTGGAAAAGGTAAAATTATGAAGACAATAAAATTATCAGGTTCCCAGAGGTTGGGGATGAAGGGAGAGATAAATGGGTGAAACACAAAGAATTCCTAGGGCAGTGAAAATACTCTGTATGATATTATAAAGATGGATACGTGTCATTATACATTTGTCTAAACTCATAGAATGTACACCAAGAGTGAACCATAATGTAAACTACAGACTTTGGGTAATAATGATGTGTCAATGTAGGTTCACAGTTTTAACAAATGTACCACCCTGGCAGGGCATGTTATTAAGGAGGGAGGCTATGCATGTGTGGGTTGAGAGGGTATATGAGAAATCTCTGTACCTTCCCCTCAATTCTGTTAACTTAAAACTGCTCTAAAAAAATAAAATCTTAATTAAAAAAAAAGAACATGCAGTTTTATGTATATGTAAAATTGGGGGTAGGGCAGGGTTGTCATAATTTTCAGATTCATGAAGAGGTTCATGTCCCCCTAAATCTAAATCTATTACTATATGTTCGTTATTATCTGTGAGGCACTACACAAAAATATGTATAAAAATATGGCTTAACATAGGGATGGCAGTATATGATAGGAAAGAGGATGGACTCTGGAGTCTGGTAAGTCTTGGGTTCAAATCCTAAATTCATCATTTATCGACTACAACCTTGTACATATTATCTTACCTATCAGCTTCAGTTTTCTTATCTAAAAAGGAGTTTTTATATCTACTTCATGAGGTTAGGTAAAATAAAAATTATGTAAAACATCCATTATAGTGCCTGGAATATATGCTAAGTATTGTGCTGGCCAAAAAGTTCATTTGGGTCTTATGGAAAAACCTGAAAGAACTTTCTGGCCAACCCAATATTTCAATAAATTGTAGGCATCATTGTTATATTCTAATGTTTCCAACAAAATTAACTTCCATTGACAAAATACAATCCTAAGCAAAGTACAACTAAATTACAAAGGGTAAATTAACAAAAAAACAGATTATTCATGTATATGTGGAAATTATATTCCAGGATCTTACTTTTTCTAACAGCTAATACTGCTGTGCAGGAATAATTACAACCTGCTCCTCCAAGTATGGATTTATCAGTTCAAAGAAAGTACCAAGTACCCACAGTATACACAGTCTGTGGAAAAATAATTTATCAAAAATATAAATAAGTTACTCTTATTTACACCCCCAGGATTACAATGAACAATGTATGGTTTTTTTAACCAATGTTCCTCACATCACTTAGCTGTCTGTTGCAGAGCGGTGTGGCTGCGTTGGTATTCTGCTTATTCCCTGCCTTAAAAGCTGCATCTCTTCTTGCTTGCTCAAGCAGAACTCTTGCTCTTTCTTTGAGTTCTTCTTGTCTGGATAACATTCGATGCTTAAAAACAAAGATACAGAATTAGAAGCCAAAACAAACAAACAAAACTCCCAAAAACCCATGTAATCCATTTTTGTAAACTAATCAATAGTTATACAATTCGTCAAAATAATAGTGGTCAGGAATAAGATTGTAGTTTTATGAGATTACCCATAGAAAATATTAATGTTGACTAGAAACTGTGGAATGAATACATATATCTTGACTAAAAGGAACTATACCTTTACTGGCTAAAACTGGGTTAAATTTAATTACATTTTCATTAGAACATAGTCTCATAAGGTATAAAGTCCATACACATATTATATACATTCTTCAAATTTCCTAATCACAGTATAATCTGGCAAAGACATTTTTTCAAGTTCGTAGTTTTATTTTTATAGTTGTATAGAATTGATAACAAGGTGTCTTCCAAATTTGCATTTTGAAAGATTTTAATTATCTGTGGCAACAACTCTTTAAATTCTTGACAATTTAACGTTTATAGAAAATTCAAAGCTATAGTATTTTATTTAAAGAAAAATAATACTGTTTTTCTCTATGGCTCACTCTCCTTACAACAATTAAACATCAGAATTAGAACAGTATTTTCTTGGATTAATTTGTAATCTTACAATATATTTTTGGAGAAAAACAGGTAGAACCTCAATGGAAATCAGCTCTTAAATGGGGCATTAATCCAAAGCACAAATATTCATAATGTGTATAGTTCAAATTCCTTTTCTCTACTAAAGTAGCCAACTTCTGACTTTAGATGGCTATGACTATGACTTTAATACTTAATTTCTTTTAATTCCTTTTCTTTGCATAGTTTTGGTTCAGTCATAATTATCATTCATGGTCAAGGAAGAGGTAATAAACAGCAACCTATTACTTTATTTGGAATAATGTGAAACTTAAAAAATTTAGTACATCAAAAAAAAATTTAGTACATCATTTTTGGGTCTCTTTGTGACCTTTATATTTTGATACAGCAAATTTTAAACTTTTTTCTGTAATTTTAGGCAAAGATTTTTCTTGAAGTCTACAATTCAGTGATTTTTTTTTAGTATATTCACAAGTTTGTGAACCATCAACACTAGCTAATTCCAGAACATTTTCATCACCCAAGGTTTTAAGAGGATTAAACAAAAATTCTTAACTTAATAGATACAATTGAAATGTATAAGCGATAATGAAAGATTTTTACCTCATACTGATAGGACATAATAGAACAGAGTTCATAACTGCATTTGAACTGGTTACAAATCAACGTATTCTCAAAAAACAGACAAAATTAATTAAATGAACGCTGAATTGGCAGTCAAGACTGTTAATCCTTCTTCCACTAATAATAAGCAATGCAAAACTGAACAGGTCACTTAAAACCATTACATGATATTTAAGAACTCTGAAGTCAGACAGACCTAGTTCCATTACTTGAGTAACTTGTGAGCAAGCTACTCAATCTCTTTAAGCCTCAGTTTCCTTATTTATAATATGGGGATAAAAATAGATCAACTCTCATAAAGATATTGTAAAGATTAAGTGAAAGAGAGTAATGTAGTGAGCACCAGATAAATGTTAACTATTAATATATTTTTAAAAATCTCTCAATTTCCTCATTTTTTAAATGAAGGGAGATCATCTTTAAAATCCCACTCACTGGGAAGCAGCCGCATAGCACAGGGAGATCAGCTCGGTGCTTTGTGACCACCTAGAGGGGTGGGGTAGGGAAGGTGGGAGGGAGACGCAAGAGGGAGGAGATATGGGGATATATGTATATGTATAGCTGATTCACTTTGTTATAAAGCAGAAACTAACACACCATTGTAAAGCAATTATACTCCAATAAAGATGTTAAAAAAATCCCACTCACTGTAAACTTTTCAAATACTTAGAGTAGATCATCTTAAAGTTCCCACTAGCTCTAAATTCTGTGATTATACAGTCCTTTAGGGATTCCAATCAGCTACACAGTGAAAAACTGCTCTGGTCTTAAGAGTACATAAACACAAAATTTTTTTCTGATTAAAATGCAATTCATATTCATCATAGAAATTTTAGAAAATATATAAAAGTAAAAAGAGGAAAAATAAAAGCATGACCCTCCTTGATTTCAAACTATATCACTATTACAAAGCTATAATATATATGCCGGTATGATACTGGCATAAAAACAGACACATAGATCAGTGGAACAGAACAGAGAGCCCAGAAACAAACCCATACATATATGGTCAATTAATTTACAACAAAGGAGTAAAAAAATATACAATGGGGAAATGGTGTTGGGCAAACTGTATAGCCACATGCATTGTAATATTATCTACCTACAAAAAAGGATTAAATCTTGCCACTTGTGACAACATAGATGGATCCTGAGGGCATTATGCTAAAAGAAATGAGTCAGAGAAAGATAAATACCCTACGATCTCACTTATACGTGGAATCTAAAAAACAACCCGCCCTGCCCCCCCCCCCCCAAAATCCCTGAAACCAAGCTCACAGATACAGAGAACAGACTGGTGTTTGCTGGAGGCTGGGGGTGGGCTAAATGGGTAAAGGCGTCAAAATGAGTATGTCATGGGAATATAACATACAACATGGTAAATATAGTTAATTACACTGTATTGCATATTTGAAGGTTGCTAAGAGAGTAGATCCCCAAAGTTCTAATCACAAGGAAAATAAAAACTTTTGCAACTATGTATGGTAACTGATATTAACTTGGCTTATTGTGCTGAACATTTTGCAATAGATACAAATATTGAATCATTATGTTGTACACCTGAAAATAATACAATACATGAATTACAACTCAATTTTAAAAAAAGAAATATTTTTTAAAAATTAGCAATCCCAGCACCCAGGGATAATCATTGTAGAATCATGCTTTTTTCCACTTAATAGTCTAAATATTATGAGCATTTTCTCATATCCTTAAATATTTCTTTGAAAACATGATTTTAAACTGTCTACCTAGCATTCTATTAATATGAACATATCATACTTTAATTTGTCTTACATTATTGGATATTTAGGCTGTTTATAATTTTTTACTATCATAAACAATGCTTTTGTGAACATCTTTATATGTAAATTCTTGTATACAGTTCTTATTATCTCCTTAGGAAAAATTCCTGGAGAATCTAATGGGGTAAACACTGTTAAGGGACTTAATGTAATTGTTGATTATTTTACATCTGGGCTATAATTATTTTTAGTGCTGTTATGGCCAAAACCAAAGAGATATTGTGAGCATAAAGTTCAGGGGCACAGACTTTGAAGTCAGACAAGGCTGGTTTTGAATTCAAACTTTTAACATTTATTATATGACCTTAAGGCAACTCTGTAGATCTTGGTTCTCCCATATATATATAATAGGCACCAACAACTCACCTCATGGGTTGTAAAGTCTGAGATATGTGTAAGATATATAATGGTCATCACATGTATCAGCCACTCAAATGGGCAACATTCTGACTTGTTAAGTCTATACAGCCACATTAAATGATCAAATTTCCTCTAATCAGAGGCTATTAATTATTAGACTCTATTATTTTATGAGTTTCTAAGAAAGAACACTGTCAGTTAAACTCTAACATATTATTATAAGTAACATCTTGATTTCAGAGAAGTTAAAATGTAAAAAATGTATGTCTTAGAATCAATAAAATACAGTATACAAAAGAAAAATAAAATTTAGCTACAATAAAAAACTTACCAAGTATTAACACCTATACTACAATTTTCGGTACCAGGCAATGAACACTTTTGCCAAAAATTTTTTAAAATTTACCCTAAGCAAAATTCTAACCAGTAAACCAATTGCCAACAAACAAACACATATGGAGTTGTAAATAGATGCTGCTTCTATCATCCTGTGGATTTACTGTACATCACTTAAATCACCTGAACAGAATCACAGCACGACACAGTTTTAGAGTTTAAAGGGCTCTCAGAGATTATTTCATTTAACATACTTAGAAAATAAGATTTAAAGAATTTAAATGGCTAATTAACATGTTACACTGGTAATTACTGGAGCCAAGATGAGAGCCAAGATGAGAATCCAGGTTTACTGAGTCCTAGTTCAGAGCATTTTTAATTTTTAAACACTAATCAATTTCCAGATTTAACTGAACATTTTTACCTTAAAAATCTGGTTTACGAGAAAAATCTGTATTGATATTCAAATTTAGGCTCACCAAATTCTGCAAATGTCAGTCACTATATGTTTAATGATTATCTACTCTGTAGGGACACTATGATACTCTGAAAGTTTAGGTACTTAGAACATTAGATTTGAGATTTCTGATTAGGAGAACAGGGGCTTGCTTTGTTAGCTATTATATTTCTTTGATTCTAAGATGCACATTTTAATACCTCTGAAAACAAAATTGATGACATTTTATATCTCTGTCATATAGGTGGTAGTTAAGACATAGTCATCAGTACCTACATATGCATGTGCTTGATAATTCTGGTGGCAAGACTATAATTCCTTGATGTTTCATTTAACAACCCCTTGAGTACTATTTGAAATGCAACAGAACTCCAGGTTATTGTCTGAAAATCTTTTCTTAGGACCTACCAGAAAGGTTAAGAAAGTGCTACTGGGACTTCCCTGGTGGCACAATGGTTAAGAATCCGCCTGTCAATGCCAGGGACACGGGTTCAAGCCCTGATCCAGAAAGATCCCACATGCCGCGGGGCAACTAAGCCATGCACCACAACTACTGAGCCTGCGAGCCACAACTACTGAGCCCACATGCCACAACTACTGAAGCCCACGTGCCTACCCATGCTCTGCAACGAGAAGCCACTGCAATGAGAAGCCCATGCATCACAATGAAGAGTAGCCCCCACTCGCCGCAACTAGAGAAAGCCTGCATGCAGCAACAAAAACCCAACACAGCCAAAAATAATTTTAAAAAAAATTAAAAGAAAGTGCCATTATCAGTGAGTATTACTGAGAAGAAAATCTGGGAGACAACTGTGAAGAAATGCTGTAATTCAGAGGTTCTCAACCTTTCTGGTCTCAGAATCCCTTTATATGCTTAAAAATTGAGGATCCCCAAAAGCTTTAGCTTATGTGGGCTACATCTATAGATATTTGTCATTTTGGAAATTAAATGGAAAATTTTTTTAAATATTTACTTATTCATTCCTTTAAAATAGCTATAATAAACCCATTAGATGTTAACATATTCTAATAAAAATAACTACACTAAAAAACAAAACTGAGAAGAACAGCACTATTTTACATTTTTTGCAAATCAATCTTTAATATCTGCCTTAATTGAAGGCAGCTATATACTCATATCTACTTCTGTATTCAGTCTCTTGAGATATCACAAACCATGTAGCCTCCAGAAAACACCATTGTACACTTGTGACAGAATGAAAGTGCAAAAGGTAAATAAAGTTCTAGTATTGTTATGAAAATAGTTTCAACTTTGGGGACTCTCGGAAAGAGTCTTGGAGGGCCTGAGAGGTCCCCAGATCATACTTTGAGAACCACTGTTGTAACATCAGGCTTTTGATGGCACAGAGGACAATACTATGTGGAAAAACAGGAACACCGACAACTCTATATCACAAAGTGATTCATAAGAGTTAGTCTAAACTCTAATTCTAAATTGATTATACCTTAACCAATTTATTTTGCTAAAAAATTCCTTTTTATGTATACATAAGAGCATTATATGATTAAAAAATCCATGCCTAAATAAGTCTAAAAGAACTCTTTCACTAGGTATAAAATAAAAATTCTATGTGATAAGAAAACCATGTATCATAATTTATTGGCAGTGTTTTTCTTTCTTTGTTGTACATAAAATAATGGTATATCTTATCACTGATGGCACCATAGATTCAATTAAATCCATGCCATATTCCCCACATGGGGAGAAATTTCGATGTTACTGGGATTTTTAACCACAAATAATGATGGGACTAAAATTACCAACTGCAATGCAACTAAAGTATTTGAAGAAAATGCTGTAAATGGTAAATATTTTAATTTGGCATTATACATTTCCAGAATGATATGCTTACAAAATGGAATGCTGAAATAGCTTTGACTTATTCTGTAAAATATTTTTATAGGTTAATAACATTTTGATTTGAAAAGTTGACATTCTTTATTCTTCAATCTTGAAATTGGGATTTATTTATAGGCTTAAAATATTATAAACTTTAAATGAAGAGCAGGTTTTTCTAAAATGGGAAATTATACTTCACCTTTAATCATTTGTAAAGTAGTCTATGAATACAAAAAGAAACAACAAAAAAGAATAACTATTTACTACATATATGTATTCATCATTCTAACTCACTTACCTGGACTGTTTTTGCAGAATGATTTGCATGATTTAAGATGGTTCTATCAGCATCTGAATCAGACTCTGTCTGCCTCAGGGAATTACGTTTTTTCTTGGCAAGGTCTGCATCTCTATTGTACGAATATCCAAGTTTAGAAGTGGGAGATAAACTTGGTTTTTTCACAGGTGATTCAGGATCTGATCTGCATTCTAAGGGTCTGGAATTCTCTAATTTTTCTTGCTCCAAGTTACTACTGATGTCTATATCCTGAAGCTTTTGCTCATCGGTCTCCTCACAAATAAAGGGTGGAGACACATCCTTCTTATCACTATTGTATAAGTCACTTAATTCTAAAGTCTCCGTTTTCAATAGTCTCTTCTTGCCTAACAAAACTTGTGTGTGGTTTGAATCTGTACTGTAACATATTCCAGGGTCATCGGATCCTGAAGTCCTTCCAGAGCTCTGCTGGGACTTTTGGGGTTCTGTGTCACTTTTAGTCCTGCGACAGTAAGGGGAGGCTGTGCTTGGACTGAGATGATCATCAGGAGTCTGGTGTTCACTTTCTGACTCTCCAACCCCACTATCATTTACAAATACAGAGTCGTCCTGGGATAGGAAGTCTACCCCTCCGCTGGTAGGCTGCTGCAGCTGAGGCTCCCGTTTCAGATCACTAAGCTCTGCATAGAATTTTTCCTGATCAACAGAACTATTTGTATCTGTTTCATAGTTTCCAACTTTATATGTGCTTTTACTGCTATTTTCTTCTATTTGAACAACATTTAACTCTTGCCCACTGAAATGTGCCCTAATTTGATAGAGATAGGTCATAACAGTCAGTTTGTCAGGAATTGCTAATAAAACCATATCAGAAGGTTCCAATAACCGGGAAATTCCTATGCTGGCAAATCCATCATATGCCTTCAGAGGAAAGAAAAACAGAAGATATATTGAAGAGTTCAGACAATCCATACATTTTAACTTTTTTAAAGAAACTTAAAACATCATCACATTTTAAAAACAGCAAAATAACAGATGTTAACTAGACTTACTGTGGTGAGCATTTCACAATGTATACAAATATCAAATCATTATGTTGTACACTTGAGACTGAGGTACTGTTATATGGCAATTACACCTCAAAAAAGAGTTAAAAATAAAACACAATTCAGTTACCATTTTAAAAAAACAAGCAAAATTTTAATGGCTTTTTGTTGCTATTGGAGGGTACATTATGTTACTGACATTATGCCACTGACATTATGCCACATGAACAGAGCAACATTCCAAGTTGGAAATTTGTAAAAGTTTGGTAGATCCAAGAGTAAAACATTTTTATTAGTTAATAACAATTGAAATGTTCTTCTCCAATAAAGAAAACAAGCAAAAATGAGAGTTAAAACAAACAAACAAAAAAACTTAGAATAGACTTTGTGATAAAGAACTAGGGTATAAAGAAATAATAATTCATCTGGAGCTTTATTATTCCTATTAACCCCTCTTTTCAGTGGTCATGTAATTGCAGTGATTTGTGAAGATAAAGTACAGGTAGATATCCCAAAAGAACTAACTCCTAGATTGCCTGGTATAAAATATAAGTAAGTGCTACTTAAGTCTAGAAACATAGAAACATTTTTAAAACGCCCAATTAAGATTGATTTTCATAATGAGAAGAGTGACTTCATTTTCACTTCATCCATTTTGGAAAGAAGGAAATGTTTTGAGTAGTACAACCTAGTTTAGAATGTGAGGCTGCATTGTATAACTTTTGTTAGCCTTTAAATGACTGTGGCACATCAGGTTTTTCTAGTTTTGAAGAATCAAAGCTGTTTCTCAATTTACAATTAATTATTACTATCCTGAACTAACCCTTGAAAACAGCATTGTGTTGCTAGGAAGCATTAAAAATATGGCTAAACATTTAGATATACTCTTGGAAAAACTAAGGACCCTCTAGTTATATTCTTGCTTTGGGATATAAAATGTCTCATCTTTGTAACAACCCAGATATAGGATCACAACTCAAAGTTTTTCTAAAAAGCAAGTTTAGGAAATTATGTAACAATTCAGAAGGAATCAGTCTTTTGCATATACATGTTACAGTGCATTTCTACCTTTGAATTTAATTCTTGTATTCTTCCTGTAGTTTAATAAATGTTATGGAATAAGAAAGAAAATGAAAAATAAATTGTGATATTAAAACCTCTTCAATTTTCACAGCACTATGCTTTATAGTATAGGTACCTCAAAATATTTACTTGAGAGAATGGCTCAGTTGGTGTGCATGTTTGGGCCTGTTTGTTATTTTACATGTTTTAGGAAAATTAAAGTCATTTTCTTCCTCATGAGTCCTGACAACTTGATTGACAGACATCAATTGTAGACCATCAGGAAAAGCACCACAGGCAGTATTCTAAACATTTCCCAATTATCTAAAACACTGACATATTGGTTAAGATCAGATGTCACAGGTAAATACCATTTTTATTCAGCACTTTTTACAGACCTGGGAAAATGATTAGCTTACTTGTGGGGAATCTCCTGCTGGTATTTTGTTTCATGTAGCAATTCATTTTATGCACACTAATTGCACTAAAAGAAATTTAAAAACAAACCAGATTTCTTGTAAGCGAGGTCAAGACTTTATAAAGGAATTTTCCCATAGGTTAACCTCTTCTGCGATAATCAATTACCTACTGTCTTTTTAGCTGCGTGTGGAGAAAAAAGAGGTCTTTAAAAGAAAATAGTCTTATTCATTGCTAGATGTTATTTAATTGGTAAGGAGTCACTGCCAGTTATGTTATGCATCTGCATGGAACTTAAGACACAGGCATTGTTTCTTGTACTGTTTTAAGTCCAATTAAGGGCAGATGGGGTTACCCGGAAGAACTGTGTAAAGCCGGAAATAAGTCTGTAGGTAGCAAATGATACTCAATGTAGATATCAGGTAAGAAGCTGTGGGACTTCCCTGGTAGTCCAGTGGTTAACACTCCATGCTCCCAATGCAGGGGCCTAGGTTTGGTCTCTGGTCAGGGAACTAGATTCTGCATGCCGCAACTAAAGATTCCATGTGCCTCAATTAAGACCCGGAACAGCCAAATAAATAAATAAATGTTAAAAAAAAAAAAAAGAAGTTGCAAAGTGATGAAAAGGAAAGTATAACAACAATTATGTATTGACTTGTGCAATGAATGGGATCATCTAAATTAAAATCCTTTCAAAAAGCTATAATTGGGACTTCCCTGGTGGCGCAGTGGTTAAGAATCCACCTGCCAATGCAGGGGACACAAGTTCGAACCCTGGTCCGGGAAGATCCCACATGCCGCAGAGTAACTAAGCCCATGTGCCACAACTACTGAGCCTGCACTCTAGAGCCCGTGAGCCACAACTACTGAAGCCCATGTACCACAACAACTGAAGCCCGTGTGCCTAGAGCCCAGGCTCTGCAACAAGAGAAGCCACCACAATAAGTCCATGCACCAGAACGAAGAGTAGTCCCTGCTGGCCACAACTAGAGAAGGCCCGCATGCACCAGCAAAGACCCAAGGCAGCCAGAAATAAATAAGTAAATTTATTTAAAAAAAAAAAAAAGCTAGGGCTCCCCTGGTGGCACAGTGGTTGAGAGTCCGTCTGCCGATGCAGGGGACATGGGTTCGTGCCCTGGTCCGGGAAGATCCCACATACCGCGGAGCGGCTGGGCCCGTGAGCCATGGCCGCTGTGCCTGCGCGTCCGGAGCCTGTGCTCCGCAATGGGAGAGGCCACAACAGTGAGAGGCCCACGTACCGCAAAAAAAAAAAAAAAAAAGCTATAATCATCTGCCCTTTAAGATTTAATTGAGAAAAAATTTTAATGAGATATATTTCTCTTTGTAATAATATGTAAATCCAAGGTATGTTCATCATTATTAAATTTCTGAAGAAAATAATGTAAAGAAGTATAACTTAAGCCCTAATGAGATTCCTCATACTCTTTAAAAATATATAGCTAGGTAAAATAAAAAATGTTTGCTTTTCAAAATTTTAAACAGTAACTTGAAAGCTTCACTTTATAAAAAATAATAATGGTTTATTTTATAATGCTCCTGTCTGCATTTAAATTTGCTTATTCAAATGCAAGAAAATGCAGGTAAAGAACTGTCATATCTAAAGATACAGTTGTCTCTTGGTATCCATGGGGGACTAATTCCAACACCCCCTGCAGATATCAAATCTGGGGATGCTCAAGTCCCTTATGTAAAATGGTAGAATACAGCCAGCCCTCTGTATCTGTGGGTTCCACATCCATGGATACAGAGGGCCAACTGTATAACTTAATTGACGAAAAATAAGGCATTTTGCTTTGACAGACACAGGCTCTTCAAAATCATACAAGAAATAATTCAAGAGAATGCCTTATTTTGAAGCATGATTTCTATAAAGAAAATTATACTGATTTTTAAAGATTATCTTTTTTAATAGCATATTTCAATTAAAAAAACTGACTGCTTTTAAATGTTTTTCTCTGGGGCCAGCATCATGCATTTGCAAAGAAACAAGAATTCTTTAATGGAAATATAAATTTTTGGTTTTAGAGAGCAATAAAAGTAAAAAAAAAGTTGATTTAAATTCTCATCTGTTAATTGAACTTTTATCAAGGTTCCCTTTATAGTCTTTTTCTCACTGGTGGTTTTAACTATTTAAATAAAGTAAATTAAAAACTTTAGCCTAGACTAGAGGTTATTAATGACTTTGGCCCATGAATTCTTTTGGCAATGAATCCCTTCTCAGAATAATGTTATGATATGTATAAAATACACATGATTACTCTTTTGACAAAATTCAGCACACAGTTTTGATAAAAACTCTCCAGAAAGTGTGCATAGAGGGAACCTACCTCAACATAATAAAGGCAATATATGACAAACCTACACCTAACATCATACTCAATGGTGAAAAGCTGAAAGCATGTCCTCTAAGATCAGGAACAAGACAAGGAGGTCCACTCTTGCCACTTTTATTCAACATAGTTTTGGAAGTCCTAGCTACAGCAATCAGAGAAGAAAAATAAATAAAAGGAATCCAAATTGGAAAAGAAGAAGTTAAACTGTCATTGTTTGCAGATGACATGATACCGTACACAGAAGATCCTAAAGATGCCACCAGAAAACTACTAGAGCTCATCAATGAATATGGTAAAGTTGCAGGTTACAAAATTAATACACAGAAATCTGTTGCATTTCTATACACTAACAACAAAAGATCAGAAAGAGAAATTCAAGAAACAATCCCATTTACCATCTCATCAAAAAGAATAGATTACCTAGGAATAAACCTACCTAAGGAGACAAGAGACCTGTACTCTGAAAACTGTAAGACTCTGATGAAAGAAATCGAAGAAGGCACTAACAGATGGAAAGATATACCATGTTCATGGATTGGAAGAATCAATATTGTCAAAATGACTATACTACCCAAGGCAATCTACAGATTCAATGCAATCCTTAACAAATTACCAATGGCATTTTCCACAGAACTAGAACAGAAAATCTTAAACTTTGTATGGAGACACAAAAGACCCCAAATAGCCAAAGCAATATTGAGAAAGAAAAACGGAGCTGGAGGAGTCAGGCTGACTTCAGACTATACTACAAAGCTACAGTCATCAAAACAGTATGGTACTGGCACAAAAAAAGAAATATAGATAAGTGGAACAGGACAGAAAGCCCAGAAATAAACCCACGCACCTATGGTCAATTAATCTACGACAAATGAGGCAAGACTACACAAGGTGGAAAGACAGTCTCTTCAACAAATAGTGCTGGGAAAATTGGACAGCTACATGTAAAAAATTGAAATTAAATCATTCTTTAACACCATACACAAAAATAAGCTCAAAATGGATTAAAGACCTAGATGTGAGACTGGACACTATAAATCTCCTAGAGGAACACATAGGCAGAACACTCTCTAACATAAATCACATCAATATCTTTTTCGATCTGTCTCCCAGAATAATGGAAATAAAAACAAACATAAACAAATGGGACCTAATTAAACACAAAGCTTTTGCACAGCAAAGGAAACCATAAACAAAATGAAAAGACAACCCACAAATTAGGAGAAAATATTTGCAAATGATGTGACCAACAAGTCTCCAAAATTGAAAAACAGCCCATGAGGCTTCATATTATCAAAACAAACAACCCAATCAAAAAATGGGCAGAAGACATAAATAGACATTTCACCAAAGAAGACATGCAGATGGCCCAGAGGCACATGAAAAGATGTTCAACATTGCTAATTATTAGAGAAATGCAAATCAAAACTACAATGAGATATCACCTCACACCAGTCAAAACGGCTATCATCAAAAAATCCACAAATGATAAAATCTGGAGAGGGTGTGGAGAGAAGGGAACCCTCCTACACTGCTGGTGGGAATGTAAATTGGTACAGCCACTATGGAGAACAGTATGGAAGTTCCTTAAAAAACTAAAAATAGAGCTACCATATGACCCTGCAATCCCACTCCTGGGCATATATCCAGAGAAAAACATGGTCCGAAAGAATACATGCACCCCAGTGTTCATTGTAGCACTGTTTACAATAGCTGAGACATGGAAGCAACCTTTATCTATTCCATCGACAAAGGAATGGATAAAGAAGATGTGGTATATATATACAATGGAATATTACTGAGCCATTAAAAAGAATGAAATAATGCCATTTGCAGCAACATGGATGGACCTAGAGATTGTCATACTGAGTGAAGTAAGTCAGACAGAGAAAGAGAAATATCATATGATATCCCTTATATGGGAATCTAAAAAGAAATGATACAAATGAACTTATTTACAAAACGGAAACAGACTCACAGACTTAGAGAATGAATTTATGGTTACCGGGGGGAAGGATGAGGGGAAGGGATAGTTAGGGAGTTGGGGAACAACATGTACACACTGCTATATTTAAAATGGATAACCAACAAGGACCTATTGTATAGTACAGGGAACTCTGCTCAATGTTATGTGGCAGCCTGGATGGGAGGGGAGTTTGGGGGAGAACGGATACATGTGTACGTATGGTTGAGCCCCTCTGCTGTGCACCTGAAACTATCACAACATTGTTAATCGGCTATACTCCAATATAAAATAAAAAGTTAAAAAAATACATATGGTGCTTCCCTGGTGGCGCAGTGGTTGAGAGTCCACCTGCCGATGCAGGGGACACAGGTTCATGCCCTGGTCCAGGAACATCCCACATGCTGTGGAGCGGCTGGGCCCGTGAGCCATGGCCGCTGAGCCTGCGTGTCCGGAGCCTGTGCTCCGCAGCAGGAGAGGCCACAACAGTGAGAGGCCCGCATACCGAAAAAAAACAACAAAAAAACAAAAAAAAACCCATATGATTACAAAAGAAACCAATTATTGAAAAATAAGTATTTGAAAATATTAGGAAGATGGAATTTGAGAAACAAATGTGCTTCTTATGGATGTACAAACTGCTACAATTATGAAGAAGTGATGAGCTTAAAAGGTAGCTGTAGATATTTGCAACTGTAAAGTGATATGAAAATATCTGAGATTCTGAAGGTGAAAAAGTCTCAGGCATGGCTAATACTACAGTGGTTTGTTGTTTAAATTGATAATTGAAGAAAATACTAAATTTCAGTTAAAGAAATGAGAAAATAATTTTTTTTTTCCCTAGCCATGATCAAGGATCCCCTGAACTCTATCCATAGCTCCCAGGTTAAGAACTCTTGCTCTAAGACAACACTTTTCAGTTGAAGAATTCAATTCAGCAGGAAAAAAAGCATTAAATGAGTACCTGCTGTATGCTGAGATAGGTGCTTCCTCCTTTTTTATGTTGTGGTGCACACAGAAAATTGTAATATCGTGCTGCATTTTGGGATACATAGTTAAGTCAGCCTGCAGCCACAGTCAGCTGGCCCAGAGGGCTCTAGCAACTCAGGCCTGTGCAGCTACCCTGAGGGCTGAAGGATCAGTATCTTCCCCACATCAATTGGGAAGCTCTGACCTCAGTACATTAATTAATTATGTGGAAAAAACTGCACAGTTTACCAGAAAAAGGGGGAAAAAATGGGGAAAGAAAGAAAAAAAAAAAAAGAACCAATGTTCAATCTTTTTGCCTCTGGGAACATATGGATTTTTTTTTTTTGCATACCCATCAGGCTCCTGCTTTCATCCCCTCCCAACAGGTTTTTCTAAACTCATGGCACAACAGTTTGGATTGTACTTTTTAAAAGCTAAATCTTGCTAAGAACTAAATAAAAGCAACATGCTTTAACAAACATTTAACAGTTTATGAAGTTCATACATATTATTATAATCTGATGCCAGTCTGGCACTTGTGATTTTTAAAGGCCATGACAAACTAGAGTAAACCATGCATCCTACTGGAACTTCAGGAAACAGACTACCTTCTGTGAGCTATAGTTAGGACCTCACAAAACAACCTCACTTTCCCCAAATTAATAAAAGCCTGCAGAGAAGCCAAAATTGACAGGAAACAGATTACCTTCTGTGAGCTATAGTTAGGACCTCACAAAACCACCTCACTTTCCCCAAATTAATAAATGCCTGAGGAGAAGCCAAAATTGACACTATGTATTTTTTTTCTTTGGCAATTCTTACCTTTTTGTTGTTCTCTTTAATGTCTTGAGGATTCAGAGACTTGTAGTCACTGAGGGAGAAAATGGCACAGTAGGTACATACAGTAATTGATAAAAACAGCTGTTTTTAAAACAAACTGAATCTTAAAATTTGACATTCAATAATACCAAAGAGTAACTAGCAATTTCACAGCAATTCTATCAACAAAACTAATAGTGTGGAAAATTAAGGAAATAAATAAATTATTAAATAATTAATAAATAACAGTGATTACAAGTTCCAATGCCTGAAGCTTTCCATCTAAAAGAGAAGTTAAGGTAGGGGACCAGAGACTAGCCTGGACAACCAAATTCACCATGAGGTAACCCCTTGTTGTCAATGTATAAAGAGATACAGGCTTATCTGTCTCATCTCATTTTAACACTAACACAATTTTCATAATAATTTGAAGTCAGTTTTTTGTACGAGATTAAGGAAAAAAATATACTCTTTTAAAACAGAAAAGATTGTTTTTAGGCATCAAGAAGGAACGACTTTTCTTTCTGGGATATATTTCTTCTCCCAAAAAGCAAGAGTATGGGTGATAAAAAAAAAAATCAAGTATTTCAGGACATGTGCTAAGAAATTATTTTATGGTTTGTTTCTTTTTTTTATAAAACTTTATTATTTACAAAATATTTATAGGAATGGAAAGTGTTTCTACTTACATTAAATCTGGTCTAAAGTGGTGTAATATTGCACAAAAAGATAAACCATTTCTCCACGATGTAGTAAAATTGGTGATTTTCACTCCCCGGTAATTTTTTGTAACTTCTTTGCACCATACAAGCAATGACTGACTAGCATTTGGCTTTCGTCCCAAAACAGGACTTGGTATAGGACTCGGCTAAAAAAAATGAAAAGAGGAAAACATTAAAATAATTTAATGGAAGATGAAAATTAACATTAATTGACCTAACTGGATCACTTGAACACTTTGATGTCAGTTTAGGTACTTCAAAACTGTCACTTCAAGACAACTGTAACCTCTAAGAAAGGAGACATGAATCTTAAGTTATTATCTTCAGTTTAAGCCTATGGCGTCTGCTTGACAAAGATATACATATGCAAGATTTTAATGTTATACATAAGAACAGGCCAAGAGCTACATTAATGGAAACATTAAAGTATTTAAATACTTAAGGTTGAATATCTATATAACTCTCACATACTAAAAAAATCTTCCCCAAATGCAATCATGTACAAATATAGTTTCTTTTTGAGTATATTAAAAAGAATGTCTTTTGAAGTCTAACTGTAGCACAAATTGTTAGTAGTGAAGAGGTCAAAATAATAGTTTTTAAAAATACAGTAATTGGGAATTCCCTGGTGGTCCAGTGGTTAGGACTCGGTGCTTTCATTGCAGGGGCCCAGGTTCATTCCCTGGTTGGGGAACTAAGATCCCGCAGGCTGCGAGGTGCGACCGAAAAATATATATACATACAGTAATCATACACATTTTAGTGCAATGATAACCATATTCAAACATACTTCTTATATAAATTTAATTCTGGCAAAACAGATTTAGTTATTAGCGACAGTCAGGTGTTGGTAGTAATAGCACACATCAGTATATAATTTGGATTTGCTCCAAATATCTTCTAATTATTGATGGCTACTTTTGGACATTATTAGGTTAGCTAGGTGTGTGGGTGTAGGGGGATGTGTGTTTTAAATCTAAAGCATTTACTTGATTTTTCCCCTTGTTCATATACTTAAAACAACGATAACAACAAAACAAAGACTCATAATAAGATTTTTATCCTAAACTTTTGTTATTCTTAAAACCATGTCATTTTCTTTTACTGAATAACAATCACATTTTGTGATGGTAACTTTAGAGGTTGATATAATTGAAAACTATAAAAAAAACGACTAAAAGTTTCTAGACTTTAAATATTGCTATCAATTAAGAGTGCTGGCTATAGACATAAATAGAAGCCCTCTAAAATAAGGTGAAAGGAGAACAATTATTTACCCCTAATATCATTTGAGTTTAACAAGCAAACCATTCTTGCCACACAGCTTACTTAAGAAAGACCAATGATGCCCCCATTTGACAAAAGGATGTTAGTGCCAAACAATTTAAATCAACCCCACATAATTATGATTTATGTATTCACTGCTCCTGTGGGAAGACAAGTAAGAAACACCAAGAATGTAATTTCTTACTTTTTATTAACTGTCTGATTAACAAATTGTTATATAAACAACCATGAATCTAGCAAAGCGTTGTTCTTTAAATGATCACCTATACAAAGTCAATGCTGAAAAATTTCCAGGTCATAAAAAATCAGCAAATTTGGGTTAGTTCTACTTAATATGAACAAGTAGATAAAAAATAGAATCCCCAATATAGGAGGATATTTACCTTAGAATAAATGATAGCTTTTTTTTAACATCTTTATTGGAGTATAATTGCTTTACAATGGTGTGTTAGTTTCCGTTTTATAACAAAGTGAATCAGTTATACATATACACATATCCCCATATCTCTTCCCTCTTGCGTCTCCCTCCCTCCCACCCTCCCTATTCCACCCCTCTAGGGTGGGATCACCCTAGATCAGCACCGAGCTGATCTCCCTGTGCTATGCAGCTGCTTCTCACTAGCTACCTGTTTTACGTTTGGTAGTGTATATATGTCCATGCCACTGTCTCACTTTGGCCCAGCTTACCCTTCCCCCTCCCCATATCCTCAAGTTCATTCTCCAGTAGGTCTGCGTCTTTGATCCTGTCTTGCCCCTATGTTCTTCACGACCATTTTTTTTTGTTTTTTAGATTTAGATTTTTAGATATACGTGTTAGCATACGGTATTTGTTTTTCTCTTTCTGACTTACTTCACTCTGTATGACAGACTCTAGGTCCATCCACCTCACTACAAATAACTCAATTTCATTTCTTTTTATGGCTGAGTAATAGTCCATTGTATGTATGTGCCACATCTTTATCCATTCATCTGTTGATGGATGCTTAGGTTGCTTCCATGTCCTGGCTATTGTAAATAGAGCTGCAATGAACATTGGGGTGCATGCGTCTTTTTGAATTATGGTTTTCTCAAGGTATATGCCCAGTAATGGGATTGCTGGGTCGTATGGTAGTTCTATTTTGTTTTTTAAGGAACCTCCATACTGTTCTCCATAGTGGCTGTATCAATTTACATTCCCACTAACAGTGCAAGAGGGTTCCCTTTTCTCCACACCCTCCCCAGCATTTATTTTTGTAGATTTTTTGATGATGGCCATTCTGACTGGTGTGAGGTGATACCTCATTGTAGTTTTGATTTGCATTTCTCTAATTATTAGTGATGTTGAGCATTCTTTCATGTGTTTGTTGGCAATCTGTATGTCTTCTTTGGAGAAATGTCTGTTTAGGTCTTCTGCCCATTTTTGGATTGGGTTGTTTGTTTTTTTGATATTGAGCTGCATGAGCTGCTTGTAAATCTTGGAGATTAATCCTCTGTCAGTTGCTTCATTTGCAAATATTTTCTCCCATTCTGAGGGTTGTCTTTTTGTCTTGTTTGTTTCCTTTGCTGTGCAAGCTTCTGAGTTTCATTAGGTCCCATTTGTTTATTTTTGTTTTTATTTCCATTTCTCTAGGAGGTGGGTCAAAAACGATCTTGCTATGATTTATGTCACAGAGTGTTCTGCCTATGTCTTCCTCTAAGAGTTTGATAGTGTCTGGCCTTACATTTAGGTCTTTAATCCATTTTGAGTTTATTTTTGTGTATGGTGTTAGGGATTGTTCTAATTTCCTTCTTTCACATGTAGCAGTCCAGTTTTCCCAGCACGACTTATTGAAGAGGCTGTCTTTTCTCCACTGTATATTCTTGCCTCCTTTATCAAAGATAAGGTGACCATATGTGCGTGGGTTTATCTCTGGACTTTCTATCCTGTTCCATTGAGCTATATTTCTGTTTTTGTGCCAGTACCATACTGTCTTGATTACTGTAGCTTTGTAGTATAGTCTGAAGTCAGGGAGCCTGATTCCTTCAGCTCTGTTTTTCTTTCTCAAGATTGCTTTGGCTATTCGGGGTCTTCTGTGTTTCCACACAAATTGCAAAATTTTTTGTTCTAGTTCTGTGAAATGTGATAGGTCTTTTAACTATCAATCTAGCATGTATTAAAATGACCCCCCCCCCGCCCCCGGCCCTGCACTGTAAGGCATGTGGGACTTCCCCAGCCAGGGATGGAACCCACACCCCCTGCAGTGGAAGCATGGAGTCTTAACCACTGAACCACCGGGGAAGTCCTAAAATGAACTATTAAATATGTAAAAGTGACTTTTCATAAAGGCAATATTTTAAATAATGGAAAATCTTTTAAAAAATGTGTTTGTGACTAGTTCATTGATTCTCTGGCTCGTCCACAGAGGATTCTTCACTGCAGTTCCAGATTAAGTGAGTAGAGGGATTTGAAAGTCACAGTGAAAAGTCACTTTTAGGTAAGAAGATATTTTCAAATCCCTCTAGCCAAGGATTCAATGAACTAGGCACAAACACATTTATTTAAAAGATTGCCTTTATTAAAATGTTTTTCTATATCAAATTATACTATTAAGGCATTAATTTCAAGCACGTGTAGCATGTACACAGGCCCAATAATCTGCAACTATCGTTATACCGATTAATTCTAATCATCAATAGCATGTACATAAGTAAAGTACAAATGCCATTGTCACCATGCTGTAATCTAGAGTGGCTTTCTGTACTTAAAAATTGAGAAAAACCTACCATGTCATTATGATTATATTCTTGTTTCTAAGAAGGCTCAATATGAAAAGGCTAGAAGAACTAAAGTAAACTGGATTTATCCCAACACAAAACCCTTGTATTAAAACATGTCACAGGGATGCTTACTGCACTGCCAGGAAAAAGAAGTCATATGTAATGGAAGAAACTGATGAAATTATAAGCCCTATAAATGGTCATGTTGGTTGCAGACAAAGAAAACTGAAGTAGAGCCACTGTTTGATGAATCATCCACTTCAGAAGTGCTGAGCTTTCATCTGATATTTTGCAGAGGGTAAGAAAGAAATAGTTATATCATTTCAAAACCTTCAGGATATAAATGGATGAAACTGCTTGTTTCTTGCTACAAACGGCTCCTGCTTTCGTATGTGGCAGCTTCCTTCACTTCCCTACGTCTCAGCTTCCTCATCTATGAAATGAGGGATTGTAATGATACTTGTCTCACAGTGCTGTTATAGTAACAAGATCTGCCTTCCTTGCCTTCCACCCATTATGCTCATTACCACTCTCTCCCTTGATCACTTTGAACCAAACTGACTTCTTTGCTGTTCCCTGGATACCCCAGATGGGGTCCCACCTTAGTGCCTTTACACAGATTGTTCCAGTTGTACGATTAACTCCAATACAACCATCTCTATCAGGCCTATTCTGACCACCCCATCTAATAATGCAACCCATCTCTATTGCCCAATCCCAAACCAGCACTCCTGACCTTCCCTTCCCTTACTCTGATGTTTCCATAGTATTTATAATCTTCTTATGGTCCATATACTTTATTTTGGTCATTACCAAAATGTACTTATTGGCTATGTTTATTGCTTATTACCTGTCCAACCTCAGTAAATAAAAGCGCTATGAGGGCAGGGATTTTAATTCGTTTTGTTTTTATTAACCTATCCCAGAACAGTTCCTGGCATATAGTAGGTACTCAGTAAATACTGTTAAATGAATAAATGCATGCAAAACATTTAGCACAAAGTACAGCACATAGTAACCATTTGGTGAATGTTAACTGCAATTATTATTACTACCACTGATACATTATCAGCACTTGAATTCCTATTTTTGAGGGTCTTTTGGAAATTTGAATCGCCATGAATTTCTTCAAGACACTGGAAAATTTTTTTGCAAACCAAGGTTTAACTCAGCGTTCCCCAACCTTTTTGGCATCAGGGACTGGTTTCCTGGAAGACAATTTCTCCGCTGACAGGGTGGGGGTAGGAGAGATGGTTCGGGAGGTAATGCGAGTGATGGGGAACAGCAGACGAAGCCTTGCTTGCCTTGCTCGCTCACCGGCCGCTCACCTCCTGCTGTGCAGCCCGGGCTCCTAACAGGCCAAAGACCGTTATCGGTTGGGGACCCCTGCTTTAACTAGAAGATTATCTTGATACTCTATGTGCAAAATGGGGTACTTGGAATTTTTGGCAATCTTTTTTTTATGGGTTTGGTAAAAGAAAGAAACTCTGAATGACTTTGTAATTTATTGTTTTCCGAAGAAAGAAAGACACCAAAATCTTGCCATTAAGGGTAGAAACAAATTTCAAATGTTGGAACAACTATTTAAAAGTTCTTTCTTGTATTTTTGCAACGGCTGGATGTATGAGAAAGCATCTCTACTTAACATGTTGGGAAAGTAAAGCACAGCTATTACAGTTGTCTTTTTTATGCACTGAGAGAGGAAATATCTAAAAGCCATTCTAATTATAACTTTAGGATCAGAATAATCAGAGTCTGTTTAATTAGGTGATCCAGTTTGCTCTCAGTCAAGGCACTGTGTGGATGAAATTGCACAATCTCAGCTTAACTGAGAACTACAGTTAGATGTCAACCAACATGATTATTAAGGCAGTTTAAAGTGGTGAGAGTAGAGAGGATCTAGGACTTGAGACCACAGTTTGACTTGACAGTTCTAGACTCTAATATAGATAATATTAAAATACTATTTCTGTTAACATAGCATACTACATGCAGTATTAAAGACAGTAAGGCCGCCAATTATTCTTGCTAACAACAGCAACAGGAGCTCTTTCAGGAAACCTAGTCAAATAACTTGTTACAAAGTTTCCTAAGTTTCAACAGTTGTAAGAAATTTCAATTCCACTTTCTTCTACTCTACTCCTCTGACTACAGTTGCTTTCTCTTTGGCTGTCTCCCCTTCTTCCACTGATACAAGCATATATTCCTCTAGGTATTGCTCTAAATAGTTTTCTCTCTCCACACTTTGAATTGATTCACTCCCAGGATTCCAACTATCACTTCCATGCAGATGATTCCCAAATATACATTTATAGTTCAAAACTATCTCAAGTTGACATTTCCAGCTGGCTGTCCTTCCTGCCACATAAAATTCAGACTCAATATGTCCCAAACCATAATTATACTTTTTCCTTATAACCTGCTTCATTTTTATTATGTTTGCAAATGATATTGCAATTATATTGTCCCAATCATCTAGACTCTCTCAGAATCAACTTTGAACTCTCTTCCTTCACCTATCATCCTTTACTAGTTAATTCACAGGCAATTTTGATTTTATTGTTGTAAAGTTTTTGCAATTTATCTTCTTTTGCCTAGGCTATTGCAAAATCTTCCAAATAGGTTTTCCTTCTTCCAATTCTCTTATTTGACCCATTGCCATAGCAACAATCTTAAAGTGCAGATCAAAGTCTCTAAAGGCTCTCAAGAACATACAAAATGATGTCAAAATACTGAGCATTGAACATCAAAGCTTTTTCAATGTTTCTATTCTCTAGATGACTCATTATTCTCTAAAATCACTATGGTTTCCTGCCAGCTCCCAGCTCCCCCACTTCCAGTCTTTGATCTTACAGACTGTCACCCAACTTGGAATATCTTCTGTCCCAAGTACAGCTGCTACAATTCCACTCTACCTTCAAGGTTAAGTTCAGCTGTCATCTCCCACGTGAACTCTCTTTCCAACTCCTAGTCAGTAGGAGCACTTTTCAATTTTCCTTGACTCTTTATGTCTCTCTTATAACATTTTTACTACAATATATTCAATTCTTCTTTCTACAAAAAGACTAACTTTTCATTAATTCTTAAAGTATATTCTGAGCACCTACTACTTCCCACATACAATGTTAAAATCTTTACATGGATTAGCTCATTTAATCTTACAACTCCTCTGAGATAGTTGTTATTCCCAATTTCAGTTGAGGAAACTGACATTATACACCTAGAAGTGGAGGAGTTAGAATCTATAACAAGGTGTTCCCATTCCAGAGCCTGTTCTCTTAAACAACATGCATTTCACACTTTGAGATAATGTAGTTTTAGGACCTCAGTAAAACCTGTAAGTTTTTTTGAGACTAGTGATTGCTTCGGTCAACTTATCTTTTTCAGAACTTAGATCACTGCCCCAGTGTATATTAAATTAATTGATTTTTAAAGAGGCAATCTAACCACTTTAAAACCTAGGAGTATTCCATTAGTAAAATCCTTTGCGCAATCTGTTGTATCTTAGATTATTGGTTGGAACTAGAACTAGAACTAAGTACAGAGCAATGAGATACACACTACCATTGCTAAAGCTGCAGGACATTTTGGTCTCCCTAGTACTGATTCTGGGTAGTCTTCTCCCAACCACAAATTATTGCAAATGGTTGAGGGAACTTTGGATAAATTTAACATTTGGTGAGCCCCAAGCAACAGCAGTGGTGAAAACAAGAATATTTGTATCAGTACTGTTCCTATCCTTTTTCAAAGTGTTTTCATTTAAGTAATTTCAATGTATTCTCAGAGAAAAACTGAAAGTTAGGCTTTGTTATTCTACTACTAGACAATCAGAAAGATTATTCTGTAATAAAGTCATATTGGGAGGAACTTCTGTTTACATTAAAGGAGGACTAACATCTGAACACATTTTGAAAAAGCTGAACAAAGTATTTTTTAGGGGACTTCCCTGGTGGTCCAGTGGTTAAGAATCTGTCTTGCAAAGCAGGGGACGATGGTTGGATCCTTTGTCAGGGAACTAAGATCCCACATGCCGCGGGGCAACTAAGCCCGCGTACTGCAACTACAGAGCCCACACACTACAACTAGAGAGAAGCCCACACACCGCAATGAAGAGCCCGCCCGCACGAAAAATCCCACGTGCCGCAACTAAGACCAAATAAATAAATAAATAAATAACAATTTTAAAAAGTACTTTTTAGACAACCTTCTAAGAAATGTCCAAGTCTAGACCTAGACAGACTAGAAAACCATAGTGAGCGAAACTCTCAGTTCTCCTTTCTTAATGGTTGATCTGGAAGAGTGAGTTAAGAGACAGAGCTACACTTTTGGTAGACTTCCAAACAGCAATATGATCCCCTCTACCCTCAAAAGTAGAAAAAATAAAATAATAAAGAGCACAAAAACATATTGTACAACACAGGGAATACAGCCAATATTTTATAACAACTATAAATGAAACATAACCTTTAAAAATTGTAAATCACTTTGTTGTACACCTAAAACTTATATAATATTGTACAGCAACTAACCGCAATAAAAAAAGATGAAAGCAAAAAATAATGAAATAGAAGGTAAACATACAATAAAAAGGATCAACAAAACCAAAAGTTGCTTCTTTGAAAAGACAAAATTGTTTAAAATTATAGTGTGACTGATCAAGAAAAAAAGAGGGAAGCAAATTCCTAGAAAAGTATAGCCAGAAGAAATAAAAATCCTGGAGAGTTCTATCACTATTAAAGAAACTGAATTTGTAATTAAATACCTTCCTATAAAAAATTCTTTGACTTAAGTGATAAATTCCACCAAACATTCAAGGAAGAAATATCTCCAACATTACACAAATTCTTCCAGAGAGTAAGAAAAATGAGTTTAATTTCCCACCTCATTTCATGATCCAAGCAAATCTTTTTTTTCCTCATGATACTTAAAAAAAAAAATTTATTGAACTATAGTTGATTTATAATGTTGTATTAATTTCTGCTGTACAGGAAAATGACTCAGTCATATATATATATATATATATATATATATTCTTTTTCATATTCTTCCCCATTTTGGTTTATCACAGGATACCGAATACAGTTCCCTGTGCTACACAGTAGGATCTTGTTGTTTGTCCATCCTATATATACTAGTTTGCATCTGCAAATCCCAAACTCCCCTACCACCGTCCCCCACACCCACTTGATAACCACAAGTCTGTTCTCTATGTTGTTGAGTCTTTGTTTCGTAGATATATTCATTTGTGTCATATTTTAGATTCCACATATAAGTGATATCATATGGTATTTGTCTTTCTCTTTCTGACTTACTTCTGTCAGTATGATAATCTCTAGGTCCATCCATGTTGCTGCAAATGGCATGATTTCATTCTTTTTTTTTTTTTTTTTTGTGGTACGTGGGCCTCTCACTGTTGTGGCCTCTCCTGTTGCGGAGCACAGGCTCTGGACGTGCAGGCTCAGCGGCCATGGCTCACAGGCCCAGCTGCTCCGCAGCACGTGGGATCTTCCCGGACCGGGGCACGAACCCGTGTCCCCTGCGTCGGCAGGCAGACTCTCAACCACTGCACCACCAGGGAATCCCGATTTCATTCTTTTTTATGGCTAAGTACATACACATACACACACACCCCATATCTTCTTTACCCATTCATCTATTGATGGACATTTAGATTGTTTCCATGTCTTGGCTATTGTAAATAATGCTGCAATGAAAACAAGGGTGCATGTATCTTTTCAAATTATAGTTTTTTCTGGGTATATGCCCAAGAGTGGATCCCTATCAAATTACCCATGACATTTTTAAAAGAACTATAACAAATAATCCTAAAATAGAACAAAGCAGGAGGCATAACCCTCCCAGACTTCAGACAATACTACAAAGCTACAGTAATCAAAACAATGTGGTACTGGCACAAAAACAGACATATGGATCAATGGAACAGAATAGAGAGCCCAGAAATAAACCCACACACCTATGGTCAATTAACGTGTGACAAAGGAGGCAAGAATCTATAATGCGGAAAGGACAGTCTCTTCAGCAAGTGGTGCTGGGAAAGTTGGACAGCCGCATGTAAACCAATGAAGTTAGAAAACACCCTTACACCATTCAAAAGTAAACTCAAAATGGCTTAAAGACTTAAATATAAGACATGACACCATAAAACCCCTAAAAGAGAACACAGGCAAAACATTCTCTGACATAAATCATACCAATGTTTTCTTAGGTCAGTCTCCCAAGGCAACATAAATAAAAGTAAAAATAAACAAGTGGGACCTAATTAAACTTACAAGCTTCTGTACAGCAAAGGAAACCATAAACAAAATGAAAAGGCAACCTAAGGACTGGAAGAAAATATTTACAAATGATGCAACTGACAAGGGCATCAAAACATACAAACAGCTCATACAACTCAATAACCAAAAAACAAACAACCCAATAGAAAAATGCGCAGAAGACCTAAATAGACATTTCTCCAAAGAAGACATACACATGGCCAATAGGCACATAAAAATATGTTCATCATTGCTAATTACTAGAGAAATGCAAATCAAAATCAAGCAAATCTTGAAACCAAAATTCAATAGGATAACACAAAATTACAAAAAAAGTCATGGGGCTTCCCTGGTGGCACAGTGGTTGAAAGTCCGCCTGCCAATGCAGGGGACACGGGTTTGTGCCCCGGTCTGGGATGATCCCACATGCCGCGGAGTGGCTAGGCCCGTGAGCCATGGCCACTGAGCCTGCACGTCTGGAGCCTGTGCTCCACAATGGGAGAGGCCACAACAGTGAGAGGCCCACGTACCACAAAAAAAAAAAAAAAAAAAAAAGTCATGAATATAGATACAAAAGTCTTAATGAAATGTTAGCACATTGAATCTAGCAATTTATAAACTGAACAAACTGGACTTACCACAGGAATGTACATTTTACTTAACATTAGCAAATCTATTGAGTTAACTTGCCAAATTAACAGATTATAGGGAAAATATATAGATACAACCATCTAAATAGATGCAGAAAAGTATTTAATAAAATTTTATGTCCATTTCTAACCTATAAAGTAACCTTAGCAAACTAGTAGTAATAGAAAATTCCTTAACTTGTATAAAGCCTACAGCAAATATCACAATGGTAAAATAGTCAACGTTTTCCCTTCAAGATTGAGAATCTATCACCACTTTTATTCAACAATGTATTGAATGTTCTTGCTATTGCATTAAGGCCAGAAAAATATATAATGATATAAATATTAGAAAAGAAACAAAAGTAAAACTGATTATTTACATATAATGTAATTATGTAGAAAATCCAAAGAAATCTACAGGTAATTCATTAGAATGAATAAGGGAATTTTAAAAGGTTGCGGGATACAAAAAACAATGTATTACAAAACCAACTGCATTCCTATACACCAACAAAAGCAGTTAGAAATTAAAAATTTTAAGACATTTTATGTCATTCATAGTGACATAAAAATAAAGTACTAAAAAATAAATCTATAAATAATGGATATGACTGCTATAAGAAACCTATCAAGCTTTATTATGAGAAAATAAAGGAGACCTAAAGAGATGGAGAAATATACAATATTCATGGATTAGAATATTCAATTTTGTAAAGACACCAATTTTTTTTTTTTTTTTTTTTTGCGGTACGCGGGCCTCTCACTGTTGTGGCCTCTCCTGTTGCGGAGCACAGGCTCCGGACGCGCAGGCCCAGCGGCCACGGCTCACGGGCCCAGCTGCTCCGCGGCATGTGGGATCTTCCCGGACTGGGGCACAAATCCACGTCCCCTGCGTTGGCAGGCAGACTCTCAACCACTGCGCCACCAGGGAAGCCCCATCTTAAGCATTTTTAAGTGTACACTTCAGTGTTTTTTTTTTTGAAATTAATTTATTTATTATTTATTTTTGGCTGTGTTGGGTCTTTGTTGCTGCACACGGGCTTTCTCTAGTTGCGGCGAGCGGGGTCTACTCTTCGTTGTGGTGCACGGGCTTCTCACTGCGGTGGCTTCTCTTATTGCAGAGCACAGGCTCTAGGTGAGCAGGCTCAGTAGTTGTGGCGCACGGGCTTAGCTGCTCCGGGGCATGTGGGATCTTCCCGGACCGGGGCTGGAACCCATGTCCCCTGCCTGGGCAGGCAGATTCTTAACCTCTGTGCCACCAGGGAAGTCCCCAGTTTTCTTAAGTACATTCTTATTGTGCAACAATCACCATCATCCATCTCCAGAACATTTTTCACCTTACAGAACTGATACTCTATATCCATTGAACAGTAATTCCCCATTTCGCCTTTTCCACAGCCCTTGGCAACCACCATTCTACTTTCTGTCTCTATGATTTTGACTACTCTAGGTACCTCAAATAAGTGGAATCATATATATCTGTCTTTTTGTGACTGGCTTATTTCACTTAGTGTAATGTTCTCAAGGTTCATCCATGCTGTAGCATACGTCAGAATTTCCTTCCTTTTTGAGGCTAAATAATATTTTATTATATGTATATACCACATTTTGTTTATCCATTCATCAATAGCCACATGGGTTGCTTTCAGATTTTGGCTGTTGTGAATAATGCTGCTATGAATATGGGTGTACAAATATCTTGGGACCCTGCTTTCAATTCTTCTGGGTATACACCCAGAAGAGAAATTAGTGGATCATATAATTCTATTTAAAAATTTCTTGAGGAACTTCTACAGTGTTTTCCGTTGTTGCTGTACCATTTTACATTCCCACCAACAGCACACAAGGGTCCCAATTTCTCCACATCCTCGCCAACACTTGCTATTTTCTGGGGTTCTTCTGGGTTGTTTTTGGTTTTGATAACAGTCATCCTAATGGGTGTGAAGTGGTATCTCATTGTGGTTTTGATTTGCACTTCTCTAAAGATTATGGATGTTGAGCATTTTTTTCATGTGCTTATTGGTTATTCATATATCTTCTTTGGTGAAATGTTTATTCAAGTCCTTTGTTCATTTTTGAATTGTTCGCTTTTTGTTGTTGAGTTTTATAAATTCTCTATATATTTTGGATATTAATCCCTTATCAGATATATGATTTGCAAATATTTTCTCACATCATGTAGGCTGCCTTCTCACTCTCTTGTGTCCTTTGATGCACAAAATTTTCATGAAGTCCAATTTATCTATTTTTTCTTTTGTTGCCTATACCTTTGGTATTATATATTGTCAAATCTAAAGTCACGAAGATTCTGCTTTATATTCTCTTCTAAGAGTTTTATAGTTTTAGCTCATACATTTAGGTCTTTGATCCATTTGGAGTTAATTTTTGAATATGGTATTAGGTAAGAGTCCAACTGCATTCTTTTGCATGAGGATATCTAGTTTTCCAGGATCATTTGTCTGAAACACTGTCCTGTTCCCACTGGATGGACTTGGTACTCTTGTTGAAATCATTTGATCACATATGTGAGGGTTTATATCTGGGCTCTCTATTCTACTCCACTGGTCTTTGTCCGTCTTTATGCCAGAACCAAACGTTTGATCACTGTAGCTTTGTAGTAAATTTTGAAATCAGGAAGTGTGAGCTCTCCAGCTTTGTTCTTTTTCAGGATTGTTCTGGCTATTCAGGGTCCCCTGAGGTTCCATATGTATTTCAGGATAGATTCTTTGATAGATTTTTGCAAAAAAATTTTTTTGAATATGCAGATCACTTTGGGTGGTAGTGATGTCTTAACAACAATAAATCTTTCAATCTATGAAAATATGAATTGTCCTTCCATTTATTTATGTCGTCTTTAATTTCTTTCATCATTGTTTTCTACCTTTCAGTGTGTAAGTCTTTTTACCTCCTTGGTTAGTTCCTTAGTATTTTATTCTTTTTGATACTATTTTAAATGGAATTGTTTTCTTAACTTCCTTTTCAGGCTGTTGTTAGTGGTAGAAATGCAACTGATTTTTGTGTGTTGACCTTGTAACCTTTTCTGAACTTATTTATTAGTTCTAACAGTTTCTTTCTTTTCTTTTTTTCTCCGTGGAATATTTAGGGTTTTCTATATATAAGATCATATCATCTGTGCACATAGATAATTTTACTTCTTCCATTCCAATCTGGATGGCTTTTATTTCTTTTTCTTGCTTAATTGCTCTAGTATGGACTTCCAGTACAAAGCTGAACAGAAGCAGTGAGAGTAGGCATCCTTGTTTTGTTCCTGATCTTAGAGGAAAAGCTTTTTGCCTTTCACCATTGAGTATGGCTGTGGGTTATTCATATATGGCTTTTATTATATTAAGGTAGTTTCTGTCTATTCCTGGTTTGTTGAGTGCTTTTATCATGAAACGGTGTTGAACTTTTTCAAATGTTTTTTCTGCATCTATTGAGACGATCACCTGATTAAAAAATAGATTTTTGTATGCTGAACCATTCTTGCATTCCAGGAATAAATGCCATTTGGTCATGATATGCAGTTCTTTTAATTTGCTGCTAAAATTCAGTTTGCTAAAATGTTGTTGAGGATTTGTGCATAAATGTTTATAAGGGATATTGGTCTACAGTTTCCTTTTTTTGCTATGTCGTTGGCTCTGCTATCAGGGCATTGCTGGCATTACAGAATGAGTTAGGAAGTGTTCCCTTATCCTCAATTTTTTGGAAAACTTTGAGGATGACTTGGATTTTTTTTAACCTTAAATGTTTGGTAGAATTCACCAGTGAAGCCACAGATCCAGGGCTTTTCTTTACTGGGAATTTTTTTTTAAATTTATTTTAATTAATTTATTTATTATTTTTGGCTGTATTGGGTATTCGTCTCTGTGCGAGGGCTTTCTCTAGTTGCGGCAAGTGCAGGCCACTCTTCATAGCGGTGCGCGGGCCTCTCACTGTCGCGGCCTCTCTTGTTGTGGACCACAGGCTCCAGACGCGCAGGCTCAGTAGTTGTGGCTCACGGGTCCAGTTGCTTCGCGGCATGTGGGATCTTCCCAAACCAGGGCTTGAACCCGTGTCCCCTGCATTGGCAGGCAGATTCTCAACCACTGTGCCACCAGGGAAGCCCCAACTGGGGAATTTTTGATGACTGATTCAATGTCTTTATGAATTTATAGGTCTATTCAGGTTTTTTGTTTCTTCATGATTCAGTCTTGGTAAGTTTTGTGTTTCCAGGAATTTGTCCATTTCATCTAAGTTATCCAATTTGTTGGTGTACAGCTATTCATAGTACTTTATTAATTATCCTTTTTATTTCTGTAGAATCGGTAGTAATGTTCTCACATTCATTTCTGATTTTATTTGTGCCTTCTTTTTTTCTTAGTCCATCTTGTTTAAGGTTTGCCCATTCTGTTGATCTTTTCAAAGAACTAATTTTTGGTTTCATTGATTGTCTCTATCTTTTTTTTCCAAGACTTAATTTTCTCAGAGTAGTTCTAGGTTCACAAAAAGTTTAGAGTTAAGTACAGAGATTTCTCACATACCCCGCTGCCACCACACATGCATAGCCTCTCCCATTACCTACATCATTCACCATAACAGTACATTTGTTACCAAGGATGAACTACATTGATGCATCATAATCACCCAAAGTCCATAAAGTACCTTAAGGGGTTCACTCTTGGTGTTCCACATTCTATCAGTTTGGACAAATGTACAAAGACTATCCATCATTATAATATCATATAGAGTATTTTCACTCCTCTGTGCTCTGCCTATTCGTTCCTGTCCACAACCCTGCTCCTGGCAGTGATCTTATTGTCTTCATATTTTTGCCTTTTTCAGAAATCATATAGTTGGAATCATACAGTATGTAGCCTTTCCTGAGGATTTTTCACTCAGTAATATGCATTTAAAATTCCTCCATGTCATTTCATGGTTTGATAGCTCGTTTCTTTTCAGTGCTAAATAATATTCCATTGTCTGGATGTACCACAGTTTATCCATTCATCTACTGAAGGACATCTTGGATACTTCCAAGTTTTGGCAATTATGAATAAAACTGCTATAATCATCTACTTGCAGGTTTCTGTGTGAACATTTGTTTTCAACTCCTTTGGATAAATACCAAGGAGTGAAATTGGAGATCATAAGGTAAGAATATGTTTACTTTCATAAGAGATCACCAGTCTTCTGAAGTAGCTATACCATTTTTCATTCCCACCACCAATGAATGAGAGTTCTTATGCTCCACATCCTTGGTAGCTTTTGGTGTTTTCAGTGTTCTGGATTTTGGCCATTCTAATAGGTAGGTAGTGGCATCTCATTGTTTTAATTGGCATTTCCCTGATGACATGTGATGTGGAGCATTTTTTAATATGCTCATTTGATATCTGTAAATCTTCTTTGGAGAGGTGTCTGTTAAGGTCATTGGCCCATTTTTAAATTGGGTTGTTTGTTCTCTTATTGTTGAGTTTTAAGAGTTTTTTTGGTTATTTTGGGTAACAGTCTTTTATCAGATGTGTCTCTTGCAAATATTTTCTACCTATCTGTGGCTTGTCTTCTCATTTTCTCCACATTGTCTTTCACAGAGCAGGAGTTTTAAATTTTAATGAAATCCAGCTTATCCATGATCTCTTTCAGAGATTATGCCTTTGGTGTTGTATCTAAGTCTTCAAAATCCAGTGTGCACTTGGCACTTACAACACATCTCAATTTAGACAGGTGTTGAATGGCCGCATGTATCCAATGGCTACTACATGAGACAGTTATAGACATATTTTGATTTTTTTATACCTTACTTTGTTAATAAAAATTGTATATATTCAAGGTGTACAATGTGATGTTTTGATATACATACACACTATAAAATGATTACTACAACCAAGCAAATTAACATATCCATCACTTCACACTGTTACATTTTTTTGTGTGTGGTGATAACATTTAAGATCTAGTTCTTAGCAAATTTAAGCATACAATACAGTATTATTAACTATTATTAACTATCATTATGCTGTACATTAGATCATTAGAACTTATTTATCTTACATAAAACTTTGTACCCATTGACCAACATATTCCCCGCCTGCCACACACTCTTGCTAGTAACCATCATTCTGTGCTTCTATGAATTCCACTTTTCTTAGATTCCACATAAAACTGAAATCCTGCAGTAGTCTTCCTTCTGAGCTTGATTTATTTCATTAGCATAATGTCCTCCAGGTTCATCCATGTTGTTACAAATGGCAGCATTTCCTCTTTTTAAGGGCTGAATAATATTCCATTGTAAATATATACTACAATTTCCTTATCTGTTCATCCACTGACAGACACTTAGGTTGTTTCAATATCTTGGCTATTGTAAATAATGCAGCAATGAACATCAGAGTGTGTTTATCTCTTCAAGATAAGAGTTTCCTTTTCTCCACATCCTTGCCAACACTTATTTCTTGTTTTCTTTTTTAATAATAGTCTTCCTAGCAGGTGTTAGGTGGTATCTCACTATGGTTTTGATTTGCATTTCCTGGTGATCAGAGATGTTGAGCACCTTTTCATAAACCTGTTGGCCATTTGTATGTCTTCTTTGGAAAAATGTATTCAGGTCCTCTGCCCATTTTTTGATCAGGTTATTTGTTTGTTGTTGTTATTGAGTTATATGAGTTCCTCACCTATTTTAGATATTAACCTTTTATCAGATATACAGTTTGGAAATATTTTCTCCCAATCCACAGGTTGCCTTTTCATGTTTTATTTCCTTTCTTGTACAGAAGCCTTTTAGGTTGATGTAGTTTCACTCATTTACTCTTAGTTTTGTTGCCTGTGCTTGGTATGGATCTGTTTGAGTTCTTCCTATTTGGAGTCAATCTTCTTGGATGTTTATATTTATATCTTTCAACAAAATTGGTAACTTTTCAGCCATTATTTCTCCAAATAATATCTTTGCCCCTTTCTCTCTCTCTCTCTTCTTATTTTAGGATTCTCATAATGTGTATAATGGTTCAGTTGATGAGGTCCACAAGTCCCTTAGGCTCTGTTCACACTCCTTTTTTTCCTGATATTTAGACTCTATAATTTCAATTGTTCTTTGTTCAAAGTCACTGATTCTTCAGCCTGCTCAAATCTGCCTTTGAATCCCTCCAGTGAATTTTCCATTTCAGTTATTGTGCTACTCATCTCTAGAATTTCCTTTTGCCTTCTTTTTAGGTTTTCTCTTTATTGATATTTCCATTTTGTTGACTTTCTTCACATTTTCCTTTAATTCTCTGAGCATCTTTAAGACAACTGTTTTAAAGTCTTTGTCTAATAGGTGCACCACCTGGTCTTTTTCAGGGACAACAGCTTGTTAATTTTTTTTCCTTTCAGGAGGTCATACTTGCCCATTTCTTTGTATGTTTTGTGATTATTTTTTTCAAAACTGGATATTTGGGTTTTGTTTGTTTTTTTTTTAACAGTCAAAGAAGACTTTACTCAAGATTATTGCAGTAGGGGAGAGAGATTAAACTCGACTCTGATGAAACAAAAGCCAGAAGAGATTTTAAGCACTGGCTTGAGCTAGTGAAAAAGTTCTGCAAGATGTTAGCAGGGAAATTTGTCCATGTGATTAGGTCTTCTGTAAAACTGGATATTTGATAACCAGTAATAATGTGGTAACCCTGGTTATCAGATTCACCTTCTCCCTCATGGTTTCCTTTCCTTTCCTTTTTTTTTGGTTTATTTGTTTATATGTTTGTTTAATTATTGTAGGCTGTCTCCATGCTGTACATTAGCCTGAGGCACAAACATAAGGTCTTCTCAAGTGTTTTCTGAGCCTGTAATTTTCTCTGGTTGAGTGGTGATTTTCTAATTTCTTCTATATGAACAGTTGCTTTCCAATGTACTCATCTTTAATGTCTGGCTCCGCAAAGATAAAAAAAGACCAAAATGAAGGGGGGAAAAAAGGCACCAGCCCTTTAAAACCTCTGAAAGTTGCTTCAGCCTGAGTGGGAAGGGCTTGCAACAATGTCTGGCCACTTCTATGTCTGTACCTCTGTGATGAGAAGTAGCAAACAGCTATCAGAACATACATGTCTGATATATGCAAGACAGGGCCCTTATTGCTCACCCTGACTCCTGTAAGCTGCGTGCAAGCTGCTCCAATAATACATACATGGCTGCCTGCCATGGGGCTGGAAGGTGGGAGATGGGTAGCCACTGTTAAGCTAAGAGCTGAATTGACCACCATTAACTTCCTGGAAGTCGAAAGGCTTCAACAGACTCCAGAGTTCCAAAATACATCACACAATTCTGTCAGTTTAATTATTGTACAGCTAGAGAGATAGATTTCAGGTGTTTCCTACTCTTCTCTCTTCCCAGAATCCTCTACTTTATCAATAACTTTTTTTTTTTTTTTGCGGTATGCAGGCCTCTCACTATTGTGGCCTCTCCCATTGCAGAGCACAGACTCCGGACACACAGGCCCAGTGGCCATGGCTCACGGGCCCAGCCGCTCCGCAGCATGTGGGATCTTCCCAGACCAGGGCATGAACCCGTGTCCCCTGCATCAGCAGGCAGACTCTCAACCACTGCGCCACCAGGGAAGCCCCCTCCATACCTTTTAAGAGTCTAAAGGGGTTCTGAGATAAAAAAGTTTGAGAATCACTGTTGTAGACAATGCAGAAATACAGGTCAGGGAATTGCCATATTTTTAAATGACCAAAGTAACCAACATCAGCTTTGAGTGTATCAAAGCAAAATAAAGATAAGAAGACTAATTGGTGGCTTAAGTTTAAATTCTAGGCCCTAAACTTAAGCTTAAATTCTAGAAATATTCTCCTTGTTAGGTCATTAACAAAGAGTAAAAAGGTTGAAGAGATGGGGAACACTGAGCAATACAGGGGTATTTTCAGAGTATATTTATACCTATGTTGTTTCCTTATGGGGCCTTACCTAATCATTAATGAAATTAAAAACACAATAATGAGAGACCTCTGGGACAACATTAAACGCACAAACATTAGAATTATAGGGGTCCCAGAAGAAGAAGAGAAAAAGAAAGGGACTGAGAAAATATTTGAAGAGATTATAGTTGAAAACTTCCCTAATATGGGAAAGGAAATAGTTAATCAAGTCCATGAAGCACTGAGAGTCCCACACAGGATAAATCCAAGGAGAAACACACCAAGACACATATTAATCAAACTATCAAAAATTAAATACAAAGAAAAAATATTAAAAGCAGCAAGGGAAAAACAACAAATAACATACAAGGGAATCCCCATAAGGTTAACAGCTGATCTTTCAGCAGAAACTCTGCAAGCCAGAAGCGTGTGGCAGGACATATTTAAAGTGATGAAAGGGAAAAACCTACAACCAAGATTACTCTACCCAGCAAGGATCTCAATTAGATTAGACAGGGAAATTAAAACCTTTACAGACAAGCAAAAGCTACGAAAATTCAGCACCACCAAACCAGCTTTACAACAAATGCAAAAGGAACTTCTCTAGGCAGGAAACACAAGAGAAGGAAAAGACCTACAATAACAAACCCAAAACAATTAAGAAAATGGTAATAGGAACACACATATTGATACTACCTTAAATGCAAATGGATTAAATGCTCCAATGAAAAGACACAGACTGGCTGAACGGATACAAAAACAAGACGCCGAGGGATTCCCTGGTGGCACAGTGGCTGGGAGTCCGCCTACTGGAGCAGGGGACACGGGTTCGTGCCCTGGTCCAAGAGGATCCCACATGCTGCAGAGCAGCTGGGCCCGTGAGCCATGGCCACTGAGCATGCACGCCCAGAGCCTGTGCTCCGCAATGGGAGAGGCCACTACAGTGAGAGGCCCGCGTACCACAAAATAAAAACAAAAACAAAAACAAAAAACAAACAAAAAAGGACCCCGAATATATGCTGCCTACAAGAGACACACTTCAGACCTAGGGACACATACAGACTGAAAGTGAGGGGATGGAAAAAGATACTTCTGCAAATGGAAATCAAAAGAAAGCTGGAGTAGCAATTCCCATATCAGACAAAATAGACTTTAAAATAAGGACTATTACAAGAGACAAAGAAGGACACTACATAATGATCAAGGGAATCAATCCAAGAAGAAGATATAACAATTGTAAATATTTATGCACCCAACATAGGAGCACCTCAATACATAAGGCAAATGCTAACAGCCATAAAAGGGGAAATTGGCAGTAACACAATCATAGTAGGGGACCTTAACACCCCACTTTCACCAATGGACAGATCATCCAAAATGAAAATAGATAAGGAAACACAAGCTTTAAATGATACATTAAACAAGATGGACTTAACTGATATTTATAGGACATTCCATCCCAAAACAAAAGAATACACTTTCTTCTCAAGTGCTCACGGAACATTCTCCAGCATAGATCATATCTTGGGTTACAAATCAAGCCTTGGTAAATTTAAGAAAATTGAAATCATATCAAGTAGTTTTTCGACCACAATGCTACCAGACTAGATATCAATTACAGGAAAAAATCTGTAAAAAATATAAACACATGGAGGCTAAACAATACACTACTTAATAGCCAAGAGATCACTGAAGAAATCAAAGAGAAAATCAAAAAATACCTAGAAACAATTGACAATGAAAACACGACAACCCAAAACCTATGGGATGCAGCAAAAGCAGTTCTAAGAGGGAAGTTCATAGCAATACAATCCTACCTCAAGAAACAAGAAACATCTCAAATAAACAACCTAACCTTACACCAAAAGCAATAAGAGAAAGAAGAACAAAAAAACCCCAAAATTAGCAGAAGGAAAGAAATCATAAAGATCAGATCAGAAGGAAACAATAGCAAAGATCAATAAAACTAAAAGCTGGTTCTTTTTTTGTTGTTTTTTTGGTTTTTTTTTTTTGCAGTACGTGGGCCTCTCACTGCTGCGGCCTCTCCCGCTGCAGAGCACAGGCTCCGGACGCGCAAGCCCAGTGGCCATGGCTCACGGGCCCAGCCGCTCTGCGGCACACGGGATCCTCCCAGACCGGGGCACGAACCCGCGCCCCCTGCACCGGCAGGCGGACCCCCAACCACTGCGCCACCAGGGAAGCCCAAAAGCTGGTTCTTTTAGAAGATAAAATTGATAAACCATTAGCCAGACTCATCAAGAAAAAAAGGGAGAAGACTCAAATCAATAGAATTAGAAACGAAAAAGAAGTAACAACTGACACTGCAGAAATACAAAGGATCATGAGAGATTACTACAAGCAACAATATGCCAATAAAATGCACAACCTGGAAGAAATGGACAAATTCTTAGAAAAGCACAACCTTCCAAGACTGAACCAGGAAGAAACAGAAAATATAAACAGACCAATCACAAGCATTGAAATTGAAACTGTGATCAGAAATCTTCGAACAAAACAAAATCCCAGGACCAGATGGCTTCACAGGCGAATTCTGTCAAACATTTGGAGAAGAGCTGACACCTACGCTGCTCAAACTCTTGCAAAATATAGCAGAGGGAGGAACATGCCCAAACTCATTCTACGAGGCCACCATCACCCTGATACCAAAACCAGACAAAGATGTCACAAAGAAAGAAAACTATGGCCAATATCACTGATGAACATAGATGCAAAAATCCTCAACAAAATACTAGCAAAGAGAATCCAACAGCACATTAAAAGGATCATACACCATGATCAAGTGGGATTTATCCCAGGAATGCAAGGATTCTTTGATGTATGCAAATCAATCAATGTGATACACCACATTAACAAATTGAAGGATAAAAACCATACAATCGGGCTTCCCTGGTGGCGCAGTTGTTGAGAGTCTGCCTGCCAATGCAGGGGACACGGGTTCATGCCCTGGTCTGGGAAGATCCCATGTTCCATGGAGCGGCTAGGCCCGTGAGCCTGTGCTCCGCAACAGGAGAGGCCACAACAGTGAGAGGCCCGCGTACCACAAAAAACAAAAAAAACAAAAAACCATATGATCACCTCCATGGATGCAGAAAAAGTTTCTGAGGAAATTCAACATCCGTTTATGTTAAAAACCCTCCAGAAAGTCAGCAGAGAGGGAACTTACCTCAACATAATAAAGGCCATATATGACAAACCCACAGCCAACATTGTTCTCAGTGCTGAAAAACTGAAACCATTTCCACTAAGGTCAGGAACAAGACAAGGTTGCCCTTTCTCACCACTATTATTCAACATAATCTTGGAAGTTTTAGCCCCAGCAATCAGAGAAGAAAAAGAAATAAAAGGAATTCAAATCAGAAAAGAAGAAGTAAAGCTCTCACTGTTTACAGATGACATGATACTATACATAGAGAATCCTAAAGATGCTACCAGAAAACTACTAGAGCTAATCAATGAATTTGGTAAAGTAAATGCACAGAAATCTCTTGCATTCCTATACACTAATGATGAAAAATCTGAAAGTGAAATCAAGAAAACACTCCCATTTACCACTGCAACAAAAAGAATAAAACAGCTAGGAATAAACCTACCTAAGGAGACAAAAGACCTGTATGCAGAAAACTCTAAGACACTGATGAAAGGAATTAAAGATGATACAAACAGATGGAGAGACATACCATGTTCTTGGATTGGAAGAATCAACATTGTGAAAATGACTATACTACTGAAAGCAATCTACAGATTCAATGCAATCTGTATCAAACTACCAATGGCATTTTTCACAGAACTAAAAGAAAAAAGTTCACAATTTGTATGGAAACACAAAAGACCCCAAATAGCCAAAGCAATCTTGGGAAAGAAAAATGGAGATTGAGGAATCAGGCTCCCAGACTTCAGACTATACTACACAGCTACAGTAATCAAGACAGTATGGTACTGGCACAAGAACAGAAATGGAACAGGATAGAAAGCCCAGAGATAAACCCACGCACATATGGTCACCTTATTTTTGATAAAGGAGGCAAGAATATACAATGGAGAAAAGACACTTTCTTCAATGAGTGGTGCTGGGAAAACTGAACAGCTACATGTAAAAGAAAATTAGAACACTCCCTAACATCATACACAAAAATAAACTCAAAATGGATTAAAGACCTAAATGTAAGGCCAAACACTATCAAACTCTTAGAGGAAAACATAGGCAGAACACTCTATGACATAAATCACAGCAAGATCCTTTTTGACCCACCTCCTAGAGAAAGGGAAATAAAAACAAAAATAAACAAATGGGACCTAATGAAACTCAGAAGCTTGCACAGCAAAGGAAACCATAAACAAGACAAAAAGACAACCCTCAGAATGGGAGAAAATATTTGCAAATGAAGCAACTGACAAAGGATTAATCTCCAAAATTTACAAGCACCTCATGCAGCTCAATATCAAAAAAACAAACAACCCAATCCAAAAATGGGCAGAAGACCTAAATAGACATTTCTCCAAAGAAGACATACAGATTGCCAACAAACACATGAAAGAATGCTCAACATCACTAATAATTAGAGAAATGCAAATCAAAACTACAATGAGGTATCACCTCACACCAGTCAGAATGGCCATCATCAAAAAATCTACAAAAATAAATGCTGGGGAGGGTGTGGAGAAAAGGGAACCCTCTTGCACTGTTGGTGGGAATGTAAATTGATACAGCCACTATGGAGAACAGTATGGAGGTTCCTTAAAAAACTAAAAATAGAACTACCATATGACCCAGCAATCCCATTACTGGGCATATACCTTGAGAAAACCATAATTCAAAAAGACGCATGCACCCCAATGTTCATTGCAGCTCTATTTACAATAGCCAGGACATGGAAGCAACCTAAGTATCCATCAACAGATGAATGGATAAAGAAGATGTGGCACATACATACAATGGAATATTACTCAGCCATAAAAAGAAACAAAATTGAGTTATTTGTAGTGAGGTGGATGGACCTAGAGTCTGTCATACAGAGTGAAGTAAGTCAGAAAGAGAAAAACAAATACCGTACCCTAACACATATATATGTAATCTAAATAACAACAAAAAAAAAAGGTCATGAAAAACATAGGGGCAAGACGGGAACGAAGATGCAGACCTACTAGAGAATGGACTTGAGGATATGGGGAAGGGGAAGGGTAAGCTGGGAGAAAGTGAGAGAGTGGCATGGACTTATATATTTTTTACCAAATGTAAAATAGATAGCTAGTGGGCAGCAGCCGCAGAGCACAGGGAGATCAGCTCGGTGCTTTGTGACCACCTAGAGGAGTGAGATAAGGAGGGTGGGAGGGGCACAGAAGAGGGAGGAGATATGGGGATATATGTATAGCTGATTCAATTTGTTATAAAGCAGAAACTAACACACCATTGTAAAGCAATTATACTGCAATAAAGCTGTTTAAAAAAAAAGCATAAAGTTTAAAAAAAACATAATAATAATGATTTTGCTAGAAATACAAAGGAATAGTGTATGATTCCATGCCTATAAAATGACAAATAAAATATAGAAGTGTCCATTTTACAACAGAGTATTTGGGATATATAAATGCCTCAGTTGGAGTAGCTGCCCTTACTATAATTACTTCTTTAAAACTTACTACTCTAGGTGTAAATCAAAGAGTGGTAATGAGTTAGTGAAATTTCAGGCCCAATGATTATTATACAGACAGTAACATCAAAAAAAGAACAACTGCTAAATAAAGCAACAGAACAATGTATATCGTGATCAGAGTGCTGGGAAGTGTTGGTCTGTGTGTCTCTCCTGCTCCTACACATCTTGCTGGGTTGTCCAAGAATTGAAAAGTCCTGACTGCTCTTTATCAGGTTATTCTTCACAGATAAGCAAGCAGCCTTTAGGCATAAGGTAGTATCTCCCTCTGGGACAAAGAGCAGGCTTGTTTAATGGTTGTTATAAAAAGGGTGGAGTCCCCAGTCTCACTGTTTTTCAGCTGTGATGCAAACTGCTGTGTAGCATCCATTGGACCCTTCATGTCACACCCATGAGGTCTGCTGGCAAAAGGAATGGACATAAACACAGCAACACTCATGCTGTAAGTAATAAAGTCCTTTGTCTCAGACTCAGGAACGTAAGTCTTCACCCACCATCCATGAAACATTAACAGGCTATTTGATTAACTTGCAAATAGGGTAAAATCCCACACCTAATGAATTTTATTCACCATGTCTATCTGAAAGCTTATTTAATATAACACACATGCAAAACAAATGTGTTAATCCTACCAATACAGATTGAATTCATAAAATAATCACACAGCGTCATAAGTCAGTTAAATAGGAATAAAAGAATTATGAAACATTTCACTGTCTTTAACTTGTCAAAGTAGTTCTTTAGTGGATTTTCTATTTAAGAATCAGATGAAAGACTGTGAGCCCTAACATTATGATTCTACAGTGACTCCTCTGTAAAATCTTTGTGTTGGTGAATTTATAAAAGAGTATGGAAATTTTTAGAATTACTACAAACAAAAAACCCCCAATATTTCAAATTATTAGGTTAAAACATAGGAACTATGATATCCTTAAAAACACAGCAGCATTAGATGGGTAAGTCAGGAGTATAAGACTTCAGAGCAAAGAAAAAAACAGAAAAAGAAATTCAAGAGAGAATGAATTTTAAGATATAGTATGCTCATATTCTAAATTTAGGTTTTCTACACACACCCAATTGTTTTACCAGAAAGCTCCAAACCACTCTTTTTCATCAATATCCAAACAATTTTTAGGAAGATGTGAGGAAGGTCAGTCTTAGCTTATTAAGAGAGTTCCTATCTATTTTTACTTCAGTTGTTTTCTTCAGCTGTGCTGAAGAAATTAATTTATTTAAAATCATTTAAAATAAATAAAATTTATTTTATTTTTAAAAATAAAATTATTTAAAATAAATTATTTAAAATTAATTTAATTAATTTTGCCAGAAAGGATATTCTTGTGGCTTTTTAGTGATACTACCTGTATCATATATAATCTAACAAGAATTAATCCAGAGTACAGAAAAGAGCTGTAGGTAGATGCATTTTTAAAGGGATATTAACTTAAAATCATGCATATTTTACCCATGCCATTTCTTTTTACGGCAGATTTTTTTCTATAAACAAATGAAAATGAGTTCAATTCTCCTGTAAATTTAGTATAACTAAACCACACAGACTGCCATGAGGGAAAAGTTATGTTCACAAGGATATGTAGCATTGGAAAAGGACATGGCGTTGAAGTTAAAGAGCATACGTACACTCTGTAGTCAGTCAGGTCTGAGTTTGAATTCAAACTCTGTCACTTAACGTTTTTCTTTAATGATATACAATTAATACAGCTGTTAGCTCTTTTTCTCTTTCAAGGAAACACATGTTCCTTAACTATCATTTTTCTTTTTAATGTTTTATATGGCCCAACTTGCCTATCTTTTCTTTTGTGGTATCTTTTGCTCCTTTTGGTTAAGAAAGTTATTTTCCCTTCAGAGATCTGGTAAAGTTTATGTTTTCTTCTTTTAAAAATAATTTCACTTTGCGGAGCACAGGCTCCGGACGCGCAGGCTCAGCGGCCATGGCTCATGGGCCTAGCCGCTCCGTGGCATGTGGGATCTTCCCAGACCGGGGCACGAATCCGTGTCCCCTGCATCGGCAGGCAGACTCTCAACCACTGTGCCACCAGGGAAGCCCAATTTCACTTTTTAATTTAATGTTTTAACACGTTCCTCTACATGGAATACAATTTGGTGAGGAGTTTGAATTAAGGTTCTGAATTATTATCCTAACATCATTTCCTGAATAGTATTTCACTGTTCTGTGATACTTCCTTTATTTTATACTAAAATTATAATATATGTGTATATGTGTGTCTGAATGAGATCATGTTCATTTCTGGGCTAGACATTCTGCTTCAGTGATCTACCTACTCTTTTTACCACTACATTGTTTACTTTATAATGTGCTTTAATTAACTATCATCTCTTTTTTGAATGTTTTAAAAAACTATGCTTAAACATTTACTTTTTTCTAAATAAATTCTGAATCATTTTTATATAATCTCAAGAAATATCTTGTTTGCATTTTGATCATGGTTACATAAAATCTATTAAATATCTAGGGACGATGGATACCTTTGAATATTTAATATCACCATTTAAGTAAAAGATACAGGTGAAATGCCAAGAAGGGCCCAGATAGTGTGCTATTTTAGGCAGTACATCTTCTCATCTTCTTTCCTTTTCTTTTTTTTATAACACTTATTAGAATAAGTAACAAATAAAACAGAGAAAACTAAAATCCACAAAAACTGGTATGTATGTTATTTAACATTCAAAGCAAATCTATTTTCCTATAACTCTAAATATTATGTATTGCATTTTAACTTGTGTTAGATATGTTACCAATTTATTAATTACTAAAATTAAGTGGTAGATAATCACTTTTATGAACTGATTTAATTACAAGATTCCTCTTCTCCTGGTACCTATTTAAAATATAATCTAAATTGCAAAAATTCATTTTAAAAAGTTCCCAAACAATTCTGTATTTAAAGCAAGGTACAATTATAGCAAAAAGGGTCTTATAAAAGAAACATTTTTTTATACTAATATCAATGAGAATTTTAAAAATATACATACAGAGCATACAAAACATCAAAGAGAAATGCTGATTTGTAATGTTAAGCACGAGGAAAGTATATTTTTAGATACTTCTAAGAGACACACTTAATTTATATAGTAATAACTGAATAGAACATAAATTACATATTAATGTAATATCTAAGGACAATACTTATACTGCTTTATCCAGGCTTTCTGCTAATTTTGGCCTTCATTTGACAAGGGTAAATCATATCAATTATGGATGTAATTTTCAACCAAGTTAGTAATATAATAGAGATTTTATGATATTGGGATGCTGACTTTGGCTTTCTTTCTCAACATAAAATTTTTAAAATTTTTAAAGGGAAGATTTATTGAAGTATAATTTACATACAACAAAATTCACCCCTTTGAAGTGTACAGTTTGATGAATTTTACAAATTTGTACAGTCATAGAACCAATGTAATTTTTTAAATTACCTTGCTCAGTTCTCTAATTTGAGCCAGTAATTAGCAGCTTATTCCCATCCTTTCCGTGACCCCATTTCAGCCCTTTTGCTAACTGAATATATAGATTATAAAAGCAAATAAAGATGGTTTGTTGAATGCATTTCCCAACATTGATAATTTGGGGAAATTATACATTTCAAGATAAAGCCTAAATTGTTACAGTACAAGTTAATTCAGTATAACGTTTGGTTGTATTTTTACAGCCTACATTAATATATTTTTGCAGGAAAAATTAGAAAAATAAAAGAACTAATGAATAAGTTTCACAGAATTCCTGTATTTTCCTAAGAATCCTTATACATATTGTTGGATTCATGATCAAAATTCATACCAACAAAACAGAAAGAATAAAATGTCTGAAGATTTCCATAGAGACATTCACAATTACAACCTTTAAATAATAGTTTTTTCACGTGATTTGAGTATGAGCTTTTTACTGTTTTATTCTTCGATATACTGACTAAGGGCTTAAACTTTTTCCATTATCATTTGGCTCTATAATTTCAGAAATAATGATTTACCTAACAGTTGTATATTTAATGGAGAGATTTAAAAATGCTTCAGCAATACTCTTCAATCTGAACAGGCAACTGCCTTGATTTAAAAGGTTTGACACTTTCAAGGAATTGTCATATTGCCCAAATCAGGTTATTATTAGGAGTTTTGTTGTTATAAAAAGAGGATTAAAACATGCAACAAAAATCTATCCCATCTTTTTTAGTCCTGTAATTATCATGAGCAATTTGATTTATTTGCCATGGAATTCATTTGCCTAGGAAAATCATATACAATGTTCAGGCTACAAATTAAATACTGGGTGGTTACTTTTACTATATGACAAGTAAAACTTGTAAAGAAAAGTAGAAGCATAAAAGCATGTCAAGCTTCACTTACACTGCAGTCTTTTTAATGAAACACATTTACCCTCCTTGGGTAAAAAGTAAAAATAGCTCATAGCCGCAAAATTTTGTATTAATGCTTAGTGTGGCATACCACTTAATTGAAACATTCTTAATTAAACATGCCCCACCAAAAACCCTCACCAAATTGCATTTGCCACCAAATGACTAACAAGTACACAACAGTTGGAAACTGTCAAAATATTTTACAGCTCAATTGTAATTACCAACCAAGTCTAAGCATGCCCCAAGTTGGCGTTAACTACATCTTGGGGGATTCAAAACATTAAGCAGCAGTTATTTTTTTTGGGTGGTTTCTAATTTAAACATTTAAAACTCCTGAATAACTCCAAAGGCTTTTGTTATGTTCAGTGAAAAATCTTCAAAACATCAATATAAGATATAGTAAGTAATCACTTGCATAGATTCACTAGTGAGAAGGGCCTTTTAAAAGATCATCTGGCTAATCTCTTACCATTATAATTGAATACACTGACTATTTGGTTACCTGTCTTTGAAAATGTAATAAGTGATCTTAAGACATAAATATTTTCTGCCATACTTATCACAATAGATGTAGCCAAAAATAAATGGGAAGGTGTGATTATGGAGAAATGTCAATATGGAAGTACAGCTGGTGAGTTTCCAGAGGGGAGAATGCACACATCGTTTGCCATTTGAAGTAGGACAGCATCCAGCCACTCTTCCCTCCTCACCAGAAAGTGTACCAAAGAGTGGAATACAGCTTGAGGCTCTGTGATCTTCCAAATTTGGTATCTCTTTCCAATAGAAAAGAACTTGGTTAATTACTACTAACCATAAGCAGAGGTGGAATACTACTTCCAGATATCATATCCATCCACTATTCTTACTACCAGTTGGGGCAGAAATAGAAAGCAGAATTTACCACAGAACATAGAAGCTTTGTTTTTCTGAGTCCCCTAACTCTTTCCTGAGAGGTATCAGTCAGAAGAAAGTGTTCAAAAAGCAAATGAATAATACACTCAGAGCATTCCATTGTTTCAAATTTAAAATGCAATTATATTATTTAATTTTAAATACACTTTATTCTTTTTTTTTTTTTTTTTTTTTTTTTTTTTGCGGTACGCGGCCCTCTCACCGCTGCGGCCTCTCCCGCCGCGGAGCACAGGCTCCGGACGCGCAGGCCCAGCGGCCATGGCCCACGGGCCCAGCCGCTCCGCGGCATGTGGGATCCTCCCGGACCGGGGCACGAACCCGTGTCCCCCGCATCGGCAGGCGGACTCTCAACCACTGCGCCACCAGGGAAGCCCCTAAAAACACTTTAAAATGTAACTATGGTTACACAGGAAGCTTCAATTATACTTTTTTATCTTAAGCTGAAAGATGGGCACACAGGTATTCATTGTAAATAATCATTTTATCTTTTTATATGACTGAAAAATTCCACTGAAAATCACAAGAAAAAAATCAGAGAGTAGTAATCACACATGCCATCAACTGTTTAAGTTATTTATTTAATAAGTGGATTCCAATTAGATTATAATGTGAGTTAATAAGAAAAAGATTTAAAAGAATTAAATGAATTTGAGGTTCTAAATACTTCTCAGAAGACTTATAATCACCAAACCATTATGATCACGGCTATATGGAATGTTCAAAACAGAACTGGAAATACTGATTACTGCCATGTAGTCAGAGTAGTTGAATGAGTTAGCTGTTAACAGTGGAAAATATTTCGGTTTTTAAAAACAATTTTCTATACTGAATACTTGGACACAAAGTTTGTGGGAGAGATAAATGTACATTCTAGTAATATTATATTGGGTAGTGGTTTCCAACTTTCATCGCACGCCAGTATCAGGAAAAAAAAGTAGAACATCCTCATACATATACATGTATTTATGTATTACACACATGCACTACTGTATATTATAAAACATATACCATAAGCAGAAATTTTAAATGAGGTAAAGATGAAATTAGCAATTAAAATATTTTATTTAACTTATTAGTGGTATAAAAGCTGATTTTTCTCTCATAACAAAAAGAACAATGTGATAGAAAAGGCTTAATTATTTTTGAAAATCTTGGTTTGATAATTTGAAGGTCTAGTTCTAAAATGTATATGTTGATACCTGGGCTTGAATGGCTGTCAGAGCCGGAAAAAATATATCACAGAGATACATAAATCTAAATGTAAAAAGTACATCATTGGCTATGCTTACTGAATCAATCAGGATACTCATTTTTCAATTCCACGTACCAACCATGCAAAAAATTTTTGTCGATACTCACCTAGCTCCTATTCCCTAATGTCAATTAGTTGCAGTTAAAACCTCACTAAAAATTTTTATCTGGACTTTAAAGCAGGTTAGAAAATTCTGTTTTCAGGTTCTTAAAGTGTATTGATAAGAGAGTTTAAATAGATGAGACACAGGTGTTGTTTTTAGCATCAAAATAATATGAAAATATTTCTGTAGCACACTCTACCAGCTGGCTAACCAGTACCCATTCTCATGTGGGCTTTCTCTAAGGAATCAGGAAAAGCCTGGTACTCACTTTTCCTAACTTACCTTGTAGCAAAGGATAGTCATGTGACAGTCTGGCCAGTGTAATGTGAGTGCAAGTTTACAGAAACACGAAAATCCAATGAATATAAATGGAAGCTTATGCTTTCTTGACAAAAAGGATAGATGTGAAGATTCCTCTCATATTTGTACTCCCCCTTCCACAAGATTCTTTCCATCTTCTATCAGGCACATGACCCGCTAATATGTAGATATGTAGATTAAGTGAAGGTACCCATGTTAAGCTACACATTAAATATTAGTAAAGCTTAATTTCTTTCTTAAGTTTACATTAAAAGATGCAGATATATTGAATATATTTTTCCCACAGTCAGTGGATCGTCCTGAGCACTCCTCGGGGGTCACTTTGGAAGCCACGACTTTGAATAATACGAAGGGCTAGATATGTTCAATAAAAATACTCGCGACAATCCTGTGCCTTGTTATCTTGTTATTATCCATATTTTAGAGAAAAGCTTCAGACAGACTAAGGGACCTGACCACATCCCCCCCCACCAAAAAAAACAATGCACAGATAGTTTGACTATAAATGATTTTTATCGTCATAAATTTCAGGACTGGAGAAGGTTTTTAAGAAAGTAAAGTGTTTTTATTCTATTTGTCAAGCTGTATCAAACACAAATATTATGCAATTAAACTATACCAAAAATATGTCAATTGTTTAGAGAAGAAACAAGAGTTAAATAGTCACATTTTTATATGAAAACTTCGATGAGTTAACAATGCTGCATGTTTATATGTTGTGCTTCATTATAATGAATTTGATACACAGCAAACTCAGAAAGACATATTTTAATTCCTATTGTAATACTTTTTAAAAAAATCAATAAAACTGGGGCTTCCCTGGTGGCGCAGTGGTTGAGAGTCCGCCTGCCGATGCAGGGGACATGGGTTCGTGCCCCGGTCCGGGAAGATCCCACGTGCCGCGGAGCGGCTGGGCCCGTGAGCCATGGCCGCTGAGCCTGCGCGTCCGGAGCCTGTGCTCCGCAATGGGAGAGGCCACAACAGTGAGAGGCCCGCGTACCGCAAAAAAAAAAAAACAACAAAAAACTGTCCTCGGACACAGATTCTAATAGGACAGTAAGTCATCAACAAACCTTTCTAACACTCAACGCATTCTTTCTATTAAAGGTACCAAGGATGCACAGGTAAGAAATGGCCCTTGGCACTGAAGAATTCATAACTGAGGAGGAAGGCATAAACAGTTATATGACATAATGTGATGAGACTGATAAAATAGGTTCCTACACAGTGCTATGAGATAAAGCAGAAAGTGATATCAACACATGCCTTACAAGTGGCATTTGAGCTAGACTTCTGAAGGATAAGCTGGTCCTCCCCAAAGCCCTGAATAAATACAGAAAATCTGAAACCTCTAATGTTTACCCAAATGGGTATCTGGTTTAATCTGGATTATTTCCAAGGCAAAACCAGAAATAAAGACAGGTCTGAAGCTCCTAAAAGTCTCAGGCCTGGGACTGAAGTCAGAGGCCAAGGATAGATACAGAGATGGCAGAGAGCAGTAGTTCTTGAAGTTCCAGGTTTCAGGATTCCTTTATGCTTTTAAAAATTATTGATGACTCCCTAAGAACTTTTGTCTATGTGGGCATATCTACTGATATTTACTGTATTAGAAATTAAAACAGGAAATTAAAAATATTTTAAAATTCTTTAAAAAATTATTTATTTATTTGGCTGTGCCAGGTTAGTTGCTGCATGTGCAATCTTCTTGTTGCGGCATGTGGGCTCTTAGTTGCAGCATGCATGTGGGATCTAGTTCCCTGACCAGGGATCGAATCCGGGCCCCCTGCACTGGGAGTGTGGAGTCTCAACCACTGGACCACAGGGAAGTCCCTAAAATTCTTTTTAAAGCAACAATAAACCTTACATGTTAATATATATCTATGAAAACTGTATTTTCCAAAGAAAAATAGTGAGAATATTGACATTGTTTTACATTTCTCCAAATCTCTTTAATTAATAGAAGATGGCTAGATTCTCATATCTGCTCCTGCTTTCAATCTGTTGTGATGTGTTGTTTTGATTAAAGTGAATAAAGACAATCCAGCACACAGATATATGGTGGAAAAGGGAATTTTAAAAGCTTTTTCAGACGGTTGTGGGTATTCTTCTTTGATACTACAACAAACTCACAAATAGTGGTTTCTTAAAGGTTAGTTGCCATGTAGAATTTGAAACCATATCAAAGAACTTCTCTAACTCTGTTATATTAAAATCCACTGATCTATCTTGCACATGAAATTATCTATACATAATTTTGAAACATCATCCATTGGTCATTTGGCAAATATTGATTCCCTGAATTATTTAGATATTTCACATGTTGACACATTTCATCATATAATATTTAAAATAAGATTTCTTAATATCATCACCAATCTGTTTAGAAGTCTTCTAAATACTGGGAAGATCTCAAGCTTAAAGGGGCAGATACGAATTTTCCCAAATTCTAATTTTTGCTTCAAAGTCCTAATTTTATCATTGGCAACAAATACTGACAGTTGTTTCTCTTGAAGTGACAGGATCATTTTGCTCCTTTTCGATTAAATATCTACCAAATAACACATGGTTTGTCAGTCATTCTTTCAAGTAAAGTAGTGTTCCCTGATACAGGCACCTAGCGAAGTTTACAACTCAGACAATAGTGCATGTGCTTTCCTTTGAGAAGATAGCACTTCGATGTGCAGCTGTGCATACTGCCCATACGATGTGCATACTGCCCATTTTGTCACACAAGATATTAGAAGAATGTGTACTTTAAGGATCAAGATTTAATAAAATTAATGCTTTTTTACTGCTTTATAAAGACATTCTTAGGTGAAACTGGCTCTTTTTTTTTTTTCAACTGAGAGTGCATGACCATGAAGAATACAACGACCACCACTAACAGTCTGCAGCCACTGCGTTGATTCATATGCTAGTTCCAGGGGGTTTTACCCACCATTGCTTCTGCCCAATCTGTGCAAATGTCAAACGGTGAAGAAAGCAAATGATGTCTTAGTATTATTATGAAAAAGTCCTTTACTTCACAAACCCATCAAACTATCTCATGTTCCTCCACAGATCACAGTTTGAGAACAGCTAGCAAAGGGAACCAGCATCAAGACAGATATTTTTCATATATTCCACAATGCTAAGGGTACTAAGCCTTGGGCTGGGAACTGGGTTCACCTTGGTGATGAAATACTCCCTGCCCTCTAGTAGAGATGTACCCAGGACTTAAACTAATATAAATTAAGAATGTGAATTACTCATAATACATATTTTTACATATTCAAATTAGAAATCAGGATAGTTGTAGTTTTACACTGTTATATAATAAATACTACCAGAAACCAATGGCAATTTGATGATTACTGATTACTTACAAGTGACATTTGAGCTGGACTTTGGAAGGATAAGCTGGTCCTCCCAAAGCCCTGCATAAACAAAGTTTTTTTTCACCTTTTTTTCTGTAAATCTGCAAGACTTTAATTTAGGTATTAAAAGTTAAATCTTAAAAACTTGCAAGAACTTAGATGACGATATAGTATAGCAAGTAGATGATGTGTACCTGATTAACAGATGTTGAATAGTACTGAAAAATCACTACTGGCTCCTTTCCTACTTTATTGTTTACAAATCAGCAAGCAAGCAGGCTTGGGAATACTATGGAAGCTGCGTGATTGGCCTACAGTGGGGAAGAAGTTCCCACTGATATCCAGCAATCTTCCTTCCTTCAGTAACATTATAGAGAGAATGAACACTCCCCTTAATTGTTAATTATTCCATTAGTGTATAATTTGTGGCCAGCTTCCTCAGCAACAAATAAAATAACTGCTGTGCCCAGACAAGGAGGAAAACAGAACAAAACAGAACACAAGATTTAATGGGACCCTCTAAAGACTAAGTATTTCTAAAAGTTAATTTAACATCATATAACTCATGAGGTAAAGATAGTTTCTTTGTCCTATAACCCCTTTGAGATCACCAAGTACATTATTAAGGAATCTAGGGGTCATGTAAAATAAAACAATATTTGAAAATCCTATCTTTTTTACTTTTTTTACTACTTTTTTCAAAAAGTACAATTACATATGTTTCATGGATGATACAGTTTTAAGTTTAAAAAAAATGCTTTTGTTGAAAGTCTTCCTAAATTTCAAGAGATTGTTACCTCTCTTTCCTAATACATATAAATGCTAGATACCTCAGTTCAAGAATACTCTAGAAACAAAGACATTCTATTAATGACAAAAAATCATGAACTTTTCTTCTTTTTCTAATCTCACTAAGCCTACATACACACCTCCACCTCAAGGGCTTGAAAGTTGCTAAGGAAGGAAGGAAAGGTTTAAAAAAAAAAACACTCTAAGAAAATAGCCTAATGCTTTTTTGTCAGATTCTAGGACAAATGCATTAATAACAACAAAAATAACAATAATGTAGTAATAGCAGCTAGCACTTACAGAATCTACTATGTGCCAGGCAAATTGTGAGTACTTTACATATATCAATGCATTTAATCCTCATAACAGCTCTGTGAGATAAGCACAATCATTCCTGTTTTACAGGTGAGCACACTGAGGGATAGAGAGGTTAAATAACTTGCTCTTCTTATGAAAAGGTATAGTCTCTGGTCTTCACAGTATAATTTCAGGCAGAATATACAACTTACTTTGTGGTCTGATCTCAGGGTATTAAGGATCTTATGGAGGGCTCAGTACCCCCCAAAAATCATTCTCTCTGTTGCTGACTCAGAATTGAAATATTACCTAGAAAGAACACTGTGCTAGAGCCAGGGACCTGAACTCTAGTTCTGGCCCTGCAGTTTAAAAAGCTGTGTGATGTTAGCCTTAATAGCATTCATTCTGCTTTTTGGTTTTATCATTTGTAAGACAAACAAACAAAAGAGAAATGAATTATGATTTATTTGTTCAATTAAAATGCACTAAGCACCTATTAAAAGTACTAGGCAATATGCATTACTGAGAACCTGTAAAGTCTGTTTTCCCAGTTAATATCTCACAAGAGGATCCTGCAGCTATTTTAGCTTGCACCTTAAAATCTGGCATGCTTTTTAAGGATGAAAGAGATGAAACCAAGCCAAAGAAGTTTAATGACTTGTCCAATAAGGAAATTTAAAGTAAAACCAGGCATAATCCTTCAGCTATTCTAATTTTACCAAAGTTGCCACAAGCAATAATGGAGTGCATTTTTTTCATTCAACAAAAATTTACTGAACATCCATTACATGTTAGGATTGGAAATATAATGGGAGGCAAAAAGTCCCTTTCTTACAGAGTTTATAACACTTGCCATAAAGGAAGAACTTAATAAGTGATTAAAGAGTTTATTTTAAAATATGACCTGATGGCTTAAGTCACGAAAATATCTTTAGAACAGATTTTTCTTCCTAGCCAGATTTACAAAGAAGGTTTATCCAACTTTCTAAAGAGAGATGATTCTTTAAACATTTCTTTAAGCTCTCAAAACATTTTTGAGAGATGGTTCTTTAAAATCAAACTCAACTGGAAGTGAAATTTAAGTATATTATTTAGTTTTACTGTAATATGGTACCAACTGTGTAAACTGAGTTACATGTACAAAATAATATATTACTCGTTAACTTCGTACAAGTTTAAGGTATTAAATACATTTTTTCAAGCAACTAGTTTCATTCCACTTCTAATCAACGATCTTCTGAATTAGTATTTTTCAAATATGTCAATCATCAGAATCACATGGAATACAGGGAGAGTCTGCTGGCACTTAGTTCAAATACGGATTCTGTGGTCCTACCCTCAAAAATTCTGATTCAGTAGGTAAGGGGTGAGACCCAGGTGATTTTGATGCAGCTGGGCAATGGGGTCACAGTTTATTAGCAAACTCTAACCTGGCTTGAGTTCCATAAAGATTCTGCTCACAAGAATTTAGTGAGTATTTCCTCTGATCTGGGCCCGTAGTATTGGGTTCAACTCTTTTGAGTTAAATATTGAATTCAGCACACATATGCATGCATTCAACAAAAAAGTATTAAGACATTCCTATGTGCCAGGCATTGTTCTAGGCACTTGGGATATATCTGTGATATATCAGGTGAATAAAATGAATGAATTCCTGCCCATGCAGAATATACATTTTTTTCAAGTACAGATGGAATATTTACCAAGACAATCATATTCTGGGCCATAAAACAAGTTTCAATAAATTTAAAAGATTTAAATCATACGAAGTTTGTTCTCCAAATACCACAGAATTGTTAGGAATCAAAAAAAGAGAAATATTTAGAAAAATTCCAAGTATTTAGAACTAAAAAACATTTCCTAAATAGCCCATGGTTAAAAAAAAAAAAGAAAGAAAGAAGGAAAAGAAAAGAAATTAGAAGGTATTTTGAGGACTTCCCTGGTGGTGGCGCAGTGGTTAAGAATCCGCCTGCCAGTGCAGGGGACATGGGCTTGATCCCTGGTCTGGGAAGATCCCACATGCAGCAGAGCAACTAAGCCCATGCAGAACTACTGTGCCCGCATGCCCTAGAGCCTGTGCTCCGCAACAAGAGAAGCCACTGCAACAAGAAGCCCACGCACCACAACGAGGAGTAGCCCCCACTAGCCTGCATGCAGCAACAAAGATCCAATGCAGCCAAAAATAAAAATTAAAAAAAAGAGTAAAAAAAAAAAAAAGAGGGCTTCCCTGGTGGCGCAGTGGTTGGGGGTCCGCCTGCCGATGCAGGGGACACAGGTTCGTGCCCCAGTCCGGGAGGATCCCACATGCTGTGGAGCGGCTAGGCCCATGAGCCATGGCCGCTGAGCCTGCGCGTCCAGAGCCTGTGCTCCACAGGAGAGGCCACAGCAGTGAGAGGCCCGCGTACCGCAAAAAAAAAAAGAAAGTATTTTGAACTGAATGAAAATGAAAGTACAACATGTCAAAATTTGCGGGATGAAGCTAAAACAACTCTTACAGGGAAATATATATCATTCAACATCTATATGAGAAAAGAATGAAGGTCTCTAAATCAATTACCTAAGCTTCCACCTTAAGAAACTAATAAAGAAAATAATAAAGATCAGAGTGGAAATCAATGAAATAGAAAAAAGAAAAAAAAATAAAGAAAATCAATGAAATGAACAGCTGCGTCTTTGTGTAAATCAATAAAACTGATTAACCTTTAGCCAGATTGATCAAGGAAAAACAGGAGAAGATTAAAAATATCAGTATAATGGGGGCTTCCCTGGTGGCTCTGTGGTTAAGAATCTGCCTGCCAACGCAGGGGACACGGGTCCGAGACCTGGTCTGGGAAGATCCCACATGCCACAGAGCAACTAAGCCCATGCACCACAACTACTGAGCCTGCGCTCTAGAGCCCATGAGCCACAGCTACTGAGCCCATGTGCCGCAACTACTGAAACCCGCATGCCTAGAGCCCGTTCTCCGCAACAAGAGAAGCCACCACAATAAGAAGCCCACACACCACAACAAAGAGTAGCCCCTGCTCGCCGCAACTAGAGAAAGCCCGTGCACAGCAACGAAGACCCAACGAAGCCAAAAAAAAAAAAAAAAAAAAAAAAATCAATACCAGAAATGAGAGAGATAATAAAATTAAAGATTCTATAGACATTAACAAGATAAAAGAAAGGTATGAACAAATATTAACAGGATAAATAAAAGAATATTATAAACTTTTTGCCAATAAATTTGAAAACCAAGATGAAACGAACAAATTCTTTGAAAGATAATAAACTATCAAATCTCTCTCAAGAAGAAATAGATTACTTGAATAGCTCTGTATCTACTGAAGAAATTTAACTTAGCCCAGAAGTACCCTGATTTCAAAATCACAAGAAGACATTACAAGAAAAGAAACTCCAGACCAATATTCCTCATGAAAAATAGATGTAAAAATTCTTAACAAAATTATTGCAAAGCAAATCCAACTAAAAGGATAATTCATCTTGATCAGGTAGGGTTTCTCCTAGGAATGCATGGTTTGTTTAACAAGTGTAAGGAAAATTCTAACACTTCAGAATAAACAAAAGGTCTTATTGATGTCCTTTCAATGCAAGGCTAAAGCCTCCAAGGATTACCTGAACCTATAGGCATATATGCCTTTATCTTTAACCAAGTTATTTTATAGTAAACAACAAGGTTTCTCAGCCTTGGAACTTTTGACATTTGGTGTTGGATAATCTTTTGTTGTGGGGGGCATTACAGGATATTTAGGAGTATCCCTGGCCTTATGCACTAGATGCCGGTAACACCACCCCTCCCAGTGTGATAATTAAAAACCATCTACTGACACCGCCAAATATGTCCTAGGGGACAAAATCATCCCCAGCTGAGAACTACTGCTTTAGAGACTAAAGTTAACTTGTGGAAAATCAATAGCAATGCAAATAATTCTTATCTATATACTTACAAATAAATTCAATCTGGTGAAGTGACAACCCCTCCAACCAAAGAGTCAGTTTTGCACCCATCTATAAATTCATTTCAGTATTCCTGACCTATAAATGTGTCAGTTCCTAGCACTCTCATTTGACCAGACTGTAACATCTTTCTGGCCCCTCATTTAAAAATGAGTTTTAAAAGATTCTGACACATGATCATATTATATTTGTATGAGTCATGATTTTACCTTTTATGAAAATTTAAAACCACTTTATCGAGGTGTAATTGACATACATAAAGCTGTACATATTTAATGTATACAACTTGATGAGTTAAAAATTATTTTGGGGGACTTCTCTGGTGGTCCAGTGGTTGAGAATCTGCCTTCCAATGCAGGGGACACGGGTTTGATCCCTGGTTGGGGAACTAAGATCCCACAGTCACAGGGCAGCTAAACCCTCACGCTGCAACTACTGAGTCCGCATGCCACAACTAAAGAGAAGCCTGCACGCTGCAACAAAGAGCCCACATGCTGCAGCGAAGATCCCGTGTGCTGCAACTAAGACCTGATGCAGCCAAATAAATTAAAAAAAATGTTTTTTAACACAACTAAACATCAATCAATGTAATTCATGGTATTACAGATTAAAAAAGAAAAAGTGCAAATGATCATCTCTGTAGATGCAGAGAAAGCACTGGATTCAACATCTATTCTTCAAAAAAAATTCTTAGCATTAGGAATAGAAAGGAAGTGCCTGTGATAAAGAACATCTATAGAAAATCTAATATTATATTTAATGGTGAAAAACCAATTTTACCCCACTAAAACAGGAACAAGACAAGGAATTCCATTCTTACTACTTCTATTAAACATTGTACTGGAGATTCTAGTCAGTGTAATAGGGCAAGAAAAATAAAAATCACTCTTATTGGAAAGGAAGAAGTATAATGAGCTTTATTTGTAAATCATTTATGTATAAAATCCTATGGAAACTACAAAAATGCTACTATAACTAATAAATAAGTTTAGTAAGAGTGCAGGAGAAACTATCAAGATAAAAAATCAATTGCATGCCCATATACTTTACCAGTAAGTAATTTGAAATTTTTAAAATTACAGACTTTGTCTTCCAGGAAGATACAGTAGGTGTACTTTTCCCTATTCCTCACTCTAAGCACGAACTGAAAACTCTGTACATTATGTCAAACAGAGACTCTAAAAAATGGAGAGAAGGGAGACTATTTGGGAACTTCAGGACCCAAGGAACAGCATGAGTTCCTGGGCTTTCTTTTTGCTTTATATATCCCAGATTTCAGATAAAGAAGCTGGCAAATCAGAATGGCCTTTGACACAGATAAAAGCCCCAATGAAAGTCTGCTCTCTCTAGCCAAAGAACCAAGAAAAGGGAAGCCTAGCAAGACAGAAAACATTCAGACAATAACCACAGACTCCAGCCAAACACCGCAGAAAAAAACTGTGGTCCTACTCTCACCCACACAAAGGCAGAGTAGGGGGTCTAGATTTACCACCCTTGCCAACTGGTAATAAGAACCTACTACACTGTCAGTGGAGGCCACCTGGAGAGCCTGGACTTCAATTCTTACCTGGCAACAGTGAGGCACCCCTTCTTCTCCCTGCTGGGATGATGTCAGAGGAGGCCTAGTGAAGAGTCAGTACTTTTAATACCACCCAGTGGTAACGAGGCCAACCTTCCCCTACAGTGTCAGTGGAGGCAATGTAGGGAGCAATACTGAGGTATTCTCACCTCTCCTACCTAAGGAGTTAACAGTGTTGGCCTAGTAGGAAGCAGGAACTCCCACACCTACCCAGCAGTAGTGCAGAGCACCCCCTCCTGGGGTGTCAACTGATGCCAAGTGAGGAACCTAGACTTCTAAGCCTACCTGGCAGTAATGAGGTAACATCTCCTATTTCCCTGATGGAGTTGTGTCCCCCTCACGAAAAAAAAAAACAACCCAGTGAAAACAGAAGTTTTAAATAACACCCAGAGTCTCAGAACATAGTACAAAAATGTCCAGGTTTCAATAGAAAATCACTCATCAATAGAAAATCTTAACAGGTACTAGGAAAATCTTGAACTGAAAAGAAAAAGACAATCAACAGACGTCAAATCAAAATGACATATATAAGAATTACCTAACAAAGATTTTAAAGTAGTCATCATAAAAATGTTTAGATGAACATTTACAAATACGTTTGAAACAAATGAAAAAAGAAGTTTTCAGGAAAGAAACAGAAGATATAAAAAGAACCAAATGGAAATTTAAAAGCTAAAAATTACAGTAGCCAAAATAAAAATACCAGTGGATAGGTCAATAACAGAATGGAGGGAACAGTGGAAAGCATCAGTGAACTTGAAGATAAAACAATACAAATTACCCAATGAGCAATAGAGAGAAAAATACACTGGGAAAAAAAAAACTGAACAAATTCTAAGGAACCCATTAGTTTATAAGAAAAGAGCCAACATTTGTGTGGCTGGAATCACAGGAGATGAGAAAGAAGGCAAAGCTGAAAAGTGTTTGAAGAAATGATAGCTGAAAACTCCCCAAATTTGGCAAAAGACATAAACCTACATATTCAAGAAGTTAAGTGAATACCAAACAGAATAAACCCAAAGAAATCCATGCCAAAACATCATAGTTAAATTTCTGAAAACTAAAGACAAAAATTCTTGAAAGCAGCCAGAGAGAAACAGTGCATTATCTATAAGGAGAAAACTATTCAAATGGGAGTAGATTTCTTATCAGAAACCATGCTGGCCAGAAGGAAGTGGCACAACCTTTTTCAAGGGCTAAAAGAAAAGAATGGTCAAGCAAGAATCCTATACCAAGCAAAAATATCATTTAGGAATGAAGACATCCTCAGGTGAAAGAAAACTAAGAGAATTTGCTGCCAGCAGAATTATCCTAAAAGTGGCTAAAGGAAGTTTTCTAAACTGAAAGGAAATGATAAAAGAATCTTGGAACATCAGAAAAAAAGAACACAGTAAGCAAAAATATGGATGTATACAATAGGTTTTACTTCTCTCAAGTTTTCTAAATTATGTCTGAGGTTGAGGCAAAAATTATAACACTAATGTGATTCTAAATGTATATAGAGGAAATATTTAACACAATTATATTACAAATGACCGAAGGTAAAGAGAAATAATGGAGTTAAGATTTCTATACTTCAACCAGTAAAATGACACCACCAGTAGACTGTGATAAGTTATATATATAATGTGAAACCCAGAGCAACCACTAAAAAGGCTATACATATATGAAAATCCCACAGCTAATGTCAATACACAATGGTGAAAAACTGAAAGTTTTTCCTCTAATATCAGGAACAAGACAAGGATATCCACTCTCACCATGTCTTTTCAACATAGAACTAGAAGTCCCAGCCACTGCAGTTAGGCAAGAAAAAGAAATAAAAGCCTAATCAAAAAGGTAGAAATAAACTTGATCATGCTAGCATGCTGATCTCAGACTTCTGTACTCCAGAACTGTGAGTAATAACTTGCTGTTGTTCATTCGTCATCCAGGCTATGGTACCCAGTCTATGGTGCTTTGTTATAGCACCCCAAATAGACTACGGCAACTAGTATATTAGTTTGCAAGGGCTGCCATAACAAAATATCACAGAATGGGTGGCTTAAACAACAGGAATTTTATTTTCTCACAGTTCTAGAGGCTAGAAGTCAAAGATCAAGGTGTTGGCAGGTTAAGTTTCTCCTGAGGCCTGTCTCCTTGGCTTGCAGATGGCCACCTTCTTGCTGTGTCCTCATGATCTTTCCTCTGTGTGTGTACATGTATGGTATCTCTTTGTATATCTAAATTTCTTCTTAAAAGGACACCAGTCAGATTAGATTAGGGTCCACATATGACCTCATTTAACCTTAATAACCTCTTTAAGGGCCCTATCTCCAAATACAGTCACATTCTGAAGTACTGGGGGTTAGGCCTTCAACATATAAATTTTAGGGGAACACAATTCAGCCTGTAACAGACTAGTATGTAATTCTCAAAATGCAACAGTAAAAAATCAAACACTCCAGTCAGAAAATGGGCAAAACACACTACTAGACATTTTGCTAAAGAGAATATACATTTGTCAAATAAACTAATGAACAGATGCTCAACATTATTAGCTTTTAGAGAAATACAAACTAAAGCCACATTCACATATCACCACACACCTACCAGATGGCTGAATTAAAAAATAATGACAACACCAAATGCTGGGGAAGATGTGGAGAAACTGGATCAATCATACATTGCTGGTGGGAATATAAAAAGTTACAGCAACTCTAAGAAAATAATTTGGCCATTTATTAAACACTAAACATGCAATTACCATACAACTCAGTAGTTGTACTTCTTGGCATTTATGCTAGAGAAATAAAAACTTATTCACATAAAAACTTGTACTTGAATGTTTATAGAAGTTTTAGTCACAGCAGCAAAAAACTAGAAACAGTCAAACATCCTTCACCAGATGAGTGTTTTAAGTGGTATATCCATACCATGGAGAACTACCGATAGATGCAACAACTTGGATGAATCTCCAGAGAATTACAGTCAGTAAAAAAAGCCAATTCCAAAATGTTACATACTGGGGACTTGCCTGGTGGTCCAGTGGCTAAGACTCCATGTTCCCAATGCAGGGGGCCCAGGTTCGATCCCTAGTCAGGGGACTAGATCCCACATGCATGCTGCAACTAAGAGTTCGCATGCCACAACTAAAGATCCCACGTGCTGCAACTAAGACCTGGAGCAGCCAAAATAAATAAGTAAATAAATATTTTAAAATAACAAAAAACAAAACAAAAAACCAAAATGTTACATACTGTATTATTCCATTTATATAACGTCCTTGAAGTGACAAAGTTATGGAAATGGAGAACATTAGTGGTTGTGGCTATAAAAGGGAAACTATGGGTATCTTTGTGATGATAGAAATATTTTATGTCTTGACTGTATCAATGTCAATATCCTGATTGTGATATGTACTGTATAGCTTTGCAAGACACTACTACTGGGGGTAACTGGATAAAGTATATATGGGATCCTTTCTGTATTATTTCTTAAAACTGCATGTGAATCTATAATTAATTCAAAGCAAAACGATTTTTAATTTTGAAAATTACCATTTGCAACAGTTTTTAAAATATGAAATACTTTGGCATAAACTGGACTAAAAATGTGGAATACTGGTAAACTGAAAATTATAAAACATTGCTGGGAGAAATTAAAGACCTAAATAAATGGAGAGAGAGATGATGTATTCATGGATTGAATATTGATAAGATGTCAATTCTCCACAAACTGAACTATAGATTCAATGCAATCCCAATCAGAAATTGACAAGCTGATTCTAAAGTTTGTATATATGGAGCAAAGGGCCTAGAACACAACTCTGAAACAGACACAACTTTGAAATAGAACAAACTTGGTGGACTCACATTTCCTGACTTTAAAACTTGGGATAAAGTGACAGTAATCAACATAGTTTTGTATGGTAGAAAGGTAGACAAATAGATCATTGGAACACAACAGAGTGCAGAAATTGACCCAAATTTATTCAGTCAAGTAATTTTCAACAGAAGTGAAAAGGCAATTCAGAGGAGAAAGGATAATATTTTCAACAAGGTGCTGACATGACTGGATATTCCTATGCTAAGAAAGAAAAAGCAAGAACAAAAAAATACACAAAAAAACTTCAATCCATACGTTGTACCATATAAAACTATAAAACTTCTAATGAAAACATAGGAGGAAACCTTTGAAATCTTGGGTTAGACAAAGATTTCTTGGATACAACACCCAAAGCAAAATCTTGCGAATTAAATATATCTTGTATTTATATACTTCTCTCCATCTCTGTTGTCACCACTTTAGTCTCAACCAACATCATATTTTGCCCAGACTATTTGTTTCCATCTCCTCCTACTTCTACCCCTGTCCTGTCAAACCATTTTCACAAAAGTGAGAGTGATGTTTTAAAGCGTATATATATATATATATATATATATATATATATATATATATATATATAATCATATGATTTCCCTGCTTAAAACTCTTTTAATAGATTCTCATGTCCCTTGGGATAACATAGCCTTCAAAGGCCTGGCATGATCTAATCCCTCTCTAGTTCTCAGCTTTGTCTTGCACTATTTATCCCCCTTACTTATTCTGCTTTAGCCACAGTTGCCCATCAGTTCCTCTAATATGTCAAACTCCTCTAATATGGCAACCATGGCTGTTCTTTCAGCATAAATTACCCCCCTCTCCTCTCCTTCACTATCTAACTGGCTAATCCATACTCATCTTTCAGATCGCAACATAAATGTTACTTTTTAAGAGAGGTTTTATATGACCCCCAATCTAAATTTATACCCCAATGCCTTTACACTTGCTGTTTCCTCTGCCAAGGAAGCTCTTTCCCTATATCTTTAGATATCTCACACCTTGAAATCATTTAGGAATCTACTCAAACATCACCTTCTCAGAAAGACCTTTCATGACCACTTATTTAAAATACCATCCTGCCACCACTCACTTTAACATCTTACTTTGCTTTATTTTCTTATCAAATATGAAATTACATTCTTTAATTATGTGTTTACTTATTTGTAATCTTTCCAATTCTCTAGAATGTGAGCATCCCAAGGGCAGGGCTTTGTCTTGTTCACTACTCTATCCACATTGCCTGGCACGTAGGACTCCAGGAATCTGCTATACAAATTAGAAACTCAGTCTTGTAGGGAAGACAGATATATAAATGAACAACTGTAATATAGAGAAATATGAGTAATAAATGAGCAGCACAAAGGGTGGAGGTATGGTCTCTGACTTAATGGCGCAGGAGAGATTCTCACACAGAAGGAGGCATTTGAGTTAGATCTTAAAAGATGCATAGGGGCTTCCCTGGTGGCACAGTGGTTAAGAATCCACCTGCCCATGCAGGAGACACGGGTTCGAGCCCTGGTCCGGGAAGATCCCACATGCTGCAGAGCAACTAAGCCTGCGAGCCACAACTACTGAGCCCAAGTGGCCACAACTACTGAAGCCTGTGCGCCTACAGCCCGTGTTCTGCAATAAGAGAAGCCACCACAATGAGAAGCCTGCGCACAGCAATGAAGACCCAATGCAGCCATAAATAAATAAATAAATAAATAATTTAATAAAAGGATGCATAGGAATGTATCCACTGGAAACTTGAGGTAAAAGAGCCTACGTGTGCAGTCATAGAGGAATGGAAGAGAAAGCATGTGAAGGGAACTGTAAATATTGGAGAAAGAAAGACCACTGCACAGGGTTCATGTGAGGGAGTGCTTGTAATATTTCACCTGCTCAAAATGTCCCTCCTCCATTTCTGTGTCCATGTTATACCAAACCAGTAAGATATAGGTTCAAATGTCACTTCCTCCATGAAACATTTCCTTGTCTTTCCTTTCTCCCAATTTCCATAACACATTCCATATATCACACGTTCCTTAAGATAATTTACCCTCTGTATACTATTTTATGGTTATTTCATTACTATACAGGTATTATTTCCCCTATAAGCCTCTATACTGCTTGTAGTTCAAATAGCAAAAAGAAATCAAAAAATAAATTAGAAAGATAAGTGATTATTTTTTAGATTTGGTGATGGTGGAAGGAAGATATGTATTATTAAGTTGTAAATGATCACTGCTAAATCACAGACTGGGGGTGGTAACCTATTTGAAAACCTTATATTAGATGAGAAACTATGGATGAATTATTCTCCTTTGGGGGAGTAGATCTTTTGCTTCAATGTTTAGATTTCTTCCTTATCCCAAAATTTTAACCCCTTATTTTTTTAATTGAAGTATAGTTGCTGTACAATATTATATAAGTTTCAGGTATACAATACAGTGATTCACAATTCTTAAAGGTTACACTCCATTTACAGTTATTACAAAATACTGGCTATATTCCCCGTGTTGTACACTATATCCTTATAGCTTATTATTGTTTTTTTCCTTATAGCTTATTTTATACCTAATAGTTTGCACCTCTTAATCCCCTACTCCTATACTGGCCCTCCCCGCTTCCCTCTCCCCACTGGCAATCAGTAGTTTGTTCTCTATATCTGAGTCTGCTTCTTTTTTGTTATAGTCACTAGTTTGTTGTATATTTTTAGATTTCACATATAAGTGATATCATAGAGTATTTGTCTTTCTCTGTCTGACTTATTTCACTTAGCATAATGTCCTCCAAGCCCATCCATATTGCTGCAAATGGCAAAATTTCATTCTTTTTAATGGCTGAGTAGTATTCCAGTGTGTGGATGTGCATGCACGTGTGTGCGCGCACACCCACACACACCACATCTTCTTTATCCATTCATCTGTTGATGGACACTAGGTTGCTTTCATATCTCGGCAATTGTAAACAATGCTGCTATGAACACTGGGGTACATGTATCTTTTCAAATTAGTGGGGGGTTTTTTCAGCTTAATCACTTATTTTAATCACATATTAATACCTCTGTTACTATACTCTTATGTGTATTCATTCCTTCACATATTTTTAAACTAGAACTATAGGCATTATGAGAGTTAACTACTACATAGATTCACAGGAATTTAATCTAACAATGCTACATTAAGTTTCAACAGTTTAAGTATTTTATATACAATGTTAAGACTTAGCATGTAATTTTAATAAACCAAACAGATATAACCATTTCATGTTTACTTTTCCTCATAAACTTTCCCACTAAGCCTTCTAAAGAACTTTCAGTTATTAATAGCTGAAGTGTAAAATTATCTCTTTGTTTTAAATGCTTCTATATTCATTTTGGTTCTTCTTTACAGCTCCAAAATTACTCATTACCACAAACAACAATAGCTCACTTAGGGAACTAATATTATCAGGAACCAGGGGGACACTGATGCTAAAACAGTCAGTTCTTCCAGGATGTACATGAATATAATAGACACCAAGGTTTAGATTTTGTTTTAAATTAAATCATTTGAAAAGACAATCTATATGATTTATGAAGTAGCCTTCACAAATACCAGTTAGTAGTAATTCTGACTTTCCTAACCATAGCCGTTTTCCATCCATATTTTTGAAAGTGTATGTATGTATTTATCTAAACTGCATCTTTGTAATACAAAAAGGAAAAAAGTTAAAGGAACAGTTTATTTAAAGGACAGGAATTTTAAAACTGCAAGATAATTTCATCATAATTACAAAAGACCAGTAGAGGTATTTAGATCTATTTTTTTACTCTTCCATATTTTTGATATTTTGTAAACTTACTTTTCCTTTTCCCTTTCCTTTCTCCTCCCACTGTAGACACTCCCTTGAAGCAACAGTGTATCAACAATCCTTCCACGTTCAAAGTCGGCTACATCTGTTGCTCTTTTCCATTGATGAAAATTCCTGCCTTAATCCTATTTGACTTTATTCATGCAAAGGTCATCCTGAATTGAACAAATGGAGGAGTGATGGCAAAGCGCAGTGTTGAACATGGCCAAAAAAATGCTGCTGTGGAATATGTAACTAATGTGTTCACACTGTCTCAGAAGTATTTGATGTATTTCATGTAGGCCTCCAATCCTGAAGCCTCCAATCTTGAACTGTGTTATATGTATTACTACCATATTTGCTAAACATCATAACAATTATAATAATAAGCCTGATTTTTGGTAGTACACTGCTGTTTCTTTTTTCCTAGACCAAGTGTTGAATGTTCATATTACTAATCATGCATCATGCCTGCCTTCATAAGCATGAATTAACTCAGAGGATCCACTCTAACCCTATCATCACCATTAGTGTTTGGCAAATGCAGTCTTTTTTTTTTTTTTTTTTTAGGTTCCTCCATGGAGTGGCATCTCTAAATCTTTCAATTCTCAAAATCTGTCAATGAAACTAAATTACTGTATTCAACTTAAAAAAGAAGTACCCAATGCCAATAAGCGGCAAAATAATGGATTTGGTTGTGCTTCAAATCTCTTTTTAACAGACACTTATGTACTACAGCTATCATACATCATGCCACTAGCCTTTTTCTCTATGCTAAATATAGCTCAAATCTATAAGTTATTGCCATCCATATATAACTGACCAAAACTAGGAGACATTAATAGAAATATTACAGTAAGTACTAAGATAAACTTGACTAAAGAAAGATTTATGAGGTGAAGATAATTATTTTTAATATGCTCATAACTCACCATGACTAAAATATGGGAACACTTACTCACACAAGCTTATGTCCAAGTTAAAAAACATGCATTAAATTAGTTTAAAGTAATCAAGGAAAAGGTCACTGTTATTCCTATGGCATAATAAGGAAAAGAAATCTTGTCTATAATATATCGTGTAGTTGGTCTTAATGTGATTTTCAGTGTAAGGCAAAACTGAATACAGGACTGAAAAAAATTCCTTAGCTACTTATCATATAAAGTCAAATAGCTGTCACTGTTTCACAGTATAAAATAATCTAATAAAGAAGATATATTTTGGGCTTCCCTGGTGGCGCAGTGCTTGAGAATCTGCCTGCTAATGCAGGGGACATGGGTTCGAGCCCTGGTCTGGGAAGATCCCACATGCCGCGGAGCAACTAGGCCCCTGAGCCACAACTACTGAGCCTGCGCGTCTGGAGCCTGTGCTCCGCAACAAGAGGCCACAACAGTGAGAGGCCCCCGCACCGTGATGAAGAGTGGCCCCCACTTGCCACAACTAGAGAAAGCCCTCGCACAGAAACGAAGACCCAACACAGCCAAAAATAAAAATAAATAAATTAAAAGAAGGCTCAACATTAAAAAAAAAAAAGATGTATTTTCCAAGAAAATATTTTAATGCATAGTTTTGTGTTGACAGCAAAGTATATGAGAATAAATATAAACGAAATAACATCATTTGTCAGCAAGCTCATCAATATACTTTAGTATAATTTCTCAAATTCTGAGACAAAACTGTAGATAAAATTCAAAGGATGTAAAAATAAAGACAAAAATTTCCCCATTTTAAATAAGATATCCCATTTTTTAAAAAGCCTGTGAGTAAATTAGTTTTGTTTGTTGAATCATACTTTCTCAATGATGCAATTTTAGGCTAAATATTTAGCCTTTACTTTCAATTTTTCTTATACTGATAGTGGCTTATCAGACCATGATTTCTCTGTTTTCCAGGCTTTTGGGTCTAGTAGTTAATGCATTATAGAATCCTTAAATGTATCAGCAAAGTTTACTACTTAAAAGAGGCCTTCCAAATTCTATTTTTATAAATAAAAGACTCTTTTTAGCAAGTAATTACTCAGTAAATCTGTTTACAAATTTGTATTTGCCTGCAGTATGGCACATTTACACTAGAAAGTGTGTGATGTACTGAATGACCTATACTTTGCCTGTTTCCTTATTTTTTAAACAGGGAAAACAGCACACACCCTACTTATTTCATGGTTTTGTATAGAGAATAAAACAAATCATGCATATTTAAATATTTCAGAGATTATAAACCACTTCATAAATGTAAGGAATTGTTATTATGCAAAGAGAATTCTGTCAACTGGTCAGCAGTTATATTTCTTTGAAGCAATGTTCAGTTCGTATGGAAATAGACACAAATAAACCAAGGTAAAAAGTTCTGTATCAAAGAGTCTTAAACTTTTCATTCCATAATTTTCTTAAGAACTTTTATGATCCTAGCAGTTGGGAACCACCATCATCTTCGTGATTCTTCTAGATGGTCTCAGCATGGAACTCCAGTATGTGTGAATACAAAATATTTGTGAGGGAACAAGTGGCAGGTGTTCCTACTCCCAGTCTAATGTTACCTGCTGTCATTTAATTCAGACCCAGTCTCCAAATTCACACCCAAAAACTTTTAGCAAGGCTGTGTGCTTTCATATATACGCTGCCTTAGTGAGAGACCACACATGGTGAATCTGGAGGGAAAGGTTCCTTACTCTAAGCAAAGGGACTGGCAGAGAGGAGATACTAGAAAATGATAAAATGTTTATGTTGCCTATTTCCCTATTAAAATACAGCATGAATCTTAAGAGACTACTGAAGCCAGTTTTACTTTCTCCACATGGGACTTACCAACATCCCTGTCCCAGGGATGATGTCCCTGTCTCAGCCCCTGTGCCCTTGTTCTCAATGTTGTTCTGACACAGGGGAGACCCCTCAGATCCTCAATTCATGACTGAAGTATCTTCTCTGTGAAGTTGACAATTAACAAATTTTCTCCCGGGAAGCTTCAACAGGCCAACACCTCCTGATCACCCTGAGCTCAGACATCTTTGAAAGAGGTTTAAGGGTCATTTTCTTGCAGTTTGCATTTTTGTTTTGTACATCAATTTCATTTTTTTTTTTTTTTTTTTTGCGGTACGCGGGCCTCTCACTGCTGTGGCCTCTCCCGTTGCGGAGCACAGGCTCCGGACGCGCAGGCTCAGCGGCCATGGCTCACGGGCCCAGCCGCTCCGTGGCATGTGGGATCTTCCCAGACCGGGGCACGAACCCGTGTCCCCTGCATCGGCAAGCGGACTCTCAACCACTGCGCCACCAGGAAAGCCCTGTACATCAATTTCATTTTAATTGTCCTATTTCACAAAATAGTACACCATGCTGATCCCTGGAAAAGGCAAGACCAATTCTACTGTTCTGCCATCTATGTGTAGGTGCATGTTTCAGATGGAAGAAAGGGAGAAGAAAGAATGGAAGAAGCTTAAAACTGTCTAAAACTGAATTCATTTTCTTAAACACAAACTTATCTTCTCATACTCTCTTTCTCTATTATAGGCAGAGCCAGGATGATCTTCCTTCCTTCCTTCCTTCCTCCCTCCCTCCCTTCCTTCCTCCCCGCTATGTATCTATCCATCCATCCAAAAGAATTTATTGAGCACTTACTACATGTTACACACCCATGCTAGGCTCTAAGGACATAGAAATGAAAAATGGAGCTCATAGAGCAGTGGGGGAAAAAAGATGATAAAGTATCTAGGTAGAAAACAGTGATTGAGAAAAGGGGGATAGTTTATATAGGGTAGTCAGGGAAAGCTTCTTTAGAGACGTGACATTGAGAAGAGATGTTTCAGATGGAGTGAAAAACAAATATAAAGGCCCTGAGGCTAGAATGAACTAGGCATGCTTGAGGATAAGAAGACCAGCATGGCTCTAATAGAACAAAGAAGGCAGCGGATTGAAGGAAATAAGGTTGGAGAAAAAGGCAAAGACCAGGTCACATAGGGCCTTGTAGGCCATGGTGATTTTATTTTGCAATAGGAGGCCAACAGTGGGAATGAGGTAGTGACATAATGTGATCAATGATTTTAAAAGGTCATTCAGTGAGACTTTCAATTCCAAAAGATACTCTTGAGATATTTATACTTCAAAAGAACCAGAGCCTTCATAAAATACAAATTTTTATTGAATTGATGAGCACAAAATATTTTTTTCACATAAAGGAAAACCTGAGGATTGAACATTGAGGTAAGAATTTTCTAAGGGCAGAAAAATGTTTTTGTTTTGAGTATATCTCTGTGTATACGTTATCTTTCACAGGAAGTAATTAAGTCAATAAGTAAATATTTTAAAAAATTGGCATAGCCCTAACAACCAAGAAATCAATTCTGTCTAAACATTAAAATCATCTGGCTAATTAAAGAAAAACAAAACAAAATGGACGTCCAACTCTGACTTCTAGAGAGTTAAATTTACTGGCTTGGTGTAAAGCCCAAGCACTGATATTTTTTAGAAGTTTCCTAGCTAAAGTTGAGAACCACTACGCCAAGAAAACCCTTATACACGTATATCAAGATTTATAAAAAATATTCACAGCAGGGGCTTCCTTGGTGGCGCAGTGGTTGAGAGTCCGCCTGCCGATGCAGGGCACATGGGTTCGTGCCCCGGTCTGGGAAGATCCCACATGCCGCGGAGCGGCTGGGCCCGTGAGCCATGGCCGCTTAACCTGCGCGTCCGGAGCCTGTTGCTCCGCAACGGGAGAGGCCACAACAGTGAGAGGCCCGCGTACCGCAAAAAAAAAAGAAAAAAAAAATTCACAGCAGCATCATTTCTAGCAGCAGAAATTTGGGGAAAAATTCTTTATCATCAGGAGAATGAATAAACTGTGGTAAACTCCTTGCAACGGAATATTATATAGCAATAAAATTAAATAAATTATAGCTACACACAACAACATGGATAAATCATCAAAACATAACATTGAGTAAACAGAGAAGTCTGCCCAAAGGATAATGCATTTGTGCAAAGGTTGAAAACAAAATTAAACAACATATTGTTTAGGTGTACAGGATAATGTCATTTTTACAAAGCTTGAAGTAAACATATTATTTAGAGGTCTGTACATATAAAAGAATGGTTAGCAGCCATGTGGTTGGCAGGGTGAGGTAGATCCCAGGCAATCACAGGCACAGGGATAGGGTGAAAACATTACAGGTAGCTTTGACATTATTGGTCATGTTTTAGTTCTTAACTTTGGATGGTGCTCACTTTATTGTTATGATCCATAACTTACATGTATATTCATAGTCTTTTGCATGAATCATAAACCAAACAATAACAATTTTTTAAAGATTTCTACTGTGTAGAAAATAGACTGTGGAAAGGGTACATAAGTAGAAGCACAGAGATAATTGGGAAGCTACTGAAGTAATCTGGGAGAGAGTGTACGGTGGAATATACCACGGTGGAGTTGGGGCGATGGTGAGAAGTGATCAGATTTAGAATACATTTTGAAGAGTGGAACTTCTAGGACTTACTGATGAATAAAAAGTCTGCACTGTCCAAAATGGTAGCCATTAGTTACATATGAGTATCAAAATTAATTAAAATGAAAGAAAACTTAAAAATCAGCTTATTAGTCACACTAGCCACAGCTACACTGTAAGTGCACATGTGGCCAGTGGCTAACATATTAGCACAGATATAAAACATTTCCATCACTACATAAAGTTCCATTTGAAAGACAGTGTGTGGGAAATGAAGGAGAAAGGATGGTTCCTAAGTTCTCTGCCTGAGCAGCTGGGTGAATGGCAGTGCCATTTACCTAGGGATGGGGAAAATCAGAGGAATAGCAAGTTTGGAAAGAAAATTAAGAGTTATTTTGCACAAGAAGAGCTGTTGAGCAGACACAGATCAGGGAGAAGTTGGAACTAGATATACATATTTGGAATATATTGGGTTGGCCAAAAGTTCATTTGGGTTTTCTATAACGTCTTATGGAAAAACCCAAATAAACTTTTTGGCCAACCCAATATTAATGTATAGATAGTATTTTAAATCACAGGATTAGACTTGATTGAAAAATGGTATCTCCCCTTTGGAAGGCCTCTTGACAATAAATATCAAAATTACAAAGGCATTATCCTTTGACTCACTTCAGGACATTTATCTAACATATATGAAATAATCTGTATACAAGGTCCTTCATTGCAGCATTGCTCAGAATAACAAAAGACCAGGAACAACACCATCTATGGGTAACTGGCTAAATAAATTATGGCACATTCAAATAGAGATGTAAAACAGAATGAAGATGCTCTCCACATACTAAAATGGGAAGATTTCCGGGATATACTGTTAATTTAAAAGAGCAAAATTAAGGGGCAGAACAGTATTTACAGGATGTTACCTTTGGGGCAAAAAAGGAAGAGTAAGAAAAAAATATTTAGATTTGCTTGTATCGGTGTAAAAACCACTGGGAGAACACACAAAAAAACTAATGAGTGATTATCTTTAGGAAGCTGGGGTGGAGAGGAGTGTAGTATGGTGAATGGGGACAGCGGTGGTAGCAAGACTTCCTGACGTGTACCTTTTTATGTTATTTTGATTTTTGAACCATGTTAATATATTACCTGGCTAAAACAATTCCACTAACATTTTCTAAAAGGAAATAATAATCAGCTACATTAAGGTATCAATGAGATAAGGACTAAAATTGACAACTGGATTTGGCAAGTTGGAGATGACCTTAACCAGGGAAGTTTCAAATGTTAGAAGTAGGAATAAAAGCCTGTTTGCAGTGGACTGAAAGAACCAGAGATGATGAGTATAGAAAACTTTTCAGAATAAGGAAGAGAAATTGGGAAGTAGTTGAAAGAACATGTGATATCTAGAAAGTTTAGGGTTTTTTTTAAGATGGACTATATCATAATTTATTTGTAAGCTAATTGAAGTGGTCAGGCACAGAGTAAGGAACTAATGCAGGAAGGAGAGTGATAAAACCAGGGTCAAAACTCTTGAGCAGACCAGGGGTATGGGTCTAATACACATGTTGGTGGGTGGGTGATCCCTGGATAAAGGCAGGGACAGGTTCATTTGTTAAAACCTAAGGCAGAACGTGAGGTTACAAATCATGCTGCCTTTTTCTCAACACACACGTAACATGCACACACACTCCAACTTCAAGGGCCTTCCACCACATATAGTTTAATACTCAAACAGTTACTATGGTCCATGAGATCCTCCAGGACCTGGGCAGTACCCACCTCTCCAAACTTGTACAACATCACTTGCTGCTTGCTCACTCCACTCCACTTACATGGACCTTCTTTCAGTTCTTTAAACACAACAAGTTATTTCTTGCTTTGGGGCCTTCATACGTGCTACCTGGAATTCTTCTGCCCTACTCTTCCTGCTGTTGTCTCCTTACTATCTCTTAATGGGTCTACCATCATTCTCTCTCTTATAGTATACTGTTCTTTTCCTCCAAAGCACTTACCATGATTTTCAGGTATATACTTATGGGTTCACTTTGTAGTACCTCTGGAAGTCAGAAACCACATCTGTTATACCCAGTATTCTAACATAATGTCTGGCACACTGTGGGTACTCAAAAAATATTATTTTTAATTGTGGTTAAAAAAAAAAACCCACACAGCATTAAATTTACCAGCTTAACCATTTTCTTTTTTTGCGGTACGCGGGCCTCTCACTGTTATGGCCTCTCCCGTTGCAGAGCACAGGCTCTGGACGCGCAGGCTCAGCGGCCATGGCTCACGGGCCCAGCCGCTCCGCGGCATGTGGGATCTTCCCGGACCGGGGCATGAACCCGTGTCCCCTGCATCGGCAGGCGGACTCTCAACCACTGCGCCACCAGGCAAGCCCTTAACCATGTTTTAAGTGTATAGTTCAGTCCTCAATAAATGTTTTTTGAATGAGTGAAATGAGCAACACAACCAGTTGCCCAAGCTAGAAACCACTGAATCATCCTTGATTCTTATTCTTCCCTTTTCTCCCTCAGGCCCTGTTCTTTAGCTTTGTCTTTTCTAACTATAGTTTTATTCACCCTTTCATTCCCTCTTCACTGCATTGCTCGATGGCTCAGACCCCCATGACTTCTAGCCTGGACTATTATAAAACTTTCGTATCTATATCCCTGTCTTCAGGTTCATCACTCTCTATCCTTTACTTACTGTCTTCAAAGGTTTCATTCTACTGAAATCTGATCATGTCTTTCCTTTACCAAATAAAAACTAAGGGTGTACAGGGTTCAACCTGGAAATAACAGAATAAGCAGTGGTTCTGTTTTATAATCTTGGAGCCAGGATCTATGAAGGGAGGTCATTGATGCTAAAAGTCACAGCGAAGAGCAGAAGCTGATGACAGGGAAGGCAGTGGGGATAAGGCAATGGAGAAGGAATCTTACGAGAAGCTGTTCTGGAAATGCCATTAATTCTGTTACAGGAGGGCTCTTTTTTCAGGGCCTACTCTGCTTCCATAGCCATTACTAGTATTATTACGATTATTACCTTAAGATAGAATTTACATACCGTAAAACTCACCCTCTTAGTGGGCAGTTCTGTAAGTTTGACAAATGTATACAGTTGTATAACCTCTACCACTCCATTATCCCTCCCTCAAATTCCTATGTATCCCCTCACCCCCTGATAATCACTGGTTTATGTCACTGGCATTTCTGTCCCCATGGTTTTGCCTTTTGTAAATGCCACATAAGTGAAATCATATAGAATGTAGCCTATTGAGTCTGGCTTCTTTCATTAAGCACAGTGCATTTGAGATTCATCCATGCAGTTGGGTGTATAAACTACTGAAGACTTTTAATAATGCCATTCTGTACCTGGTTTCAATAGATGGCTACTATTGCTACCGTCTACACAATGAAGTCCAAATTTCTAGCAATCACACACAAAAATATTCAGAACCAGATTCCACTTTTATGTCCAGGTACTCCATCACACCAGTAGTGCTCATGGTCTCTTAAACTAGGCACTTTCATAACTCAATGCTTTTGCCTATCTGTTCTTTTTGAAATGGCCTTCTCCTTCTTTCTTTGCTCATCTAGTGAACTCTAATTGTCCTTCAATAGCTCAGATCAGTTGTGATCTCTACTGCTTCTCTCACCTCCAATACACTGCCCTACAGTACACGTCACACTACACCACACACACACTCACACATTTTCCCTGTTCCTAACCTCTAATGAGGCGTGCTTGGAAAAGAGGTAACGTGGTATAAAGTAACGCTCTCATTAATGGTCTTATGGAATTCTAGCCTATCTCTATTATAGCCCTAATTTTACTGTATCATACTTTTTGTTTATGTGACTGCCATATTGGGTAGGTTGAGAGATAGCTGAAGACAAAGACTTCGTCTTAGTCATGTTTTTCCTCCTAATTCATAGTACAGTTCCTTGCATAGAGTAAGGGCTATATAAAAAATGAATGTATGAAGTAGCACATGAGGACAGGCATGTCGCCAGATGTCTTTTAAGATGTTTTATGTTTAGTAGACTCCCTCTAACCTCACCCTCCCCATCCAAAAAAAAAAAACTTTGAAAGCCACTTCTATATAACACTTCTTTCTTAGAAAAAGAAATATAATTATCCTTTTTGTTTTCTGTTTCATCCATTTTTGAATTGGTTTATTTCTCACCTAAGCAAAAGCAATTAACCTATTATTAACAAATATTTATTGGAAATACACTGCCCCTTGTCCTGGCAAATTTTAAGATAAATAATATGATTTTAGTAGGATAAATAATTTATTTTTACTTCATGTTCATATTGTAGTAAGAGTAGCAGTGAGTACTGCTGAACTGCTTGCTGTAGCATTCCAAATGACTGCTGTCTCTAACCCAGTATCAAAAGAGGTTAACTCTTGAGAAGTTTTCAGATTCTATTTTACAGCACTCTAGCATCTCATACCCTTTAAAAACATTATACAAATGTACTTACATGAGAGTATTCCTTATAATGAAAATACTCAGGTTATTAATGATGTCTTAATGATAAATATAATTTAATTATGGCACTCAAAGGAAATTTTATTTTGAACTATTTGGCAAACCTTATACTGTTCATTTAGCTTTTGCCTTCTTTTGAGGTGTTAGGAAGCTAAGAATTAGTGTAAGACTACTTTTGATGCTTCCTTCAGAGTAACTAAAAGCTTGACTTCAGAGTCATATAAAAATGACACTTCTATTGAAAACTATCTTTTAAAAATTTCCATGAATGTCTTTTTATGGCTAATGTTTATCAAAGTTACGGTTGCTGCTCATGGAAATTATAAAGTTCTCATGTGTCTGAATTAATATTTTCAAAATTAAGAAATGTACTAGTAACATCTTTGGTTATGTATACTCTAAAGCCTCATCATTCAAATATTATAAATACAGAATTGGTAATGCATAGGACATGGTATGTCAAGTTGTATTAAATAAGTATGTATTTTAAAGTAATTTTTTCTTTCCAAAAAAATTTAGAGGTGTTCTATAGGAAGCACACTTTTTCTGGGAAAAAAAGCGAATAAGTAAAATAATATCTATATTAAAAAGATTTTACTTGTTTTAGTCAATTCTAAATTTGTGAGAATAGTATGGGCTGAAATGAAGGTAACATCTGCTGTATAAGGTGAATTTTTGTTAAGTAAATTAAAAATATTAACATGTTTTAAACAAATATATATAAGGGGAACAATATATGATGGAAAAAACTTTTTTACCTTGTGTGAAAATCTTAAGTGCACATTGAAGTCGGGCCAAATGAAGATCTCTGTTTAATAATTCAAGTTACTGTGAGTACATGAAAGAATAAACTGTTTTCTATTAAAATTAAAAATAAACTCTGTTGCTTATACTAATCACTCAATTATCTGAGGTGCTTCTGTTTTCTGTACTTAAGAGGTTTAATATAAGAAGTTAAATGTGGATGGTCCTTGTTAAAAAAAAAAAAGCCCAGCTATGTTAAAACCTAACTTTTCCAAAGCAGTAAAGAGGTAAGCAGATAACATTAAAGACTTTCCACTTCAATAGCATCGACTGCTGCTGGTGGGGGTGGAGGTGGAGAAATAGCTTTAGGATTTTTATCCAAATTAATACATCTTAGAATTAGAAATTCTGATGTAGTACAGATAAACAATTATTTCTTGAGCTTCACGAGGCATTCTGGGCATGAGAATGGTCCCAAACTGTGGAATTTAGTACCAGAACAGAAATATATTTTACTGTAAAGTAGTACTACAAACTTACTTATTAAAGTATCAAATACTTTATAAGTTTACATTCTCAAAGAATTATTAATTTATTCACAATGTATTTTCTATTATTGGCTCTGCTTTTCAATAAGATCATTATTAGAGGGGTTTATCTAACTTTAAAGTCTTCTTTCTGCAGCACTATGTTGTGCGATATTAGAATTTTTTTTTTTTAAAGGATACAAAAGATTCCTGGGTTACACACTTAAGACCTAATGTAATGATCTAACTTCACGCAGGTTTGCAAAGAATATGCTCACACACCCTTAATGAAAATGGCACTAATGAAGACAATATAGAGTGTATATATTAATCCTTAGATTACAACTGTTAATCCAAGTATTAAAGACTTTACATATCCCACAGTAGTTTGGACTCTTGTACATAAGCTGGTTAAAGAATATCTACTACCATTGAAAATATGTCCTAAACTCTTGCTTGAATGCCATGGAAACAGACAGTAAAAGAAATATTAAGCCATTTTATGATATCTAGTTGCTCCATTAACTCAATTGTACTGTGATTGTTTTTGAGGCTTCTCCAAGTTCAAGCATGTCAGGCTTGTTCTTCAAGCCTTGCAAATTAGGACTTGTATTAAAAAACAGTGCCAAGCAAGAAGTTTAAGTAAACATAAAACCATCATAGAAACAACTAAAGGAATTCAGTTTGATTATAAATATCTTCCTCCTCAACACATCAAGTAGTAAAACCAAAAATTCTCGTTGGATTTATAGTTTATCTTGTTTTGATTTCTTCTTTGACCTATAGTTTATTTGAAAGTATATATATTAATTTTCAAATATATGGGTTTGTTCTAGCTATTGTTTTTTTTTATCAACTTCTACATTAATTGCACTTTGGGCAGAAAACATAATTCCAACCCTCTGAAGTTTGCTGAAAATTTACTTTAGAGCCTAAAATATAGTCACTCTCTGTAAAGAAATGAATTCTATGGTATAGTATTTTTTTTTTTTTTTTTTGCGGTACGCGGGCCTCTCACTGTTGTGGCCTCTCCCGTTGTGGAGCACAGGCTCCGGACGCGCAGGCTCAGCGGCCATGGCTCACGGGCCAGCCGTTCCACGGCATGTGGGATCTTCCCGGACCGGGGCACGAACCCATGTCCCCTGCATCGGCAGGCGGACTCTCAACCACTGCGCCACCAGGGAAGCCCTGGTGTAGTATTTTATGAGGTCAAAATTGTTGAGTCTTTAAATCTTACTGATATTTTTTAGTTGGCCTATTCCATCAATTATATAGAGAGATGTGCTATAATTTCTCACTATGATATGGACTACTTGTTTCTTTCTGTGTTCTTTCAAAGTTAGTTCTGTCTGTTTTGAGAATATGTAATTAAGTGGATGCAAGTTCAAAAGTTACTAAGGAATTTCCCACATTCCATTTTGGTTGATTTCATCTTCATGGTGTCATTTAACATGTTCCTCTACCACTCAGTATTTCTTGTAATCTGGTAGTTATTATAACCAGTGGCTTGACTAGATCTCAGTTTAATTCTTTGGCAAGTATACTTATGGTAGTCCTATATACTTGCTATTGCAATGTATCAGGAAGCACAAAATGCCTGACTGTCTTACTCTTAATTACATTAAGATTGATCACTGCAGGGGCTTCCCTGGTGGCGCAGTTGTTGAGAGTCCGCCTGCCGATGCAGGGGACACGGGTTCGTGCCCCAGTCCGGGAGGATCCCACATGCCGTGGAGCGGCTGGGCCCATAAGCCATGACCGCTGGGCCTGTGTGTCCGGAGCCTGTGCTCCACAACGGGAGAGGCCGCAACAGTGAGAGGCCTGCATACCGCAAAAAACAAACAAAAAAAAAGATTGATCACTGCAGATCACTACAGTTAAGTATCAGCCTGATCCGTTCATCTATTATAAAACCTTTTCACTAATGATTTTATCAGCCATGCTGACTGTTGCTAGATCCATTATTTCATTAGGGATTATGAAATGGTGAGTTTTCCAATGATATCAGTCTATCTGTATTTCATAGCTAAAATTGTTCTATGGGGAAGAACTTTCCCTTACCAACTATTTAATTATCTTGAAATACATTTTATAGAGAAAAGTCAAGATGAGTACTTGATCTTTTTCCTTTATTTATCAATTTACATAATAATGAGTTGGTGTCCTAGCAACTTCAAAAGTCAACTATTTTGGTATTAACATTACAAAATCAAGAATTTTTATATATTTGATGTGTTTCAAACCTTTTACAGATATTTATTCTTTTTAATTATGTAAACATGATCCACTGTCTCCAGCATTTAATGTTATAAAAGCATCTGATAGTAAAATCTTCCCTTTGTAGGTAACCTGCCTTTGAAATTTAAAAGTACTATTGGAATATGTCTAGGTTTGGATCTCATTCCATTCATCTTGCCTAGTACTTGTGAGTGCTTTTTTCGGTACGCGGGTCTCTCACTGTTGCGGCCTCTCCCACTGCGGAGCACAGGCTCCGCCGCTCCGCGGCACATGGGATCCTCCCGGACCAGGGCACGAACCCGTGTCCCCTGCATCGGCAGGCAGGACTCTCAACCACTGCACCACCAGGGAAGCCCCTTGTGAGTGCTTTTAATCTAAGACTCAAATCTTTCTCTGGCTCATATAAATTCTTTTCTCTCTCTTTGGTAAATTATTTCCCTCTTTTTATTCTTATTTCTATAACCCTACTATAAATATAGTGAATCTCCTGACTCTATTCTTTATTTTTCCTCCCAGAATTTTAACCTCTTCATCTTTTCACCTTGAATTCTAAAGAGAATTTTCAAGTTTGTTTTCTAACTCATTAATTTGATGTTCTGCAATATACTATCAGTTGTTTATAAGTTTAAAATTAGAAAATTATGTTTTTTCATATCCAAGAGATCTTTCCTATTCTCAAATGATTACTTTTTACTATTTTGGGGGGAAAATTTTCAAATCTACAGAGAAGTTGCAAATATAGTACAATAAAAACCCATATATTATTAATCTAGATTCACCCATGATTAATATTTTGTCTCAGATCATTATTTTTGGTACTTGCCCTTGTTTAATTCATTAGTAGAATGTCCAAACAAGTCACACTAAAAATACTGATTAGAAGTTCTTTTTAAAAAAACTTTTGTTTCTGTGCTAAGTTTGTTTTACAGAAGGTCATTTGCTCTGATGCTAGGATCAGTCCCCTTTTCTTGACCAGTTTATTTTATTTTATTTTATTTATTTACAAAATTTAAGGAGGCACTCATTTTCAGGTTCACGCATAACATTGTAAGTGTCCACTTATGAATCAGGCATCTATTACCAAAATTTAAGGAGACACTAACTCTGGGGTTTAAACAAGTGCCATGTTTACACTTGCATTACCCTGAGAGTTAGTGGCTCCTTAAATTATGCACCCTAGTTGCCTCTCTTGCCTCACCCTAGTCCTGGCCCTGCTGTGCACGCTGTTGAGGGTCTTTTCTTTTCTTTTTTTTTTTTTTGTTTGTTTCTTATTATTATGGAGTGAAATTTATCCAATACTGGGAACTGAGAAGGGTTCTGTCATAGTTTGTATGAATCTGTTCAAGTGCTCTAGATGCATTCCTCTTCTTCATGCAGTAAAGGGTGAGCTAATCAGTGCTTCGTTCACATTTATCATCAGTAATGTACCCTAAAGTGATCCTGCCAATGTACGTCAATAACACTCAATTCACCATTTATTGCTAACTCCTTAGCCTTTATAAAGCTTTTAGCAAACAAGCCAAACTGAGTCATTAACGTGCTCAAATTATTTACCTTATTCACGTTCTTTTTCTATGTGGTGGCACCTTTTTTCCCAATCCTCAACTGGAAAACTGTAACAGGCACCTATTTAGTTACTCTGGAATATAGCGATACAAAAGACCAACCTTTCAAAATCACACTTAATTACTCTACAAAATTTGTTTCAAAAGGCAAGCACCCTAATCATGGTTTGTTTCTTTAAGCAAAATATAACATTTTATCTCTTCCACTGAATACAGTCAGAAAAATCAAGAGGCAAATTCTGCAACTGAGCAGAAAGAAGTCTAGAAACAGTATGGTAGAATGCAAAAACAAAAACCACAAACAAAAAACCCAAGCTATCAAAAGTTGAATAGTATTCCCTTCAAAATCAACATTGTGTTACTACGTTAACACAATGTTGTCTGAAAAGGTATGGTCGTTTTCAGAGCATAGAATTACTGGTGAGGTTATTGAGAAACTTTTTTTTTGGCACCTACAATGTCAATTCTAAAATATATTTGGACATGTGCACTGTAGGGCCTTGACTAGGGCAAGGCAAGAGAGGTTCCTGGGGCACAAAATTTAAGGAGACACTTCCTTCACAGGGGGTGCAAATGAGACTTGCATCTGCACCATTCTAAAAGTGAATGCCTCCTTAAATCTTATGCTCTAGGCACTGCCTTGCCTCAACTCTAATCTCAGCCCTGGTGCACAAATGGGGCAAATCTGACAAATGCACAGTAGCAGTAACTGACTTAAAAGCCCTTTGCAGTCTGAAAGAACCAGCTGTGTCTTCTACCTAAAGTTCTGCAAAAAGTTCCTTGTGTTTTCATAATAAGTTATCCTTTTTGCTTAAGAAAAAAAAAATCAACAAAATGGCTTGTTTCTATTAGTCATAACCAAAAGAATACTAACCAATAGAACAGGTGATACATACAGCTGTGCCCTATTTATTCTGTATTATTGAGGAACAGGGTATTCTGGTAAGTAAGGTATTCCAGTAAATAAAAACTTTACAGGTAAGTTAAGCTTACCCTTATCTCACCCTCTGCAAGCTATCACTGAATGCAGTGTAGCATTTTATCTTATAAACTATTGTATTCAATTAAATTTTGATCTGCATCTTTTAATGATTTTCTTTGGAAGATGTGAGGCATTTTCAACTTACATGTGAGGAAATTAATAGTTTGGCTGTGTGCTTATTGTATTTCAGCATGAATGGCCCATAGGCACCATTGTGCACAGTTTTGCACAGACAGAAATGGAGGTAAAGAACGTTCTAGAAGGAGGCCTTTATGTATAAAAACTGAAAAGGGTGTTTGCTTTGTGGTTTGAAATTGCTGGTAGAATCAATCAAGGGGACTACTGTGTGTAACTCTGACTTTGGTTTACCCTGGGCTTCTCACAGTTTCTGCAATCTGTACTCAAAAACATCCAAGTATAAAACTTGGGTCTCTACCAGTGCTTTCTAGAAAGAGGTAACAATATGAGTGAGGGCTTGAGTCACTTAGCTGGGTCTTGAGATATGAATGAGGTTTCTACTTTTAGAGATGGAGTAAGTGGACAGAAGTATCATGGTCAATCACTAGAGCTGTACTAATCAGGATCTTTGAGCGAGCCCTTCTCCACGTGACCAGGCTCATTTCATCATTGAATGTGCAGGGAGACTCCTCTCTATGTTATCATAAGCGTAAGTGTAATTCTTGTGAAATCTTTATTGTCATTGATAGTTGGCTGTTAATACTGTGATTTTTATTGAATTAGGTATACAGTGCTTAATATATACCTTTGCAGATGTATTTGGCAACAATTTCACTTATGTTCCTAAGCTCTTATAACCTGACTTGCACTTTATACTAAATTGCATGAATCATATCTAGGAGTTCAGAGTTATATACTTATTAACTTATATTCACAGTCAGTAAACGGTGATCAGCCACCATTGAGCCTAATTTATCATTTTATTTTATTGCATGCTTGTGCTCTGAATGTCAGGTTACTTCCCTAAATATTGGTCTTTTGTCCTAAGTTGTCTTAAAAAGTTTCATGGTCTTCTCATTTTACAAATGCAGAAATCAATGGTCTAAAGTGAGGAGCTTATGTCGATCTATACCAGTGAGGGGTCTTTAATTGCCTTTAGGGGGGTAGTTCAAATTTAATTTACAATACTGTAAATATTGTAAATAAAATTATCTCTTTGTTTAAATCCTGGTCTTGGTTCTTCTTCATAAATTTTCTTAAAAATAAGTAGTTTCAGGTGACAGGTGGGGGAAATTAATCATCTGGCTAAGCACTTGTTCTATGACACTGAATAGCCTCTGCAGTTAATTGCCATTGAGTGCAGTTTGGCATTTTGTTATCTAAAACAACTGTGGTGTAAATATTCTTTTATTATTCAACTAAAATTTGAGTCTGTTTTTTTTCAAAAGCTTTATTTGAACTATTGCCTCCTTTTCAGTTTACAAATAAGGAGAATAACTGACCAAGAAGCATACCTTTTTAAGCATCAGAACTCTAATTTTAATGGAAATATTTTTATGACACTTTCCTGCTTTGCTAAACAGAATATTGTACACAAAGCATAATAAGAGTCTCATGTTGACTCAAGGTTGCCAAAATGGTCAATTATTTTACTAAGCTTTAATACTGCAAAGTCTTCAGGACTACTTGGATATATATACAGGTCTATTCCTACGATGAATAAGCCCCATACCACTGTGCTTTCTCAGCTGTCATTTATCATCTTTTATCATTGTCAGTATACCATTGATTCTAACCTTCTTCCTTATCTCATACATAATTGTGTAGTTAGTAGCTTCCAATTTCTTTTTTTTCCTTTATTGGTTTGGCAATGGTCCATTTTTTTTTCCAAATGAAATCTTACATAAATATAAAAAATAAAAAGGTTTGTGCCATGGAAGTGGAACAGTGGGCCTAGTGACCTGCTGCTAAGCCTCTATACTTGGTTTCCAGTGCACAACACTGAGGTGTCTGATGGAACCCCAGGCCACCCCCAAACTAATACCACTGGTCAAATCTAAGAGTGACTTCCTCTATTCTGAAGGATGAACTTTTTGGGGGAAATGTCATCTGGTATCTTGCACAAAAGGCAACAACAAAAAAGATCCATGATCTCATTACTCAGTAACCTCTGAGTATAACGAACAAAAAGAAAAGAAAAACATTTATAAAGTTAAAAAATTTAAACAACATAGAAAGGTAAAAAAGGAAAAGAAATGGCTTCTTCAATCTTGTGCATACCCACCATTACACCAAGACCTTTCTCCTCAAATGTAACCACTATTAAGTTACTTGTGATTCCTTCCATAAGGTATATGAGTGTGTATGTGTGTCTATATATATGTGTGAATAAAGCCTTTTAAATAAAACTTTATGTATACAGAAGCTATCATACTATACTCTGTTATGCACTTTGGTTTTTCATTTAATAAGATATCAGCAATCTTTTTTTTTTTTTTTGCGGTACGCCAGCCTCTCACTGTTGTGGCCTCTCCCGTTGCAGAGCACAGGCTCCGGATGCGCAGGCCCAGTGGCCATGGCTCACGGGCCCAGCCGCTCCGCGGCATGTGCGATCTTCCCAGACCGGGGCACGAACCCACATTGCCTGCATCGGCAGAAGGACTCTTAACCACTGCGCCACCAGGGAAGCCCAGCAATCTTTTTTAAAGTAATCTTTGACAGTTGTGTTTCACATAGTTGAGTTATCCAAACTAACTTCCAGATCAGCAGATTACTGTGCATATGACTGATTGTGTTTCTATTGTCTGTGTCTGAACATGATGAGGCATTTTCTAAGAGAAGCATGGTGGTAAAATGCTCAGCTTTCTCCACAAACATCAGTTATTCCACAATGTGTCTACAATGGAACACTATCCTCAAAATAATATAAAAAATAGCTACGTTATACTTTTCTACACCAGAACTTAATCACCGTGCGTAACCATGTTTCTATGGAAAACAGAATTTAGAGTTCCGACTTGGAACTGGAAATACCTCTCTAGACATAGAACAGCACAATGGGAAACATGGGTTTTAGACTCAAAAGACCTCAATTTTAATCCTGGCACTGTCAATACTAGTTTTATCACTTTGAGCAAGTTACTTAACTAAAGTTCAGTTTCTCATATGTAAAAAGGAGATAATGGTATGTATTTCTCAGGCTGTTCTGATCAAATGAAGTAATAGAACATTGCCTGGCACATAATAAGGTACTGTTAAGTCCCTTTCCATTCCCCTATAAAGGGATTAGGATTTCATGATTAGCTTCAAAGTCCAATGGACTACAGAAGGGGGATGGGGCAGGGAGTAGGCAACCAAGCAGAGATTCAGGGAAACAAGGGACAGGTGTAGGCATTCTTGATGGTTAGAATGGATAAAGCTCCTACATAGCTTCTTGATTTTGACTAATGCCTCAGTTACTGTCTTTATTTTTGCTCTCATGGGTATAGGAATTGACCCTCTCCTTTGCTTTATATTTCTACTATCTGCTGCTTTCATTTATAGACCCCACCTCCACTTTCCCTAGACAACAGCAAGACAGAATTTAGTCCTAATTGCTCCTCCTAAAGTTTCACACAGTTAAAAAACAGCTGGTATAAAAACACACCTGTAGACTGACTTCTAGAATGGCAGAGTGAGGACCTCAGTGAACTCACTCACTCTCCCTCTGAAACAACGAAAATAAAAGCAAATAAATAAACTATTTCAGAACTCTGGCATTTAATGGAAGCCACAGAATGAACTATAAAATCCAAGAGGAACTACTGAAACTTGATGCCCTTGAGAAAAGCAGCAGCCCAGGCACCTGAAGTGGAATATGGTCCAGATAGCACATAATTAATGGAAATGCCAGTTCCAATCCTGTCTACTGGCTGGGGAACCCGTGATCTTTATCCCTCTGAGGTCAAGTTCATCTCACTTCCCCCCTAACTACCTGTGAGAATTAAATAATGTTATATGGTGACAACACCAACAACGAAACACTCATGAGTATGGTCATGAGTTATTTACCTAAAAAAACTTGCTAAATCCAACATCTCTAGCTTACACATGAAAGATATACTATTTGCAGTCAAACCATTTAAAAGCTTTAGACTTTGTTTCAACACTGTGCTTCACCTTTCCATGAAGTTATTATCCATTAATATTTCTAAAAAAGAATGACAATAAGGCCAAAACTGTAATCTGACATAAACCAAAATGACAATACTGATATTCTTTGGCAAAGTATTTCTCTGCACTGAGCCTCAATCTTTCTAGTACGTTTATCAAAAGATGATTTCTACGTCTTCCTCTGTATTAGAGTAAGCTGTTTCTCATGCCTAGATGTATTTAAGTATCCTTTCTTCAAAGCACCAATGCTACAATCCTAACGCCTTTCTTCCTCTGATTTCAAGACAGCATTTTAAAAACAAATCTTAACCCAAACTATCCAATCCATACTGTACCATAAATTTATAGACTCTCAAACGTATATACAATGTTGCAGTATAATGGATTTACTTATATTTTACTTTTATATCATCAAAAATAGCTAATAATGACTTTTCTTAATTTGAATTAAATTGCATGGGGAAAACAAGCAAACACTAATACATGTTTTACTAAGATTAAACTCCTACCTTAGGAGAAGTGGAGAGATCTCTTCCTGCAGACATAACTGTGTTTTCATTTACTCCTCCTGTCTTTGGTGAGATGGCTGGTGGGGCCGGGACTTTTCTTTTTACTCTCCTTTCAGTTTCCAGTTCTTGAACTGGACTTACCAAATTATTTGGAGGAGGAGTTGGTTTAGGTTCATAAAAAGGATTTGATCTAAATGAAAGAAGAATTATTGTTAAATGTCTTTATAAAAGTAGTTTACTCCCAATTAAAATACCATAATATTTTCATTTATAAAACTAGAACATACTGAAAATGATAAGGAAAAACCCAAACCAATAATAACTTACAATCTGGAAATAGGCACTCTCAATCTTTTGTTAATCATTAACAATAAAACTTTCCCTTTTAAAAAGTATTTTTAAATCTTTAAAATACAAAGTCATACTCAGCTCTGCTATATACAGACCCTTGGGAAAATGTTTGTAATAAGAGTAAATCCTACATATTCTCCACACCCACAGAAGAGGAAATAAGATGGAAAAACATTGATTTTTTTTTTTTTATGCTCCCTCACCAAACTTCTTCTTTTCTTGAATTTCTTCTCTTCCTCTGTGTTAAATTCCCTTCCCATTAGGGACCATCTTTTAGAAGTTCATTCAGTGAGGTTCCTTTTTGTTGTTGTTGTTGGTACGCGGGCCTCTCACTATTGTGGCCTCTCCCGTTGAGGAGGACAGGCTCCGGACGTGCAGGCTCAGCGGCCACGGCTCACAGGCCTAGCCGCTCCGCGGCATGTGGGATCTTCCTGGACCGGGGCACGAACCCATGTCCCCTGAATCGGCAGGCGGACTCTCAACCACTCAACCACTGCGCCACAAGGGAAGCCCCAGTGAGGTTCCTTTAATAGCAAATTCTTCCAGGCATTGAAAATGTCTTCATTTCAGCCTCAAACTTAAATGATAGTTTAGCTGGGTAGTTTATTCTAGTTGTTAGTTAACTCATCTCAGCAGTTTGAAATATTAGCCCCTTGTTGGCTTAATATTGCTCTTTTGTAAGTCATCTTTTGTCTCTGGTTGCTGCCTAAGATTAAGATCTCTTTGTTTCTGGTTTTGAGCAATCTTACTAGAACATGTCTAAGTGTGTATTTCTTTTAAGTTTATCCTGTTCCAGAGTCCTTGAATCTCCTGTGTCTGGAGATTCATGTGTTTCACTAGTTCTGAAAAATTATCAGCCATTATATCTTTGATAGCCTCTTCTTTATTTTCTCTATTCTCTTCTCTAGAAAATCATATTAAATATATGTTGAATTACCTCTCTCCTTCATATTTTTACAAGTTTTTATTTCTCCTGTACTACATTCTGGAGAATTCCTTCACATCTATAATCCAGTTAACTTCTTCACTTTTCATCTATGTCTAATTTAATGTTCAATTCTCCATGAATTTTTAATTTCATAAGCATATTTCTTCATATGGCTGTGTGTATAATACCTTAGGTACAAAAGATCTGAGTCATTAATCATTTATACATATTTACTTTATAGTCTCTATCTGATAAATCTATCATTTGAATTCCTTGGATTTATAATCCTTGTGTTTCTTTTGTCTCCTGACTCTTTCTCTTAGTAAACTATTTCCCTGTGTATTTTGTAATTCTAGATTGTGAGTTCAGGACTTGATCTGAGGAAATCTTGTGTAGTTGCTGGGAGTCCCTCTGTTCAGAGTGTTTCATGCTTGCATTTGCCAAGCAGTTTAGGAGCCACTTTGTTTCTCACTTTCTTGGCTTGGGGGTTCCCAGATCATCCTGCCAGCATAGCGTCAAATCCACATGAAGGTAGGCCTATGCTTATAACTTCTTAGGGAAGTCTTCTTTTTTCTCTACCTGAGTCTAGCCCAGGCAGAAAATCTTCCTTGTTAACTCCCTTTATGAGTAGATATTTTTCTCGTTACTTATCCGTAAACACAAGTATCTGGTGTTTATCATGATTATTCTTCCTGTTACACAGTAATAAACTTTTATTCTGGCTATTATTTGTTTGTTGCATTTTTTTTCCCCAACACCAGTCTGTTCCCTAGAATTCAATATCTTTATGCATAGTAACAAGAGAATTTCTGAGTCTGCAAAGCTAAGAACCAGATCACCCAAACATAATAATTATACCAAGGGAACTCCACTTAGTTATATAAAGTCTGTACTGGTGATAGCCTTCTGTGTTCAGTTATGCATGTTCTTTTAACTGTAACAGTACCAGATTCATTTAGAACCAATAACGAAGTATCTATATCTCTGCCTAAAGTCAGTCAGCTCTCACAAGACTCAGGGGACCAAGTGTATCTAGACCAGAGAGGGGAAATATACCATACTTGTGATGTCACTCTCACTCTGTACTCATTTCAACAGTTAGTGTCTTGTGACTTCTTCCCATTGAGCTGGGGATATAGCCTCAGAATCTCTCTCACCTCTGCTCAGGCCTTGCAGTTATTTTTCAAACTCTAAGAGTAGTTCAAAGGGAGGTAAAAATAAAGAAATGGGCTAAAAAAATTTTTTTTAACTCTAAAACTTAGAAAAGAAAAATATCTCCCCTCTCCCCCTCAAAACTTACTATTTGCTTAACTGATGTTAAATGTTTCAGGACTGAACAAACCCACTACAGTCTAAATGAATTAACTGAATCGAACTATTTGGGTGATATTTTAAAAAATTATTCCTGGTTACACCTCTCTATAACAAATTTCCACAGTAGTTTGTAAGACGGTAGCTGCTACAATATTCATTATTAATTTGTCATATAAGTATGGTTAGTTTTTAAAAAAAACTTAGAAGCGTTAGAGGATGGATATTTCTATTACAGAAGGATCTGTGCTTAACAGAGAAAAAAATGACAGAATTCCTTATACAGGCAATTTTTTCAGTATGCTTTATATAACTGAATTTACAATACTAAGTTGCATGAAACTTTTATAAAACTTATCTAGCATGTATAACAAAGATATCTAGATACTGTCCTTTTTCTTCATGTCTCTCTGCCTCCCTCTAACCACCTGAATATTGGTATTCTTTGTATATTGAAGGTAAATGCAAGTAGAAAAGTTCAGATAAACTAATTTCCAAAGTTGGTTCCTGAGGCTCATAATAAATACTAGAAACATAACAAAATGGACATTTTCTTGAAACAATTAGAGCTATGTTTCTCAATCCATTTTACAGTATGACATGTAGTAAAAATGGAATTTGTATGCTATGCTAGAGTGAACATAGGAAACTGCTGGAAATTGAAGGTACCAAGGACTCCAGCTGCCCCAGACCATGCCTGACAGCCAAGAATACTAGGGGAATCAGTATCTCTGCAGGCCTGCAAGCCACCTGTGAGACAACAGTGTTCTAGGCACCACTGGTACTAAATCATAGGTACTAAATCATAATCAGGACAAGAAGCCTCTACTTACAAGGGCTTTAAATGATCCTCCATCTAGATCAGAGATTTCTAACTAAAACTTAATTTCCTACTCTCTAAGAGTGAACTGGATATACTTCCATGTATATGAAATATCCAAAACAGTCAAATCCATATAGAGAGAAGGTAAATTAGGAGTTTTCAGGAGATGGCGAAAAGGATTAATTGGAACTAACTACGAATATATATGGGATTTCTTTTTGGGGTGACAAAAATGTTCTGAAATTAGAGAGTGATAATGGTTGCACGACACAGTGAACAAACTAAAAACCACTTAAGTGTACACTTCACAGTGTGGCATTTTATGTTATGTGACGTATATCTCAATTTAAAAAGTGCTATTTTAAAAAGAGTAAATAGGAATAGTACATATATGTGATTATGAACAGTACTCCCTTCTCTGTAATGACAAGAATTATATAATTTCTGATAAATACATTAAAAAAATACTTAAACAGTAAGAAAAAAGTTATTTAAAGAATTAGCATAACTTCCACATTCTGTTATCATCTATGATCTGAATAATCTGTTTCAAGGCTTCTTACATCACTCTGAATAAACAATAATTATTTTTATTCTTATACTGTACACTTGAGTAATAGATTAGTTATATCGTTAACTCACTGTGAATTAAAAACTCATCAGTTATGTTAAGTGGAAAACTGGACAGAATAACTTTAAATGACATTATTCATTGTTTAAAAATATAATTAATCCAAGAAAAATAATTACAGAAAGAAAAACTAAAGTTGATTAGAAACAGTACTCGCAAACATAGTGAAGCAAGGGTGGAACAAAATCTGTATTCTTTTCCTCTCAATTTGAAAACTTATTTTTCTTCGAAAACACAATTCAAATGTATTAAAATGAGTGTGTAGCTTCCCTGAATAAACTTCAACGACAATTTCCCTTGAGAAACTGACACACAACCATACTAGAAATGATTTCACGCTGGACCTCAAAAGTCACTTCATAAATGTTTTGAAAAATATTACTGCCCTATCAGTTTTCACTTTTGCTACATAACCAGAATGGCTGAACTAACCCCCAAACACGAGAAAACTGAGCAACCCATACAGCTGCTAAGTGTAAAGGACACGTGCTAAAAGCCCTGAAGGGTGTACACTTTCTCCTCGGGGCTGATGGATAATGCTGAGTTTCTGAAGGTTGTTTTAGAACATCAAAGAACACAGCACTATTTATTTGTGAGAGTTTTATGTTAGAGGATCCAGGAAGAGTTTGGTAATGGAAGATGAGTCATATAGGCTTTTCACTTGATGAAAGGTCATAAGTTTATTACTGAAGTTAAGAACAAATTCTGGAAGATTTCTGCTACTTAAGTTGGACCTACAAACTTTTGGAGAACAAGATGAGAAATACCAAGTAAGTAACACAGAGTTCTTCCTGGACATTAGCTGATGAGTAATCTTTAGAATTAATGGATGTGTTCCTTCAAAAAAGCTGAGTGTTTATAGACTACCTCTGGTAACCTCAGATGATTGAGCAGTTTAGAATGCTCTTTATTCATGGGAAACTTTGTAAAGGCTATGACTTTCATGTGGAAAAAAGAATGGTCAAAAGGAAACACCTAGTCATTCTGATTTTAGTTTTTATTAAGGCATTTTAAAAGTTTAAGCAAACACTGGATGTCTCTTTAATTTGTTAATAGGAGAGAGGAGGGTGTGTGTATGTTGTGTAATATTCATGCATTTTGGAATGACTGAATGCTTGTATTTAAAGTTTGCATTTACATTCAAATACTCTAGGTGTGTGGCTATTACTCAGCACCTACACCACCCATGAGAAATTTTATTTTGATCACACATTAGCTATTTCAAAGAAAACAAATATACGTGGATGGATCTACAGACTGTCATACAGCGTGAAGTCAGAAAGAGAAAAACAAATATCGTATATTAACGCATATATGTGGAACCTAGAAAAATGGTACAGATGAACCGGTTTGCAGGGCAGAAATTGAGACACATGTAGAGAACAGATGTATGGGCTCCAAGGGGGGAAAGTGGCGGGGGTGGTGGTGGTGGTGGTGTGATGAATTGGGCGATTGGGATTGACATGTATACACTGATGTGTATAAAATGGATGACTAATAAGAACCTGCTGTATAAAAAAAAAAAAATTTCAAAAAAAAAGAAAACAAATATAACAACTTTAGCAACAGTAGAGCAAACTTTTTCAACCCCTGTATAGTTATTAATTAGTATTGAGATCTCAACCTGGGTTTGGAATCAGATGATTATTATGATGTAATTCCCATACTTACAGGAGGTTAGAACATTTTTAGGTTTTATCAAAACCTAGCCATGCCCATGGAAGCATGTAGCACATGTGAGAGTAATTAGCCATGTGTTGTAAAATGAGGAAAGGTTGAAAAATGCAGTTCCAGAGCAGCAGAAACCAAGTCAACTACCTCATTCTTTCAAACAAGTCTTTCAAATATTTGAACTTGGTTATTATAGTTCCCTTAAACCATCTCTTTTCTAAGTCAAATAGTACCTATGCCCTCAATCACTGCTCATTTGATGTGGTTTCTGGACATTTTAATGACTCTGTTGCTCTACTGTTAACGCTCTGAATCATCAATCCCCCTTTTAAAGTGCAGTACCTAGAAATAAAATACTGCTCAAAATGGGAGTTGACCAATGCACAGGAGAGGGAGGACATTTCTCCCTTCACACAAAGCAACTGTTCCCAACTTTCATACATCAAAGGAGCCTTTTTTATTATTCCCCTCTCAACCCATACATTCCATATTTTGAAAGATTTTCCTACTACACTGCATTTTGAAAGAAATAACTATTTTCCCCAAGATCTAAATAATGTTAATATGATAAAATTCAGTATTTCCAAGGAAAGCAAAGGCCCATATAGCCTCACTGCAAGTAAACATATAATTATTATTTAGCTTTTAAAAAATGTTAAATATTCTGTAGATCTCCCCTGTTACACATCAATTATTTTCAACAAACAGACCAAAAAGCCCAAGAATTCCAGGCTGGGAATCACTCATGTGACACAGGATTTCTGTTAATAAACTTAAACATTGCTGTGGTTTTCTTTCTTTTTTTTTTTTTTTAACAGCTTTATGTACATATAATACAGTAAATGGCACATATTTAAAAAGCATAACTTGATGAGTTTTCTACATATGTATACAAGTGTGAAACCATCAGTACGATCAAGACTACAAACATTTCCAGTTCTCCAAAAGTTTCCTTGTATCCCTTTTAATCCATATCTCCCTCCACCTCCAATCTCAGGCAACTATGCATATGCCTTCTCTCGAAACAGATTGTATTTTCTAGAGTTTTAGATAAAGGATAGCATACAGTACATGCTCTTTTTTGGTCTGGCTTCTTTCACTCAGCATAATAATTTTTAGATCAATCCATGCAGTTATATGTATCCATAGTTTGTTTTTTATTACTGAGTAGTATTCCACTGTATGTATATACCACAATTTGCTTATCTGCTTTCCTATTGATGGACACTGGGGTTATTCCCATACCTTGCTATTATGATAAATAAAGCTGTTAAAATATTCATGCACGAATCTTTTTGTGGACATACACTTTGATTTCTCTTGGGTAAATACCTAGAATTAGAACGGCTAGGTCGACAGGTATATATGTTTAACATTTTAAGAAAATGCCGAATTGTTTTCTAAAATAGTTCACCATTTAGAACTTTGAGAGTTCTGAGAGTACCAGTGGCTCCATGTCCCTGACGGTATTTGGTGTAGTAAGTCTTAAATTTTAGCAATTCAAGTTGGTGTGTAGTGATATCTTATATGGTTTTAATTTGCATTTCCTTGATGACTAAGATGTTGGGCTCCTTTTTGTGTACACAATGGCCATTCTTACATCTTCTTTTGTGAAATGTCTGTTCGAATCTTTTCCCTCTTTAAAAAAGATAGTTTGTCATTATTGAGTTAAGAGTTCTTTACATATTCTTGATAGAAGTCTTGCCAGAGGGCTTCCCTGGTGGCTCAGTGGTTGAGAGTCCGCCTGCCGATGCAGGGGATGCAGGTTTATGCCGCGGAGCGGCTAGGCCCGTGAGCCATGGCCGCTGAGCCTGTGCGTCTGGAGCCTGTGCTTCATAACGGGAGAGGCCACAACAGTGAGAGGCCCGCGTACCGAAAAAAAAAAAAAAGAAAGAAAGAAGTCTTGCCAGATAGGTGTTTTGCAAAGAATTTTAGCCAAACTGTGGCATGCCTTTTCATTTTCATAAGTGTTTTTTAAAGAGAAAAAGGTTTAATTTTGAAGAAGTCCAAATTATAATTTTTTTCCTTTGACTCTGTGTTTTTTGCATTCTGTTCAAGAAATTTTTGCCTACCCCAAGTTCACTAAGATTTTTCTCCTATGCTTCCTTCTAAAAGTTCCAGGGTTTTAGTTTTCACTTTTAGGTGTATGATCTATTTTTAGCTAACTTTTGCATTTGTTATGAGGTAAGGACTGTAGTTCTTTTCTGGAGGGGTGGGGGGATATAGACCTTTAGTTGTTCTGGCACCATTTGTTGTAAAGATTATCCTTGCCTGACTTCCTGTGCTACTTTTGTCAAAAATCAATTAGCAATATATGTGTGGATCTACTTCTAGATTTTCATATTCTCTTTCATTTAACTATATGTTCACTTTAAGCCAATTCCATGATGTCTTGGTTAATGAGTCTTGAAACTGGAGAGCATAAGTCCTCCAACTTTGTTCTTTGTTTTGAAACTTTGTTTCAAAATGTTTTTGGCTATTCTAGGTCCATTGTATTTCTATATACATTTTAGAATTAGCTTTATCAATTATTACCAAAAAAATACTCCAGAATTTTGATTGGGATAGCACTGAATCTACAGATCAATTTGAATCCATGGCCGTAATATTTCTTTCCATTGTTTTCTTTCAGCAACCTTTTGCTGTTTTCAGCATACAGGTATTGCATTGCACATCCTTGTTCAAATTTATGCTTGAGTTTTGGTCTGTTTGTTTTTTGGATGCTTTTGTATATGGTATTTTAGAGTTTTCTATTTCTGATAGTTAATTGTTACCATTGAGAAATACATCTGAATTTGTATACTGATCTTGTATCCTGTAACCTTGCTAAATTTACTTTTTAGTTCTAGTAGACTTTTTAGAGATTCCTTATGATTTTCTACATAAATAATTATGTCATCTGTGAAAAAAAGATAATATTGTATATCCTCAAATAACATGTATAAGAAGCTTAAAATAGTATTTTTCAATTTCCCCACGCTCAGCCTTTGTATGACTACTGTCATGTTTTACTTCTACCCCTGTTCCCAAACCCAGAATATATTACTATTTAAACTTTAAAGTCAATTATCTTTTAAAGAGATTTTTAAAAATAAGACATGTATTTTATATATACTATTTATTTGCCATTTCCTGTGCTCTTCATTCCTTTGTGCAGATCCAAATTTCCAAGTAGTGTCATTTTTCTCCTGCCTGAAGGACTTCTTTGTAATATTTTTTGCAAAGCAAGTCTGATAATTATGAATTATCTCAGTTCGTGCATGTCTGGAAATGTCCATTACTTAGACTTTTTTTTTTTTTTTTGGCTGGAAATAAAAATTTGTGTTGGCATGTTTTTTTCTTTCAGTACTTATATACCACCCCACTATCTTCTGACTTGAATTGTTTTTGTTGAGAAGCCTGGCAGTAGTTTTCTTCATCATTCTTGTGGTTCATTTTGGGGTTCATTCAGCTTCTTAGACCTGTAGGTTTATATATTTTGTTAATTGCTAAAACTTTTAGCCATTATTTCCTCAAATATTTTTTCTGTTCCGTCATCTTCTTTCCTTTCCTTTTGGAATTCCAGTTACACTTACTTTAGATTGCTTGAAGTTGTCCCACTGATCCTCTGTTCATTTTTTTCCCCTTTATGTCTTTTTTTTAAAAAATAAATTTATTTATTTATTTATTTATTTTTGGCTGTGTTGGGTCCTTGTTGCTGCGCACAGGCTTTCTTTTAGTTGCGGCGAGCGGGGGCTATCCTTTGTTGCGGTGCGTGGCCTTCTCATTGCGGTGGCTTCTCCTGTTGCGAGCATGGCTCTAGGCGTGTGGGCTCAGTAGTTGTGGCTTGAGGGCTCTAGAGCGCAGGCTCAGTAGCTGTGGCACACGGGCTCAGTTGCGCCGAGGCACGTGGGATCTTTCCAGACCAGGGCTCAAACCCGTGTCCCCTGCATTGGCAGGCAGATTCCCAACCACTGCATCACCAGGGAAGCCCACTCCCCCGCCCCGGCTTTATGTTTTAATCTGGAGTTTCTATTGCAAAGTCTTTAGGGTCACTAATACTTCCTTCTGCAGTATCTAACGTTAATCCCATCCAGTGTATTTTTCATCAGATTCTGTATATTTCATCTTTATAAACTGAATTTGGACTTTTTTTTTGTCTTGCATGTTCATGCTTTCTTCGACTTTCTTAAATATCTGGAGTATATTTATATAATAGTTAAATTACCACACTTGTCTATTAATTCCATCATCTGTACCATTTCTGCATTCCTATCTAAGGACTGAGTTTCCTCCTCATTATTAGTCAGATCTTCCTGCTTCTTTACATGCCTGATAAATTTCTGATTGGCTGTCAGATATCGTGAATTTTATGTTTTGGATGCTTAATTTTTTGGTATTCCTTTTAATATTTTGGGGCTTTGTGTGGGATAGTTACGTGCAACCATTTTGGTTCTTTTGAGCTCTGCTTTTAATCTTTGCTGGGAAGGCCCAGAACAGCCTTTAGTCTCGGGCTGTTCCCCCACTACTGGCACAATACCCTTCTGAGGACTCAACTTGATGTCCCATGTGTTAGGAAGTCTTTCCTCTCTGGCTGGTGGAAACCCAAACTATTCTTAATCCTGGGTGAACTCCAGGGATTGTTCTGTCTAATTGTTTGTCCTCAATAACTTCCTCATATGCGTACTCTGATCAGTACTCAGCTAAAGACTCAAGAGAAACTTTCTACAGATCTCTGAAACTCTTTATGAGTAGGTTGTTCCTCTCTGAGACTCTGTCCACAAGTTCTAGCCACTCAGTACCTCCAAAGTCCAAAGTCTGCCTCCTCAATGCAGGGACATTCTGGGGTGTTTGGGTTCTCTCTCCCTGAATTGCGGTTGGAAATTCTCTCCCATAAATAAAGCTTGGACAAATGTAGGGCTCACATTCTTCGTTTCTTTTCTCTCAGGGATCCTGTGCTATTTGTGTCCAATGTCTGAAAACTGTTGTTTCATACATTTTATTCAGTTTTTTACTTGTGTAAGACAAAAGCTATATCTAGTCTATGCTACTCCAGCATGGCTGGAAGTTTTACTGTTGCTTTTTAAACATACTTAGGGCCACAGTCTGCGGCTACATGGGTTGCAATGTGCAACTCCAGAATACAATGTGAACATACCTTCCTCCTATCCCCAATCTAGATTTGAGTAAAACAGAAACCCTAATCACACTGACTATTAATATACTAAGCTTGTGGTCAATAAACCTCTCATTTGGGTAAGAATAATGACTCAAATGCTCAAATGCAGATAATTCCTAATTTATAAATGTCATGATCTCATTGTTTGGCATTTGAATAAATCTTCTCATCAAATCAATATCATAAACGATTATTTGGTTCCCACAATAGACCCATAACATAACTGAAGTGTAATGCCTTCAGTAATCGATTAAAAACACCTAAGTACCATTTATAACATGGTTGCTGTGGGAAGACACAACTGGAATTCTAACCAGAGATTCCAGGAACGTGTTTCCTTCATTTGTTAGTTTAGGGTGCACACGTAATCATATGGAAGAGGGTGGGAGAGTGAGGGTCAAGACTGTAAAAATTTGGATGGGGGATGAGATAGATACTAACATGTAAACTATATATTAACATAGGGACAGACCTCTTTTTACCCATCTGAAGGTATATTACAGAAAGATCTCTTTAGTTAAAATATGATGAGAGCAAAATGAAGTGTACTTACTCATCCAACTCCTCTTCTTCAGCTTTAGAACTATCAGCATAGAGATACTTGCTCATGTCCACCGGTCTTATATTTTTTCTTTTTGTAGACTGGGGAGGAGAATCCTTTATAGTTACAAAGGCTTCTGGCTCATCAAATGGGTTCAAATACTGTGGAGTCTGTACCTCTTTAAAGGGATTATAGCTGTTATTATAAAAGGATTCTTCTGGTTTTTTAGGTGAAACTGTTTCAGTGATTTGTTCTATAAAACAATAGCAAAAGATGAATTAAATCAAATTAATACTATCTGATATTTTCTTATATATTTAGTGTTCTCAAAAATACTCAATCTTGAATTAATAAACTCTATGGGGTTGAAAGAGTGCAGATCAATAACACGTTTTATGAAATTGAGTTATTTGTAGTGAGGTGGATGGACCTAGAATCTGTCATACAGAGTGAAGTAAGTCAGAAAGAGAAAAACAAATACTATATGCTAACACATATATATGGAATCTAAAAAAAAAAAAAAAAATAAGGTTCTGAAGAACCTAGGACAGGACAGAAATAAAGATGCAGACACAGAGAATGGACTTGAGGACACAGGGAGGGGGAAGGGTAAGCTGGGATGAAGTGAGAGAGTGGCATGGACTTATACATACTACCAAATGTAAAATAGATAGCTAGTGGGAAGCAGCTGCATAGCACAGGGAGATCAGCTCGGTGCTTTGTGACCACCTAGAGGGGTGGGATAGGGAGGGTGGGAGGGAGATGCAAGAGGGAGGAGATATGAGGATATATGTATATGTATAGCTGATCCACTTTGTTATAAAGCAGAAACTAACATACCATTGTAAAGTAATTATACTCCAATAAAGATGTTTAAAAAAAAAACCCAAACATAAAATTGTCAAAAAAAAAAGTTTTAGAGGGGCTAAGTCCAGAAGATGTGATATCTAAGATCTTTGTCTACTTCTCCAGGAATAGTGCTCTTCAAAATAGCATCTTTGAATTGTTAATGCCCTTGGAATCTCTATTGATGTTGGCATTATGGTATACCAATTTTGGAAATTTTAACCTTCTTACAGGTACAATATCCTATTATTGCTTAATTTATTTCACTATACTAGCTTGACGTCTCAAACTGATATTTAAATTTCTGTTTTTAAAAGAACATAAAATGGATTAAATTTTGGAATAGTCTTTGGTAGTTACACAAGCAGAGACCACTTAGGAATCTGAAAATTCATTCTGGATATATAAAAAATACACCATTTACACTGAATTTGCTTTTGTAAAGTCTTCAAAGAGCAGGTTTCTGTACACTACAAGTCCTTAAATCTTTAGAGCTTTTAATGGGCTTTTCAACATAATTCATACCCAATCAATACCTTATTTAATAACGTAAAGGAATAACAAGAATTCTGAAGTTGAAAGAGCCGCATTAAAATCATACTGAGAAGCAGACAGATGTGTTCCACTAAATTCTAATTGAAATTTCAAATTTCAATTTGAAAACAAAGGAACTCTTAAAAATAAAACTCTGACTTTACAGCACAAAAAGCACTACAACAGTGTCATGTCCTCCGACAATACTTATGGAGTGCTTAGTGCCAGCCTTTTTCTTTTACTTTTATGTTTATTAATATTTTGAAACAAAAACAAGGCAGAGTTCCATGGTGGTCCAGCGGTTAGGACTCTGTGCTTTCACTGCTGTGGGCCCGGGTTCAATCCCTAGTCAGGGAACTAAGATCCCTAAGCCATGTGGAGAGGCCAAAAAAAAAACCAACAACAACAAAAAAAAACTGGAATGTATAATAAAACTGTTTAAAATTTGTATTTTACTAATATAAGTATGTAACCAAATTGGAAAAAAGTTTCAAAAAGCCAATAATCACAGAACAGTTCAAAAGTAATTTTAATTATGCCAAGCAACTCTAACAAAATACTCTAGGAGAAGAAGGCAGAAAATCAGTTTTAAAATCTTCAAGAAAAATAACTGTTTTATAAGTGACATTTCAAACAGTTTAATCCAATTATTAGAAAAATCTCTTGAGTGACATATATTTATGATTTTTATATTTTAGAATCAAACTACTTTTACTTATACTTTAGACATTAGCCCAGAAAACTTATGTTGTCTTTATATTGAAAAAATAAATAAAACAAAATAACTCTGAATTGAAATTCTGTACACCATGGTGACGCAATTATAAAGTATGAAAGAGAATTCATAACATCATAATAAATCAACACTGAAATGAATTTAAATACAGCCTATGCTAGAGAAGAGACTCAGTAACTGTATCTTTTGTCAGACCAGGATAACACTTAAACACCACTATAATCTTTATAATAATCTAAATGAAGCATTATCTTTTCTCTGTAGGAGAAGAGACTACAGAGTTTTTACCTATTCAATTTTTTTATTAACAAATACCAAGTCTCAAATGCTTAAGAAATTGATAAAACCTGTCAATGGAAATAAGATTTTTATTTTTACTTTCAGGTAGAGGATTACAAAAATTGATCCAAGCAATTTCATCAGTTACAAAACCAAAAGCAAGAAAGTATTCAAACTATAGAGCAAGATTTGAAGATGACAGAATAGCAACAAAGGAGAGTTTAAGATGAGACTATTTCATATAAAAGCTAACAAATGCATTTAGTAACTTTCTAAACGGGTCACTGAAGCACAGAATGTCATGAATCTAACTAAGAGGAGAACTGAAATTGTAAAAGCAAACAAAAACAAAAACCATCTAAACAACTGTAACACATTTTTTTCTTTCTTAACTACTTTTGTTACTTGAGGATGCATGTTTTTAATCAATAAAAATTAATGAATTATTTCTAGAAAAATGAGTGTTCTTCTAATAGAAAATACTTATTCTAAAGTCTCCAAGAACTATATATTTAAAGAGAATACTGGTTGTCAAGTTTTTTCTTAGCTCTATAGGCATGATTAAAGTTTCTCAATCAGGTTGCCTAACCTTGCTTAACCTCTCCAAAATAGAAATACAATATATATGTTATCTGCTACTCCTTTCTATACCTCAGAAAAGATACACATATATTTTTAAAAATTACTAATTTGATTTTGAAATGAAAAGCTCAAATACTCATATCTCAAAATATTTTGGTAATTTTTTTTTAACTCAGTGTACTCAGATGTATTTAGTATGCAATTGAGAAGCTTTGTGGTCAAAAGAAGACACTTGATTAGCAACCTTAGCTCCAACTCCACCTCCATTTACCTAAAGTTCTTCTTCAAATCACTTAATTCCTCTGGGCCTCAGCTCCTTAATCTATGAAAAGAGGCAGCTGAACCAGATTACTTCTAAAATGTACTGTAACTGTTAAGATTTAAAATATGTTAAAATAAAATAAGTCACCGGGCTTCCCTGGTGGAGCAGTGGTTAAGAATCTGCCTGCCAGTGCAGGGGACATGGGTTCGACCCCTGGTCCAGGAAGATCCCACATGCTGCAGAGCAACTAAGCCCACGCACCACAACTACTGAGCCTGTGCACCACAACTACTGAGCCCGCGCGCCTATAGCCCATGCTCCGCAACAAGAGAAGCCACCGAAATGAGAAGCCCATGCACTGCAACAAAGAGTAACCCCTGCTCGCTGCAACTAGAGAAAGCCCACGCACAGCAACGAAGACCCAATGCAGCCAAAAATAAATAAATAAAATAATTAAAAAAAAATAAAATGTAGATCACAAACAAAATAAAATCTCATTAATGTAAACTTAATAATTTAGAATTTGGTAAGAAGGGAGAAAGTAATGGAAGTTCTTCTCCTTCCATTACTTTCAGAAGTGGATTATGAAATGATATTGCACAAATAGAGTGAATCCTTAAGTTGAAACCTCACTTTTCACCATGACAGGCAGTAGCAAAATTCTTTAAAGCTCATGAAGATTTCATAAGAGCAGTCTAAAAGATGTAAACAGGAGTTAATCATTCTTGCATTTACTTTGAGCAAACAGAGTTTAATTAAACAGAGGTCTTCTTCAACAGCTCTTTTCTAAGCTTTAATAGTTTGAAACTACTTGATAAGAAAAATGACTCACAAAAAAAATACATGGTTTTATTTCTTACATGTTGTATATATGACAGGAGTGGTCCTCAATCTTCTTTCTGTTCTGTGACATTCACGTGCACAATTTACTTTCGTTACTAAGAGTAATTCTCAGCCAGAGACAGGCAGTTGGGAGTGGAGGGGCTCATCACACTGAGGTGTGAGGGCCAAGAAGCTGTATATAGAGAAAAGGCTACCTCCACCACCTTAATATGGGTATGTCCCACAACCTGACCTTACTTGGTAGGCCAAACTAATGAGACTTTACTGCATGCCAGCTAGATAAAATACTGTTATCTCTAACATTAGAGCTTTACTATTTGACCAAACTAACAAAAAATTAAAATATAAGCCCCAAGTAAATGTCTATGTAAGGCTTCTCTTTTTCTTTAAAAACAATTCAATGGAAGCTACCCAGAATTGCTGATCAACTGCAATTGGTATTGAACAAATAATATTGTCATTATAAACAAAATGTACAAGTCTTTAAAAACAAAATCTCTTCCTGCCTTTACAGTTCAAGAGAACTTAACAATACACAAAGACTTTAAAAGTAAAGAAAAAAACTTGCTACCTTCTGAGTCAGGATCTCCAAATGGATTTAATTCTGCTACATCAGGATCACCAAATGGATTTAAATTCACAGTGGCCAAGTCCTTTTCTGCTTCATCCAAAAAGTTAAGTTTGTTGATAAGCTCTGAAAACAAACATACGTGTCAGTTCACTGTGGTTACAGTTAAGCATAATTATCACTCATTCATGAAATATCTCAAATTGTAAAAATTCATACTAATAATACCTGCAAATAATAAGATATAGCATTTTACCAATGACAGAATGCCATTCAAGTATTTTGTAGCATACCAACATATTCAAATAAAAGAAAACAAACACATGAATTGGAAAATATCAGATAATGAACTAGAGAAACTTTCAGCTCAATCTAATTTGATCCAATAAAAAAGTACTAACATAGATTTTGAGGAAAAAACATCCTTCACTTCTAAATATGAATAATTCAAATTGATTTAATATAAGCAAATATTTCTAAAACAATGTTGTTACAATATATAAGCTAACTAAAGAAATTCTGTCATGTTATACGACCAGTTATTATAAGATGTTTTAAAATCACTGCATATCAAGGATCCTGATACAGGCTTTGCTAAAGATGATAAGTTCTGTTATGTTGTTGCCTGTTGGTGCACTACAAATTACCAAAGAAAATTTATTAAAGGAAAAGCACAAAGACAAAACTGAGAGCTAAGTACAGACAGAAGTCAAGAGGTAGCAGGTCACAGTAAATTCAAGCAATCAGAAGCAGAAAGAAAGGAAGAAAGCTCTTAGACCTTCAGAGGAACTGGCTGATTTAGCTGAAGGCATATTTGCTTGCTTTATGCAGTCATCTTGATCTTCATCTAAGCTGCTCAGAGCATTCAATTGGTTTACAATTTCTGTAAACAGAAGCCAGTCGAGACAAATGTAAGGTAAGGTCATTTAATTAAAGAGCCACAGAAGCATGCTGTTACTCAAAAAGACAAAGAGAGGGGATGTTTGGTTAATCAAGAGAATACATTCAGAGGATGTTATTTTTGATGAACTATAACAGATGTATTTAACTGAAGGTTATGCTGTACTTATATTTTAAAATAGAAAACATTTTAAAAATTAAAATTTATATTAGTACTATAACAACTATGTTAACAAACACAAAACAAAGATAATAACCTGAGAAGTTGACATTGGCTTTCACATTCTGCATTTGTAAAATAGGGCTTTAAATGCATGCATTAAAAACAATAAGAAATATCATCTAATACAATAGAAAATATGTGCTATTTGTTTTGTAATATTCTAAATTTAAACTATAAATTTTAAGAATATATCTACATGAAACATGAACATAATAACACTTGTTCATATTCTAGAATTTTAAAAATCAGCACAAAATAAGAAAAGCAGGCAATAGCTATTTTCCACTCCTGCTTTCTAGGGAATTTGTTCTTTTAAGGGAACTCTTGAGTGTTTGCTTTAGGATATCTTATAATTTAGCCAGTAAGAGAATAAAAAAGACAGGAACAGGTAGAAAAACCTTAAAATAAAAATTCATTTTGTGCATAAACAGAATTTTAAAAAATGAGTCATATTGTGGACAACTCCGAATATGTGATATTATGATTTACTGGGTGAAAATTAGCTTGGAATAAAATAATAAGAACCTACTAGAGTATTCTAGTTAATCCTCGCCGTTTCCAAACTTAAAACCTGGGAATAACTTAGGCATTAGGACAAACCAAATAGATCCAGATCATTCAGTGGGAAATAAAGAAAATGGTTAGAAATAGACAATAGTTGTGAATTCAGCATTAAAATGCTGTTTTTTAACACTGTAAATCTAAGTACACATTCTAAATTTTATGTGAACCAAATAATAAAATACACAGTTGTAATAAGGTTGCCTTCATCCATTCATTTGTTGTTGAACAAATACTTGTTTATCATCCTGTGCCAAATACCATGCTTGGAACATAAGGATGAAAAAAAACATAGTATTGTCCTCATGGAATTTACCATCGATAAAGATAGAAATTAATACAGAAACAGACAATAAATGACTACTAGAATATTAGGTGGTCAGAAATGTGTATTGTCGTATAGATCTTTGAGCCAAATACATATGAAAAACTGACATTCATTTCCCTTGTCTGAATGAGAAATATATTTTGCATGAATAAAAATGCTTGAGATAGTCAAAGTACATCATAGAAAATAAAGAGTAAACACAATACCAACTGAACTCTTAATCTGAATGTGAATAATAAGAGTTAGTCAACCTTTATAAAGTATCTTCTTCCATTTTATCCTGCCAATAGTTTAAATCCCCTTCTGACTCAAACTAACCTAGCAAATTCCTCAGTAGGCAGAGTTTATTCTTGAATTAGATCTTTTACTCCTGACTAGTAGTCACTGTAACTTTGTAATTTTCAGGGAAGTATAATGGAGAGAATCTATCCTATGTGATTACCAATGCATGACTGATTTTTTAAATTCATTACTAGTTTTGTATATTTTTAAATTTGCAGATGGTTTATTTTTAACTTCAAAAATATGAAAAAAGAAATATTAATAACAGTTAACATTTATTAAGCAGTGGAAAGGGCTCTGCATATGTTAATTCTCATAAACATCCTGAGGTATTATTATTAATATTCACATTTTATCATGTATATTAGTATCATTTATTTGCACTGTATTCCCAGATGTGTAATTATGAGGCTAAAATATTTTAAAATAATGTTCAAAGATTTGTAGTTCTCTTTACACATTTTAGTTATTTAATATTCTTAGATGTAACCTCAATGAGAGTAGAAATTATTTATTTATTTAATTATTATTATTATTATTATTTTTGCAGTACGCGGGCCTCTCACTGTTGTGGCCTCTCCCGTTGCGGAGCAACAGGCTCTGGACGCGCAGGCTCAGCGGCCATGGCTCACGGGCCCAGCCGCTCCGCGGCATGTGGGATCTTCCCGGACCGGGGCACGAACCCGTGTCCCCTGCATCGGCAGGCGGACTCTCAACCACTGTGCCACCAGGGAAGCCCCCTAGAAATAATTTATTTAAGCACCTTATATAATGAGCAATAGAGGGAATACTGAAGAAATATTAAACTTGGTTCTTACTTTCAAAACATTATTATTGTTCCATTATAAACTTTCAGGTACAATGTGGGCATTTATTTAAATACTATCAAGATGACTGAATTACATGACTAAATTATTTACACTGTAATTTTTCTGAATGTTTAGAGTATTTCCTTCCCCTCACCATGCTTCTGGTGATACCTAAAACCACTGATAAAAAAATAAACAAATAAACCCACTAATGACCATTTCTTCATTAATTAACCCAAAGTAATTTCTTATTTCCATTCTTCTCACTGATGACAAGTTGTCCTTCCTATCCTAGCTTTCCCTATTTATTTATAGCTTAAATAAATCCTTACTTAACACCTAGAATATCTGCTCCTAGAACTTTCATTCATATTAACAAAGTGAAAAGGTAATGTTCCTCTTATTTGGTATGCAAATAAATCTCCATCCAAACCATAAAAAGAAGCGATCTCCAAAGAAATACCATTTACCTATATAAGAAACATTTCTCAAGTACCTATTATACTTTTTGGGGACAGACAAGTAAAGCAATATACAGTGTATGATAAATATGATATTTGTTATGACTGAGATATGTATTGTAGGGTATGTGAAACTAGAAGAGAGGCATACAACTCAGTCTGAGGTCAGGAAGCCCTCCTGGATTTATTCAAGGAGGATTTATTGAGTGAAAATAAGACAAATAGACATCATTATTATTATTAAAATAAAGGAGAAACTGGAGGGCATTTCACAACGATGAAAGGGAGCCGAATGAGAACATGATATACTTGAGGAACGGCAAGTTGTTTGGGGGTTTAAGATACCAGGGATGGGGAATGGAATGAGATGTGGTTGGCAAATGTCCTATCATGAAGGTTATAGTGACCAAAATAAAGAATGTGAACCTCACTCTGAAAGCTCTGGGAATCCATTGTAAGATCAAATGTATAGTTTAGAAACATCATTCCAGGAGCAACATGGTAGCTGCACTTGAAAAAAACAGGATAGGAAGCAAAAAGATGAGTAGTTTAGCATTACTGCTCCATGAAGGGACGCACTTAGTAAATATTTGCTAATTAAAGAGTAGATTAAGAAGAAAGCTTTGATGGTTAATTTGACATGGGGGATGAGGAGAGGAATCTAGGATACATGCCAAGTTTGTGTCTTGGGTGACTGTGTGGACATTAGTTCTAGCACTGCAGTGGGGGCTACTCAGTTTGGCCATACCAAGCTACAGGTGCCTGTGAAACTTACGAAAATAATTCAATTGGCATTTGCATATGTGGGTGCACAGCTTAAAATACATAATTTTGTTATGTATTTCTCCTTTTAAAAAAGTACTTTTCTGTTACTTCCAAATTTCCTGCAGCCAATGTGTTTTACATGTATAATCAGAAAAACAAAAATTAAAAATTTAAAAGAAGATTTACAACACAAATTTATTCCCAGAATTTTTTTAAGTGGGATGCTTTCCCAGTAATACACCACCCTGACCAAAAAAATTCCCTGGCCCAACATATTTATATAATACTTCTGACTAATTAAAGCCTTGTTTCACCAAAAATTTACACTTCGGAAAATGCTAATAATGCTATGTAATAGCACAAAATAATTTCTACCCTAGCACTACTCAAACTGAGCAATAAACCGGTAGTGTAGCATTTAGTCATCGTAACAGTGTGTCAATCTGGACTTGCTTCATACTGGTGAGAATAAGAAGGAAAACTAAATTAGGGGCAGGCAATCGAAACACAGGGTCAAGTAATTTGAGACTCTTCTTTACATTAGGAAGGCAAAAGAAGATAGAAATTGACCACCAGAGATTATCACACTGAACTAAAACAGGGGGATGAAAGTGGTGTCACAAAGAGTACGTGGGTTTTTCTTTTAAGAAAGTCTGTAGTGGAGTTAAAAGGGCAGGGTGTGGGAGGGTCTGCCTAGAGCTAGAACATAGCTGCAAATCTTGCAGCATCCTCATTCTTCTCTCCAAAGTATAATAAGATTCAGTACAGGTATATCTCATTTTAAGATGGTCTAAGATAGTAACACTGCAACTTCTTAATAGAGATCAAGTTCCCAAAGATGTCACTTTTCTCACGGGCTTGAGCCCATAAATATTTGATTTATGGATATAACTAACACGTTTAATAATGTGATTTTCAATCCCTTTAGCAGGTCATATTGTAAATGAATGAATGAACTGAATGAAAGTCATAACACTTGCTGTAATTTTTATAAAGGCAGAAAGACATATACCTTATATTTAAATTTTAGCAATTGTGTGTTTTTAACCTATGTGTTTATCTTATGTCTGTCTACATATCTATGCATATATATGTATCTATCTACAATATATTTCATTTATCTCTAGAAATGTTATAGTTTAAGCTACCAACCTAAAATTTGGTGGCTAAAAACAAATGATTACCTCTCACAGTTCTATGGGTTAATGCACTCAGCTGAGTAGTTTACTGCAGTTAGTTGGTGGCTTGAGACAAAGTCATCCAAAGCTCGAACTGGGCTGGATGTCCAAAATGGCTTCTTCACTTACATGTTTGGTGTTTCAGCTGAGAGGCAGGAACAACTGGGGGCTGGCCAGGCATCTCTCTCTCTCTCTCTCAAGTGGCCTGTCCATATGGGTAGTTTGGGGTTCCTCTCAGCATAGCAATCTTGGGGTAGATGGAGTTTTTACATGGCAGCTGGTATCCCCTAGAGAATGCACTAGAAGAGTCCCAGGTAGAAGCTACAAGGCATTTTATAACTTAGCTTTAGAAGTTACAAAGTGTCACTTCCCCACTGCATTCTACTGGTTAAAAGTGATTTACAGGGCCAGCCCAGAAGACAGGGAGGGGACTATAAAAAAGGGCATGGATACTGGGACGCTCGTTTCATTGGAGGACAATCTTTGAAGATTAGCTACCACACAGTAGATCAATAAATCAGAAAGTTGAAATCATTCATTTTCTTACTAATCTAACATATTTATTATAACTTTTATGTTAACCTTCCAGTATTTTACTTATGCACATATATGAAAGGCACAAATATTAAACTGTACAATTCAATGAATTTTGAAAAATGTATACACCCACGTGACCCAAGAGGAAGAACATTGCATCACACACCCCCCACAATAAAAAAATCTCATGCCTCTTTTCAGTCAATCCCAAAACCCACCAGCTATAACTATTCTAACGTTTTTAACATAGGATTAGTTTTGCCTCTTCCAGAACACCACGTAAATGGAATCATACAGTATATACTCTTTTATATAAAACCTCTTTCATTCAGTATATCCATGTCGTTGAATGCATCAATAGCTCATTTTTATTGCTGAATAGTATTCCATTCACAAATATAATACAGCTTAGCCATTCTCCTGTTGCTGTACATACACCTGAGCTGTTTCCAGTTTGGGGCTGTTACGAATAAAAATATTATGAATATTTTTGTACTAGTCTTTTTGTGTATGTATGTTTTCATTTCTTTTGGATAAATATCAAGGAGTGGAATTGCTGGGGTAGAAGGTAGGTATACGTTTAGTGTTATAAAAAACTTCCTAAGTGATCTTACCATTATACTCTTCATGAACAATGGATGAGAGTTCCATTTGGTCCACATCCTTACTGACATTTAGAATTTATTGCCAGTCTTTTAAATTTTAACCACTCTGGTGGGTGTGGAGTTGTGTTTCATGATTATTTTAATTTGCTCTTCCCTGATGAAAAGTGACACTGAGAACATTTTCATATGCTTACTGGCCAATGGTGTATCTTTCTTTGTGAACAACAGGTTTGAATCCTTGCCCATTACAAAAAAAAAAAAAAAATAGGGGGCTTCCCTGGTGGCGCAGTGGTTGAGAGCCCGCCTGCTGATGCGGTGGACACGGGTTCGTGCCCCGGTCCGGGAGGATCCCACGTGCCGCGGAGCGGCTGGGCCCGTGAGCCGTGGCCGCTGAGCCTGCGCGTCCGGAGCCTGTGCTCCGCAATGGGAGAGGCCGCAGCGGTGGGAGGCCTGTGTACCGCAAAAAAAAAAAAAAAATAGGGTTGTCTTTTATTATTATTGAGTTGTAGGACATTAAAAAAATCTATTCTGGATACAAGCCTGTGTCAGATATATGCTTTATGAATATTTTCTTCTAGTCTGTAACTTGCACATACATTTTCTTAATGGTCTATTTCAATAACCATGTGTTTAAAATTTTGATAAAGTCTAATTCATCAAGTTTTTCTTTCATGGTTATTACTTTCTGTGTCTTGTGTAAGAATGTAAGAACCCTGTGCCCACTCTCAGGTCACAACTATATTTTTTTATTTTTCAGAAGTTTTATAGCTTTAGCTTTTACATTTAGGTCCATGATCTACCTTGAATTAATGTTTGTGTCTGTGTAGGAATTGAGGCTCATTTTTTCCATATGGACATCTAGGTGTTTCAGCATCATCTGTTGAAAATATTTTCCTTTCTCTACTGAATTATGCTGCACCTTTGCTAAAAATTAATTGACCAGGTAAGTTTGGGTCTATTTTAGGATTTTCTGTTTTGTTCCACTGATCTATCCTATGCCAGTATCATACTATCTTGATTATTACAGCTTTACAGTAAATCTTGATGTCAGATAGTATTAACAATTCTGTTCTTTTTCAAGATTATTTTGGCTATTCAGTTCCTTTGCATTTCCAATTATATTTTAGAATCAGCTTTTCAATTTCTTTTTTTTAAAAAAACCTGCTATGATTATGAATGGCACTGAGTTGAATCTATAGATTTGGGAAAAAGTAACATCTTTACAATATTGAGTTCTCTAATCTATGAATAGAGAATCTCTATTTATTAAGACCTTCTTTAATTACCTTCAGTAATATAGTTTTCAGGGTAGAGGTTTTTCCACATCTTTTGTTAAATTTATTTCTAAGTAGTCTATGTTATTCTTAGCCTCCATTGTAAATGAAATTGTTTTGTTAATTTCATCTTCCAAATGTTTGTTGTTCATATATAAAAATATAAATTTTCTATATTGATCTTGCATCATGTGTCCTTGCTAAGTACAATATTGAATGAAAGTGGTGACAGCAAACATCCTTGCCTTGATCCCAATCTTTGGAGGAAAAGTGTTCAGTGTTTCATCATTAAATATGATGTTAGTTGTAGCTCACCATAGATGCTATTTATCAAAATGAAGAAATTTCTTTACATTAAAATTTTGCTGAGAAACTCAGTACTGAATTTCTTCAAATGCTCCTTTCTGCATCTATTATGATGATTACATGGTTTTTCTCCTTTATTCTGTTATATGGTTAAACCGACATTGCATTCCTAGGATAAACCCTTAAAGAATGCATATTGGTATTTAAATATTAATTATCTCCTGGCTCCTTCCCTAAATAAATATTGGAGAGCTTCTAACTTCTCCTTCAGAGCTCTTACTTCCATCCTGGCCCTGTCAGATGGGCTCTCAGTATCCACAGAATTCTTCCAGAGTCTTGTAAGGGGTGCCAGAGAATGTTCAGTTGTCCTTAGTACAAACAAAGCAGCATTAGGGATTAAGAGTGATATAGAAAGTAGGCTGAATTTGTAATCTCTATCTTCTGCCACTTCTACTATTCTCTGAGTTGACACATTTGAGTTCTAAACACTGGGAAGAGATACTCTTGCTTTCTTCAGTCTCTCACCCTAGGGTCTCAAGCTCCTTTAAGAAAGAGGTAGCTTGTACCTTACAAACTTTTTAGCTCAAGGGACTAGAAATGCCCCACCTCTCTGCTTCTACCCTATTTTCCAACCTTAAAACCTAGATAACAGATGCAGTATTCCAGAAATTCTCATCCTTCACACAGATCTCCAAAATAGGTGGTCATTTTAAATTATTTTACTTTAGAGAGTCCACAGCAATTCTATGATTTTGTTAATCAGTCTCCTAGGTACCGGAGAGTAAATGCCCAAGTAAAAACCAGAAGCAAATTAATGGATGTATTTTCTGACCAGAGGCCCCAAGTTTATTCTGAGGACCCTTTTAATCTAAGAAAAGAGACCTATTTATCCCCATTCAGAGCCCTAGCAAGTAGGACATTTAATCTCAGAGGGCTGAGTCATACCATAATCAACTCTAGATCCTCAAATATGAACTGTTATCTCCTCTACTAAGATCCTCAAATATGAACTGTTATCTCCTCTACTACCATCTGTGCTGTAAGATTCTGTTCCCTGAAGGTGGCCAATATGTCACTCTCTCTTCCTACTCCTGAATTAACTTTACCAACTATAGGAAAAGGATTAACAAACACCAGGCAACATGCTTATGGTAAAAATAAATCCTGATTTATAAACTGCATCTGGATGGGAGGACTCTAAATGGACTATATGCCTGATGGAAGGCCACAGCTTGAGCTTCTCTAATTGTGGAGACTCTCGTAACTGAGCATGTCCCTTACAGGGACCCTGAAAACTATACCTATCAAACTATTACAAAAGATATCAGTTCTTGTGCAATATGAAGATTCTAAGTCAAGGTAATCCCTGCTCCTAACTATGTGGATATTGTCTCCTTGTACCCAAGTTGTCATTTGGGGGAGAGGTCAAAGAACAGTACCTAGGCTGCCATGAAAACTCCAGTGAAAGAGGAATGCTCTGCTGAATGCTGTTTCCTGTCCAATATCCTCCTAAATGAATCTAATACTAAGTTTGGGCTGTTCAGGTCCTGTGAGTCTGAATGCCTAACTAGAATCCTTGCTGATCTTTGCCACAATTATAAGTATACCAGGGGCCTTTCAGGTGTCTCATGATGTCTGGTTTCCCCAATAATGCTCTGTTGTAAACTGTTTTGTTTAAACCTAATTTTCTGACCTACATTCAGTAGGACTTTGTCACTTACGCAGAATGTCTTTTTCTTCCCCTTTCTGTTGGTGTGTATTCAGAAATTGAACATGAATCCCAAAGATGGTCATATCACCAAAAACTGGTTCAAGCATTGTGAGGATGCCATATAGATGGAGGCACTGTTTTGAAACCATATATAATTTCCAATACCAGCTACAGTAAACTTTCCATTCAAAAGCTTTGTTCTTCCAATGCCAAGGTCAATCATTCCCACTACATTTCAGTGATTTTTCCAATTGCCCATCCATGGGTGCTGCACCTCTGCAGAAGACATCTATACAGGTAACTTCAATAAAAGTTTCCTGCCTAAGAGCCAGTCCCTGTATCCAGTTAGCAGTGAATTCTGTCTCAGACAGACAGAGTAGGGGTTTGTGATCAGTCTAAATATATATACCATGAATTTACTTTTACTTCTAATAAAGTCTGTAATTTCAGAAGATATACTTTGTCAGTTACTAATGATTTACAGCCATACTCCACAAGAGCACAGGCTAAATGAACAGCCTCTAGGTGTCAATCTAAGATACACCCCAAATAATTCTAACAGTCTGTTTCTTCAAGAAGCTTGCATCTTAGTTGAGGAAATAATGTACCCATATAATTTTATTGATATAATGTGATTGTATTTTATGCATTTATAATATATACTTAATATAGGCAAAATTTTAAATAATAATTCCTTCCTCCATAAAAATTGTGTCAAAAATTTTTAAAGCTGCAAGAAAGTGTGAACATAAGCTGTGTTTAAGTTATTGCCACTTTAGCTGGTAAATAAAAATACCCACCATACTTTATTTGTACCACGTTTATAAAATACATTAATTTTGTTTACTCTTAAGCTATTATTCAAACGTTATTATTGTTAAATTTTAATATAGTTTTTATTATCTTAAAACTATTTTACTTCAACAGTTTTAGAGTGGTAGTGCTGGGGCTGAAAAAATATTCCTGAAAGTTAACTTTGGCATGGAATTTACAGGTGCTAAAAAATGCAACTCAGGAAGCCAAACAACTGCCATAACATGCTGTGCTATTAACTTAACTGATTGTCCTCTGCAAATATAATAGAAAATGCTGAGAAAAAAGTGTAACATCAAAGCATAGGTATGTTACAATTATTATGGGTTTACTGACTTAGAACATGAATGTAATCACCCACTGTCCCTACTTAACTATGCTCCCTCAACACACATTTTATATTCATTACTTTTGGGAAACTAGTCTTGAATTATTTAAGGTCTGAATTATGTGTCTCCTCCAGATCACATTCTTTCCATAAAATGGGACCATCCCATCTTACATAAGACAGTATATGATCAAAGGTCAAAATGAATGGAACAAGATAACAAGACAGAGTGATTAATACGGGCTACAATAGGAGATGGAAGCCCTCTCATTTATGGCCTTCCAGTTAACATATTTTAAATTCTCAATGTGTTCCAGACAATGTGCTAGAAGCTAGAGACGAAAAAATGATCAGAACATAGTTTCTACCTTGAAGGAATTTCATAAAATATGGACAGTAAATACATAAATAAATAATAACACAAACTGGTAGCATTCTGAAGAAATTCTGGATCATCATAAATTGCATTAAAACGATTGCTTCAATTAGGGTCAGAGAATTTTAGGCTACCTAAAAAAGTTATTTCTGCAGTGGAAATTTTAGAAATTAAGGTATATATATGTATGTTTAAGCAATAAGGGTTGCTATGGTATGAATGTTTGTGTCCCTCAAAATTAATAAGTTGAAATTCTAATTCCCAATGTGATGGAGGTGGGGCCTTTGGGAGGTGATTAGGTTATGAGGGCAGAGTCCTCATGAATGAGATTAATGCCATTATAAAAGAGACCCAAAAGAGTTCCCTTGTCCCCTTTCACCACGTAAGGAATACAATGAAAAGTCTGTGACCCAGAAGATGGTCTTCATCCGACCATGTTGACACCTTGATCTCAGGCTTCCAGCCTCCAGAGCTGTGAGGAACAAATTTCTGTTGTTTATAAGGTACCCAATCTATGATATTTTGTTATAGCAGCCCAAATGGACTAAGACAAGAGTTCAGTTATAAAATTTAGTTATTACTGAATCCTTTCATTAAATCTGTATTTTGCTCAAAATATGTCCTTTCTTTTCTTTTCAGCACAGAACTTGTGACATGTTGCTATCACCTTTTTTTCCCATTGCTATGATGAAAACAGTACATTGCTCAAAACAGCTATGACTATGAAAATGTGTGGTTTTCTGATTGCTACTTATGGTATTAGTGCCTAGTTGAGATTTAGTTTTAACCAAAAGTCATATACAAAGAATAAACCATATTCTCTAATTAAAAGGTCAAATCACATTCCATTGGAATTATAAAAAACTCATGCTGTAAGAAAATGCCTGCATTTTTAAATGGTACAGCAGTAGCACAAAGGATCGAGTGATCAAGTTTAAGATGGAGAGGCCATGAAAGGCTTCTTAGAGGATGTGGCAAAAGAATTAAAATTTGAAGGATAGGTGAGAAGTCACTGGAGGTGGAAGGGAAGGACACCAACTTACCTTCCTAAGCACTCCAACTAGCCAAATAAAACAAAGAACTCAAAGATAGAAAAGACATGGCATTTTAAAAAGTATTGTATGATTTTGCTGACATTATAAACAATGCAAATGTCAGCACTTATTATTGAAAAAAGAAACCCAAAATGTTATTGAAATAAAAATAATAGCCAGGAGGGGTTGAAGGGAGAAATTCAAATAAAGAAAGGAGAGAATCATATTGAATCTCACAAGGTGAGTCAACACATTCTGTTTCATTTTTAATGTTAGTAGAGAAATACAGGTTCATTCAGTTATCCCTCTAGCTTATTTATTTTAGAGGATACTATTCCAAAATGAAAACAGAGGATACATAACTTCCAAATTACTCTATTAAAAAATGCTTAAATGAACATTTGAGAATGGCAAAATATAAGCGGTGGGTGGGAAAAAAATAGTAAGAAAATTCCCAAATAAAAGTATAAAGTAATATAAGTGAAATTAAGTATGTCAGTTATCAAGAAATACAACCAAATACTGTTTATAAAGAGAACTATTTAACACAGAGAGGATTAAAAATAAAGTGATAAATACACCAGGTACAAAGAAGGCATGGATTATAAATATCAATATCAGGCAAAAATTCAAGGCAAGAGGCATTAAATGGGGCAAACTGATCAAATTATAATCCACGATGAAGGTATAAGAGAATATTTTTTTATAAACTAAATAATTTAGGACTGAAGTTCTCTGTCTTTCACTGATGAACTATACAAAAGGCATAAGAATATAAATGACTAAATAATATAAATGTAAAGTTTGGTCTAATAGCTACATGCTGAATCTGACAAATAGAATATACATGTAAAAAGATATTTATGGAAAATTTACAAAAACAGATCATGTATCTACACTACAAAGAAAAAGATCTCAATCATATTTAAAAAAATTGAAATATGACAGGCTTCAGAATCTTATTTGAATTAAATTAAACTAGAAATAAACAAACTAGAAATACAACCCACGACAAAGCACATTCTCCTAAACATTCCTGGGTTAAATAGGAAATCAAAATGGCAATCATAAATTAGAAAATAATACAGTTGACCCTTGAATAAAACAGAGTTTAGGGGCATCAACCCTCTGTACAGTGGAAAATCCACATATAACTTATAGTCGGCCCTCTGTATTCATGCTTCCTCCAAGTCCTCAGTTCTTACATATTTGCATCTACAGATCGTGTAGCACTCAGTATTTACTATTGAAAAATATCTACATACAAGTGGACCTATGCAGTTCAAACCAGTGTTGTTTAAGGGTCAACTGCAATTTATAAAATTTGCTCAGGACAAAACATCTGTCTTTGCATACAAGTCTGATCAATTCCTTATAACAGAAGTATTGTAGAGATGAAGGTCACTGGAGTTGAGGAAGTCACAGAAGTTTTTGACTAAGAAATTAAATTGGTCATCCATGTGATCAATGGAATTCCCCCATACGATAGCAAGAATTTAGGCAAAGCCAAGAGATGGGTGCCGAAGTGTCCAATGAATTTGGAAAAGTCACCAAGACGTGAACAGATGATAGAAGTCAAGGGATAACAATCCAGAAATTTACAGCAATTTATTAGATGAAAGGAGTATTATACAGTGCTTGATTTTCACTCCAATAATAAAGGTGTAACATCAATTCCTTAAGGGTGCTAGCCAGATTGATGATAAACATTTATTGACCAATTAATACAAAGAGGTTCTAACCACTTACCATATTAGTAGTTTGATCAAACCAGCTATAAGAAATACTTGCATGGAAGTGTCTAGATATAAGGATACATAAGATGTGTACAAATTCAAAACAAAGAATGTCCATACAATTTATGTGAATAAATGAACAGGAGCTAGGAGAAGGTAGCCAATGCACCTTCTCATCTTACCCTTAAGACAGATTTTTACTTATAGAGGGTTCATCCATACATTGACAAAATAAGTATGAACATCTTTAGGCTACTTTATACTATAATCAGTAGTTCCAATAAAGTTTGATGCTTTCTTGGCTAGCCTTGGACTTGATCTTAAACTGCTAAAATCTGTTATTTCCATCAGCATGTAAAGTTTCCAGAGAGCTAAATGGTATATTATATTAAGAAGCCTTGGGAAAGAAACAATACCTTGTTAGTGGAGTTGTTTTTTCCTGGGAAACAAGAATGAGTTTTTCAATTCTGCAAAAAAAACAGATAAATTTTTAGTTTAATGCAAATAACACCAACCTGTAATTTTTGCTGCCTTTTCCTCTTGGTTCACTCGGTTCTCATCATCATCTTCATTATCTTCCTCAAAGTCATCTAAATTGCCAATGTCAGCTTGCTTCATACTCATCAAACTAGCCAAACTTTGCATGTCTTCATCCCTATATCAATGATAATACACAATTTATTAAATGACATTACCTTCAAAAGGGTTGTTTCTTAAGAAAATAATATTAATACATTTCTTCTTTCTAAACATTAACAAGACTTTTTAAACAGTTATACAAAACTACTGAGCAATCTAAATATTCATTCATTAATTTTTAAATGGCACATTGAATTAATAGAAAGCAAACAGGATTAAAACTAACTGGTTAGGAGTTAGTTTAATTCTGTGCTGCAGATCTAAAATTTTCTTCATGGAATTAAAGTATGGTTTTCTGATCATGAAGTCTGGAAACAAAAACTTGTTTCATAAAACAATGGGATAGTTTGCAAATCAGATGAGATCTAGACTTTAAAAATATTCAAGTTTGCAGAAGGAATTAGAATAGAAATTCTTAATCTGAAGTCCATGAACCCTTTTGGTTTTGTGGGTAGGAGTAAAAAGAAGTGGTAAACCCCTGTAAATTATATTTAAATCTTGTTTAACTGTGCATTTTTCTCAAAGGAGTTAAAACTCCCCTAAAGTTAAAAAACTACAGTAATTGAACTAGCACCCAAAAGCCTAGCCTTTTTAAGAATTACAGGATAGAAAATGACTTGGGTTAGTTAAATACCATACATTTGACAAAATGTAAATATGTTTTTATATCTTGAAGTATTTTAAGTATAAATTTAAAGTTTATATTAAATACTCTAAATGTTAAATAATTTAAGTTTTCTTGACCTATTATTTTACTTTAAATTTCAAATAAACTACAGTGAATGAAACATATTTCTAACATGATACATACAAACTAAATTTCAATCAGCTATACTTCCTCCAAATTCAGAAAACTGAATTAAAACACTGTTTCTCATGTTTTTACCACAATAAAATAAAAACAAAACAAAACCACTGTTTCCTTTGCAAAGTAATGCTTGTTAACATTCACTTCTAGGGCTTCCCTGGTGGCGCAGTGGTTGAGAGTCCGCCTGCCGATGCAGGGGACATGGGTTCGTGTCCCAGTCCGGGAAGATCCCACATGCCGCAGAGCGGCTGGGCCTGTGAGCCATGGCCGCTGAGCCTGCGCGTCGGAGCCTGTGCTCCGCAACGGGAGAGGCCACAACAGTGAGAGGCCCGCGTACCGGGGAAAAAAAAAAAAATTCACTTCTAAATATGGTATGATTTTGCAGGCTAAATTGGTTTTTGAAATTCTTTGCATTTTATCTCATATAAGCTTAGAGTTAACAAAATCATTTCTCCCTTTTAAGACAAATTTAGTGGCACAAAGTCTGCATGGACAAAAACAGTTGTATTACCTTATATGAATGTCTTACAAACTGCTTTCCCATCACCAGGGTATAATTTCAATATATAACAGTGTTCTTAAAATGTTAACTTGCTTAATTTTATCTCCTATATTTTCACCCTGAACATTCTTCTTTGGGAAAGGTGAGTAGGCAAGGAATGAGGAGATAGAGAGGTGGTTTAGGGTGTTCTGAGAGCATTCTCCACTCAAATTGAGACATTTAGTTTGAATTTCCTCTCACCCAAATTCCAATGAATGGTGCTAAATCACTTACTGCTTCTGCCCAGCGGAAAGGAGTCCACCTTCAAAAGATCTTCTCTGACTTTTTCTCTCTTCTTTCTGTGTTTCCTTTCCTTTCATTTTGGCTTGAACTTCAGAGTAAGGTCTTTATTTTAAACTTTTCAATATTTAAGTCTACAATTTAAAGTCCTGAGATGAAAGACTAATTGCTTCCATCCTGCACTGTCCCTCCACCACACTCACATAGAAGCCAACTTTCTAGAGAAGAGGCTTACTGTTATCTACCAAGTCATTTGTTGCCCTGTAGATGAGTGCCAAACATCTCTTTTTGACTGACGCACAGAATCCAGTCTAATCAGTCAAGTAGACATGGCCAATTATAGTAACCACATTCCACTAAGTCAAACACATTCAGAACTGTGATGCAGATTAGACTGAAATGTTCATAGCTGCCTTCTTCCTATCACCTTTTAAGTCTCAGGCACAGAATTTCCATTTCTCCTCTCACTGATTTTCCACTCCAAGTAGGTGCTAACCCTTTCATTACACCCAAAACTCACACTTACCATTGATTTGACTGTATGGAACAACTAAGATAAATAATACTAATTTTTTCCTGTTCTAGGTATGTTTACCTCTTTTTTCTTTTTTTTTCTGGTACGCAGGCCTCTCACTGTTGTGGCCTCTCCTGTTGCGGAGCACAGGCTCCGGACGCGCAGGCTCAGTGGTCACGGCCCACGGGCCCAGCCGCTCCGTGGCACGTGGGATCTTCCCGGACTGGGGCACGAACCCGCGTCCCCTGAATCAGCAGGCGGACTCTCAACCACTGAGCCACCAGGGAAGCCCTGTTTACCTCTTTTTAACCAGTTAGAATTTTACTCTTTTAGGAGACTAGAACTGGGTGTAGGAGTTATCTTTGTGCAATGCCTATTCAGTGCTTAAGAAGTGATATTTGAAAAAGATAATGGTCATAGCAAACTGGTTATGTAACTGTACTGTACCTTCCTATACAAGTATTGGAAGGCTGAGCCAAAGAATATGCATTGGCAAAAGTTCCTTTAATTCTTTCATTCCTCTTATCCTAAACTTTTCATTTTGGCTTCCTCTCATGCCTCAGCTGCATCAAACAGCTCTACAAATTGAACTGTGGACTCCAGAGTACAACTACTTACACTGAAGACACTGAAATATAAAACAGACCCTTATGATAACCTATAATATACAATTTAAATTTTTGAAAATTGCTATAGTCATTTTTATATTATTGATCATTCTCTAGAGTTGAAAGAGACTATAAATAACAAGGAGTACATCTAATTCAGCCTCTGAAACAAAGAATTGGCCGGAATGATAGGTATGCAGTAGGATATTCTCAACTGTTAACAGTTTACTAAGTCAAAAGCTATTTACGCACCGTGTTTTAAAATATACTCTAAAATAGCTTATTTGATAAAAGAAACTTACGTGGCTTTTCCTTCCCGAAGGAAAATGCAAGATAATGAAAACTGAAGAGTGGCAGATACAACTTTTTTAGACAATGGCTTGAATTTTAACTTGACATCAGTCTGAGTCGGCATTGGGCTTGCATACTGTTTCATGTTGATGCTGGTGGTAGCAAGAGCTTTCCTTCGACCAGAAGGGGATTCCTGGAAGGTAAAAAATCATTATGTAATTTGGAGTTACTTACTTTACAGCCAAATATTTTTGAATGTTCTTTTAATAATATGATTAAATAGCAGTTGAGACTTCCCTTTCCAATGAATTCCTATAACATAATGTTGAAAAAAATTGTAATAAGGTTATATCACAACTTTCATATCTTTAAGTAAGTAAGGCAGATAGAAAATTGGAGAGAGCTGTCTCAGAGAAATAAGGGAAGACTAGAACAATCCTAAATATCTCAGGAAAGGAAAAGCAAGGAATGCAAACTAGGACAGAAGGTCTCCAGGGTTCCTGTAAAAAGAGGATCTAGCACAAGGCTAGGTATCAAAAGTACTCAACAATTGTTTCCCTTACTTTAATTATATTTAATGTACCCTAGCGGTATCTCTTCTTTCTGAACAATTCCAGTTTCTTATAGAACCCCAGCCTCTGTGGCATTCTACCTCGTTTTTTCTGCAGTCTCTGAATTCTATCTATCCTGCACTTTGAGACTTAATTCTTCCCAGGGCCTTTTCTGCTCACTCCAGTCTAAAGTCCTCTCTTCCTTCCCTAAGATCACATAAATCAAGTTAGAAAGAATTGGGTTCTCTTATCCTATGCCTGTGGTGGACACTGCTAATCGACCCCTGCAGATCTCAAGTCTTCTCCATACAGCTCTTGCCAATTCACTAGAAATGGAACACAAAATGAAACCTATTTGCTATCAAAGATTTTTAACATTCCATTAATAAGCTATCTCATTTCAAAATTATCCTTTATAGCATAATAGACTAGGAAAATAATGAAAACAGAACAGCAAAATAATGACTGGGCATTAACTATGTATAAGACATGGTGTCAATTCTGGAAAGATATGAAGATGAATAAGACATAATCCTTGACTATGTATTCTAATGGTAGGGGGAAATCCTAGATATAGGGTAATATATAAATAATGTAAACCCAAAGTCATATACCAGCAATCCTTGGGCTTTACTGGTCTGAGAGTTCAGACCTAAAATAAAACCTAATTTCCAAGCAGTGTGACCTTGAGTAAGTCAGTAAACTTGAGCCTTGGTAATCTTCCCTATAAAATAAGGAGACCAAATAGATATCCATTCAAACTCTACAATGGTTTTCTATAAAATTACTCAATTTTCCAACCAAGGCAGAAAAAACTACCATTAACTTCTGAATTATTATTTAATAAATCCTTATTTGTCCTATGATTGACAAACTTGCCTAAAATAAGGATATATTAATTTAATCAAAATATTAAAATGGCCTTTTTCCAAAAAAATGACATTTCTGCCAGCAGAACAAGTAAAAATGTAACGTAGTATCCCTAAAGAATACCTTGTTTTAAAATGTGGTCTTATCTGTCAGATTATGCACAGCAATATTATACAGGACTATTAGTGCATGTAGATACTTTATGAATGAATTTCAAAAATGCATCAAGCTCTTGAGAAGGATTTAAGCCCTCTCAGAAGAAATACTTAAGAATATGCAAATACCCTCAACTGAATCAAGTTGAACAGATGTGACTATCCCAAACAATACAAGTGTTCTTTCCCTGGTCGCTACTGTCAATCAAAGAATAAGATTAAGGTCCAAGGTTCTGACAATGTGCAAAATGAAAAAGTATGATCAGGGAGTATCAATTTATTACACTGATATGAACAATAATCTCTTATTGTACCTTTAGAATAGCTAACAACTACTACATAAAATATAGGATTTAAAGCCTCTGTTTTGAAAGCATGACATAAAAATTGCTACATATTATTTTCAGATTTGTTAAACAAATCTGTTTCATAAAATATGACATTGATCCCTTAAGAGTAATTATTTAATTTTATAACCAGATAATCAAACTAGAAAAATTAAGATAACTTGGAAATGAGCATAATTTTGAAAGCCTAGTTTAAGGATGATTCCTGCAAAATCTAGTTTTGATGATTAACATTCTGTCAATTTCATTTTTAAGGTAAAAATTACGTAGAAAGGTTTTCTGCTGAACTCAGAGAGTTTTAAAGTATTTGGTATATTGGTATCTCTGAAACAAAAGGAAATGAAAGCTACTAAATTCTAAACACAATAGAATTAGCTGTACCACTTAATTAAGCAATTACTTGCTCAGCAACAATGAAAATGGCCCCTTGTAAAGTCTGAGCAGGTGAGCAGAATAGAGCTCTTTTGAGTCTACAACATCCATTTCTAATATTAACATAGGATCTCACTTAGAGTCTGTGTCCTTGATGGGAAAAGGGGCCTAAATGATGTTTCTAGTAATTCTTTACCCAGCTCAGTCATTGTTTTCCTCTTTAAAATTAGCTAGTCATAGAAAATGCATTTTTTACAAGAACAATAATGAGAAAGACATAAGTATCTTTCATGGCTCTAACTCCAGCTCCATGAATTTTCACTGTTTATAAACATCAAGTTTATATATTTACCCACCCAAAATTGATATCATTGTTATCATCAGTTCTATAACGAAGAATAAAATAACTGATTGCACTGCTATATGTCTTTCGTACACTTTTGTCCTTCCTTAAAACACCAGGGGTCAGCCTGGCAGAGAGAGTTTAGAGAGAATTATACTGTTGTCAAAGTCCTAATGCTATTTCATTTCGCATGAAGGTTGGATAAGAGGAGAGAAGTAAAAGAAAGAAACAGTAAGAGGAACCCTTAGAGAAAGGACGCTAGATAACAGAAGTCAATAAGAAGTGAATGTTTACATATGTCTAAGACTAAGTTTCTGACTCTGGGCTCATGTTTATACCTCTGTTTGTATGTGAACCTGGCAGTATTCGGGGAATTACTTCAAAATCCCTAAAGCAGAAGTTCTTAAACTTCAGTGCTTATTAAAAAACAAAAATAAAACTAAGAAAGCTTTAGATAGTTTAGATACCTGGATCTCACCCCTAGAGATCCTGAACTAGTAAAACTAGAGATGGGCTCAAGAATCTGCTGCATTTCTAAAAATAATAAGTACCCCCCTCCTATTTCCCATCCTGTCCCTCCCAGAAGCACACCCCTTCTACCAGGTGATTCTGATCCAGTTAATCGAAAATCACACTTTCAGAAATACTTCCCCTAAGGAAATTACTACATAAAAGAAATTTTAATCTCATTTTTCATAACTATTCTCTGTTATAAAAAAGACTTAGCCTATATATTTCCATTTCTTTGAGATGCCACCTTATTACAGTTGTAATCAGACAAATCTGAATTAGAATGTGACACCAGCACTTATTCACTAGCTAATCTTTGGCATATTTCTTCACGTATCTGAGCCTCAGTTTCACACTCTCAGACTGGCAAGTATTTTCAAGTTTGGATAATACCAAGTGTTAATAAGGATGAGGGACAATGCAAACTCTCTTAACACTACTGGAGAGAGTTTTGATGGATACAGCCATTTTGGAAAACAATTTGACATTACCTCGTAAAGTTGAACAGATGAATACTTTACGACTCAGCAATAATTCCCATCCTAGAAATATGTCCTAAATAAATTCTTGCAGTAACATATGAAAATAGCTAGTAGAGTTTTTAGCATATAGTAGGTATTGAATAAACAGTATTTATTATTAATATTTATGGACCAGAACATCTGGAGAGAACATCTCTTGTCCAAATTATTCAAGTTAGGGTCTTCTTACAGAATAGTTCATTATATAATGTTTCATTTATTATGTATCCCAAGATAAATACAATTAATATAATGCCTCTCCTATTAAAATATTTGACTGATTTTCTCTACCTATTAAAACATCAAATAAAATAAACCACCTGCTAGAAATTTAACTCTTTCTCCCATATTAAGAAAACTGGGGGTTGGGGGAAGGAGAGAAGGAGCTTACTTAGATTTTATGATTTTTCAGAGCTTTATTACATAGAATGTTCTAAAAAATTCTGTCATGTACTAATACCTTAATTATCAGGTTTTTTATAACACACTGAAAATTAATGGCATTATCATTTGAGGTTTTTTTAAACTGTGGAATACATCACACATACTAAAGTATAAAATATACAAGTACTACTTAATGAATAATAAAATGAACATCCTGTACCGACCATCCTGCTCAAGAAACAGAACAATACCAGTACCTTAAAATCTTCATTTTCCCTCTGAAATTGCATCCGTCCCATTCCCTCCTCCAAAGGTAACCAGACCCTGAATTTTGGGTTACTTCTTCCCTTCCCGTTTTCAAAAAAGGAATACTACCTATGTATGCATCCCTAAAGAGTATATTACTAATGAATGGATAAACAAGAAGTGGTATATCCATACATTGGAATATTCAGCCTTAAAAGGAATGAAATTCTGACACACGCTACATCATGAATGAACCCTGAGGACATTTTACTAAGTGAAATAAGCCAGACACAAAAGGACAGATATTGTATGATTCCACTTATATGAGAAATAGGTACATTTATAGAGACAGAAGGTAGAACAGAGATTACCAGGCAATGAGAGGAGGGGAGATGAAGAGTTATTGTTTAATGGGTAAAGAGTTTGTATTTGGGATGATGAAAAAGTTCCAGAAACAGACAGTGGTAAAGGTCACACAATACTGTCAGTGTAGTTAATGCCACAAACTGCACACTTAAAAATATTTAAAACGGTAAATTTTATGTTATGTATATTTTACCACAACAAAAAATGAAAAAAGAATATATTGTCTAGTTCTGCATGCTTTTTAACTTTTTATAATGAAACAACATTAACATTTTTGTAACTTGTTTCTTATGTTCATCACTAAGTTCTTGATATTTATCTATGTTGATGTGTACAGCTGTAATTCATTAAATTTCACTGCTCCTATTATTCCATTACATGAATATTCTACAGTTTGCCTATCCATTTTACTGTTGATGAACATGGTTGTTTGAGTTTTATTTATTTATATGGAATTATTAACAAAGCTATCAATATTCTTATGTCTATATCCTCATGCACACATGCAAGAATTTGCCTAGGATATATTTCTAGAATGGGTCATAGGATATGTACACGTTCAGCTTTACCAGAAAATGTCAAATTGTAATCCAAAGTGGCTTTATTAATTTACATTCCCTAAGTGTTTCCATTGTTCCACATTTATCAACACTTGGTATTTTCTTTTTCATTTTTGCCAGTCTGAGATTATTAAATATTACCTCATTACAGTCTTAATTGCATTCCCCTGATTACTAATGCATCGATTATCCTTTCATAGTTTATTGGTCACGTGTTTCCTCTTCTGTGAAATCTTTTGTACTTTTTCCTACCATGCTGTTTATCTTTTGATTACTAATTACATATGCATTCTGGTACTGAATCCATTGTCACTTATATGTGCTATTAACATCTTCTTTCAGTTTTTAGCTTGTATTTTCATTCCTTGTGGAATCTTTTGAATGAACCCAATTTCAAAGTCAACATTTTCCTTTATGGTTTGTGGTTTTGCATTTTGCTTGAGAAAATCTTCCCAACCCTGAGGTCATAAAGCTTTCCTCCCACTCCTTCAAAACTTTTATACCTCTGCTTTTCATATTTAAGAGTCATTGCCATCTGGAATTAATTTTTGTGTACGTTTTCAGATAGGGATCCAATTTCACTTTTAAAAAAATTATGGGTAAATAATTATCACAGCACTATTTATTAAATAGTCCACATATATCCATCCTTTCCCCCAGCTACAATGCCCACTCTACCAAAAATCTGGTCTCAATATACAGGTCAATGATTTCTAATTTGGTACCACTAGCCAATTGTTCTAACCTCAGAACAAGACAATATTGCCTTAACTACCAAAGCTTTATCTTTTGGGATAATTTAAGATTTTTTTAACCTTGAATCTATGGCAGATTAATGTGGTAAATTAGTAGATTTTCTAGAATTAAAGCAACTCCACATTCCTGGGAAACATTCAAAAAACATCCAAAGTTACCTAAGCCTGTTTCCTTTTGGGAAAGGTTTCTAATTACTGATAAAATTTCTTTAATGATTACAGAGGTAGATGTACAATGTCTCCCTAAATCAGTTTAGATAAGTATTCTGCCAATATTTCAAATTTAGTAACATAAAACTATTTAAAATATCTTTTTACTATTTTAATCTCTGCAGAATCTATCGTTTTGTACATTTCTTTATTCCCAGCACTGTTTGTGCCTTCTCACACTCTTTTGTTCCTAGATAATGCTTGTTATAAATTGTCTCTTTCATTGGGCGTTCCAAATCAGTGACTTTTAGCTTTCTTGATTCTTTGGAGTGAATGTATATTTCTATTTCAGTAGTTTCTGCTGCTCTTTATTCCTATTTTCCTTGGGTATATTCTGTTCTAACTCCTGAATTCGGAGCATTACTTCTTTCCTGATGTAAGCATTTAAGGCTATATATTTCTCTAAGCACTGCTTTAAATATGTCTCACATTTTTAGTATGAATTATTTTTGTTATTCTGTAAATATTTTCTAATCTTTCATTACAAGTTCTTTGACTCATGAGATGTTTATAAACTTTTTTCTTCTTTATGGAGTTTTTCTACTTATCTTTATGTAATGATTACTATTTAATTGATTTAGGGTCACAGAATGTAATTTTTGTAATGTTAATCTTTCAAAATGTATTAAGACAAGCTTTATAGCCTGACTTATGATCAGTTTTCATAATTGATCAGGGTCTTTAAAAGTATTTAACTGGTGTGCATGCACTGCTGTCTATTTTCACAACAGGATCATTTTTATGCAAAGTCACCTATCGCACCAAATCATGGTATTTCCTATGTGATAAGGACAAACAGAGCAGTAGAAATTTCAAATGTGAGGTTATGGGACATTTTCTAAAGGACACAAATCAAAAAATAAATAAGTGAAAGAATTGAGAAGCTGCTCACAGACTTCATCGCAGGCTCCTCTTGCTCTTTCTGATATAACCTTTTATTTTAGGATTGTCTCTTGTAAATAGCATGTATCCAGAAAATTTTTGAATCCAGTCTGATAATCTGTCTTTTACTGGAGAGTTTAGATGAATGGTTCTCAAATGTTTTTATCTCAAGACCCTTTTACATGCTTTAATTGAGAACTACAAAGAGCTTTTGTTTATGTGGGTTATACCTGTCAATATTTGCCCTACTAAAAAATATCAGAAATTTAGAAAATATTTCGTTCATTCAAACATAACTAATAAACTCATACGTTAACATTTTTATGAGGAATATATATACTTTCTTTTTTAAGACTATATTTTTAGAGCAGTTTGAGGTGTGCAACAAAACTGAGAGGGAGGTAAAGAGATTTCCCATAGATCTCCTGCTCCCACATGTGCACAGCCTACCCCATTATCAATATCACTCACCAGAATGGTAAACTGTTTACCACAGACAAACCTACACTGACATATCATAATCACCCAAAGTCCATAGTTTACTTTAGGGTTCACTCGCGGGCTGTACATTCTATTGGTTTGGATAGATTTTTAATGACATATACCCATCATTATGATATATAGGGTATTTCACTGCCCTAATCATCCTCTGTGTTCTGCCTATTCATCTCCTCCACACCCCATCACTGGCAACCACTGATCTTTTTACTGTCTCCATAGTTTTGCCTTTTCCAGAACATCAACTAGTTGGAATCATACAGTATATATAGCGTTTTCAGATTGGCTTCTTTCATTCAGTAATATGCATTTAAGGCTCCTCCATGGCTTTTCTTTTTAACACTGAATAATATTCTATTGTCTGTATGTACCACAGTTTATCCATTCATCTACTGAAGAATATCTTGGTTGCTTCCAAGTTTTGGCAATTATGAATAAAGCTGCTATAAACATCCATGTGCAGGTTTCTGTGTGGACAACGGTTTTCATTTCCTTTGGGTAAATATCAAGGAGTGAGATGCTGGATCATATGGTAAGAGTATGTTTCATTTTGTAAGAAAGTGCCAAACTGTCCCAAAGTGGCTGTACCATTTTGCATTGCCACCAGCAATGCATGAGAGTTCCTGTTGCTCCACATCCTCTCCAGAATTAGGTGTTGTCAGTGTGACAGATTTTGGCCATTCTAAGAGGTGTGTGGTGGTATCTTGTTGTTTTAATTTGCATTTCCCTAATGACATATGATGTGGAGCTTTTTTTTCATATGCCTATTTGCCACCTGTATATCTTCTTCGGGGAGGTGCCTCTTAAGGTTTTTGCCACATTTTTTAAATTGAGTTGTTTGTTTTCTTATTTGTTTCTTTGTATATTTTGGATAACAGTCCTTTATCAGATGTGTCTTTTGCAAATATTTCCTCCCTGTCTGTGGTTTGTCTTCTCATTCTTTAGCAAAACAAAAGCTTTCAATTTTGATGAAGTCGAACTTACCCATTATTTTTTCATGGATCATACCTTTGGTGTGGTATCTAAAAAGGCATCATCCTACCCAAGGTCATCTAGGTTTTGTCCTGTGTTACCTTCTCAGAGTTTTACAGTTTTGCATTTTACATTTAGGTCTATGATCCACTTTGAGTTAATTTGTGTGAAGGGTGTAAAGTCTCTGTCTAGATTCATCTTTGTGCAAGTGGATGTCCAGTTGTTCCAGCACCATTTGTTGAAAAGACTACCTTTGCTCCACTGTGTTGCTCCTTTGTCAAAGACCAGTTGACTATATTTATGAGGGCCTCTTTCTGGGCTCGCAATTCTGTTCCATTATGTGTCTATTCTTTTGCCAATACCATACTGTCTTGATTACTATAGCTTTGTTTTAACCCTTGACTTTAGGTAGTGTTGGTCCTCCAACATTGTTCTTCTCTTTTACTACCATGTTGGGTATTCTGGGTCTTTGCCTCTCCATATAAACTTTAGAATCAGTTTGTTGATATCCATAATATAACTTGCTGAGATTTTCACTGGGATTGCACTGAATATACAGATCAAGTTGGAAAGAAGTGACATCTTGACAATATTGAGTCTTTCTATTCATGAACATGGAATATCTCTCAATTTATTTAGTTCTTTGATTCTGTTCATCAGAGTTTTGTAGTATTTCTCATATAGGTCTTGTACATATTTTGTTAGATTTATAGCTAAGTATTTCATTTTGGGGGGTGATAATATAAATGGAATTATGCTTTTAATTTCAAATTCCTCTTGTTCATTGTTGGTATATAGGAAAGCAAATGACTTTTGTATATAAACCTTGTATCCTGCAACCCTGCTATAATGACTCATTAGTTCTAGGAGGTTTTTTGTTGATTCTTTCAGATTTCCTACATAGATAATCATGCATTCTGTGAACAAAGACAGTTTTATATCTTCCTTCCCAATCTGTATACTTTTAATTTCCTTTTCTTCTCTTACTGCATCAGCAAGCACTTCCAGTATGATGTTGGAAAGATCACATATATGTTCCATCACATATATCTTTATGCATTGGGAAACTATCAAAATTAACGTGGTGAGTGTAATTTTTTACAATTCTAATTTTCACTTGAAAGCTTGAATTTTATCATTGGCAACGAACAATTTCAGTCACTTAACCTTTAAGTAGCAGGCTCACTGTGTTCAGTTTCAAGAAAACCTTCACCAAATAAATATCCAAGTGTGAATAACAAGTTTACCTCTTAGCTGTTTTTTCAAGTAAAAATGGTGTTCCAGGATAAAAATGTGTTTAGTTTAGTTTACAACTCAATCACACAAGTGCTTTTTCTTGAATAACTTTGTCCTTTGCAATGCAGTATAACTGCTTTGTGCTTACTTATTTTTGTCACAAAGAATATTTAAAAAACTAGTACTCAAGGGACAAAATTTAATAATAATTTTATTATAACATCAAGAATATATTTAGTGAAACCCATGTAAGGGCTAGATCTTGGCTATAAATTTTCAAGGATGATATTGCTTCTACCCATTAATGCTAAGGATAGAAGAGGCAATTTTCCTTGTTGTTGTCTTCTGTGCAGTGAGTTCATTTCTTTTTCATCCTTACACTGATGGTATAGCTCTGGGATGTCAATTTTGTGCAACAAGAGGATCTTATTAGACATTCCATCTTGGGGGAATGGGAGATACCAGACTTTTTCTGCATCTTCATGCAGCGGTAAAAGTAGTAAGTCATGGGTTTAGTAGAACCCCTCAGTGGGAAAGCTACTATGAATGCTTAGCTTCTAGATGTCCTGCTTTGAACTTTTTAAAAAAGACTTCTTTGGGTTCTGTCTATCTGGGTCACTTCAAGAGTGCATTTATAAATATCACTTGGTCATATCTTACCTGATTTTTTAGCTGTTTTCCAAAAGGGGTGTTATTCATGCTATCTAGTCTGTCACATTGCCAGAAGCAGAATTCTTCATTTGAATTTTACAGGAAAAGAACTGAGCATTTTGATAAAGAAATAACCATCACAACCAGGTTCACTTGTCTCACATTGACCTAAGCTCTTCAATTTAGTAATTCTTAATGACTTATTAAGATTGTTTAAGAATTTATTTTATTGGAATTCTCTAGATGTGAACCTGTGATCATCGATGCAATCATGCCACTCTCTTATTGTTTTACCTGTTTAGATGCTATGTCTCAGCATCACCGTAAGCAAGTAGTAAGTACTTGATGGTAAATCAATGCTTGCAGCACATACCTTTCTAGAATCTCACAGTCTAATGCCTGATTCTGTTCATTCTTGTCCATCAGAACTCTAAATTCTGTTCTGATTCTGTACTACTGAATCAGAAAACCAAGAAATGAAGTGACAGGTAGCTAGAATTCGAAACAGCATTCTAAAGACATGAGATCAGACTAATGCTTAAAAGTCAGTTATTAGATCTTGCCCTCTGTCTTATGACTATGTGAATTATTTCTTAGTAAAGAACTAACACACCCAAGTATTTGTGTAAACATCCAGTTTCTCTACTGACTCAAGAACCAAAACTGTCAAATGAGATAACGTGGAACTAGATGAGACCTTCGAAGTTTCTTAATCTAAGCTGTCACCCCAGTGCAAAAACACTTTATATCTTCTCTGACAGTTATCACGTTTGTTTCCTGATACTTTTCATTTAAATTCAACCTAAAAACTCCCAAGACTTTGTTCTTTCTAAAACAAAATAATTTGGTGCACTACATATCAAGGTCAACAATTTGGCTTTATTCTACAAATACTTGTTGAGAGCCTATTTTGTGTCTAACATGCTCTCATTTAACTCTGTGATAACATTTTAAATTTCATTTTAAAGTGATAAAAAGTCAATCTAGAAGTCAAACTGTCCTAACTTTTTCAAAATTGTGATGCTAAGTCCTCTGAGCTGTCACAAGCACTGCATTTCTTGGGCCATGCTGAAAAGATCTTTGCTTCATCAGCAGACCAAAATGGGATACTATAGAATTTAATTTGGAGTCCATGGAGCAATTAAATGCTAAAGCAGACATGCCATAAGGAGCTCTCTCAACCACAAAGACTTAATTAGAAACCATGTCAGCTAAAATAACCAACTTAGATGGTTGGATGGAAGAGAGTTTGGTAGCACAAATGTAAATTGAAAGAATCAACATTGAAAATCAGTTTAGATATGTACTTTAAAACATTTATAAAAATTATTATATTGATTTTAGAATAAAATCTAAAATCCCTCTAAAAATATCTAAATAAAAAAACCCTCAACCTTCTCAAATAGAGGGAAACTCCAGATATACATAAAAATACAAGTTAAAGTATTTAAGTCAAATATCTACATAAGTTGCAGATTGTCCAAATTAAAATATATATATATATGAGACCTTAAATTAAGTCTACTATAAAATTGCCAAACAGCAGATTATATCAACCCTGTAATCCTAAAGAAAGCCACTAAAAGTTTACTCATATTCTTGTATGTAGTTTTTTAACCTTAAACAGAAACTACACTACCATATTTTAAAGTAAGTTTTCAGTAGGTGTTCTAAGGGAGTTAGAATCATTTGTTAGTTTAAAGACCTGGTACTCAAAGATTGTTATTCATGGCCAGGACTTGAACGATTGTGCTGATAATGACTCCCAAATCTTCATAACTGACTGACCTACTCCTGTGTTCCAGACCTAAGCACTCAAGTGCCCACTGTCTATTTTCACCCACATCACAAACACAACATAGCCAAACTGAACTCCTCTCCATCCCTTCGGCTGTTTCTTTCCTGAGTTCTCATCTCAGTGAATTGTACCGCCATTCATCAAGCCTCCCACTCTCAGGACTCACCAAACCAAGTTGTCTCTAACTGCTAAATCTTTCCAGAATCTGGACCCTTTCTTTCCATCTCCAATGCCACTTTTTCCTAAATTTAAGCATCAACATCTATGAATAGACCACTGCCATAGCCTCGGGATTTCTCTAGTCTCTACACACCTAGGTTTCATCTCCCATAATTCTTTAAGGCTGACCACTTGTTTTAATGCTATATCTTTTTTTCTCGTTATGAGAAAATTCATCACAGAAAATTATAAACACAGAGAGTAGTACAAAAAAAGAATCACTCAAAACTTTACCAACTAGCTGAAACCACTGCTAATATTTTGACATATTTTCTCTAGTTATTTTTAAATAGTTGAGATGATACTGTTTGTAAAACCTTATGTCTTTTAAAGTTAACATTATAAATTTGTAAACCTAAATTTTAGAAGTTGCACATATATTCTGAACTATGGTTACACCACAAATGTACATAACTGTCCCCATTAACATTTAGGTCACTTCATATTTGTCACTAAGAAATGATGCCGCAATGAACATTTTTCTGCCCAAAATATTTCTGGCATTTCTGACTGTTTCTTAGGACTGATTTGTAGAAATGGAATTTCTGAATAAAGTAATTGAATGCTTTACAAAGAAATCATACCAAGTTATAACCTACCATGTATAACAGCGCTTGTCTCATTCACCACACCCACAACAGCACTATTACATATTTTTAAATCTTTGCTAAACTGTTAAGAGAAAACTTGTATCTCACTGATTTAATTTGCATTTCTTTAATAACTTATGACCTTGAATATATTTTTGTGTTTATTAGCCATCTATACTTTCTCTTTTGTAAAACTAGTCATGCCCTTAAAAAAATATTTCTAGAGCTCTTTAAATATTGAAAATGTTAGCCTTTTGTCTGCCACTTTTGTTGCTAATATATTTAATATCTTCCTGCTTTGCCTTTTAATCTCATGATTTAGAAACCTTATATTTTCCTTAGTACACAAATAATGCAGGTTCACTGTAAAAAATAACAAAACACAGAGAAGTAAAAAAAGCACATGAAAATGATACATAATCCCAGCACTAGAGCTAAGCTTTTTTTTTTTTTTTTTCCCCTGTACGCGGGCCTCTCTCACTGTTGTGGCCTCTCCCGGTGCGGAGCACAGGCTCTGGACGCGCAGGCTCAGCAGCCATGGCTCACAGACCCAGCCGCTCCGCGGCATGTGGGATCTTCCCAGACCGGGGCACGAACCCGTGTCCACTGCATGGGCAGGCGGACTCTCAACCACTGCGCCACCAGGGAAGCCGGAGCTAAGCATTTTTATACTGTTATTTGTTTTTCTAGTTTGTGTACTCATTTTTAAGAAAAATTAGATCATACACTGTACATATTCTTTTATAAACTACTCTTTTCATTAAAATATGATGAATATACGTCTGCATCAATAAATATTTGACATGATGCTATTTACAATGGCTACAAATATTCCGTTCTATGGACATTACAATTTAATCTCATATTTTTGGACATTGAGATCGTTTCTAATTTTTCATATTATAAGCAATAACCAAGTGAAAATTCTTAGTTAATTCTTTACATTCATACTTAAATATTTCACTAAGTTAAATTTCTGTTGGTTGAATAACTGGACCAAAAGTATGCACATTTAAAAACTTTATATGGCTGCCGTTATTTATCCTCTAGAAGTTATACAAAATTATACTCCCATCGACTGGTACACCTTAGCCAACAATAAGTCTTTTTTTTTTTTTTTTTCGGTACGCAGGCCTCTCACTGTTGTGGCCTCTCCCGTTGCGGAGCGCAGGCTCAGCGGCCATGGCTCACGGGCCCAGCCGCTCCGCGGCATGTGGGATCCTCCCGGACCGGGGCACGAACCCGCGTCCCCTACATCGGCAGGCGGACTCTCAACCACTGCGCCAGCAGGGAAGCCCCAACAGTAAGTCTTAATACGATTTTAAAATATATATTAGCTTTGATTTTTATGTAGACAAACCTATGTACATTTTCCTCAGTGATTTCTTTCCCACTGCTTAGAAGCTTAGAAAGTTCTTTATCCATTGATTCAACAAATATTCACTTTTATTCTCTTTTAGTTTTGATTATTTTATTGTCTTCAATAAAATCCACTTGGAATTCCTTTTGCACTGAGGTAAGGAGCTAATTTTTCCTCCTCCTAAATAGTACCAATACTGTTCACTGTATAATCTTCTCCTTCCATAATGGTTTAAGAAAAGTGGGAATCTTCATACAACTATTTCATGCGTATAATTTGTCAAGGTTTTTCTCTGCTTCTGGGATAAAGGTAAAACTCTTTAACATAGCAAAGCTCATTGAGATATTGTCTCTGATTCTATATGAAGAAAAATCAACTGTCCCACCCCCAACTGCACTTCATGCTCTGATAATATTCTGCCACTTGTATATGCTGTTCAATTTTTCTGTGGTGACATAGCTTTATAATTCTGAGGCACAGAAGACCTTCCCAAATAAGGCACAAAACTAGCAGAAATGACAATGGAAGTTACTTTTTATAGAGTATTTACTTCATGACAGTGCTTTACTGTAATTTCTCACAACAATCCTGAGGTAAATACTATTACTAGTTCATTTTAAAGACAGAAACTGAGGCACAAAAAGATGAAGTAACTTGCCCAAGATTACAGAGCTAGTAAGCAGAAGAGCTGAAATATGAAAACAGGTGACCTGACTCTGCAATATGTACACTTAACCACTACACTGTACTGCATATAAGAAAAGACACAAATTTGAACATATAAATAGTATGTTTCTATGTGGTGAAAGACACCATTTGGAATTTAAAAAAAGTGACAGGTAGGGAGAAAATATCTGCAAGATACATAAAAAATAATGTACAGAATACATGAAAGTCTACAAATGAGTAAGAAAATATAATCATTTCAATTAAAAATTGGCAATGGGTATCCTTGGGCAATTCACAGAAAAACATAAGTGGCCAATAAACATGTAACAAGATACTCGACTTCACTAGTTATCAGGGAAATACAAATTAGAATGATAAAGAGATAGTATTTTCACCCATTAGAGTGACAAAATTAATGTCTAGTAATAGCCAGTGTTGCTGAGGGTGTGGAAAACCCACTTCAATCACTGTTGGTAGGAATATAAACAGTTACAGCCTATTATGGGGATATTCCTTTAGCACTAAAACTATGAAAATAAAATAGGGCTTCCCTAGTGGCACAGTGGTTGAGAGTCCGCCTGCCGATGCAGGGGACGTCGGTTCGTGCCCCGGTCTGGGAAGATTCCACATGCCGCCGAGCGGCTGGGCCCGTGAGCCATGGCCGCTGAGCCTGCGCGTCCGGAGCCTGTGCTCTGCAACGGGAGAGGCCACAACAGTGAGAGGCCCGCGTACCACAAAAAAAAAGAAAAGAAAAGAAAAGAAATGTCCCCTTTGACTGCACAATTCCATTTCTGGGAATCTATCATGTACACGTGCCTAAATTCTCAATGAAGTGCTATTTATAACACCATCAAGTATACTGGAAACTACCTTAACATCCTTCAGCAGAAGAATGGTTAAGCCATCCATCTGCCCTATGAAAAACTGTGCAGAAACTGCACACTGTAAGTGATAAAATCAAGTCATAAAACAATATGTAAAGTATGATCCCATTTAAGAACAGAAACTTAACAACCTCAAAATAGATGTATGTTTATATAAATTCATGAAAAAAATGTCCAGAACAATTATTATGAGAGAAGAACTTTTCTTGGGTTGGGGGGTGTGGCTGTGCTGCACGGCCTGTGGGATCTTAGTTCCCCGACCAGGAACCGAACCCAGGCCTTCGGCAATGAAAGCGTGGAGCCCTAACCACTGAACCGCCAGGGAAGTCCCAAACTTTCCTTTTTACTTTATACATTTATTTTTTGCCCCCTTTACAATAATCACCTATTCATACTTAACATCATTTATTCTATTTAATACTTTCATAATTTCTAAAAGTTATACGTATATGGGGAGAGGGGACAAAGGAAAACATAATTAAGCTAAGGCAGGGTTTCTCAACAGCAGAACTATTGGCATTTTGGACCGAATAATTCTTTGGGTTTCTTTTTTCCCCTGTTCGTTTGTTTGTTTGGCAGGGGGAGGCTTTCCTATGCATTGAAGGGTGTAGAGCAGCATCCTTAGCCTCTATCCACTAGATGCCAATAGCACATTCTACCTCTCTCCCACCAAAGCATGACAATCAAGAGTGTCTCCAGACATTGCCAAATGTTCCCCAAGGGGCAAAAATGCCCCACACTCCACCGACCACCACACTGAGACCCACCAAGTTAAGGAATTAAGTATTCTGAAAAATCTCCTTAGTTCCTCCACCAGAATTAGAATTCCCAGCACCTGGCCCCATATGGTACCAATCATTAGTTCTGCTTCCTTGTTTGTCTCCATCAGACTGTGAGCTTCTTCAAGGCAGGTGTTTAGTCCGGTTAATCAGTTATCTCCTGGGCTGTGTTCCTCAGAGTGTGGCCTGAGACCACCTTCAGCAGTAACACCTGGGATATTTGATAAAATACAGTCCTGGATCTCACTTGAGGAGATTTAACAAGCTCCCAAAATAATTCTAATACATACTACAGTTTGAGAATTATATTGGAGTTTAATACAATTCCCAGCACATAGCAGGTGCTTAGCAATTTCTGAATGAATGCATGAGTTGTATGAAAAAAATTAAAAGCCACATCTCAGATCTCTAATGAAGAAAACAGCATCAGTGAATAAGTAAACTGATCATATGTATTTTCAATTAAAGTGATCAAATGTACAGCTGACCTTGAACAACATGGGTTTGAACTGTAGGAGTCCATTTACACAAAGATATTTTTCAATTGTAAATACTACAGTACTACATGGTCAGTAGTTGGCTGAATCCTTGGATTTGGAGGAACTGGGGATACCAAGGGCCAACTATAAGTTATAAGCAGATTAACCCCCAGAGTTGTACAAGGGTCAATTGTATTTTTTAAACACTTTTTAAAATGTGCTTAAAACACATTTTAAAAAATTTAAAAACACATTGAAAAATGACAAGTATTACAATAATATTTCCTCCACTTCAAATATTTAACAACATTCCTGTTATGATGTCAGTAATATACTTACAATACCAGCATAGATGATGTGATAGGTATGAATGTGTCAGATAAACTTCAACTTCACAGGCAATCAACTGTCCTAATTGAGAAGCCAGGTGGAGGGAGCAATGTATCAGACAGATACAGTAATCATAAGCACTTTATCCATAATGTGATCAACATTTGAGACACAGCTAACCGCATAGTGAATATCAAAAATGGGGTTTATAAGTAAAATATTTATAAGTAAAATAGCTTGTTGGCTAACAAGATGAATGTTAGAAGTGTGTTTCATTACTAAAATTAAATATCAAGGAATTGTAAATTAAATATTTTATAGTTATTCTCCACTACTAAATAGAGGATAAAAATCCAGCAAGACCTATAGCTTTTACTTTTAGAGATGGTGCCCAGAGTTGATCCCCTTTACAGTCCTGTATCTAGCCATTGGTTTGGGAGCATTTCTGGGTGTCTGATGCTAACTAGAAGGGTAACTGACTTTTGCCTTGTGAATGCTAGTTTTATTGAACCTTTCATGCAAGGTTATGGTCTGAATGACGAAATGAAGACAGCACAAAGCTTCTTCCTTCATGGACTTTACAGAACAGGTTGTCATGAATTGTTTTGTGCCTGCATGCTAATGAATGTTTGTTTAAAAAGTATCTATATGTGGCAGAATGTGGTCATTTCTTTATAATCTGACAGTAAGAGTGCAAAGAGACACCTTCAAACTTTTCAGTGGTCACCACTATCTACCAAAAGAAAAGAAAGTAAACCAAAAAAGAAAACCCCTAAGATTTACAAATGATCAACTTGGTTTAGGTCAATTCACAACAACTACATCTAGATTTTTTTCCCAGTGATACAGTTTATATAGTGTCTGGACAGTTGTTAAATATAAAACACAATCCAATGGTCTTTAAAATTTCTTAACCAGAAAAATTTTAGTAAACAAGTCCTGGAATTTTATATAGTAGGCAGCTAAAAATCACCATCCTCACATCATTAAAAAAAAAAAACCTTTCTGATACTGACACTCTTTATAGGATCAATATTGATTCAGTGTCACAAATAACATTAAATAAAGACAGACAGGAAAGTTGGGTTATCTACTACCAGAGACATACCACACCATTTAAAAACATGAGGTAAATGAGGTTTTTCAGGGACACTAGCATACATGAGGACAATCTAGGGTTAAATCATCATTCATATAGCTTTAAAATTCAAGCATCATCACTGCCATCATTACAAAAAGGACAAGGAACATTCAGTTTGTGCAAGGAAGTGGAGAAGAGATGTAAAACCCAATTATGGGATGCACATGACTAGCATAAAAAACTACTGAATACTTTAGGCTTTCTAAGTTAGAGACAGCATGTTTTCTCCTTTATGTGATGAAACAGCACCTACGCATTCTACCCCAAGAGGACTTTTAAAGTGATGAATCTATGCCTGAATTTGAATGTGGTGGTTTCTAAACGAGACATGGTGGTCATATACAATGCTTTCATATCCATCTTCAGGTAAGTTACTTTAGCAGCTCGTATGGCCAATTCCAAACCGATCTGCAGGGTATGGATAAAATGCCATTGTTAGAGTACATACTTCTTTTCTTGTACTTCCAGATTCTGGTGCCATGGAATGCAGTTTTCACAAACATTTACTTGATTTTGAACCAAGTGGATTGTTTTTTAAAAGTTATTTTCTGCCTACAGGTAACTAAAAGAATATGAAAAGTTAGAGTAACTCTTTACTCTGTATCTAGTCCTCATATTGATGCCCCAGCTTCATAGCTTCCAGTATAATTAAATACTTTAGCCAAATATTTTTGAGTGTTGAGCTTGCTTCAGGGCAAGTTGTAGGATATTCTTTCTTTAGATTAAAAAAAATCATATAGATAATTACCATAGCTTTCTGTGATGTTTTAGGTACAGCTTTGTCTAAGAGCAGGAAGGTAGGTAAGTGATTTCTAAAAGTACTTTTCAGCTCCAGGGTGTTAAAAAAAATCTTAAACCTTCTGAAGTTGAAAAGTCATAATTAACCATTAAAGTTTAAAATTGAACAATCACATACAGTTAAGGTATAATTCTCTGGAATATAGCACCAAAAAAAGAGATAATATAAAGATCAGTTAACATTTTCAGCTACAAATCAGAAATATTATTAAAATGCAAGATTCAACACCTTAAATTACCACCATTTAAAATAAATAAGTTATCTGGTTATAGGGAACTTCTTCAATAAGCAATAATGGATAACACTATTTGTATACATGGATCTACTACACAGCTCTCTGTAAGAATTGTATAATCTCCCCAATCCTAATCACATGTAGAGTTCTTTTCTTTAAAGTATTTAATACAAAAGCTTGAAGACTATTTTTCACATATAGAAAAGACTAGAGAGACCGTATGACAACATACTGCTCAGACCTTTTCCTGCAGTGAAAATGTTTAAGCATTTCTTACATCATGGATTTCTATAATTCTAGCAGCTGCTTAAGTCAGATCAATAACAACAAAACTCACTACAATGACAACTTACCATGTGTTGAGTACTATTCTAAGCAGATGTGTTAATGTACAACACTCCTTCATGAAATAGGTATGTTACTATTCTCACTTTACACGTGACTAAAATGAGGTACAGAAAGGTTCATCAACTTTCCCAGGACTACACAGCTAGGAATATCCAAAACCTGCACTCTTTTTAAAACAAATCTATTTCTTTATTATTTATTTTTGGCAGCGTTGGGTCTTCGTTGCTGCTTGCGGGCTTTCGCTAGTTGCGGCGAGCGCGGGCTACTCTTCGTTGCGGTGTGCGGGCTTCTCATAGCAGTTGCTTCTCTTGTTGCAGAGCACGGGCTCTAGGTGCGCAGGCTTCAGTAGCTGTGGTGCGTGGGCTCAGTAGTTGTGGCTTGCGGGCTCTAGAGTGCAGGCTCAGTAGTTGTGGCACACGGGCTTAGTTGCTTCATGGCATGTGGGATCTTCCCTGACCAGGGCTTGAAACCGTGTGCCCCGCATTGGCAGGCGGATTCTTAACCAGTGTGCCACCAGGGAAGTCCCAAAGCCTGCACTCTTAACCACTCCAACCACTATACTAAAAAGCCTCTGAAGAAGCAGACAATTGGCTGCACCTGGCAGTTTGCAGCAACAGAAGAGATTTTCACAGAAAAATATTTTTCTATGAAATAAATATTACATTTCATTCCACTTACATCTCCTTCCCTATTTCCATATATTCCAACACCCTTTATAAAAAAAATAACCTATGTTTTCACACCAGCTGCTCTAACAGCACTTACAAAGTTAATAACCATTTTTCTCATTTGTTTAGTGACCTACTTTGAGATAATTATTTGATCTTCACTAACACCTCGTTAAATAGGTAAGGCTGGTGCAATTACACTGTTTTCAGATGAGGAAGGAAACTTAGGCTCAGAAAGTTTAAACTTGCTACAAGTTTATCAGGACATATCTAAAAGAGTTTAAATCCTATTATCAGTTCTAGTACTGCTTTCATTTGCAGGGTTTTGTTTTCGTTTGTTTGTTTTTTGTTTTTTTGAGGTAGATGTAGGATGAAAAGTGTTCATGTCTAGGTGTCCTCCATCCACTATTAAAAAGACAAGAGGCTTGCCTGTTAAGCAAAAGGAGTTGTGTTGAAGTGAAACGAACTTGGTTGGCCCTTCACATAATACAGCAGCACGCTGGGCTAGCATATTTTTGTTTATGTATAAACATACCAGCAAAGGCAAGTACTCTTAAAGGTATTATCTTTGAAACTAAAGTCTTAAACAGACTTTTACTTGGAGAACATTATCTAGCAAGGGTTATTTCAGGTTAACTATTGATAAAAATTTCAATTCAGTTCCTTTGGCTTTTATGCAATTATTACCATTCTATGGGAAGAGCTTTCTGCCAATCAAACTGTGCCTGTAGGGCTGGGATGTGTCTGGTGTGGCATCTAGTGCACTATTGGTGCTCAAATTATAATACAAGCAACAACAACTACCACCAGGTTACTGCATGCAAAGTGATCTGACACAAAAGCCATGCATAGCTAAGAGTCAGAACTGTAAGCAGTATTTCAGCACTTTTTTTTTCTTGGCCACGCCCCTCGACTTGTGGGATCCTAGTTCTCCATGCAGGGATCGAACCTGGGCGCTGGGCAGTGAAAGCACAGTGTCCTAACCACTGGACCGCCAGGGAATTCCCTGAACACTTCTTTTAAAAGCGAATAGCAATTTGTATATGATGTTTACATGTTCATAATTTAACAGTCAGAATATGTTTTGCATAGGACAAAAAAGGAATGATTATTTAGTTTGGTTTTCCTAAATGCTTGTCTTTTTTTAAGAAAATAGGATCCTTTCACGCACGGGGCTCAAAAGTTTCACAGAAGCTAGGGAAGGTAAAACTAAGGAAGTGTACCTCTATTCATTAGGTTTAAAAAATGTGTGTGTATGTGTGTGTGTGTTTCCAGAGAAGGGGATGAGGGAGGGGGGAAAACTGAGAAGACAAAGGAAAAGATTTGCCTCTGCCTGTTTTTAAAAATTAGAAGAAATCAGAAGTCATGAAAAGAGGTGTTCAAGAAAGATAAAAATTTGAACATCATTAAACCTGTAATAAAACGCGCTATACTTAGGTTTTATTCACAGGGTTTTTGAGAGGATGGAGTAACATAAAATATAAGAAAGTGCTTTGTACATGGTACATACTATAGAATTTAAAGTATTAAACTGCATTGCAACTTTGAATAAGGCATTATTCATTAGTGATTAAAACTTTACGTTTAAAAACTCTAACAATGAAAAGTATAAGTTCTATGTGGGGAAAAATAATGACAGTAAAAATTTAACAGTGTGTTTCTTGTATACTTAAAAACTATCAACATATGGGTAAATGAAAAAAGCAATACAAAATATTATTATTATGCTTTTGCTGTGTATTTAAAAGGTGATATGTGTATTTCTGGAGATATACAAAGGAAACCTAATATTAAGTTCTCTGAGAAAAAGAAAAGAGGGACAAAGTAGGGAGACCGACTTTTTACTCTTTCGTATTAGTTTTTAAAATAAACTTTGGCCAGCTATTACTTTTCAAAAAAAATTAATTTTAAAAACGAATAATGAGGGGCTTCCCTGGTGGCGCAGTGGTTGAGAATCTGCCTGCTAATGCAGGGGACACAGGTTCAAGCCCTGGTCTGGGAGGATCCCACATGCCGTGGGGCAACTAGGCCCATGAGCCACAACTATTGAGCCTGTGCGTCTGGAGCCTGTGCTCCGCAACAAGAGAGGCCGCGATACTGAGAGGCCCGCACACCGCGATGAAGAATGGCCCCCACTTGCCACAACTAGAGAAAGCCCTCGCACAGAAACGAAGACCCAACACAGCAAAAATAAAAAAAATAAAAATAAAAAAAAACACCAAATAATGAAAAAAGTGGAAATTTTGACTTTCCTGTTTTACTACTGAAAGCTTGGTAAAAATAAATAATTTCAAGGAAAAAATTCAAGTTTATGCAAATTTTTTGAAAAGATAATGTTATTTAAGACATTACATTAAAAAAAATACAAGAGATTCAACATTTGTTTTTGTTTCCCAAGACCCCACTGTCTTCCACTAAGAATTGGATGTAGCTTTTCAGATCATAGTAATGGCATGGGTAGCTTCAGTGTCAGAATTCATGTTCATTTGCGTGACTATTACTGCCTTCTGAATTCTAAAAAATTAACTCCAAATTTGTGAGGCATAAAGTAGGCGTAGGCTTAAGTTTCTTATTTAGCTATTTTTGAAGTAGTTCAGTTGTTTTATTTTGAAAGGAAGGAAATTCCCTTTAAAATGTAGGGAAAGAGGGCTTCCCTGGTGGCGCAGTGGTTGAGAGTCCGCCTGCCGATGCAGGGGATGCGGGTTCGTGCCCCGGTCCGGGAAGATCCCACATGCCACAGAGCGGCTGGGCCCGTGAGCCATGGCCGCTGAGCCTAACGCGTCTGGAGCCTGTGCTCCGCCAATGGGAGAGGCCACAACAGTGACAGAGGGCTGCGTACGGCAAAAAAAAAAGTAGGGAAAGAAAATGTTCTGTGGACATTTCAATAGCAAAAATTTCAATATTTCTAATCGATTTGATCAGTTCCTTCTTGTTTAAAATTTTAATAATATAATGATAGCCTAAAAACATGGAAACATAGGAAAAAAATTTTATTTCTTCATTTAAAATCAGGAATTATGGGCTTCCCTGGTAGCGCAGTGGTTGAGAGTCTGCCTGCCGATGCAGGGGACGTGGGTTCGTGCCCCGGTCCGGGAAGATCCCACATGCCACAGAGCGGCTGGGCCCGTGAGCCATGGCCACTGAGCCTGCGCGTCCAGAGCCTGTGCTCCGCAACGGGAGAGGCCACAGCAGTGAGAGGCCCGTGTACCGCAAAAAAAAAAAAAATCAGGAATTATACTGATTTCTTAGAAAGTAAGTACACTGCCATGAAAAACATATTTTATATGTATTACTTGATAAAGAAAGTTAAAAAAGAAAGTTATCAACACACTATATTATATTCTGTAAAAGGAAAAAAACTCAACTAGTACAGGGATTGAAACAGGAAACACAGAACCATATTTATTTTTTGATACTTGATTAGGCAGAATAACAGAGTAAATCCTACTGTCTATATATACTAAGAAAGGAGATGCCAGATCCTCAGAGAATAGTTAGGCTACCTTAAAAGGCAAAGCATTTCACACCCTAGAATGCAAAAACCTATAACTCTTACGACAATCAAAAAAACCAATTCAAATATAATCTAGTAGTCTTGATCCACAACCGAATATCCCTATTTGGAAGGCAGGAATTCTGACTTAACTTTAGAGATACAATTGGCTTTTTTAGAGCAACAGAAATTAACAAAGGTTATTCATATGATGCTGAGAAGGAAGATTCAGAAAGGGTCACCCAGTTATATTTCCAAGCAGTGTCCAAACAAGCTGTTTAAGAAGAACTAAAGTCAGCACTAGAATCCCTGGAAGTAATTGATGTATTCTAGTAAAAGTAAAGTCCTAAAATTAAATACCAAGCTCCATTTTTATCCTGATAACCACTTTAAACTGGAATTATCTACTAGGGAAAGATGGAGAATGGAGAAGAAGTTTTTTGAAGAGGTTTATTGGGAAAAGAGTAGAAAAGACCAGCTGAGCCAAGAAGGAGCAGAAGGATGAAAAAGACTGACATTTCAGAATATATTATTTCTCTTTATATATTACTTTAAGAGTCCTTTGAGAAGAATGCTAAAATCTTAAAAGTGTAAAAGCCATCAAGCCAAATTTATACCATACCTGCTCTTTCTGTTTTTTAAGATCAAAATCCTTATGCCTGCTACTATCTATTAGGGAAGGAAGAAAACCTACTTTTTATCAAGGGCCGTTGACCCATAGGAAAAAAATTAAAATAAAACAAAAGACAATAACTTAGGGTTATACAGATACTTTTTAAATGAATTTTGTATATTTTAAAAAGGAAAAATCTAAAATTTCTCTAATCTGAATCTACAGTTTATCCAAACTTTAATACCCAAAAGGGTCAAAGAACAGGTTTTAACAAGGAAGAAAAGTGGAAAAGAATCAGTGAGCAGGTGTAGATGGTGAAGAGGGGCTTGAGGGTAAGACCAGTTCTGAAGGTGGTGGGAAAAATGGTGAGCACAATGGTGAAACTGTACTAATCCCTTGAGGAACTTTATCGAGAAAGAAAAACTGAATGAATTGGCAGGGAATAACTAGTATTTGTATTTCTAAAATGCTGCTAGCTAGGCATGGACAGTTTGAATTGGAGATTCAATAACACTTGTCTAAAGTTGATAAATCATGAAATAGAGTACAAGTATATCATATAGAGCTAAAAGCATGGAGGGAACCACCTGAAGAACGAGAATCTGAAGCCATTATAAGAGGCTGCCTCAAGGGAGTGGGCTGGACGTAGGAACAGAGGGGCAGGAGAATGTTGACTGTCAGTAAAAGTTCTTCCATACTGTTTGATTTGTTAACATGTGCCTGCCTTGAAAAAAATAAAAACATAATTTTTAAACTCATAAATTAGAAAGGGCCTGAGCTGTGTTAAAAGTTGTTGTGTGTGTGTTTTGCTAATTCCATCCAAAGGTTCTTGTCAAAAACAGACTTGATTTTTTTTTTCTGTGTATACACACATTAGTTACGGATGATTAACAAAGTATTCATTCTTCTATTTGCTTTGGCTGAGAACTGACTTGTGTTAGTGTTAAGGAAATATTTCACTTTATATGGAGAAGATATGAAGGGTTGCTTATTTAAATATACATAAGGTAAGGTAAAAGAAAGGGTTTATACATGTTTCAGCCTCACAAACAATAAAAATATTTAACTAGGTCGAAGTGTACAGTTTATCCAACTTAGAAACTAGGGAAAATGCTATGTATCTTTTCTCTCTTTATCCAAAATAGCTTTGTGAACTTATCTATTTAGTACTTTAATTTTGGTGGAATGGTAAAGCATTTATTCAAAGAAGATTTGATATCAAATATGACAGAAGCAATCATAATCATTTTCTTTACTTTTAAATATGCAGAGGCTTTTTAAAAATAAATTTTATAAAAAGAGTAAAAAGTAGCTGTATTGCAAAATCAGAGTTCCTCAACTTTAGGGTATCTGAAAATAAGTACCCGAATTTAGCCTGACAAATGGTCACTTAAAGTGCCTTTACTTTTCAGATGTACATTTAAAAAATAATATTCACTTGGAAGAAAAGTTTTCACATATGAAGAATCAGTGAGAGATGCAAATCTATCCTTTTAATAATTTTTATAAATATCACTTTTCTAAACAAAACTACTTTATCCAGTAAACAAGAAATACCAGTTATAGTAATTTAATTTCTGTCAACACCTGTTTGATTTAAAAAGAAGGTAGTCAAAACCAGTAATATGATTTAATCTATCCTGTAACTGACTTTTGAGTAGACTTTTACTAATTGGGTCCACCAATATAGGTTGGAGTAAAGAAAAATAAAAGTGTATAGGGAAAAAATGCTGTGGACTATTTAGAAACTGGTCACTAAAGAAAAGAGAAGAGAGCATGGATTTGAGGTCAGTTCCCAGATCTCCATTTTATTCCTAAATTGCTAATAATATCAACTTATAAAGGAAGAATTAGACAAAGGATGGAAATTAGGAATGAGGGCAAGGATAAAAAATACTGCAGATGATTTGGACATCTAGGACCACTTGATGGTACTATAGAAATTTATAGTAAGCAAGACTTCAGATCCAGGGCTTAACTTCACAGACAGCTCCTGTGACACAAGTACCCTTTCCTCTCATTTTCCTTCTTTCCTAACACATATGATTGGCACCTACTGTTTCTTTTCAATCCCAGATAAATTTACTCCTCCTGTATTTTTTTTTTACATTGGAGGATGAAAAATTTAGTCTTTTCTATTTCTCCCTTCTTTCTTTAGTAGATCATATGAAGCATAGAGCCATTACTTATAAAATAAATATCACTATAAAATAAATATCACTATCAGTTTAGACTAATTCTTTTCAACCTCCTGAAAGGTAATAAGACCTTTCTACCAAATTATATGGAGCAATCTCAGGTAGCTCCCTTCAATTTTATTTCATTTTTACCACACACACCCCCTACTCATCACCTTCATTTTATATGATCTACTTGTTGACATGTATCCATTGAAATCTATTTCTAAATTGAACTCTGAATCTAGTCACCAAAACTGTCCTTGAATCAACAAGACCATTCCAAAAGCCTGAGTGAATGATGAGTTTTGTACAATAATCTGAAGTCCTATATATTTTCACTAGGTCAAGCTATCACTAGAATGATTTCCAAAGAGAGAGTTATTGCAGATGCATAGCTCACTCAAACATGTGGAGGTCCACTCATAGCTCACAACTGGGAAGCAGTTCTGAGTGGAACTGCTTTTTTATACTAATGCAAAAGTATCAGCTCTAAAAGCACTTCTACAAAAACCTGAAAAGGACACAGGTATAATGCACATTTTAAAATAAGAAATGTAATAACATTAATGATGAATTTAATCTACTCTAAATGCAAACAAGGAGTAGCAACCTAAAAAAAATTATATAACATGCATATGTTCAAAACAAAAAAGAACAATACTAAACTAAAATCAATTTATTAAAATGATAGGATTATGGATATTTTTCTCCTTTTTAATATTTCCAGTACTGTCATTATGTCAGTTGTGTAATAAATATAAAATGTTTAAAAGACCCATTAAGCTCTAATAAAAAAAAATAAATCTAAAAGACAAAAAAGTTATATATGTATATATTAATTTTATTTGCACACTATTCCCAGCACCTCTGACTCACGGAATTTATCCCAACAGAGGCCTTCTTCAGGCATGAAACTAAGAATGGTGTAGGTATCAGGGCTTAAATGTCTCACTCCAAGTTTATTGAGAATGAAATCAATTGGACACCCATTTACCCATTTATTGGATATTTATAAGTACATAGCATCTTGCTAAGTATTGTCTGTTTACAAAATAACATACTCTTCTTACCCTTAGGTAGCTGCCTAAAATTATCAGGGAGAGACAAGACTGTCACATGGAAAGTTAAATAATAAGGTAAAATAATTTTTTAAAAAATATGCAAGTTTAGTATATGAATAAGTGACAAATTCATTTTTCAAACACTCATTGAGGGTCTACTATTTGTAAAACTTTATTCTAAGTGTGGAAATCAGTTAGGTACACTTAAACTTCTGTCACTCCAAAAATAAGCCAAAAAATGGGATGTTTTGAGAAGGAGAAAGGAATTAGGAACCACCAATCTATCTGAACTGTAGGACATTCCTGGCTTACAGAGACAGATCTCATGTTAAGGGACAATCATTCTGTAGCTCACAGAACTGGAAATACATGCCCTATTCTTTAAACTGGCTTAGACAGCAGCTATGTAGCATTTTAATTAACTATCACTATTGACATACCTTAAAAGCACAGATCTGAAATAATGCACTGTAAGTAGTACTTGTAAGCCAATATTAATCCAAGTTTAACCTATATATAACAAAGTGTCCAATGTTGTATCTAGATTGTAAGGGGAAGGTTGGGTATAACACAACTGAATTCAGAAATGCTGAAAGGAAACTGCTTTAGGAGCAAAGTTCTAATTAGTTAGCAATATGCAGAGAACAAACATTGTTGCCGAGCATTATTTTTTGAATGCCAGGACAGAAATTTACACATCAACATTAAAAATAACCCTATTTTGGGACTTCCCTGGTGGTCCAGTGGTAAAGAATCTGACTTCCAATGCATGGGATGCAGGTTTGATCCCTGGTTGCAGAACTAAGATCCCACATGCCACGGGCAACTAAGCCCGCAGGTCACAACTACTGAGCTCGCGCACCTCAACGAGAGAGAAAACCCGCATGCCACAACTAGAGAGAAGCCTACGTGCCGTAACTGGAGGGAAGACTGCACGCCACAAGGAAAGATCCCGCACGCCTCAATGAAGACCCCGCATGCCACAACTAAGACCCGACGCAGCCAAAAAAAAAGAAAAAATTAAAATAAATAAATAATAAAATATCCCCCCCCAAATAACCCTATTTTAAATCAACCTCTAGTTTATATATCTAAACTATCATAAATATTATTAAAGAACATCTGGTAACTATTCTTGATCAAATAATATTTCTGTACTTCTCAATTTTAATAACAAATATAAACTATATATTTTAATTATTCTATAAAGAAAAATTTAGTCATTTGTATATATATTAAAAGGTAATTAAAAGTTGATCTCTTACAAAGCTTAATTAAACTAACTACAAATCTGTTACCTAACAAACTTGATGTCAGAACTTATTTTAAAAATTTTTACACTTATTTTCAAATAATTATAATTTACATTTTTATATTGACCATCTTTCAAAATGAAACTAAAGCATTTCACAGCTTATATTATTCAATAAGTCTATTTGTTTAAAATATTAGCAATTTAAAACAACTTATAATTAACTGAGGTTTTAAACTTGAGTGTATAGCTAGTATACAGACATGATCTGAAGCAGGTGATCTTGTACAGTGAACTTAAATGAATAATCCAGATGTGGCTGCTGGATATTCTGACCTTGTTTTGTTTTGTTTAATTACTATCAAATAATCAACCTCAATAAAACAGATCTTTACCTATTAAACCTTTGATTACAAATATTTTTTCTTACAATAAATTAAAGTCCATTTTTCTAAAACAGCTGAATTATGTTCTATTTGAGGAGATACAAAAAGCAAACATTTAAAATCATGTTATCTCAGTTGTACGCATGAAACATATAATGTTATAAACCAATGTTACCTCAATAAAAAATAAATTAAGAAAAAATCATGTAACCACATATATGCAAATACTTTAAGTTGGCAGGTAGAACTTTAGAGTGGGGATCAGGAAAATGAATGGAAGTGAGTAGTTTGCTACTAATTAGCAATACGACTTTGGACTAGTTATTAGATCATGATAATTCTGTTAGATCATGATATTCTGTTCTAAAGTAACAGAATAAAGTGATAGTGGGTTATAAAACTTAAGGAAAACAAAAATATTATAACACTAATTTGAAATATATGAACTATCAGAAAGCAATGCTTTCAAGATAAACAAAACCCAGGAGCAATAGTTGCATATGCCTGTGATCATTTAATGGTGGTATGAACAACGAAGTTTACAAAACAGGATAGTTCATTTAAGGATACCACTTGCAGAAATATTTAATTTACAAAGCCAGAAACTATTGACAAGTAACAAGAGAATTATACTGAAATATTTTACATTTTACTTTACAGAGTCCTGTTACACTCTGTAAAACTCACATGTAGAAACTAAAAATATTTAACATGAATGATCACTAAAACTAAAATATAATAAAAGTATGTATAGGGATAAAGCCGATTTCTCTTAATAACACACTACCAGCCACATAATGCTTACAATGAATTAACACTATTTCCTGTAAAATTGTGAAATTCTCTGAAGATTTAATGTTCAAATATGCCACCATCAAGCACCTAATAAAATACAACTTTAAATAAAAGTAAATAATTTACTTCCTATTACTAATCTGATACAGGTATTACTGGAGTCCAATTTTCTTTCAAAGGTGTATTTTTTCAAAGAACATCCGGACACCCAAACATTATTTAAAAAACAAAAGAAAAATTAAAAAAAAAAAAACTTTGTGTTAGAAATTGTCCCAGGACTATATTTTGACATTTTTAGCAACCTGACAAACCACTCTGTTTGCTTTCTTCTGCCAATACAAATCAAGCCAAGAAGCAGTTTCTTCATTATTTCATTCAATGTCATAAGACTACACTATGCTAGGGTAAAGGTCAATCATCAATAATGCATGCTGTTGCTACAGTTGAAATATAAATGTTCATCTGGGCCCTGTTTCAAAGCTGGCCCATTGTAACCTATTTAATAAGACCTATAAAACTAGGAGGATGTGGGAAGACCAAGAAGTATAAAATACCCTTTTCCCACTAAACTTTGTTTGCCAGCATCCTATAGAAAATTAAAGAAGGTACTTAGAGAACTTTAGGTAGCTGACATCAGAAAAGTTTTCTTTTTTTTCTAGTAGCTTTAACAATTTCATGTTTTAAAAAAATTTGCAGGAGTGCTACCCAGCAGGCATCTATGACAGCATCATGAGGTTTCAGATTTAGTGTGAATGGCTGGATAAAGTTGGACACTGACAGTTTTGTATATGCTGAAAGGCACCAGGATGGAATGCCATATTCAGCAATTGGGTATGAGACTGCAGTGCAGTGGGTTGGAAGATGTATGCATTGGCACTCTGTGTGGAACCAGTAGGCTTGCTGAAAAGGTTACTGCAGTCTTGACTTTGGCAGCTGTCTTCTTTAAGTGATCATGAAAGAGTTAGGAGTGAGATCTAGAGTTAAATCTATGAAGATCAGAAGTCGTGCACGTTTGAAGCACTGCCTGTCCTTTGTAACATTAAGTCAGAAACAGAAGCATGGAACAGTCTTGTGGGAGGGGGGGTTACATAACTGAGAAAGTGTCACATTTTAGAACGCTCAGGTAATTTAACTCTCAACTTTCAGGGTGGCATTTAAGTTAAACCATCAGCCAATGTAATTATGTAAATGGAAGAAGCAACTTTGTAATATGTAAGTATGAATATCACCAGGTTAAGAGCCCCAAGCTCTTTGTCTACTATACGTCTGTGTCTTTCCAATGTACATTCTGAATCGTCTGCCTCCAAAAGCAATTTGTGATGACTACTCAGTCTCAAGGAACACTTTTAGGTAAGGACTAAAAATTACTCTTAATACTACTAAGGACTACTCTGTGCTACTGTTCTTGACTGGATTTATAAAGGAAAGGCAATGCCTCAAACATGTACAATTTCTGGCCTTCACGTGTGACACTGGATCTCACTCTTAACTCTTCACAAACACTTAAAGAAGACAGCTGTCAAAGTCAAGCCACTTCCACAGGACATATTCTTTTTGCAGTGACCCCCTCCCACTTTTTCCACCACCACTAAATCAAATTTTTTTTCTCATCAGAGCTAAAATATAGCAAGACAGAATTATTCATGCACACAAGTGGTGTTTCACATATCTGTGCTGCAGCACCTAATACAGGATCACAGCATGCCTTCAACATTTGCAATTAGGTCCTGAAATCATATGACTCTATTGGGTATAGATTAAATACTGCATAGGTTTTTGCTAGAGATCACCCTATTAGTGGACCTTCAAAAATAGGTACAAAGAACTAAATACAAAGTTAAGTAAAATAATTTCTTAGTAATAAAATAGAGAATAGTTGTTTTTAATTAAAGATAGGCCAAAAAAAAAAAGCCTCTTAAAAGCAAGCATGATAAAACTGAAAGGAAAAGTATATAGTTAAACTGGAATTTCAAGCTTCTAGATTCTAGAAACAGAGTTCTTTTAAGTATTCTGATCTTTTAAAAAACTAAAGTTAGATTTTTTTTTTACATAGGAAAAATCCATGATTGTTACTCTAAATGATAGATGAATAGACATATGCAACACCCCTCCCCACCTCCATTATTAAAATTTATTTTTTAAATTGGGATAATTTGATCTTTAAGAAGGGCGTATCACAAACACATATTAATCATGACAACATATCCTAGTGGGCAGAAGTTGGTTAATTTAAATAAGAGGAAATCCACTAATATTTGATATCATAAAGAAAAAGTCCATATAAACCCTAAAAAATAAACTTTTCAGCAGCTAGAGTATTTTTAAGTAATGTCGAAGAATACTACAGAATTATTCTATAATTGTAAAAGTATTCTCAGCACGTGAAAGAAAACGATTCTAAACTACTTTATTTAACGAGAGGCATTCTTTAAAAATCCTTTTTCCTGGCACTAAAACTAAACTGTCACTAAAAGAAAAGCAGAAAAGATTCCCCAAAAGCCCTCAATCTAAAATACAATTAGTATTCTGAAGTAAAGAAACAATCCCATTCCATCCCCAAAATCACAACCTTAAAGAGTTGCTACTTAAATATTAGCCAGTGCTCTGTGAACCATTTTATATTAAAATTGGATAGTTCTAAACATCACACATATAAAAAGTATTGTTTGACACAGTGCCATTTTGATGATAAATTGCAATCTATAGCTCAAATAATTCTACCCAGGGATTAACATTTCAGAGGCTGAGCCAGAGATTATGTGTGTGGATCTTGAATTTCATCATCTCCCTTTGGCACAATAGCTTATTCTTCCTTTTTTCATCTATTCTTTCATGAAGGGTCAGGAAAGCTTAGCCTTGCTGTTGCATTCATTTCATCTCTACATTAACCAGATACCTTGCAGTCTTTAGTTCTTATGTGTTATTCCATTACAAATGCTATACTGCGCTATAGTATGGCTAATGAGGTTTGTACCAAATCAAAGGGTGCCATCAAGTGGTTATAATACTCTAAACAGCATTACACTAAATGACTATTCCAGATAGACTTTCTTCAATATAAACAAACTGTGCCAATCCTCAATGAAAGAACATATTACTGGGGGTAAGGAATGGGGAACTAACCATATTAATTTTTGTTCTTTATTTTCTATCCTTCAGAGATTGCTTTTCTACATGTTATATTTATGAAGTACAATTTTAGTGTCAAACTTAGGATTAATATTTATGTCAGCAGATTATCAAATGATATTTATTAGGCAAAATTCAGGCATGACAGCGTTACTGGGAATTAAATTTATCCACCAAAATTCATCACTAGATTAATAGAAGCTTATTTCCGAAAATAAGCAATAATAGTGCACACACTTAAAGAAAGACAGTGTCTTGTCAGATCTATTTCTTATTACTAATGAAAAACTGCAAGGCTATGAAATACAGCCAGTATTATTTGATCTATTTCATGCAGCCATTCGTAAGGTCTAACAAGGAACCTAGCAGTTGGTGTAAGAATGTATTTTCGGATACTTAGAAAATTTTCAACAGTCTATTCAACAGGCTACAAGGGTCATTTAGAGGTTTTTTTTTTTTTTTTTTTTTTTTTTAGCGGTATGTGGGCCTCTCACTGTTGTGGCCTCTCCCGGTACGGAGCACAGGCTCCGGACGCGTAGGCTCAGTGACCATGGCTCACGGGCCCAGCGGCTCCGCGGCATGTGGGATCTTCCCGGACCGGGGCACGAACCCGTGTCCACTGCATCGGCAGGCAGACTCTCAACCACTGCACCACCAGGGAAGCCTCCATTTAGAGCTTTGAAGATAGGAATCTAGAACTGCTCTTAGAAAACACACACAAGATAACATGTAATTCAAATGGGCCCACTCTGCAGAGATGGCTAAACTGCAGCTGCATTGAACCATCCTATACCATCAGGGAAATCTTACACACGGGTTTAAAGCATCTTCATAACTATATACTTAATTCTGCTGCAGAGAAAGTAAATTATTCAAGTTCAAAGATTACACAAGATGGAGAAAAGTAAATCATAAAAGCTAACTTGCTCTTTAGAAGATTTAATGAGCAATACTAATAAGGTAGCAAACTCCAGGCAAAACTAAAGATCCCTATGACGGCATTCGTTATTTTCTACATACCTGATGCAGACTGTCTACAAAAATATTTCTCATCACACACTTTCTTCCAGAGCCTTGCCACTCTCCCATCAAGTGGTGGAGTCTAATTCCCCTCCCTTTGAACCTGGGTAGGTTTGTGACTGGCTTGTGGCTAAGAGCGTGGGGAAGTAACACTGTAACTAGCGAGGCTAAGTCAGAAAAAGGTAATGCAACTTCCACTTGAAGAGCTGGAAGAGTCACTCCTTACATTTCCAGCTGCCACAAAAGCAGTCTGACTGCCCTAAAAGAAATCCAAACTAACCCACTCAGAGAGATGAAAAAAGCAAGGCCTTGAGACTACATGAAATGTAAAAGCCCTCTTTCCCTGCACTCCAGCCTCATGTTCTAGCCCCAAACACCTCAGACCACTGCATCCTAAAAGACTCCAAGCTACACCTGCCCAGCTAAGCCCTTCTTAAATTCCTGACCCACAAAAACTGTGAATAACTTGGACAATGACTACAATGAGCACAAGTGGCAGAAAATGATCATTAAGTTCCAGAGGATAGTCAGCAGACTTCAACCTGCAATGCTTACAACAACACTTAGTTGGTTACATATGGGAATGCAATAGGCATAATTATTGACCATGAAGCTTGGAATACAGAATGGTAACAATAAGCAGAAGGTCAGAAAATTGAGATCTCCACCTCTGATAGATGAGGAAAGAATTATGTGGGTTGGAAAGAAGGAAAAATGTTTAATTCTTATGTTTCATTTTGGGCAAGGAGTCAGATGTCCTGGAAAAGACTGAACTGGTGATGCAAGATCTTAGCACAGAGGGAAAGTTTAAAACTATCTTAGGACAATCCACATAAAAATACCAAAAACCAATGTAAGAGAAAGTAGGTTATATCAGAAAGGTAAAAGAAAAGACTAAGCCTTGAGATATGTACTTTAATAAGAAAAAGAAAAAAAAATTATTTAAAGGAGTCTGGCTTGGAAAAAAATCATTCATACATACAACTGCCTTTTGTTTATATCTTTTCTCCCCACAACCTGTCCTCACCAATTCTTCACCTGTGTTCTCTCTATTGCTTAAGAATAACACAAGCATCCAAATATTCAAATATTCAAACTAGAAATCTGGAAATCACCCTAGACTCCCTGACCTCCCTCAACCCTCAGAACTGATTTAGAATTAATACTAAGAACACCACCTTCTAACCTATTGAATCTCTCTTTCTTCTTCCCTGTCTGCACCTGCTTATGCCACTGTCCTAGTTCAGGCTCCTGGATAACTGGATTAATTGCCTATCTGATCTTCAGCCCTTCAAAACTCAATTCATTCTCTATAGCAATATTTTTTTCAAACTGTAGGCTATGACCCCTTAGTGGATCATGGAATCAATTTAATGAACTGCAAAATCAATTTAGTGGCTTGCAACCAGCTTTCTAAAACATCAGGAAGAAATACTAGGGTGCATCCCACAATAGACTAAGACGTGTTTCATGAATCTTTTCTTTTTGCTATATATAGGTGCCTATGTGTGTGTACTGGATCATAATGCGAAATGTATTTCTTAGTGCTAAACACTGATCTTTCAAAATACAAGTCTGATCATTTTACCTCACTACTTAAAACTTTTTTATACATTACTAGATAGCTAACTAGAATCATGAATCAGAAGCACACAGGGTCTAAGCAAATTTGTCTGTTTTACTAGACCCATAGGTGATTCTGATGGGCAGCCAGGTTTGGGACCCAGAGACCCTTGGGATAAAGTTCAGAATCTTTCATACAGCATACAAGGCCAGCCACAATCTGGTCCTTTCTCATCTCGGTAGTGTCAACCCCTTCTGCTCTCTCCATTTTGGGTATGAAGCTGTAGCAAATTTATCTCTGTACCTTTACCAAGGTTTTTTCTTCTGTCCCTACCCCAGACCCTAACCTTCTCATACAACTTTATCTTGTGGGTAAACTTTTGAAAGTCTTTCAAGCCACAGTTCATAAGTGTTCTCTAAAGCGTTCCCCATGTCTCTGACAGACACAACCACTCCTTGACAACCTCGATGGACCTTCCACCTGCCTCTTTTCTAGCATTATCATTGTAGTCCTATCATTTGCTCATAGATCTGCCTCTCTGACTGAACTGACAACTACTTGAGAACCGAAACCTTGTTTATATCCCCAAAGTCTAGGAAGTAAATGTACAATCAACTTTATAGTACCCAGTATAATGAAGCCCAAAAACATTCATTCTGTGACCCATTAATAGGATAATAATGGTCTCTTTTACAAAGAGTTTAATCCTACTCTCCTTTGGTTGTTGTTGTTGTTTTTTAAATTGAGATATAATTGACATATAACATTGTACTGTTTTAGGTGTACAATGTAATGACTTGTTATATGTATATATATTACCAATGATTACCACAGTAAGTTTAAACATCCATCACCACACAGTTACAATTTCTTTTTCTTGTGATGAGAACTTTTAAGATATTAGCAACTGTCAAATACACAACACAGTATTGTTAACTAGAGTCACTGTGCTGTATACAGTTTGAAAAGCAAAAAAAAAAAAAAAAAAAAGGCCAGTAGAAAAATAATTTTGGAAAATATCTATAGTAAAAGAGCTTGGAAGGCATATATTGTTGATTGCTTTGGTTAAAGAAGTTTAATATGTATTCAGATAATGTAAATAAATCCTATGATTTCTACTGATCTAATTAAGAGTTTTATACCTATTGCATGCCATCTGACCACTTTCCTAAACTTCTTAAGCTTAATGAGAAATGAAAAATTCTTCAAATTTATTTTACTGATTGATTTATTTCCAAATTGACTCCATTTTCAAAAGAATGCAATAATTCAGGTTTTATAAAATCAGAGCCATTAATTCAGGACAAAAACAGGAAATGAGGCCTTCCCTGGTGGCGCAGTGGTTGAGAGTCTGCCTGCAGATGTAGGGGACACGGGTCTGGGAAGATCCCACATGCCGCGGAGCGGCTGGGCCCGTGAGCCATGGCCGCTGAGTCTGCGCGTCCGGAGCCTGTTGCTCCGCAACGGGAGAGGCCACAACAGTGAGTGGCCCGCGTACCGCAAAAAAAAAAAAAAAAAAAAACAAACAAACAGGAAATGAAAGGAAAAGCAAGAAGAAAGTTATATCAAGAAATTCTGCCTAAAGAAAGTGGCAACAGAGTACCTCTCCCTAACTCACCACTCCCATCCCCCACCCCCTAAGGACAGTTCTGTGCTTCTTAGCAAGCAGTGCTTATATTTAAGTTACATACATATATGTGTTTTGTGTGTGTGTGTATATATATGTATGTATATATACATACATATATATACACACACACACACACACAGAGGTACAAAGAGAGAATTGTTCTCCTATTAAGCCATTCAACAAACATTTAACGTATTCAACACATAACTTTCCTTTCAACATAGTCTCAAGTGTTCTGACAAGTCTAGTTTATTCTAACGATTTGGTTGAAATAATCAACAAATGCCACAAGACAATTCAGATTGCCAGGATCTGAAAGGTAAATAACTCCAGGAAAAAAAGGTATTCAGGGAAATAATAACAAATTGCTCCTCCTCTAGCTACAAACTGTCTGAGGATATACTATATGTAAGTAGCTCTTTTGTTTAAAGTTTGCAAAAAGCAACTTGGAAAGATGATAAACTATAAATATCTTCATTGCTGTGGTCCTTATGATCTCAATAACATGGTAATATAGCTAGGCCCCACAAGATTCAGGAGATGAGGAGTTTCTACCCTTGATTCTGATGTTCTTATACAACTTAAGAAATATCTTCTCATTACCTCCGTAATGAAATATCAATTATTGTCAACCAAATTTCAAAGGCAAGACAAGAAGAGGAGTTAACAAAGCTTCTGTGTATTGCTCAGAGTTTCTCCAAAATAATTTTTATTTAAAAACAAGTCTGTCTTAAGGCAAAGAAGAATATTCTTTAAGCATTGAATTATTTTAAACTAAAGTAGCATATTAATCAGAACAATGTTTTATCATGTCATTGAGCATAAGATTGTTATTATAAGACACTGTATTTCAATAGCTGCTAGTTGACACAATGCTGATAAAAATCAACCATTATACCCAATTTATGTAAGACCACAGAGACATGCTACAGAAAAATGAGTCGTTAAATTCATGATATAAAACATTAGTCACTATAGTATAAAGAAAATAGTATCACAAAAAAAAATTTTTAGAGGGAAATCAGGTATTAAAATACAAAAAAAGATGGGTAGGATAATAGATTATTCACAGAGAATTGTGAAAATCTTATTTTCTGGAGAGCTTAGGGGTGTTAAAGTACTAGGACAGTTTTGTATGCTCAAACTGGTAACTTTCCACAACGGAGCTGAAGTACACAGGTAAATTTTGTTTCTCTAATCAGTTATGCATCTCTCTTATAATGTCAGCAATTCCATTTTAACAGAATATAATTCATGAAAATATTCCATTTGCTCTTCTGTCAGTACAAATGCACCTATGTCCAATTACATAACGCAAAGTTCCAATTCTACACAAAGAAATAATTTAACTTAGACGTTTAACAGTCTGTATTTGTAATTCACTTCATGGTTGTCTTTGAGCAAAAATTTATGTAGGCGCTTTCAACATATTAACTAAGTCTTTTAAGGTGGCTGATGTGGCAGAAAACTAGAATGCCAAAAATCCATTCCATTATAAGACAAAGGAAGTTTTATTTATATATTACTGAGAGAATAGAAAAGAGAGACAAGTGAAAGTAACAAACTGAAAAATCTTAAATACTTTTCTATTAAAAGTCTGGAGTGTCATTAGACTCCTACTATAAAATAATTACCAAGTCTCTGTTCTAATGTCTTTCATCAGGGGAAAAAAGGCCTCATGCAGATTCATAACATCTTGTATGTGGCAGTATCTTTTACTGCTGAACTTCTATGAATAAACATGTAAAAAATTGCTCAAATATACTGCTGGTTTTAAATATCTCTGATGTAGTATTAGGGGTTTGTTTTGATAGCTGACTGTCTTATCAGCTTCCTCCCTCCAGCTGGCAAAAAACAGAATTGAAAGCAACTCTGGTTGTCTTTCTCTCTTACTCATCTATGTGAAAGGCATTTGAAGGTAGTTAGCAGAAAGTAAGAAGAATAAACTAAATGGCTCTAGCAATTTAGAAAACAGACTGCAGTATACTACTGTGACCCAATAATAACTACATATACTACTGTGACCCAATAATAACTACAAAAAGTATATGCCATCAAATTCATTTGGTATAAAGTTCAGACAATTTTTTAGTTTATAGAAACTGGAATGTGCAAGGCTGTGGTATTTTCCTTAACTCCTAGAAGTCACCTTTTAGTCAACTTATACTCATCTCCACAGACAGATAGTTGTTGGAGATACAGTAATCATCCACTAAAATACTTTCTATTCCAGTATCAATTTTAAATGGAAACGTCTATTACAATGCAAAAAAATATTATGTTACTGTTCTACTTCCTTTAGTTTTAAGGCTTCTTGATGAAATGCACACATTAATTCAAACCTCTAACAAATTTAAACTTTTAAATATTACTCAAAAATGTTATTTGGGGCTATAAGCTAGTGCCTTCCATTCACTGTCTATAAAAAGCATAGTAAATTAAAGAAAATAAGACAAAAGGGTAACTACTATCTAAAGTTACATAGTAATAAAATGGGTTATCCACAAGAGAGAGGTTTTCCTGATTGAATCATGTCACTCACCTATTTTTCAAAAATTGTGAAAACACCCAGTAGTCCTTAAATTGTTCTGGGCAAAGATTTCATTGAAAATCTGGTTGCTGTTTGTTTGTTTTTTAAGGAACTTCATACAAACTCTTACTACATTTTAAAGAAATCTCAATCTTCTGAAGTCCATCCGTGTAAGAACCCCTAAGGGTCCCAAGATTCATGGTTAAGAGCCTTCAATGTGTGTGACAGAAAGCTGGCTATGGCATCTATCACCAGTGCAGGCTACTGCCCGTCTACTGAGGGAAAGATGATTTCACAGATCCAGATAGTAGGGTAAGTGACTCCATATTTCAATATACATCCTGTTTGAAACCTTCTGCTTATAAAGACCTGTTCTTTGGTCAAGGATTATCAATTCTAAACCTGGTATTCATGAGTTTCCACACCTGTTTTTTAACCTAATCAACTAATTAATTCCCTTGTTCCCCCAAGTATTCCTTTTATTATTATTCCTAATAATAAAAGTTTATTATTTTCCACTCATTTGTAAAGTCTCTCTGTCATTTATTATATTAGCATGCATTGAATTCTTACTATATACCAAGCATTATGCTACATTCTTTTTACACCTTTAATATCTTTAATCTCAGCTATCATTTTGTAAGATATCTCAGTTTTACAGATGAGAAAACAGAGGTTCTGAAAGAATAAATAAGTATAAAGTCCAAATTTACACTGCTAATAAGTATGATTCAAATCCAGGTCTAACTGAGCCCTTGAGCTTTTGGCCTTGCTTTTCCCACTCTCTAATGCTTCTCCAACTTTTCCTCTCAATTACCCTTAACAGTAAAGGAGTAGAATGCATACCTCTGAGGACCTGAGAAGTATAACCAAAAGCAGCTCAATCAAGACGTGACATTTCTTTGATTCATGTTTCATTTTAAAATTCATATTACTTTTGCCTCTTTCTAAAATGATCCTGTGAACATTTCATTTAAAAAAATACCTTTAAGTACATATTAGAGAAGAAAAGTTAACAATACAGAAAGATAGAAACTGCCACATATCTCTAGGGATAAACACAGGTAAGTTTGAAAAGCTGCTCCTAAAACGTTCTTGATAATTTCAGTCCATATTAACCCATCTATCTCTAATTTCTGTTATACTTTTCAACTATCACTATACATTAAACATAGCACATATCACTATTCTTGTTTCATATGTGTATCTCTCAAACCAGATTGTAGTATCTGAGATGTTCTCGTGAATCCTCTGTAGTAATTTATTAGTACAGCTAGGCTCTAAACCCAGTGCCTAGGACAGAAAATGTTTGATGAGTGAATGAGTAAATAAATGGTAAAATGCATGGGCTTCAGAGTCTGAAGACTTGAGCTGGAGACCAGGCTAAGTGGTTTTCTGTGTGCTTTGGGGCTGGTCACTTAACCTCACTGAGATAAATAAATTATAATAATGTCCACTTAAGAGAGGTTTCGTAAGGATTAAATGAGGTATTTAATTTGATAACATTCTCTATTCTTTAATAAAACTTTTCAAATATTATTTATGATTTATAAAGTTATTGATCAGTTGAACATCTGTTTAATATAACATCTGTTTAATTGATATAAGTATGAGGGCACAAATTATTTTCATAATGGAATACATTTCACAATGTATAAAGTACTGTCTTATACACTCATCCACCCCACTCCATTTTCCAAATTTTTAATTTGCCGAAAAAGTACATAAGCAGGTGACCCCAATGTTCCTAAAGCCACCTCCCTTCTGCATCAGAATTCTAATTCAGTAGGCCCAAGTTAGGGCCCAGGTATATGCATGGATGATCTAAGGCAGCGAATATTGGCTTAAACTAACAACATCAACAGTTCTTTCCTTTACCACTATTACCCACAGTGTGAAGCATGTAAATCTGTAGATTTACAACTATACAGTGAATTTTTTAGTTTAATTATCATATAATTCAACTAAATAGTTGTAAATTACTACAACCCTAGAAAAATCAACCACTCTTTTTAGAATGAAATACTCAAGAAAGTAATCTGTTCAACTATATGCTGTTCACAAACTAACCATGATCTCTCTCGTCTCTGCTCAAGTTAATCCAGCCACCTAAAGCACTCTCCAAAATCCCTGCAGCTATCAGAAGTACTTAATCTCTTATCTAAAATCTCTTATTTGGATTTTAGGAAGGCAATACAGTTGTGTATGCCTACACTACAGTGCCCAGATAATAGCACATTCCCAGTGAGGTCTGAGGCAGCACCCCATAATCAAACATATTAATATATGTGCAGCAAAATGAATTTTCACACTAAGTGGAATAAATACTACAAATAGCCTCACTTAAGGTCAGGACAGGTTTTGCCACCAAATGAGTTTGAACCAAATTTCCAAAAAATAATACTTAAAAAAAGTCTTTAGGCAGTAGAGATTTTGGATATTGAGATTACAAAAAAAGGAACGTAAAAATTTTATCTTTTAAAAATATACAAATGAATGTATATGCAAAACAAACAGGCTGACAGATATAGAAAACAAGAGCCGTTCCCACTGGGGAAAGGGAAAGGGAAGGGGCAAATTAGGGGTATAGGATTAAACTATACAAACTACTATGTATAAAATAGATAAGCAACAAGGATACAAGCACATGGAACTATAGCCTTATCGTGTAATAACCTTTTTCTTTTTTAACATCTTTATTGGAGTATAATTGCTTTACAATGGTGCGTTAGTTTCTGCTGTATAACAAAGTGAATCAGCTATATGTATACATATATCCCCATATCCCCTCAACTCCTGCGTCTCCCTCCCACCCTCCCCAACCCATCCCTCTAGGTGGTCACAAAGCACGGAGCTAACCTCCCCATGCGATGCTCCCACTAACTGTCTATTTTACATTTGGTAATGTATATATGTCAATGCCACTCCCTCACTTCATTCCAGTTAACCCTTCCCCCTCCCAGTGTCCTCAAGTCCATTCTCTACGTCTGCGTCTTTATTCATGTCCTGTCCCTAGGCTCGTCAGAACCATTGTTTTTTTTAGATTCCAAATATATGTGTTAGCATACGGTATTTCTTTTTCGCTTTCTGACTTACTTTACTCTGTATGACAGACTCTAGGTCCATCCACCTCACTACAAATAACTCAATTTCGTTTCTTCTTATGTCTGAGTAATATTCCACTGTATATATGTGCCACACCTTCTTTATCCATTCATCTGCCAATGGACACTTAAGTTGCTTCCATGTTCTGGCTATTGTAAATAGTGCTGCAATGAACATTGTGGTACATGACTATTTTTGATTTATGGTTTTCTCAGGGTATATGCCCAGTAGTGGGAATTCCAGCTCATATGGTAGTTCTACTTTTAGTTTTTTAAGGAACCTCCATACTGTTCTCCATAATGGCTGTATCAATTTACATTCCCACCAACAGTACAAGAGGGTTCTCTTTTCTCCACACCCTCTCCAGCATTTATTGCTTGTAGATTTTTTTGTTTATGGCCTTTCTAACAGGTGTGAGGTGAACCTCACTGTAGTTTTGATTTGCATTTCTCTAATGATTACTGATGTTGAGCATCCTTTCATGTGTTTGTTGGCAATCTGTATATCTTCTTTGGAGAAATGTCTATTTAGATCTTCTGCCCATTTTTGGATTGGGTTGTTTGTTTTTTTGATATTGAGCTGCATGAGCTACTTGTATATTTTGGAGATTAATCCTTTGTCAGTTGCTTCATTTGCAAATATTCTCTCCCATTCTGAGGGTTGTCATTTGGTCTTGTTTATGGTTTCCTTTGTTGTGCAAAAGCTTTTAAGTTTCATTAGGTCCCATTTGTTTATTTTTGTTTTTATTTCCATTTCTCTAGGAGGTGGGTCAAAAAGGATCTTGCTGTGATTTATGTAAAAGAGTGTTCTCCTACGTTTTCCTTTAAGAGTTTTATAGTGTCTGGCCTTACATTTACGTCTTTAATCCATTTTGAGTTTATTTTTGTGTATGGTGTTAGGAAGTGTTCTAATTTCATTCTTTTATATGTAGCTGTCCAGTTTTCCCAGCACCACTTACTGAAGAGGATGTCTTTTCTCCATTGTATATTCTTGCCTCCTTTATCAAAGATAAGGTGACCATATGTGTGTGGGTTTATCTCTGGGCTTTCTATCCTGTTCCACTGATCTATATCTCTGTTTTTGTGCCAGTACCATACTGTCTTGATTACTGTAACTTTGTAATATAGCCTGAAGTCAGGAAGCCTGAAGTCAGGGAGGCTGATTGCTCCATTTTTCTTTCTCAAGATTGCTTTGGCTATTCTTTTGTGTTTCCACACAAATTGTGAAACTTTTTGTTCTACTTCTATGAAAAATGCCATTGGTAGTCTGATAGGGATTGCACTGAATCTGTAGATTGCTTTGGGTAGTATAGTCATTTTCACAATGTTGATTCTTCCAGTCCAAGAACATGGTATATCTCTCCATCTGTTTGCATCATCTCTAATTTCTTTCATCAGTGTCTTATAGTTTTCTGCATACAGGTCTTTTGTCTCCCTAGGTAGGTTTATTCCTAGGTATTTTATTTTTTTTGTTGCAATGGGAGTGATTTATTCTTTTTGTTGCAAATGGGAGTGTTTCCTCAATTTCTCTTTCAGATTTTTCATCATTAGTGTACAGGAATGCAAGAGATTTCTTTTCATTAATTTTGTATACTGATACTTTACCAAATTCATTGATTAGCTCTAGTAGTTTTCCAGTAGCATCTTTAGGATTCTCAATGTATAGTATCGTGGCATCTGCAAACAGTGAGAGCTTTACTTCTTTTTTTCCGATTTGAATTCCTTTTATTTCTTCTTCTCTGATTGCTGTGGCTAAAACTTCCAAAACTATGTTCAATAATAGTGGTGAGAGTGGACATCCTTGTCTTGCTCCTGATTTTAGAGGAAATGGTTTCAGTTTTTCACCAGTGAGAACAATGTTGGCTGTGGGTTTGTCATATATGGCCTTTATTAAGTTGAGGTAAGTTCCCTCTGTGTCTACTTTCTGGTGAGTTTTTATCATAAGAGGGTGTTGAATTTTGTCAAAAGTTTTTCCTGCATCTACTGAGATTATCATATGGTTTTTATCCTTCTGTTTGTTAATATGGTATATCACATTGATTGATTTGCATATATTGAAGAATCCTTGAATTCCTGGGATAAATGCCACATTAGCATGGTGTATGATCCTTTTAGTGTGCTGTTGGATTCTGTCTGCTAGTAGTCTGTTGAGGATTTTTGCATCTATGTTCATCAGTGATATTGGCCTGTGGTTTTCTTTCTTTGTGACATCTTTGTCTGGTTTTGGTATCAGGGTGATGGTGGCCTCCTAGAATGAGTTTGGGCGTGTTCCGCCCTCTGCTATATTTTGGAAGAGTTTGAGCAGGATAGGTGTAAGCTCTTCTCTAAATGTTTGACAGAAATTGCCTGTGAAGCCATCTGGTCCTGGGATTTTGTTTGAAGATTTCTGATCACAGTTTCAACTTCAGTGCTTGTGATTGGTCTGTTTATATTTTTTATTTCTTCCTGGTTCAGTCTTGGAAGGTTGTGCTTTTCTAAGAATTTGTCCATTTCTTCCAGGTTGTCCATTTTATTGGCATAGAGTTGCTTGTTGTAATCTCTCACGATTCTTTATATTTCTGCAGTGTCAGTTGTTACTTCTCCTTTTTCATTTCTAATTCTATTGATTTCAGTCTTCTCCCTTCTTTTCTTGATGAGTCTGGCTAGTGGCTTATCAATTTTGTTTATCTTCCCAAAGAACCAGCTTTTAGTTTTATGTATCTTTGCTACCGTTTCCTTCATCTCTTTTTCATTTATTTCTGATCTGATCTTTATGATTTCTTTCCTTCTGCTAAGTTTGGTGTTTTTTTGTTCTTCTTTCTCTAACTGCTTTAAGTGTAAAACATCTCTTTATTTGAGATGTTTCTTGTTTCTTGAGGTAGGATTGTATTGCTATAAACTTCCCTCTTAGAACTGCTTTTGCTGCATCCCATAGGTTTTGGGTTGTCATGTCTTCATTGTCAATTGTTTCTAGGTATTTTTTGATTTCCTCTTTGATTTCTTCATTGATCTCTTGGTTATTTAGTAGCGTATTGCTTAGCCTCCATGTGTTTGTAGTTTTTACAGTTTTTTTTCCTGTAATTGACATCTAGTCTCATAGCATTGTCATCAGAAAAGATATGTGATATGATTTCGATTTTCTTAAATTTACCAAGGCTTGATTTGTGACCCAAAATATGATCTATCCTGGAGAATATTCCATGAGCACTTGAGAAGAAAATGTATTTTGTTGTTTTTGGATGGAATATCCTATAAGTATCAATTAGTTCATCTTGTTTAATGTGTTATTTAAAGCTTGTGTTTCCTTATTTATTTTCATTATGGATGATCTGTCCATTGGTGAAAGTGGGGTGTTAAAGTCCCCTACTATGATTGTGTTATTGTCGATTGTGTTATTGCCATAACCCTTTTATGGCTGTTAGCATTTGCCTTAAATATTGAGGTGTTCCTATGTTGGGTGCATAAATATTTACAATTGTTATATCTTCTTGGATTGATCCCTTGATCATTATGTAGTGTCCTTCTTTGTCTCTTGTAATAGTCTTTATTTTAAAGTCTATTTTGTCTGATATGAGAGTTGCTCCTCCAGCTTTCTTTTGATTTCCATTTGCATGGAATATCTTTTTCCTTCCCCTCACTTTCAGTCTGTATGTGTCCCTAGGTCTGAAGTCAGTCTCTTGTAGACAGCATATATATGGGTCTTGTTTTTGTTATCCATTCAGCCAGTCTGTCTTTTCATTGGAGCATTTAATCCATTTACATTTAAGGTAATTATTGATATGTGTGTTCCTATTACCATTTTCTCAATTGTTTTGAGTTTGTTTTTGTAGGTGTTTTCCTTCTCTTGTGTTTCCTGCCTAGAGACGTTCCTTTAGCATTTGTTGTAAAGCTGGTTTAGTAGTGCTGAATTCTCTTAACTTTTGCTTGTCTGTAAAAGTTTTAATTTCTTCGTCAAATCTGAATGAGATCCTTGCTGGGTAGAGTAATCTTGTTTGTAGGTTTTTCCCTTTCATCACTTTAAATATGTCCTGCCAGTCCCTTCTGGCTTGCAGAGTTTCTGCTGAAAGATCAGTTGTTAACCTTATGGGGAATCCCTTGTATGTTATTTGTTGCTTTTCCCTTGCTGCTTTTAATATGTTTTCTTTGTATTTAATTTTTGACAGTTTGATTAATATGTGTCTTGACATGTTTCTCCTTGGATTTATCCTGTATGGGACTCTCTATGTTTCCTGGACTTCATTGACTATTTCCTTTCCATTGTTAAGGGAAGTTTTTAACTATAATCTCTTCAAATATTTTCTCAGATCCTTTCTTTTTCTCTTCTTCTTCTGGAACCCCTATAATTCGAATGTTGGTGCATTTAGTGTTGTCCCAGAAGTCTCTGAGACTGTCCTCAATTCTTTTCATTCTTTTTTATTCTGCTCTGTGGTAGTTATTTCCACCATTTTATCTTCCAGGTCACTTATCCATTCTTCTGCCTCACTTATTCTGCTATTGATTCCTTCCAGAGAATTTTTTTATTTCATTTATTGTGTTATTCATCATTCTTTGTTTGCTCTTTAGTTCTTCTAGGTCCTAGTTAAACGTTTGTATTTTCTCCATTTTATTTCCAAGATTTTGGATCATCTTTACTATCATTACTCTGAATTCTTTTTCAGGTGGACTGCCTATTTCCTCTTCATTTGTTTAGACTGGTGGGTTTTTACCTTGCTCCTTCATCTGCTGTGTATTTCTCTGTCTTCTCATTTTGCTTATCTTACTGTGTTTGGGGTCTCCTTTATGCAGCTGCAGGTTCGTAGTTCCCGTTGTTTTTGGTGTCTGTCCCCAGTGGCTAAAGTTGGTTCAGTGGGTTGTGTAGGCTTCCTGGTGGAGGGGACTAGTGCCTGTGTTCTGGTGGATGAGGCTGGATCTTGTCTTTCTGCTGGGCAGGTCCATGTCTGGTGGTGTGTTTTGGGGTGTCTGTGGCCTTATTATGATTTTAGGCAGCCTCTCTGCTAATGGGTGGGGTTGTGTTCCTGTCTTGCTAGTTATTTGGCATAGGGTGTTCAGCACTTTTGCTTGCTGGTCGTTGAGTGGAGCTGGGTCTTAGCATTGAGACGGAGATCTGTGGGAAAGCTTTCACCATTTGGTATTATGTGGGGCTGGGAGGTCTCTGGTGGACCAATGTCCTGAACTTGGCTCTCCCACCTGAGAGGCTCAGGCCTGACACCAGGCAGGAGCACCAAGACCTTGTCAGTCACATGGCTCAAAAGAAAAGGGAGAAAAAAAGAAAGAAAGAAAAATTTAAAAAAATAAAAATTAATTAATTAATTAAAATAATTAAAATTAAAATTTTTAAAAAATAATTAAAGAAATAAAAAATTTTAATAAAAAAATGAAAAGTAACAAAGAGAGCAACCAAACCAATATACAAACCCAACAATAACAAGTGCTAAAAACTATACTAAGATAAACATAAAAATCAGAAACAAGTCAGTCACACACAGGAAACCCCAAGCCTACAGTTGCTCCCGAAGTCCACTGCCTCAATTTTGCATTGATTTGTTGTCTATTCAGGTATTCCACAGGTGCAGGGTACCTCAAGTTGATTGCGGGCATTTAATCCACTGCTCCTGAAGCTGCACAGAGAAATTTCCCTTTCTCTTCTTCGTTTGCACATCTCCTGGGGTTCAGCTTTGGTTCTGGCCCCAGCTCCGTGTGTAGGTTGCCTTCAGGCTTCTGTTCCCGCCCAGAAAGGATGGGGTTAAAGCAGCAGCTGATTAGGGGGCTGTGGGTCACTCATGCCAGGAGGAGGGAGGGGTATGGCAGTTATAATTGGAATGCGGGGTGAGCCTGTGGTGGCAGAGGCCAGTGTGACATTGCAACAGCCTGAGGCGCACCGTGTGTTCTCCCATGGAAGTTCTCCCTGGATCACGGGACCCTGGCAGTGGAGGGCTGCACAGGCTCCCAGTGTTCGGGGTTAGGGGGGTGAGACGTGTGGATAGTGACCTGTGCTTGCACACAGGATTCTTCGTGGCTGCAGCAGCAGCGTTAGCACTTCATGCCTGTCTCTGGTGTCCGAGCTGATAGCCACGGCTCGTGCCCGTCTCTGGAGCTCGTTTAGGCAGTGTTCTGCCTTCTGTGGGCAGACAGGAAAGGAATCCCCTCTCCTCGCACACCCCGAAACAATGGTCTCTTCCCTCTTAGACAGGTCCAGACTTTTCTCCGGACTCCCTCCAGCTAGCTGTGGCACACTAGCCCCCTTCAGCTGTGTTCACGCCGCCAACCCCAGTGCTCTCTCTGGGATCTGACCTCCGAAGCCCGAGCCTCAGCTCCCAGCCCCCACCCACCCCAGCGGGTGAGCAGACATGCCTCTCAGGCAGGTGAGTGCTGGTCGGCACTGATCCTCTGTGCGGGAATCTCTCCGCTTTGCCCTCTGCATCCCTGTTACTGAACTCTCCTCTGTGGCTCTGAAGCTTCCCCCCGACCACCCCCCGTCTCTGCCAGTGAAGGGGCTTCCTAGTGTGTGGAAACCTTTCCTCCTTCATAGCTCCCTCCCCGAGGTGCAGGTTCTGTCCCTATTCTTTTGTCTGTTTTTTCTTTTGCCCTACCCAGGTACGTGGGGAGTTTCTTGCATTTTGGGAAGTCTGAGGTCTTCTGCCAGCATTCAGTAGGTGTTCTGTAGGAGTTGTTCCACATGTAGATGTACTTTTGATGTATCTGTGGGGAGGAAGGTGATCTCCATGTCTTACTCTTCCACCATCTTGAAGGTCCCCCTCATGTAATAACTTAATGGAGCATAATCTGTAAATATACTGAATTGCTATGCTGTATACCTGAAATTAATATAATATTGTAAATTAACTATACTTCAATTAAAAAAATAACTTTATCTTTTAGGTTTCAACTTATACATCACTTTCAATAGAAAGCTTCCCCTCATCCACCAAGACTGGGTTAAGCACTCTTTATATGTGCACATTTAACACCCTATACTTTTATTGTGGTGGTTGCCTGTTTATTTCCCTCTCAGACTGTAGGATACTTGGAGTCAGGAGCCATAGCTTTTTCAGTATTATACTCTCAATAACTAGCAAATATGTATGACATGGTATCCATTTAATCAACAGTTAGTGAATGAATAAGCAAATATGAATACCAAGACTTTAATCTGGTGAAGTTTTATATTGTTCTACTTGCTTGATCTGTAAGGTATGATTAACATTAATAAAGTTGATGAACTGGGACAAAAATTAAAACTTAAATTTGTTAGCTAGGACATTTTACAAAGTAAACTACTACATGAAATAAATTGTTTAACATGCAGTAGTTTATTTACTACTTTAACACAGGGTTTCTTGCGTCACACATAGATAAATACCTCACAGTAGACTTTAGATGTTAATCCATGTAAGGTCCCTTCCGGGGTCAAGAATTGATACAATATCTAAGATTAACTTTAAATAATCTGGTTTAAAAAACAGTGGGAATGAAATAAAAGTGGGGATGAAATAAGTTTACCAAAGTATTGAAGATTATTGAAGCTTGGAGATGGGTACATAGAGGTTTATTACTCCTTCTACATTTTTTTTCTTATTTCTTTTACATTGAAGTATAGTTAATTTACAATGTTGTGTTAGTTTCTGGTGTACAGCAAAGTGATTCAGATATATAGAGATATACATATATCTATATATATCCTTTTTCACATTCTTTTCCAGTATACTTTATTACTATAAACTATAAGATATTGAATATAGTTCCCTATGCTATACAGTAGGACTTTGTTGTTTATCTATTTTACAGATAGTAGTTTGTATCTGCTAATCCCAAACTCCTAATTTATCCCTCTCCTACCCTTTCCCCTTTGGTAACCGATGTTTTTTTTCAATGTTTGTGAGTCTGTTTCTGTTTTGTAAATATGTTCATTTATATTATTCTTTAGATTCCACATATAAGTGATATCATATGATATTTGTCTCTCTCTGACTTACTTCACTTAGTATGATAATTTCTATTATCATAGTGAGTAAATGAGATAATGTGTATATAGCATTCCACACAGTACCTGATATATAGTAAGTATCCAATAAATTTGTTACGGTAATGTATTTTGGAGACTTCTGCATTTTATTGGGATATTTTATATTAAACAAAAACTTTAAATTTCACTGATTGTGGGGTTATAACAAAGTGCAAAGAAAATAAAGATATCAAAATTCCGTTTTTGAATGCTCTTTTGGAGCATGCCTTCTCAGTGTCACAACAATTTACTAAGAGACTTTCAAACAAAACCCAGACTTTACAAGAGAAAAAGACAGTCCTTTGAAATTCACTAGGTCTTCTGTATGTAATGTGGAAACATACATACAGAAAGCATGTATTAAAATGTAAAGCAGAGCACAATATTATAACATGTTATTGCTACAGGAATAGAACTGTTTCTCTAGACCAGAGTCAATTTCATCATTCACCACTGAGGGGAGCTGTAACCTAGGAAAAGGTTTATATAGCATTGCAAGGTTAAACTTTCTAGAACCTTGTAATATTGGTTTAATAAATTCTTATTAAAATATCTTTCAAATTAATTTGACAAGTATGCCTGAATTCTCTTTTGGAGACCTTACAAGAAATAATAAAGCTCATTATATCTATGTAACTGTAATAGTGGAATCCCTATCCCCCTTCCTTGCTTTTTCTCTTTAGCACTTATATATTTAACATGTATTTAACATATATTATATATTTATATTATCTAACATAGTATATATTTCCCATATATTAATTTTTATTTTCTGTCTCTCTCTCTCACACACACAAATGTAAACTCCATGAGGAAGAGATTTTTAATGTGTTTTATATACCACTCTATTGCCAGTACCTAGAAGAGTGCCCAACACAAAATACATACTCAGTGAATTACCTGCTACTGAATGAATGAATGAATATGATGATGTCAAGCAAAGTGAACTGCTACTACCTGAAAAATGTAATGTCTACTTATATTGAATTTAGGTTTAAAAGAAAATTTCTAAGAACAGTTCTTTAATCCTATACATGAGTATATAGAGAGATCCCATGAGAATGGCTTAGTATACATTCATAGTAGAATCCCTCTTAAATCATCTGAATGTCACAGAGAATTGGTCAATTAAAGGGAAGAATTATAAATACTGATACACAAACATTTTAATTTTGTTTAATACATATTAATGTGTTTCATTCACCAGTTTTCATGGGCTCTTCTTTGAGTATAATTTCGTTGACTGCCAATTTTCTCATAATCAACAGCCATAACGTATCATTAGTGTACTTCAATCACTTTTAAATGAAATCAATATATACGGAAAAAAGAGAAATAATCTGAATGCAAAATCCTTTCAGATTTTCATAAATTTTCCCAATTTTTTACAGTTGTATTTCCACACCAGATTTGAGAGCAGTTTTAACAACTCACTTCTATCAACTCTTTCTAAAGCATTTTAATGGTTTTCATGAAATAATGCCTCAAACTGATATTTCACTGGCCTAGGAAACATCTAATTAAATTATATAATTACAATAACGGGTCAACAGCATTACACGAGGTCTTGTAAGGGGTCAAACTCAACTTACAACTCACCTGTGAGAGAAGTGTGCAGAAGTGTGTCAGAGAGTAGCCTACTAACCATGTTGACACATATGGGATTAAAACCAGGACCTTTTACAGACAGAATGGAAAGTATGAGGTAATCCATGTAAATTAACTAGAGACTGATCAGGAGAACCTCTACTGTAATGACATATGGATCCCTCACATAATATCTCACTGCCACTAGAGTCTACTTTTTGAATTTTTCTTCAATATAGTTGATGAATGCTAATTCCTGTCTTAAAAAGAATAAACCTTACAGGATACTGAGTTTGAGTATAATCATTTATTCACTCACTCCTTCAACAACATATAATATATTGAGTACCTAGTACACAAAAGGTACTATGTAAAAAAATTGTGATAGCTACAAATGTAAGTGGAACAGAACTCTTCCCCTATTACTTTGCCAAGCAAGAGTCCTTTTAGCACCTCAGAAAACTGACCTAGGTTTTCCAGAAGAGGAGAAAGAGTTAACACACCTGGATAGGTAGAGAAAAAAAATATTCTCAAAATTCATTTTTTTCTCACCATACAGAAGTTGGTCCCAGCAGAAAAAAATTAAGTTCCTCCTGAAAACTAAAGAGGGAGACATGCCCAATTCTAGTCTATCTTCCATGTGAGAATACACCACTTTTGTTTTGTTTTAGGGTTAATTATATAAACTCATCCTTTCACATTAAATAGTTCACAATTTATGATAGTCGCCCTAATTTAAAGTATGTAAATTACTGTGTTCTCCTTTAAGTTAATGTATTTTAAATGGTTTAGTCACAACATGTGCATTCATGCTCTTTCCCATGCATTAATAAGAGTAAAACAATTTCACCACAGTTCCTAAGTCTGGTAACTTTATACAATGTAAGTAAATAATGGATGCATTTAATACTTACCTCTTTTAAAAAATAAACATTAGGCTAGTAAAATAGGTCAAATCCCATAAATGTCTCTTCAAAAACAAAACAAAAAAAACCTGCTGTAAAAACAGGCAAAAGTCAACAATAAATAATCATAAGAAACTCATCTAATAAACTATTTGTTATTTTCTTGCATTAGGTTCCTAGCAATCATCATTATTGCTGTCACTATATTATTAATAGCTAAGGAATTAATTGTGTGTTCCTCTCACATTCTGATTAATTTTACTTCTCTTCAAATTAGGTCTTCAATACGTAGGTTCCCCTAAGTTCTGATCATCTCTTTAAAGATGGCGGGTTTTGTTTTTTGTTTTTTTAATACCCATGGCTGAGAAGTTAGGTTTCTACTACAAAGGCTAATACGTGAAAAGTATGTTTACATGAAAAGCAAGTTGAAACCACAATTCAATTTTCTTTCTTTCATTCTTTGGTTTTTTTTTCCCCCTAATCCTGGCATAGGAAATAACTATTATAGCAACAAGGAGTAGGGGGAAAGAACGGTTGTGCTAAAAAAGTTCAGAATAGGAAACTTGCAATAATACTCATAATCCATTCCAGAAATAAAAATATACAGAAAATATATATGCCAATATTGATTGCTTAAAGAAAGATATAAATTAGGGAGTTATTAATTGATCCCAAAATGACATGCCAGATAACTCTTTTAAATATTTCATTCTCCAAGAACTTGAAAATCAAAAATTTGATCTACAAAAAAGATAATTTCCAAAAAAGTTTATAAAAATATTCCTATTGACTGAAACAAAGTCATGGACCTAGAAAATCCCTCTGAGATCATTTAGTAGAAACCTTTCATTTTACAGATGAAGAAATTAACTCCTAGAAAATAATCTCAAGGTCACCAGCTTTGAAGGCACATCAGGATTTATACTCAATTCTAACCAATCAAAAGCTCATGTCTTCTCTATACTATGATATGGGAGAAAGGAAAATGCATTTTTTTCATATAAGAATATGAGGAGGCAGAATGACAAGAAGGTAGAAAATCTTTCAGCTATTAAAAAGCATAATGATGGCTGGAAATCTCCACAAATGCAATGTTCTCTCCACAAGGTAACTCAGAGTAAGGTCTCCAAAATCTTCTGATGACAGAGTAAAATTTAACCTCTAGTAACAGTTCAATTAAAATTTTGGTTTTATAAAGTTTTATAAACAATATGAATAGTTAAAAGTCATCTATATTATTTTTATTAGATTTTTGTGAATCTAATTTAATAATAAACACTTGGAAAGAAGAATTGCTAATGTATTTTATTTTCCATTTTCCTCCTATGGCCACTCCCTTACCTAAGATTTCTAGCAACTTCAATCACTTGAGTAATAAATAGGCAAATGAGCAAAATAAGCTGCTGGGCTTAAATATATTTTTCATAAAAAGGATATAAATGTACACTTTGACTTGAGAAACACATACCCCAACATGGAAAGTATAATCCAAAATATACCTCTTTATCTCATGATCCATTTAAATCTCACTGTTTTAATTTTAGTATTTCTCTATAGACCTTTAAAATATTTTTATAAAATATATAACACAGAACTTAAAAATATTTTTCCTAAAATCCTATAGATTTGAATGCCTTTTGCATCCAAACCTGATCTATATCATATAGCTTTTTTTTTTTTACTTGTACCTTTCAGTAACAGCTTATAACCTATTGCTCAGAAATTTAGAACTGCTGTGCCTCTATCCTAAGATTAATTAGAGGAGTAATAAGAACACCTTTCTAAACAAATATAAAGTTAGTGTTTACATACTTCTACCATTAATTACAACCCCAAATTAACTGGCTAATTCTTTAGTACATCAAATTAACAAAGATGTATAACAGAGCCGCAGGTATTGAAAACCGTAAAAACATCCATTGGGGAGAAGCTCTTAACATAATGAAAGCTAGATTTTTAAGGCTGCAACCAATTTCAAGAAGTGTAAGTTTGTTTGTTTTTAAAACCTCAATGCTATTCCAAGTATAGTGTTCAAACCTATCACTATAGAAAATCCAGAACTGTTAACATGTGTGAACCATAACACAATGACATTGGCTTGATATCCAGCCATCAGAACTCCTTCCACTGTGTTTGGACCTGATCTCCTTCCCAAGCTTCCCAAATCTTCATGTCTAAAAATGGCCCAGCTATTGCTGGAAAAAGTATAAGATTCCTTTCACCACTGAGATATAAAACAAAGTCAGGCACAGAAAGGAAGAATATGCTGTTATAAAGCATGTTATAAAACTGTTACAGGGCTTCCCTGGTGGCGCAGTGGTTGAGAGTCCACCTGCCGATGCAGGGGACACGGGTTCATGCCCAGTCTGGGAAGATCCCACATGCCGCAGAGCGGCTAGGCCCGTGAGCCATGGACGCTGAGCCTGCGCGTCCGCAGCCTGTTGCTCCGCAACGGGAGAGGCCACAACAGTGAGAGGCCCGCGTACCACGGAAAAAAAAAAAAACTGTTACGAATATATTTTAGAACTTTAATAACAATCATGGTAATGATGTCAATGACAATGATAAAAGCTAATATTCATTGAAATTATTTAATCCTCACAAACCTGTAAATTGATTGCTGAGAAGTTAAGAAACTTACCACAATCACAGAGCCTATAAATGGAAGAGCTACGGCTTGCAATTAGGTCTATCAGACTCCAGAATCCACATTCTTTCTCACTGTATCTTCATGGCCTGTCTTCCCTAATCTCCATTCAATAAACATTTATTAAACAACTACTATATGCCTGCAAGTCACCTGGGACTCCACAATATGTAAACTAATTGAAGATGATTATTAAAGTACCACTCTAGAATCCCTCAACCCAAAGAGTTAAAGCATATACTTTTTTTTAAAGATTTCTAAGATCATTCATAGTTTCATTCAACAAATGTTTCAATGAACATTTGTTATGTGAGAAGCACCATATCAGATGCTAAATAGATAAAAAGATGAATAAGACATGATCCTTCCCTCAAGCCCCCAACAGAATACATAGAGCATATACATAATTCAGCATTGAAGAGTATTTTTACGTCTATATTTTTAACAAAAATATTTACAAATAATTCTGCTACCGGCTATCATTTCATTTAAAAAATTCTAAAAGTTACAAATCACTATTTAATTTTTATAAGGCAACATTTCTCCTACCACCAAAATGCTAATGTACCTTAGTAATTTATACAGTCAAAAATATGAAAGGTGACAGAATTTACGATTAGCTTACATTTTCTATGACAAATGTCCACTCTTTATCTTCAAATTCCTCTGCATGAGGATCCTGTAACAAAAGTAAAATATAAAGTTGAAATACATTTCTTAATTCAGTCAATCCAGTTAAAAAAATACAAACAGCCTTGCTCCTAGCTTTTTCCAACTTTTTAAAAAAGGAGAGGCAGAATGGCCTACTCTTAAGAAACTTCCATAACTTACCTAAATTTAAATCATTATTTTTTACTAAGAAATTCTCTATTTTACTTATGTTAATGCATATCATTATCTTCTATCATTGCATCTAAAACAATACAAAAAGAAACTGAGGGACAAATATATGATATCACTTATATGTGGAATCTAAAAAAATTGGTACAAATGAACTTATTTACAAAACAGAAATAGAGTCAGAGATGTAGAAAACAAACTTATGGTTATCAAGGGGGAAGGGGGGGTGGGAGGGATAAAATGGGAGATTGGACTTGACATATACACACTATATATAAAATAGATAATTAATAAGAACCTACTGTATAGCACAGGAAACTCGACTCAATACTCTGTAATGACCTTCAGGGGAACAGAATCTAAAAATGAGTGGAGAGAACCAACAGGAGGATGGCGGAAGAGTTAAGACACGGAGATCACCTTCCTCCCCACAGATACATCAGGAATACATCTACACGTGGAACAACTCCTACAGAACACCTACTGAACGCTGGCAGAAGACCTCAGACCTCCCAAAAGGCAAGAAACTCCCCACGTACCTGGGTAGGGCAAAAAAAAAAAAAGAATAAACAGAGACAAAAGAATAGGAACGGGACCTGCACCAGTGGGAGGGAGCTGTGAAGGAGGAAAAGTTTCCACACACTAGGAAGCCCCTTTGCGGGCGGAGACTGCAGGTGGCGGAGGGGGGAAGCTTCGGACATAGAGCCACGGAGGAGAGCACAACAACGGGTGCGGAAGGCAAAGCGGAGAGATTCCCGCACAGAGGATCGGTGCTTACCGGCACTCATCAGCCCGAGAGGCTTGTGTGCTCACCCGCTGGGGCGGGCGGGGCTGAGAGCTGAGGCTCCAGCTTCAGTCAGAGCGCAGGGAGAGGACTGGGGTTGGCGGCATGTACACAGCCTGCAGGGAGTTAGTGCACCATGGCTAGCCAGGAGGGAGTCCGGGGAAAAGTCTGGACCTGCCGAAGAGGCAAGAGACTTCTTCTTCCCTCTTTGTTTCCTGGTGCCCGAGGAGAGGGGATTAAGAGCGCAGCTTAAAGGAGCTCCAGAGCCAGGCTCGAGCCGCGGCTAACAGCGCAGACCCCAGAGATGGGCAAGAGATGCTAAGACTGCTGCTGCCGCCGCCAAGAAGCCTGTGTGCGAGCACAGGTCACTCTCCACACCTCCCTTCCGGGGAGCCTATGCAGCCCGCCATGCCAGGGTCCCGGGATCCAGGGACAACTTCCCCGGGAGAACGCACGGTGTGCCTCAGGCTGATGCAATGTCACGCCAGCCTCTGCCACCGCAGGCTCGCCCCGCACTCCGTACCCCTCCCTCCCTCCGGCCTAAGGGAGCCAGAGACCCCGAATCAGTGGCTCCTTTAACCCCGTCCTGTCTGAGCGAAGAACAGACGCCCTCCGGCGACCTACACACAGAGGCGGGGCCCAATCCAAAGCTGAGCCCCAGCAGCTGTGCAAACAAAGAGGAGAAAGGGAAATCTCTCCCAGCAGCCTCAGGAGCAGCGGATTAAATCTCCACAATCAACTTGATGCACCCTGCATCTGCAGAATACCTGAATAGACAACAAATCATCCCAAATTGAGGAGGTGGACTTTGAGAGCAAGATTTATTATTTTTTCCCTTTTTCCTCTTTTTGTTAGTGTGTATGTGTATGGTTCTTTGTGAGATTCTGTGTGTATAGCTTTGCTTTCACCATTTGTCCTAGGGTTCTATCCGTCCGTTTTTATTTTACTTTTTAAAAAAATTTTTTTCTTAGTAATTTTTTATTAATAACTTTATTTTCTTTTATCCTCTTTCTTTCTTTCTTTCTACTTTTTCTACCTTTTATTCTGAGCCGTGTGGATGAAAGGCTCTTGGTGCTTCAGCCAAGACTCAGCGCTGTGCCACTGAGGTGGGAGAACCAACTTCAGGACGCTAGTCCACAAGAGACCTCCCAGCTCCACGTAATATCAAACGGCAAAAATCTCCCAGAGATCTCCATCTCAACACCAACACCCAGCTTCTCTCAACGACCAGCAAGCTACAGTGCTGGACACCCTATGCCAAACAACTAGCAAGACAGGAACACAACCCCACCCATTAGGAGAGAAGCTGCCTAAAATCATAAGTCCACAGACACCCCAAAACACACCACCAGACGTCCACCTGCCCAGCAGAAAGACAAGATCCAGCCTCATCCACCAGAACACAGGCACTAGTCCCCTCCACCAGCAAGCCTACACAAACCACTGAACCAACTTTAGTCACTGGGGACAGACACCAAAAACAACGGGAACTACGAACCTGCAGCCTGCAAAAAGGAGACCCCAAACACAGTAAGATAAGCAAAATGAGAAGACAGAAAAACACACAGCAGATGAAGGAGCAAGATAAAAACCCACCAGACCTAACAAATGAAGAGGAAATAGGCAGTCTATCTGAAAAAGAATTCAGAACAATGATAGTAAAAATGATCCAAAATCTTGGAAATAGAATAGAAAAAATGCAAGAAACATTTAACAAGGACCTAGAAGAACTAAAGATGAAACAAGCAATGATGAACAACACAATAAATGAAATTAAAAATACTCTAGAAGGGATCAATAGCAGAATAACTGAGGCAGAAGAACGGATAAGTGACCTGGAAGATAAAATACTGGAAATAACTAGTGCAGAGCAGAATAAAGAAAAAAGAATGAAAAGAACTGAGGACAGTCTCAGAGACCACTGGGACAACATTACACGCACCAACATTCGAATTATAGGGGTTCCAGAAGAAGAAGAGAAAAAGAAAAGGACGGAGAAAATATTTGAAGAGATTATAGTTGAAAACTTCCCTAATATGGGAAAGGAAATAGTTAATCAAGTCCAGGAAGCACAGAGAGTCCCATACAGGATAAATCCAAGGAGAAACACGCCAAGACACATATTAATCAAACTGTCAAAAATTAAATACAAAGAAAACATATTAAAAGCAGCAAGGGAAAAACAACAAATAACACACAAGGGACTCCCCAAAAGGTTAACAGCTGATCTTTCAGCAGAAACTCTGTAAGCCAGAAGGGATTGGCAGGACATATTTAAAGTGATGAAGGAGAAAAACCTACAAACAAGATTACTCTACCCAGCAAGGATCTCATTCAGATTTGATGGAGAAATTAGAACCTTTACAGACAAGCAAAAGCTGAGAGAGTTCAGCACGACCAAACCAGCTTTACAACAAATGCTAAAGGATCTCCTCTAGGCAAGAAACACAGAGAAGGAAAAGACCTACAATAACAAACCCAAAACAATTAAGAAAATGGGTATAGGAACATACATATCGATAATTACCTTAAATGTAAATGGATTAAATGCTCCCACCAAAAGACACAGACTGATGAATGGATACAAAAACAAGACCCATATATATGCCATCTACAAGAGACCCACTTCAGACCTAGAGACACATACAGACTGAAAGTGAGGGGATGGAAAAAGATATTCCATGCAAATGGAAACCAAAAGAAAGCTGGAGTAGCAATTCTCATATCAGCCAAAATAGACTTTAAAATAAAGCCTACTAGAAAAGACAAAGAAGGACACTACATAATGATCAAGGGATCGATCCAAGAAGAAGATATAACAATTGTAAATATTTATGCACCCAACATAGGAGCACCTCAATACATAAGGCAAATACTAACAGCCATAAAAGGGGAAATCGACAGTAACACATTCATAATAGGGACTTTTAACACCCCACTTTCACCAATGGACAGATCATCCAAAGTGAAAATAAATAAGGAAACACAAGCTTTAAATGATACATTAAACAAGATGGACTTAATTGATATTTATAGGACATTCCATCCAAAAACAACAGAACACACATTTTTCTCAAGTGCTCATGGAACATTCTCCAGGATAGATCATATCTTGGGTTACAAATCAAGCCTTGGTAAATTTAAGAAAATTGAAATTGTATCAAGTATCTTTTCCGACCACAACGCTATGAGACTAGATGTCAATTACAGGAAAAGATCTGTAAAAAATACAAACACATGGAGGATAAACAATACACTACTTAATAATGAAGTGATCACTGAATAAATCAAAGAGGAAATCAAAAAATACCTAGAAACAAGTGACAATGGAGACACGACGACCCAAAACCTATGGGATGCAGCAAAAGCAGTTCTAAGAGGGAAGTTTATAGCAATACAATCCTACCTTAAGAAACAGGAAACATCTCGAATAAACAACCTAACCTTGCACCTAAAGCAATTAGAGAAAAAAGAACAAAAAAACCCCAAAGTTAGCAGAAGGAAAGAAATCATAAAGATCAGATCAGAAATAAATGAAAAAGAAATGAAGGAAACGATAGCAAAGATCAATAAAACTAAAAGGTGGCTCTTTGAGAAGATAAGCAAAATTGATAAACCATTAGCCAGACTGACCAAGAAAAAGAGGGAGAAGACTCAAATCAATAGAATTAGAAATGAAAAAGGATAAGTAACAACTGACACTGCAGAAATACAAAAGATCATGAGAGGTTACTACAGGCAACTCTATGCCAATAAAAATGGACAACCTGGAAGAAGTGGACAAATTCTTAGAAATGCACAACCTGCCAAGACTGAATCAGGAAGAAATAGAAAACATGAACAGACCAATCACAAGCACTGAAATTGAAACTGTGATGAGAAATCTTCCAACAAACAAAAGCCCAGGACCAGATGGCTTCACAAGCGAATTCTATCAAACATTTAGAGAAGAGCTAACACCTATCCTGCTCAAACTCTTGCAAAATATAGCAGAGGGAAGAACACGCCCAAACTCATTCTACAAGGCCACCATCACCCTGATACCAAAACCAGACAAAGATGTCACACAGAAAGAAGACTACAGGCCAATATCACTGATGAACATAGATGCAAAAATCCTCAACAAAATTCTAGCAAACAGAATCCAACAGCACATTAAAAGGATCATACACCATGATCAAGTGGGGTTTATCCCAGGAATGCAAGGATTCTTCAATATATGCAAATCAATCAATGTGATACACCATATTAACAAATTGGAGGATAAAAACCATATGATCACCTCCATAGATGCAGAAAAAGCTTCTGAGAAAATTCAACACCCATTTATAATAAAAACCCTCCAGAAAGTAAGCATAGAGGGAACTTTCCTCAACATAATAAAGCCCATATATGACAAACCCACAGCCAACATCGTCCTCAATGGTGAAAAACTGAAAGCATTTCCACTAAGATCAGGAACAAGACAAGGTTGCCTACTCTCACCACTCTTATTCAACATAGTTTTGGAAGTTTTAGCCACAGCAATCAGAGAAGGAAAGGAAATAAAAGGAATCCAAATCAGAAAAGAAGAAGTAAAGCTCTCACTGTTTGCAGATGACATGATACTATACATAGAGAATCCTAAAGATGCTACCAGAAAACTACTAGGGCTAATCAATGAATTTGGTAAAGTAGCAGGATACAAAATTAATGCACAGAAATCTCTGGCATTCCTATACACTAATGATGAAAAATCTGAAAGTGAAATCAAGAAAACACTCCCATTTACCATTGCAACAAAAAGAATAAAATATCTAGGAATAAACCTACCTAAGGAGACAAAAGACCTGTATACAGAAAATTATAAGACACTGATGAAAGAAATTAAAGATGATACAAATAGATGGAGAGATATACCATGTTCTTGGATTAGAAGAATCAACACTGTGAAAATGACTCTACTACCCAAAGCAATCTACAGATTCAATGCAATCCCTATCAAACTACCAATGGCATTTTTCATAGAACTAGAACAAAAAATTTCACAGTTTGTATGGAAACACAAAAGATCCCGAATAGCCAATGCAATCTTGAGAACGAAAAACGGAGCTGGACGAATCAGGCTCCCTGACTTCAGACTATACTACAAGGCTACAGTAATCAAGACAGTATGGTACTGGCACAAAAACAGAAATATAGATCAATGGAACAGGATAGAAAGCCCAGAGATAAACCTATGCACATATGGTCACCTTATCTTTGATAAAGGAGGCAGGAATGTACAGTGGAGAAAGGACAGCCTCTTCAATAAGTGGTGCTGGGAAAACTGGACAGGTACATGTAAAAGTATGAGATTAGATCACTCCCTAACACCATACACAAAAATAAGCTCAAAATGGATTAAAGACCTAAATGTAAGGCCAGAAACTATCAAACTCTTAGAGGAAAACATAGGCAGAACACTCTATGACATAAATCACAGCAAGATCCTTTTTGACCCACCTCCTAGAGAAATGGAAATAAAAACAAAAATAAACAAATGGGACCTAATGAAACTTCAAAGCTTTTGCACAGCAAAGGAAACCATAAACAAGACCAAAAGACAACCCTCAGAATGGGAGAAAATATTTGCAAATGAAGCAACTGACAAAGGATTAATCTCCAAAATTTACAAGCAGCTCATGCAGCTCAATAACAAAAAAACAAACAACGCAATCCAAAAATGGGCAGAAGACCTAAATAGTCATTTCTCCAAAGAAGATATACAGACTGCCAACAAACACATGAAAGGATGCTCAACACCATTAATCATTTGAGAAATGCAAATCAAAACTACAATGAGGTATCATCTCACACCGGTCAGAATGGCCATCATCAAAAAATCTAGAAACAATAAATGCTGGAGAGGGTGTGGAGAAAAGGGAACACTCTTGTACTGCTAGTGGGAATGTGAATTAGTACAGCCACTATGTAGAACAGTATGGAGGTTCCTTAAAAAACTACAAATAGAACTACCATATGACCCAGCAATCCCACTACTGGGCATATACCCTGAGAAAACCATAATTCAAAAAGAGTCATGTACCAAAATATTCATTGCAGCTCTATTTACAATAGACAGGAGATGGAAACAACCTAAGTGTCCATCATCGGATGAATGGGTAAAGAAGATGTGGCACATATATACAATGGAATATTACTCAGCCATAAAAAGAAACGAAATTGAGTTATTTGTAGTGAGGTGGATGAACCTAGAGTCTGTCACACAGAGTGAAGTAAGTCAGAAAGAGAAAGACAAATACAGTATGCTAACACGTATATATGGAATCTAAGAAAAACAACTGTCATGAAGAACCTAGGGGTAAGATAGGAATAAAGACACAGACCTACTAGAGAATGGACTTGAGGATATGCGGAAGGGGAAGGGTAAGCTGGGCCAAAGTGAGAGAGTGGCACTACCAAAATGTAAAATAGATAGCTAGTGGGAAGCAGCCGCATGGCACAGGGCGATCAGCTCGGTGCTTTGTGACCTCCTATAGGGGTGGGATAGGGAGGCTGGGAGGGAGGGAGACGCAAGAGGGAAGCGATATGGGAACATATGTATATATATAACTGATTGACTTTGTTATAAAGCAGAAACTAACACACCATTGTAAAGCAATTATACTCCAATAAAGATGTAAAAAAAAACCAACAGGAAATTGATTTAGCCTCTCTTAGATTAATTTGGACATTAAAAAACTGTTCACTAAGGGTTGGGAAATCAGAAAGTAAAATGTGGAAAATGTGCTTACTTTTTGTACAGGGACTGCTGTTGTACTCTGATATCTGCTCTTCCCTTCTTATATAGTAATAAAATCCCCTATTTTTAAGCTGGGCACAGGGCCCTCCAAAATATTTCTCAGTTAGGACTGACTATGTTACTAAATTCTGGCCAAATCCATGTCAAGGGAAGAGTCTTTGAAGTGTCAGAGAGAAGTCCCTTCTTCCCCCTTTCCTCCTTCCTGCTGACTGGAATGTGAATATGATAGCTTGAACTCAAGCAGCCATCTTGGGCCATGAGGTGGGAGCCACAGGTTGAGGATGTGGAGCAATAAGATAGAAGGAGCCTGGGTTCCAGATGATTGTGGAGCTGCCACACCACTCCTGATTACTTATCTCAAAACGTTGTTTATATAAGAAAAATAAACTTCTATCTTGTTTAAGCTAAAAAAAAAAAAGAGTGGATATATGTATATGTATAACTGATTCACTTTGCTGTACAGCAGAAACTAACACAACATTGTATATCAACTATACTCCAATAAAAATTAAAAAAAAAAAAGAAACCCAGGTTCAGATAACTTAGTGAGTGAACTATTAAGAAGCACTTTATTAAGATATTAAATGCCCATATGAAACTCTGCCCTCATTTCTATACCTCTAAGTATTTTAAACTCAAAGTATCACTTGAGGCAAGGTTTTCTTGGTGCAGCGGTTATATAAACATCTGGAATTTCAAAGTACCGCAAAGGACTTCATAATCTACACAAAATGGCAAGTTGGATGTTGATACCCCCATCCACCCTCCACCACCAGAAACCTGAGAAAGGGTAACAGATCCCACAACCAAATGCAGCTTTTTTCTATATGAGGCATACTTTTGCAAGTATTTGACAAATATTTATTAGCTACTTATTATACAAGGAATTGTAGAGGTGTTATATGGATTCAAATATAGTTGTCCTTGCCTTCGAAGACAAACAACTAATGTAAATACATATATGATGAATGAAATACATGGTTTTACTAAAGAATAGAAGACAATACATTTCTTAGAGGAATGAACAATAAAAGCTTGATGAGTGAGGAAGCATTTGCACTAGGTGGGATTGTACAGAATTTCCACAGATATTAGAATAAGTAAAGGTAAAAGGCAATAGATTATAAGACAGCCAGGTCTGTCTGGCTTTTAGCCCTGTTGTTGGTTCAGTTTTATCTCTGCGGCCCCAGGACCTAGAAAAGTACCTGGCACACAGTGGTTTCTCAAGAATACTTCATGAATGAATTAATGAATATATATCTTACAAATTAACAAATATTGAACAGTAACTTATATATGATATACATTAATTCTCAAAGCTGATGAAACATTTTTTAGAAACAGAGATGATATATTACCCTTAAAAGAATAATTTTAATGGGACCAAGGGACATATCTGATAGGGCAAAGTCACTAAAAAGATGTAAAGGAGCAACAATAATGTTCATTTTGGACTATGTACATAATTAACTAATTATATTATTGACTAAACAAAAACATTTGTAGTAAAAATTGCTTCTAGCTTGAATCAACTGTCTTCTTTATATCCTACTCTCTACCCTCTAGTGTCTCTTTTACTACCATTGCACTAAAGAGAAAAATTGAAAATGGCTTAAAGAGCTGTTTTCCTTCTCAAAACCCTAAAATAGGCTTTTTTTTTCATTTACTAGCAATAGCTATTTTCAATCTAATTCAAATTTCAAAATCAAGCATGCAGGCTAAAGAAATTAATTTCTGGTTAAGTCAGAGAGAAATGAAATACATTGATAACTTTTTTAAAAAGTACGTTGTCTATGAGCACAACTCTGAATACCAATACCTAGGACAAAAAGGATTCAGAGCAGTCCTTTCCTATTTACAAGTTTCAGGATTAAGTAAATTGTGAGACTTTAAGTAAAAGGAAGGGGGAAATATGAAAGAGTTTTCCACTTGAATATTTTAAATGCAAGATCAAAAAAAATTACCATGAAAGAACGAAAAATTATTTTGTTTTACTTTTCTGCTTTTCTATGGAACTCTGGGAAGACATAGAGTAAGGAAGATAAAGTTATTTATCTAAGTATTTATTTAAGTATTTTAAATGGTCACAAGTTTGCCTCCATAGCACAACTGAAGAGAAATGTGTGTAATACAGCAAAATGGGGAGGAAGGGGTATTTGGGTTTTTTCCCTACAGACTAACACTTAAAGACATAAGAGTTCAGTGATAGGATATGCTGAACATTCTCGTCAGCACTTGAAAACTACACTCACCTCCTAATCCTCCAAGTAACACATTTCAACAGCCACTTTCAACTCAGAATCACTCAGTACATATCCTTTGCCCAAACACATGGCTGTCAGCCATTTATTGGCTCTCTTAACCCCTTGTTCTCTATCATCATTTTTTTTTTAAGTTGTGTAACTATGTCCATTCACTTGCTTTACCAATATAAACAGACTGAATCAAAAACACACAAGAGATTACTTAAAAGTCTTCCTCAAGCATGTCAGAGATTTTGCTGTTGTAATCTATATTCAGAATGGTTTGTATTACAGAACAGGCCATACAATGTAAAACAAAATCAAAAACAAACAAACCACCACCACCCCAGGGCTAAATCACAGTGTGACTGGGCAAGTTACCTTCTTCTTTAGTCTCAGTGTCCTTATCAGCACAATGGGAATAATTACAGAAGAATTAAATGAAATAGTACTCTAAAGTACTAAGAATTAAATGAAATAGTACTCTAAAGGTCTTGTTAACTACCAATCTTACTATATCATTTCATTAGGAGAGGTATGGTTAAGGGGGGTTTAATAATAGGCTTTGAGGACAGCTGACTAAAGGGTAATAGGATGGTTCTGATCTTTCCTGAAAAAAAAGGAAGAGCAGCTACAGTCTCATCCCTTATTTCTCCCTGGGCAAACAAATCAAGTATTGTGTATACATGATAATAATCAAGTAAGTTATAATAACAATAATATCAGAACTATAAAGGATCCAATAACAATGATATCAAAACTATAAAATATATATAAAGTGTTAAGAATCTCTGATAAAATAGAGTATCTATGAAACAGAGCGTTTAAAAGTAGTGTCCCATTCATGGGTTAGTACATCAACATTCAACATACTGTTTTGTTCTATTGATCCCTGCAGTAGTTCCAGAACATATGAATTAATATACTGGATTACAAAATCAAAAGTATTTTTTTACACAGTGATTTCACACTCTAAGCCATATAACTTTGCTCAACTTAGATTTTATATCCTAAAGTATTTTAGTGGATTTTCACAAACTTTATGTTTGTGCTTAATGAGATGTCTTCCTTCATTCTGTCCTTCTGCAAAAGTAACGTCAACACAATTGGAAGGATTCAAAGAAGAAATAAAGCATTTGTTTCCTAACTGCACCACTTTCAAGAAGGCTGAAACTGAGACATACTGGTCTCCACCTTTTTTTTTTTGAGCAGGTAAGGAATTGGTTAGGAAAGTAAATATTCTAGTGCATAACTGTCATATGTGTGAGGACTATTTTATAATGTTAAGAAATAAGGAAAACTTTCAAGAAAAAACATATATAAAAAGAGTTAGCTATATGCACAGCTATGTTTTTGGACCTGCACTTGGAATTTATTATCAGAATTTTTATTTTAAGCTATAGTATTTATAAAATATTAACATTTATAAAATATTTATCAAAAATCAATTTTAAACTTATCTTCTTATATTAACATCAACAAAATATTTATCATATACTAATTTAAAAATCTATCTTGTTATTAGTCAAACAAGGCTAACAAAATGAGGGTCAGGACTAAGAATTCCACAAACCTCAGCTTTCCACAGAAAAAGCACTTTAAAGTTCCCTGTGGGGAGAATGTAAGAAGTAGTAAAAGAAGTATTCCAACTGATCTTAATTGGAATAATTTCAAAAGGACTCCCAAATTATTTGGACTTTATAGACCATGAAACACCCTGATAGCCTTACATTGTTATAAATTGCTATACCTCTAAAAATAACGCACATTAAGGTCCTTACTGCACATTAAGGACCCAAATGTATAGAACAATGAATACTGAAATATTCCATCATTTAGAACTATGATTATATAATAAATCCTATAACTTATAAAACTGGAACTTACCTTAAAAAGTGTCACAGTGATTTCAATGTTTTCAGGAACAGGCCACACTACAACACCACGGTATGGATTTTTTATTCCAGGCTGCCAGCTATGAGCCTACCAGAATAAAAATAATGGCTTCAATTTGAAGTACAGGAAATGCAATGTTAATAATTTATAAAAATATATTGACCCTATTTAACTATCCATTAGATCTCCCTAAAACAAAAATGATTAGTCAAATAAAACTTTTCAAGCATTAAACTTGGGCTATGACGGTTGTATCACATGGTAGCTACAGATTACTATCTGTAAACAAACCTTTACCCTCTCCCACGCACGCGCGCACACACACACACACACACACGAAGATGCAAAAATGAGGTGCCTCATATTTTCAAAAGCTATTTAGGATTGAATAAAAACCTTATTAGGAGAAACATTTTTGAAATTACTTTGTTATTTAGGAACTTAAGGGCAAATTCATTCTTTAAAAGGAAAAATTAATTGTATAGTCTGCATTTAAGATCATTTCCCACTAAACCATAATGTTTATTTGGGTCAAGTAAAGAAGAAAGCAGTTTGTACAGTTAATGTTTCTAGTGCCTATAATTTTAAAGACTTTTTTCCTTGTAAATATTGATTATCAAGGTTCCCTAAGGAACCCCCTGAAATGTGGGGTCACCACTCTAGGTCTTCCGTTGTGGTGGCGTTTCCAGTCAAAGCTAATGCATAATGGTATGCCAGGACAGCTCAACTAAATCTTCATCTCTCTGGGCTTCAGAACTGGTCCGTGGACATGCTATGAAGGTGGTAATAAAAGCTGACACTTAAGAAGTACTTTCTATATGTCAGTGCATATTTGGAATTTACTTATGTTTAACTCATTCAATCTGCATAAGAATCCTATGAGGTAGCTACTATTCATTCATTCATTCACTCATTCACTCACTCAATTGATACTATCTGCCAAGCATTGTCTAGGAACTGTAGTTAAAAAAAAAAAAAAAAACTGCCTTAGTGGAGTTTTCAGAATAGTAGGAAGAGACAGACAAACAAAATAATTAAGTAAAACAGACAGCATGTTAGGTAGAGAGAAACGCTGTGGAGAAAAATGAAAGTAGGGAAGAAGGATGGAAGGGGCAAGAGAAAGTAACAATTTTCAACAGGTTAATCAGAGAGAAGTGTCAATGAGCAGGTGACGAGAGAAGACCGTAAGGAATTGAATCAGATATTTTAAAACATGGAAAGAGCTTTCTAGGGAGATGGACCAGCAACTGGAAAGGTGCTGAGGCAGTTAGATAACAACAATGTCAATGTGGCTGGAGCAGAGTGGTCAAAGAGAAGAGCAGCAGGAGATAAGACTAGAGAAATCACAGAGGGCCCAATCATATGAAGCTCTGGCAGCCCATTCCAAAGATTTTGGTTTGTAATTTGAGTGAGATGGGAAGCCACTGGAGGATTTTAAGCAGAGGAATGATGAAGTTATGTTTTTTGACTCTAGCAAATGTATTTAGAATAGGCTTCAGATGTAAGAGAGGAAACAGGGAGACCAGTAAGCTACTGCAATAATTCTTTGGAGAGCTAATGGTGACTTGGCTTGGGGTGGTACAAACTAGTCAGATTCCATATATTTTTTCATAGTTTCAAGATAGAATCAATAAGGTTTTCTGTCTGATTGTATGAAAGAAAGTAGCCAAGGCTGATTCTAAGGCTTTCGCCCTTGAGCAAGTACATAAAAGGAATTGCTATTAACAGATATGAGGCAAAACTGCTGAAGGATCAAGTTTGGAAAATAAGATTAGGAACTCAGTTTTATACACATTAAATCTAAGTTGCCTTTTAGATATTCAAGTGTAGGTGTTTAAATAGGCAGCTGGATGTATGTGCCGGGAGTTATAAATTTGGGAATCATCAGCGTGCAGGTGATACTTAAAACTTGGATGTGATCCCAAGGGAGTGAGGAGAGAGAGAAAGAGAGAGAGGGAGAGGGAGGGGGAAAGAGAGAGAGAGAGAGAGATAAACGCTCAGGAACTGAACCTTGGAGCACAACAATAACAGGTCCAGGAAATGAGGAGGAATCAGCAAAGAAGGGTCAGTAAAGCAGAAGGAAAAGCAGAGGCATGTGGTATTCTGAAACTCTAGAGGAGAAAATGTTTTAAGGAGAAAGGAACAACCATCTGTCCCAAATCTTGGTGACAGGTCATATAGGATGAGGTCTGGAAAATGACCCCTCGATTTAACAAAGCAGAAGCCATTACTGACCTCACAAGAGCAGTTTCAGTGGAGTGACAAGGGTAAACACCTGACTGGATTAGCATGGATTCAAGAAAGAACAGGAAGAAAGAAACTAGCAAGTACATTCAACTCCTCTGAGGTGTTTTGCTGAAAGAGAAAGGGAGAAATAGGTTGGTGCTAGTGGGAGAAATAGTGTCAGAAGAGAATTTTTTAAGTAAGAGAAAAATATTTTTAGGCTGATGAGAAATATCCAGTTAAGAGGGAAAATTTAATGATGCAGAAGAGAAATAATTTCTAGAGTAATGTCCTTAACAGTACAAAAGGAGACAGATTGGCCTTTGCTCGGAGCACAGACGATTCTTCCATAATAATAGGAAAGGAGCTAAAGTATATGAGTGCAGGTGCATGTCAGGGAGCAGATTTAACACATGAAGAAACTGAGGCACAGACTGGCCCAGGATCACACAGCAAGTAAGTGGCAAAAGTTGGATTTGAACCCAGGAAGTGGAACTGAGAAGGGATCAAGATCATGGAAACTTATGTCCGTGCAAATCTTATCATATCTTGTTAGTTAAAATACCAGCAGAATATTGTAAGTTAACTATACTTCAATAAAAGATAAAATACCAGCACAAGATATAGGTTTAGCAGCACTAAACTACTCCCACTCCAGCTAAATTGTCAATAACTCCCTCTCTATTCTCTCTTCATTGCCCCCAGATCACAAAACTTCAGGTGAGGAAAGGGAAGTAGTGACTCACAAGAGACTTAGCACACCACAGCCAAAGGTAAAGAACTGAGTTTTGCTGATTAAAAAACATCTCCAGGGATTCCTCTATTCCCCTGCCTATTTCTATGCCTGTTGACAGTCCTAGAACAAAAACTCCACAAAGTAAACAATATCCATTCTGAAAAGTAAATTGCTGCCCATCTTAGAAAATCTTTTATCAAAACTCTACACAGTCTACATATTTAATTCTTAAGATTTATGACAACTCTAATTCTCATGTACTGTCATGGTAGATCAAGCAATTTCTCTGGTCTCTTCAAACTTCCCATAATTATATTTTCATAGTCGCCCGATACATTAAAAAAAAAAGACCATAATAACTGAACTTTATTTATTAGCCACGGCAGAAAAGATAGAGTTTTTGTAAAATTTGGAATGAAAAAAAAGACCATCAAAGAATTTTAGGCCTGAAAATATCTTTAGGAGATCTAAACCAGGTCCAGATAAGGAAACTGAAGCAATTAAAGAGTAAATGGCTTGCCTGAAGCCATACTAATAATCAGTAGGAGAACCAACTCCATGATTTTCAAGTTCAGAGTTCTTAACCCAACCGACATCATAGCAAACTCTATTTCTGATTCACACAGTATTCAAGAAAATAGTCTTCTATCCCTAAGGTCTTAACATTTACGTATATGACACAGAGGTCAAGAGTGGGAAAAGCAGGGAATGTGGAGACCAACTAACAACTGGGCAGGGTTAGAAGATGGTGATACCATGTAATTTCCTCAGGTATCCTAATGCTGCTCCTCTAAATGACCTCTTTAAATTTTCAATCTTGGATCAGGGAATGGTAATTAGACCAATAAACAAACAAAAATACAACTGCTTAATGAATTAAAATATTTTTTTTCTTTTTTTTTTTGCAGTACGCGGGTCTCTCACTGTTGTGGCCTCTCCCGTTGCGGAGCACAGGCTCTGGACGCGCAGGCTCAGTGGCCATGGCTCATGGGCCCAGCCGCTCCACGGCATGTGGGATCTTCCCGAACCGGGGCATGAACCCGTGTCCCCTGCATCAGGAGGCGGACTCTCAACCACTGCGCCACCAGGGAAGCCCTCTTTCTTTTTTCTAGTAAAAAGAGATGGAAAGGTGCTAGTTCCCAAGCTGCTAGTATGCTGCCATTTTCTGACCATTCTATCCAGCAACCCTTCCCAGCAAGAGAAAAGGTCAAACTAAGACAGAGCTCTGGCTTTCTGATAGTCTTTTTAGGGACTGTACACCTAGCTAAGTTAGGACAGTGTAACAATACCAATTAGTCCAGCTGAGTATCTGGCAATGCCAGCTTTATAATGTTAGCTAATTATTATATACTAGGCAGAATCAGTAAATTTTGCTGGAGAGGAAACTATGGATGTACATAGCAGCAAACCTGAAGGAAAAAAAAAAGTGTTCCTAGTCAGAAGAGCTTACTACAACTTCTACCTCAAACAGAATTAAAGAACCTGAAGCTAGAAAAAGAATGAAAAGTCTAATACAGGTAACTAAAAATAGCTGCAGTATTAAACATCTAACTGTACAAATCAACTGAGACAGGAATTTAGGTTCTTAAGAACTTTATTTTTTAAAAAGCACCTCATACTGGCACTCATCAGCACTACAAGAACCCTGATCAGTTTTTATTCAGAGTAACAGAAAGGATTTCCCTAGAAAATAATTTGGTACAAAACACATACAGCTATTTAGCTAGCTCCTTAGTAGAGTCAGGAAAGGCAGGTTATTTAATCATTTGCCAGCATCCTAGTACAGTTAATGACAGAAAGGATGAAGCCACATTATCCAGTTCCATTCATATTTTTTTTTCACTTTTTAATCATATCACAGATCCTTTAGCAAAGGCAGACCTAAGGAAAAGGTAACATTTCTCAATTTTGAGTAATGACTCTATAAAATGCCTTATTTTCAAATTATTTCATATCATATCTTACCTAAAAGACTTGTACCTAATATGGAACTAAACACAGAATAAATATTCACTTGTTACTTCTGATTCCTACAAAATCAAAATATTTCACTGAAAATTTATAACTGTCAATTTAGTTTTTAAATTGATGATTTTCAATTTATAAAACTGCATCTACCCATAGGTTTAAGATGTCACACATAAATTTACCTTAGAGTTGTCCATATCATGGTCATAAGTCAAAGCTCTACAACTATACCCACCCCTTCATGATACCACAGCACATTGATAAAGGCTATAGTACAACCACAGAGCAGGGAAGTAGAGGTGGTAATGCCATCCAAAAGCTGGTGAGGACTTTCAAGCTCTTGTTTCCCTTTGGAACTCTCCCATCTCTCTGTGAGTTTAAATTTACAAAACTAGATTTAAGGCAACAGACTACTCTGCCATAATTCTTCTTGACTATCACAATCTCCCTGCTTCCTATTGTCAAACACTGTACTGAAAAATAATTTATTTAAGCATATACAAATCAACTACAGCCTGAAAAAATCTCTGTTATAAATGCCATGACTTGAGGATAAGAGGCGGGGAAGCTGCATATTGGGATAATTACTCATAGTTATTATTTTCTCGATAAAAAAGGATTCAGCAATGAGTTCTTTATATATTTAACTAGAAAAATAGACATGTACCCAAAGAAAGTGAGCAATAAATTGAAAACTAAACTTTAAATTAAATAAGGCAATGTGCCTTATTATTTTACTGTCTAATCTGTTATCTGGGTGTCAGTTATAAATTTCAATCCACCAATATAAAAAAGGTAGATAATCAACTATACTTCAATAAAATAATTTAAAACGGCAGATATACTCAGAATCAGGCAAGATAAATAATAACTTATACAGATAACCAAAGAAAATTAATTACTGCATAGTTCAAACTCTTTCCAGAAACACAGTTAAAAGTAAAAACTAGACTATTTTCTGGCCAATGGTTGCAGAAATCTGCTTTCCCCCTAAGTGATTTCAAAGGGACTTAGCAAGCAAATAATATTTCAAAGGAAAAATGTCAGAAAACAGAAGAGTCTTTCAGAAGAAAACAATGGTTCTAGTCTGTGGATTTAATATAACTGATAGCTAATTTTTAAAAAATAATAGCTGGGGACAATTTTATTTTTTTTTTAATTCCAAAATGCCATGGATCTCAAGCTTCTCAAGATTAAAAAAAAAGTTATTTGTTTAATTTTCACAATAATATCATTAGCATTTCTTTCATAGCTTCTGGAACTGATTTTTACATCCTTATTTAGCTGTTGTGAACAATTTACAGAACAGCATTTCACATATACATGAACATATTATGTATATGCTATAATAAACAACACACTGTAACTTCTCATAAACTTTTCAAAAGTACACCTATAATGTTTCAAGAGAAAATACAATGATTCTAAAATATCCAGAAGGGATCTGAAATATTAAGAGCATCACAACTGGAAAATTAGTCCAATAAGAAATAGTTCCTTCTAGAAAATATTATATTTTGAGAAAAATCAACCTGTAGCCTATGTTTGTATTTCACCATCTGGATTCAATCAATATTTGATACAATATAAAATAGAATCTGGACCTAAAATTTATTTGACTGACTTTCAAAAATGTAATTAAATTAAAAGTAGACTTAATTTCAAATATGGGTATTCTGAATTGACCTTTAATCTAAAGTATTTCATTATGTTTCATAATGTTTTAAGAAAACAGTATCTAGTTTCTAAAAGAGGGACATCACTTTTTGTTGATAGCTAAAAACATTTAGGGTCGATTTCTAATGTTTATAGTTATATTCAGATTCTTCTATCACACTTAGTGGATGGCCTAATATTGTTCCTTTTCACAAAAGCTTAAGACCCACTGAGCAAAACTGACAGACGACCCTAAGTCTCTTTTTAGAACCCCTTCTCATAAATAGATAAGAAAATATTACATGTCCAAAATATAATGCCCCCAAACTACAAATGTATGCTTTGAAGAAAATGCTATTCATGAGGTGAAGCAACTGGACCTTTCCTATATTGCTGGTGGGGGTATATTAAAAGTTCAAAATGTATGTACCCTATTACCCATTGATTCCATTCCAAGTTATTCGTCCAAGAGAAAACATTTGTCCCCCAAAATACTTGAACAGTAATGTTTATGACAGATTTATTCACAATAGTTGAACACTCAGAATATTCACTGGAAACAAATCAAATGTTCATCAACAGATGTATAAAAAATCACACTGCAGTATATGTGCATGATGGAATACTGCTCAGCAATGAAAAAAGTTAAACTACCAACATTCACAATACCATGAATAAATCTCGAAAACATGCTGTACAAAAGAAACCAGACATAAAATAGTACTTTTGTATGATTCTATTTATGTGAAATTTAAGAACAGGCAAAAATAGCCTACGGTGATAGAAAAATCAGAATAGTAGTTGCCTCTAAGGATTGGGAATTGACTGGAAGAGGACTCAAAGGAAAAAGGTGATGAAAATTGTCTATATCTTGATAGCAGTGGTAATTATACAACTATATATTGATCAAAACTCATAAAATTGTGTACTTAAGATCTGTGACTTATACCATATATAAATTTTAATTCAATAAAAATAAAATTTAAAAAGATGCCCTTAAAAAATTTTTAATTCTGAAATTTAATTAAATTAAAATTTAATTTCAGTTAAAATGAATAAATTTTTCTTTACGTAAGTCTACTTACGGAAAAACCAACATTCAATAAACATGCTTGTAGTTATCGTGTGCTTATAAAAATATACTCATACTTACTTGTCTATAGATTGGAATTTTTAAAATACTTAAAATTGTTACTGAACATTTTAAAATTCTGTTCTCGGCTTCCCTGGTGGCGCAGTGGCTAAGAATCCACCTGCCAACGTAGGGGACAGGGGTTTGAGCCCTGGTCTGGGAAGATCCCATGAAGTTGCCGCAGAGCAACTAAGTCTGTGAGCCACAACTACTGAGCCTGTGCTCTAGAGCCTGCGAGCCACAACTACTGAGCCCATGTGCCGCAACTACTGAAGCCCGTGCACCTAGAACCTGTGCTCTGCCACAAGAGAAGCCACCACAATGAGAAGTCCATGCACCGCAACGAAGAGTAGCCCCCGCTCGCCGCACCTAGAGAAAGCCCACGTGCAGCAACGAAGATCCAACACAGCCAAAAAATTTTTTAAAAAATTATAAATAAATAAATAAAATTCTGTTCCACTCCTCACGAAGCCATAAGAACAAAAAATTAAAACCTTTGAAAAATCCAACTCCTCTTCAGTAACCCAGCAATGGACTCAGATAACTCATCATTCCTTATGTGTGTCCTAACTTCATCCTCTTGGAATCTGAATAAAGTAATCCTAGGTATAATTTTGTAAGTGATATTTATTTAATCATTATTTCATGATATCCTAGCACAGAGGAGTTAAATAACTATTATGTTATTCAAGGCTACCAAATCCAAAATCAAAACTCAGGTAACTGGCTCCTGCTTTAGGAACTGCAGTAACAAGATTACATACAGCGCCTGATCAATCATTTTAGTACATTAGATAATAAGAAATAACCTAAAATATCAAGTAATATTTTAAAACATTCTTCACTGGGACCAGAGAGGCTTAATAATTTGACCAAAAGTCAAATTCAATATTTGCGTAAGAAATTTAGCAAACAGACAAACCTTGGAAGACTTCCTTCGGCTTCTTCTCGTCCAAACTACCACCAGTTTATCTGGTTGCCTGCCAAACAAGAAAAAGATTACGTATAATTTATCTTAAATCAAATAATAAAATTTAGTTCTGGCGCCTTTAAAAGAACAAAAAATCATCTGCTTTAGATTACATAGAACCGTTGCACTTACAATAAAGCTCTATAAATTATTCATATATAGTAGATGTTGAATACAGATATGATCTAATTTAAATGACTAATATTTCATCCACATGTTTTTCTAAAAATACTTTACCAAGTAAATTCATTGGGACAAACCAAGTAAAATTAAATACTTAGACTATTTTAAAAAGAAAAGCAGGGGCTTCCCTGGTGGCGCAGTGGTTGAGAGTCCGCCTGCCGATGCAGGGGACACAGGTTCGTGCCCTGGTCCGGGAAGATCCCATATGCCGCGGAGCGGCTGGGCCCGTGAGCCATGGCCGCTGAACCTGCACGTCTGGAGCCTGTGCTCCGCAACGGGAGAAGCCACAGCAGTGAGGCCCGCGTACCGCAAAAGAAAAAAAAAAAAAATCTCCTTTAAAACAATACTATATTTCTAACACATTATCCACTTTAATTTAGAGAAAATAAGCATAAAAACGATACTTCCAAAGTAATTTAAATCTGTGGTTTACACTACTCTTGCATCTCTGTATCTTATGACCAATGCTTATGGTTTTCAAAAACTTTTTATAATCAATCATCTCAACTATCTTCATAAAAACAATATAATACCAAAAAATAGGCAAGGTACATTCTGGCAAAGTTACATAACTCATCGAAAGTTCTGGCAAAACCAAGACCAAATGAAATACAGGTCTTCTAATTCTCATACCTCTCTTCTTTATATTCTGCCAACATAAAGTTAAAAACAAAACACACTCACATTTTCAGATAATACAACTAAGTTCTCTTTAATGCTTAGGGAAAACAGAAAAACTATGATTATCAGTTCTTTTACTTAGATTTTTATTTTTAAAAATCTTAAAAGCTTTTTAACCAAGAAATGAATGATATTACTCATCTCAGTGACCTTCACCACTTTCTCTGTCTCCTTCATTTTACCCTGGTATCTTTCATTATCAGCAGATGACCTGTCCTCCTATTTAACTACCTACCTACCTACTTACCTTCCTACCTACATACATATATTATAAAAGGTCACCAGCCATAAAGTCCTGATCCAGTGATTTACCTAGAAACCTGTCCAAAGAGCAACAGTTGTCTAATGAAAAATATTACTGAGGAACTGATCCTGAATGTAGTACAGAGAAATAAAGTGGTAATATTTTTAAAGAAGGTAAGAGACATAGAAGATAGATTGAGAAGTACACACACCTAACAGAAATTCTAGGGCTTCCCTGGTGGTGCAGTGGTTAAGAATCCGCCTGCCAGTGCAGGGGACACGGGTTCAAGCCCTGGTCCGGGAAGATCCCACATGCTGCAGAGCAACTAATCTCGTGTGCCACAACTACTGAGCCTGCACTCCAGAGCCCATGTGCCACAACTACTGAAGCCCACATGCCTACAGCCCGTGCGCCGCAACAAGAGAAGCCACCGCAATGAGAAGCCTGCACACCACAATGAAAGAGTAGCCCCTGCTCGCCGCAACTAGAGAAAGCCCGCACACAGCAACAAAGACCCAAAGCAGCCAAAAATAAATAAATAAATTTATTTTGAAAAAGAAATTCTAGAAGTTTAGAATAGTGGGAATGGCAGAGGCAATACTAAGGAGAAAAGGCTAAGAATGTTCCAATAAAGATAGGAGTCCTTAGGTCGAAAATATATATTAACAAATAAACAGGATAAATAAAAAACTAATCTATGTCTAAATACCTCGCAACTACGGAACAGCAAGAATAAAGAGAAAAATCATAAGAAAAGATAGGTTACCAGCAAAGGCGTAATTATGCTGATAACAACTTCTTAGCAGCAACAGCGCCCAAAATACAATGAAGCTAATGATCTTCAAGTGCTAAGGGAAAATAGATGCCATCCTGGAGTTTCATATTGGCTAAACTACCATTTAAGAAATGGTTTCAGACATAAAAGACTAAGAATTTACAATCTATATAACCCAGCTAAATACAGGAAGGAGGAGGATGCAAGAAGCAATATAAATGTGGTAAAATGTTAATACTTGTCATTTTCAGTGATAGGACCTGAAGAAAACAAGAGTAGACAAAAAAACAAAAGTAAGGTTCCAATGAAACTATTTCATCAAGGCATCTTCTAAACAAATGCAGTGTGTTTCTGATGGTGATAGTAACCAGCATAGTATAAAAAAGAAAAATGGTGGTTCTCCACCCAAGACTAAACCAGTTCCCAAAGAGTGAAAAGCTTTGAAGACAACAATTGTAAAAACCAGTAGCTTGTTTTGGTGAATCTTTCCAGCGTGAGATGTTGGGAGCAGGAGCCAGATGCCAAAGTGCTAAATTACAGATGAAATAGAAGAAAGTTTCTATGAAACATCAGAGTGTTCATCTAAGAATCTGAACCAATGGAGAAACAAACAAAACCTTGTTCAACACACAGAGAAGTAGAACAGGACAAATGACATGAAGATGGGGAGCAGTATAGCAACATGACAACAGAGCTGGGCAGAGGGTATGATCAATGATGGCAGCTTAACAGCAGAGGGACTGCGTAGCCAACCAGTGCAAGCTACCTTATTTGAAAGCATTGGTGGCTTGCTGGAACCCTTTACCTAGATTACTACACTAACCTTTTTACTGTGTTCTCACCTCCACATTTCCAGCCCAACCTCAACCCTTAGTTATATTTCTGCAATACTTCTTTAGAAATGCTATAAAGATCTTACTGATTTTCCTTATTATCCTTACTGGGCTCTTATACTGAAGGTACTACAGACTGGCACTTGAAGGTTGAATTTCACAGATTTATTTGACCTAAACAGTATTCCATTTTAGTTTAAATTTAAACTTTAAAAAACATTTCTTACTTAAATGTCTTTAAACAAGGTCCATGCTATCCAGATTACTAGAGCCTTCAATGCTATCAACTGCTTCACACCTGACCAGCTTCACTCTTAAGATGATCTACTTAGTCCCTGTATGCATTTGACCCTGTGACACCATAGCATGCAAGATAACATCCATATTCCTGAATGTGGTTTATAAGGCACTTCACCACCTGACTCTGATCTACTTTTCTAGATGCAAAACCTACAAATATCTCAAAGGCATCTTGCTTTCCAATCAATCCCTGAACACTTATTCAATTTCTTCACATCTTTGCATGTTACAAACTTTTTTTAAAACCTCCTCTTTTCTCTCCTTTTCTACCTGATAAACTCTTAATTCATCACTTCCTCTGTGAAAACCTGACCATTTCTCATTCCATTCCCACTTCATCCCACATCCTAAACCTCAGGCAGAGTTAACTGCTCCTTCTACTGTATTTCCAGTAATACTCTAGACACCTCTTTTTTAATATCCTCTGCACCCTGTATTACATTATTTGTTATTATTTCTATCTCCTCCACTAGACTGTGCTCCCTTATCAACCATATCTTATTTATCTTTCTATTCCCAGTAACTAATAAGAATCTGGTACAAGATTGAGGCTCGATGTACATTCACTACTGAATGAACCTTAAATTTCATCCAGGAATTCCCAATTGGTTAATTATAATTGATGAGGTCCAACTAAAGCCTGTAGCTACATCATACATTCTCTCTGCAGCTTATTTGAGCTTTGCAAGCATCCTCACCTTGGCTGCACATTGGAATCTCCTGGGAAGGGAGAGTGCAAAGCAATCCCCACACCTCCCGACTTGGAACATTAGTGAGGTATTAGTTGTGATGGCAGTGAGGGTGTCTCCCCTCCATGATATTGTCCTAGTGCCACCTGCACAGTTGCCTCCACCTAACTTGGCCTCTCAGCATCTCCCTCCCCTCAACCCGTTCTGATCTTGTGTTTCAGAAAAGGGAAGCCACTTACTGTAAAAAATTAGGAAGGGTGGTCTCCTAACCTATATGCCTGAAGTTCCAAGTATGTAAATATAACATAAATTACTTATTTGAGAATGTCTCCAGAGATGAATAAACTTTTTTGTAATTCTAAGTCACGTCCAATTTTTATAATGTCTTCATTAGAAATCAGCCCACCTTTACATTATCAGGGACAAAGCAAGGCAGAATGTTCTAAAATAAAGAACTGTGCTGTTATTGTTCTCATAGAAGAACACCAAAAACCACACAACTGGTTGACCACAATTAATATTTTAAGCATCCATGCTGTACTAGAAAAGAACCATTAAATATTTACTTATGTGCTCCCAAGAGGCCAGGGATAGAGCAATTGTGAGAGTTTTATCCAACTACCAAAGAACCTATATAACTTTCTATCAAAAAAGTCAAGACAACCTGATAGAGCCCAGATTTTAGAGAGAATCTAACAATCACGTACTTAACATTTCTACCCCATTACCTAAGTAACCAGGTAGCACTACACATACAGATATATAAACATACACACATATATTTATATACAGATATTTACATATATAAACATTTTATATACATACACATAAAATGTACACAGACACACTGCCTGAGTTCCACTGGAAAATTTGTAGTTTTTTGGTGGGCTTATGCAGCAGAGGAAACTTTACAGTTAAAAATAAGGGACTTAAAAAAAATAAATAAATAAATAAAATAAGGGACTTCCCTGGCAGTCCAGTGGTTGAGACTCCACGCTTCCACTGCAGGGGGCATGGGTTTGATCCCTGGTGGGGGAATTAAGATCCCACATGCCGGGCAGTGCGGCCAAAACATGAATGAATGAATGAATAAAATAAAAATCGACCTTCTATCCTACCCTCAGAGTCCTTAAAAGGCAACAAGTTGAATCTGAAGGTGGCAAGACTTATCTCACGCTATAGTCCTGATGCTAAATTCTGTAGAGGAGGAAGGACAGGAGGAAAATGGAAGTGGAAGGAGGAAAAGATATGAGAGCTACAATGAACCAGCTTATAAAGCAATAAACTGTATCTTTCTTTTGTCTGCAACTAAGTTTTGGGCCCTTCTCTTTGTCACTAGTGATCTACTGTGATCAAAGTAAATTTAAAGAAAAACATTTCTGGCTTAAATTTAGATTCCCTTACTCTTTCCTACTCCTGCATGTATGTCACTTGTGTGAGGTGAGACACAAAGCCATGAGAAAAATTCCAAAACCATCATGTGAAAACCAGCCTCATCACTCTCCAGAATCATAATAAGCATTCAACAAATATTTTATTGAATGCCTATTACATTCCTGGCACTGTGGTGAGCCATGGAGATGAAAAGTCAAAAGAAGACAAGCCTTGATCCTCTGGAAGTTTACATTCTAGTGGAGACATAAACAATTAAACCAACTACCCAACTCCAGGCACAACCTGTGATAACTGTGGTTACTATTAGGAAATGAAATTACATGTCATTTAAAGAATATACTTTTCTGTATTTTCTACAATGAATTCATATTACTTTATGGTGGGGAATTATTTAAATGTGGAGGGGGAGTTATTTAAAATAAAATAGCACTTTTAAGTTTGGAATTACATATGAACAGACAGAATTAAACAATTAAATTTTAAAATTTCATTGTATTTATTTTTTTATTTTTAAACTTTTTATTTTATATTGGAGTATAGCCAATTAACAATGTTGTGATAGTTTCAGGTGCACAGCAAAGAGACTCAGCCATAGATATACATGTATCCATTCTCCCCCAGACTCCCCTCCCATCCAGGCTGCCACATAACACTCAGCAAAGTTCCCTGTACTATACAGTAGGTCCTTGTTGGTTATCCTTTTTAAATATAGTAGTGTGTACATGTCAGTCCCAAACTCCCTAACTATCCCTTCCCTCCATCTTTCTCACACTGGTAACCATAAGTTCATACTCTAAGTCTGTGAGTCCATTTCTGTTTTGTAAATACATTCATTTGTATAATTTCTTTTTAGATTCCGCATATAAGCGATATCATAGGACATTTCTCTTTTTCTGTCTAACTGACTTCACTCAGTATGACAATCTCTAGGTCCACCCATGTTGCTGCATTATTTCATTCTTTTTTATGACTGAGTAATATTCCATTGTATAATATATGTACCACATCTTCTTTATCCCTTCCTCTGCTGATGGACATTTAGGTTGCTTCCATGTCTTGGCTATTGTAAACAGTGCTGCAATGAACACTGGGGTGCATGTATCCTTTTGGACCATGTTCTCTGGATATATGCCCAGAAGTGGGATTGCAGGGTCATATGGTAGCTCTATTTTTAGTTCTGTTCTCCACAGTGGCTGTATCAATTTACATTTCCACCAACAGTGTAGGAGGGTTCCCTTCTCTCCACACCTTCTCCAGCATTTATTGTTTGTGGATTTTTTTGATGATAGCCATTTTGACTGGTATAAGGTGATACCTCATTGTAGTTTTGATTTGTGTTTCTCTAATCATTAGCGAAAAATTGCATTGAATTTAAAGACCTCTCAGCTGAATTAATCTGTTTTCTAAGTCAATAGAAGTGGAAGAGGTGTACTCTTTGTCTTAAGTTAACATAAATGTTCCCTAAGGTCTGAGCTGGCCATAGACAAAATTTTGAAAGAGGCCCCACTTGACTCTGCAGCCCTCCTTTACCTGCAGCCCCTCCAATGTCTGGGGCATTCTTCCTTGGGCCTGCAAAGTCAGTATGGCACTCCATTACAGGACCCAACAATAACAATATGACAAATGCTTTTCAGATCACTAATTCTCTTCTATATCAATTAAAATCCCCCTTTCTCCAGGGTAAGTATCTTAGGAAGGTAGTCAAAGGAAAGAAAACTGGGGAAACAATTTGTATTAATTTAGGAGATATGAATTTGTAAAAGAAGGCTCCTCAAAGATGACATAGTACAGAGGAGAGATTACTAGACTGGAGGTTGGGAAACTTGTTTTTCCTAGTTCTGGCACGTAGTGACCTTAGGAATGCCTCTCCATATCTCTGAGCCTATTCCCTAATTTATCAAATGAAGAGATTGTACTAAGACCTCAGCTAGTTCTAAAACTATGATTCAGTGACCATATGATTAAATGACTCAAATTGGTTAAATATTTTGTGGTTTAAAATGAAATGAGAAATTAAAGAACAGGGTAAAGAATTTGTGGCACAGAGTGCTTTGCCTCCTGTTTTCTGACAACCTAGAGGTAGTTAATAGTACCACCTTTGAATAATATTATGAAAGGGGAAGTAGTATCTTTTAGCAGAGAAGTAAATGGACCACCGAAGATTCAGGCTCCCTGTCCAAAGCACAATGTTAAACCTGGGAGATGTTGCAGGAAGCCCCTTGCCCCCAACCACCACCACCACTCCCAGCATGCTGACACTGCGACGGAACAACATGATACCTCTCACCAGTGGTGTCACTTCTGGAGGAGAGTGGATAATAAATGAGTATGCCTTCTCCACACCAGCTGAATGGAGAGGATTCCAGAATGCAAAGAGGGCAGAGTCATAAGATAAAAGGTGTATGGGCTCCTGAATGACCACGTGGAAGTCCAGTCAACCTCTCTAGACTGAAAAGTGAGCAAGAAATGGACTTTTATTGGGTCAAACCACTTTGATCTTGGGGTGTGTCTGCTACAGTAACTCCTCAACATATAGAAAATTCAAAAGACACACATACATAACAATAAAGCAGTTGCTGTCTTGTAGAAGCTTACACTGCAAAGTGCTGAGACCAAATTTAACCTTTTTATGTCCTACTGGTTTTCACATATATGAAATTGATGTTTCCGAAGATAAAAGACAACTATACCTCAGAACTTAGTAATTAATATTTATGCCTTTGAGCTTTTCCTAAATTATAAATAAGAAATCATAAGCCTTTAGAACACAAAAAGTACAGCATATTCCTCTCACCAAAGAATACAGGAGGGGCTTCCCTGGTGGCGCAGTGGTTGAGAGTCTGCCTGCCGATGCAGGGGACACGGGTTCGTGCCCCGGTCCAGGAAGATCCCACATGCCGCAGAGCGGCTAGGCCCGTGAGCCATGGCCGCTGAGCTTGAGCGTCCGGAGCCTGTGCTCCGCAACGGGAGAGGCCACAACAGTGAGAGGCCCGTGTACCGCAAAAAAAAAAAAAAAAAGAATACAGGATATGCTTACAATGAGGAAAAGAAAAGCTCATAATATTAACCCTGATGTTAATGTGAATAGGTACTTCACTAAATAACAAGGTTATTCCTTTTAGGGGAAAGGGCTCTTAGCCATAACTGAACATTTCATGGTGGGATGTTGTGAATATTGAAACGAAAGGGGGAAAATTGTCTTATCACAAAAATACTCTAACTTAACTATTTCTCAAGTAATTATTTTTATCCTTCAGTAGGTACACCTGCCTCCTATTGTACTATCACTGCTTGTAGCTCCAGTTAATTATACTCCTTTATGCTTACTTCACAAGAGTTATTTAGCAAGCTGTAATAATTAATTCAATAGGAAAAAAAAATTCTACAAGACAAAGTACACATACACAGTATATATTCCTTTTCTGTAAAAATGAAAGGACAGTTTTAATAATAAGAGATGTAAATCTTTGTCACTCAAATAAAAATATTTTTTAAAAATTATATTTTGCCTCTTCCTACCATCTTTAAAATATTTTCATAGAGTGATTGCTTTTGGTTAAAAATGTTTAACTGGTGACACATATGGACTTACACTGACAGGGATTCTAATAGCTCTGTATTTAGGAACAGCACCATTCAAACTGAGGAAGTGCAGTTTGACAAACTTGAGCTAAGTAAACTTCCTGAGAGGCCATCAAAAAATACACACACATGTATATATAATTTTTTTGCTATACTATTAAACAGTATAAAGGGTTTTTAATTTCTAATATAAAGATATTTGAGAGAAATAGTGTTATAATCAATCACTGCTGTATCATGTGTGCAATACTGACCTTCCCAAATAATACTTCCTACTTTCTTTACTGTTTTATAAAATCACCCATGATGCTTCCTTTAATTTAGCTTATTACTTACTACTTCTTTTTTTCTAGTCCTGTTTGAACAAGCCTCACATGTCACTCACATAAATATTAATATTTCCAAGTCATGTACCGGGCTTCCTGCAAAAGAGATTAGTAGAAAAAAAAAGGATACATCACTCAGACCATTCCCCAGCCCTCCTAAACAATCATATTCACCATTTTCTCTCAACACAATTCTGTAATTGCTGTCATTTTGTGTTTGGATGATTACATTTGTCTGTCTTGTTTCTATCTGACTTTAAGGTTCTCAAGAGTTTTCCTGGTATTCATAAAGCGTTTTCCTGGTATTTACAAATCATTTACTGGGAGGGAGGCAGGGAAACAGAATATCATGGATAAAAAAATCATATGAAGGCAGACAGATCTGGGTTCCCCTCCTTTGGGTTGTACCATCTAAGCCTCAAGATGTTCCTCATTTGTGAAATTAGAACCTCACAGGACCAATGTAAAGATCTGTTAAGATAATGCAAATAAAGTACTTAGATCAGTGCCTGTCTTTCAGCAAATTTTCAGATAATGTTAGCAACCATCCCGTGTCTATGCTTCCAAACAGCTTTGTATAGTCTCCCTCTTAAATGTGAACAAACGAAGGATCATCTGAGGAAAGTTTCTAATACAAAAGGCAAGTGGCTAAAAGAGAGAAAAATTCAACTTGAAAGAAACTGAAGACATGATCACTAATAACCTTGGAAATACAGAAGATACTGTACCCATGAAAAATATAAAAGGAAAATTAAAAGAATAGTAAAGAAATCTGGAAATTATGTTATGTCATCCTTTTTCATTTAGGAAAGTAAAAATTGAAGAGTCTGAAGATAAAGTTGAGGAAATCTTCCACATCTAGAATAAAGTAACAGAGATGTTCAATGGGAGAGAAAAGACTAAAATTTAGATCAATCCAGAGGTTAAAAGTCTCACTAATTTCCCAAGATGACAGTGAAAAAAGGTCTCAAGATATCATCTATGCCACAGGCCTAGAAAGAAATCATTCCAAAGTGGAATAGGACACTGGAAGACTCCAGGAGAAAAAGGAATTGATGAGTCACCAATGTTTAACTGTTTTGAGAGGGATATTGAGAGGGTGACAGAAAAATTTGGAAATAATAGTGATATATACATGAGGGGAAAGGGGAAAAAAAGTAATTTTTAACCCAAGAAAAATCAAAAGAAAGAAAATGTAATCATAATACCATAGCGCTCGATGTAAACAATACTAAGTCATAACAATGAATTCTGACCTAGCTCTGGTAGAGCTGATTGAAGACTAGGAAGGATGGGGAAAGGGAAGGGTAAGTATGCTTCAGGGAGGAAGTGGTAGACAGCTAAACCCTCACCTACCATATCAAGAAGCTAATAGATAAAGTCTAAAATCAAAAGGTTAAAAGAAAAAGTTGAAAGTATATTGTTGAACAATGAAATACCACTTCACACACCTATCAGGAAGACTATATCAAAAAGACAGATAATAACAACTGTTGATGAAGATATGTTAAAATTGGAACCCTTACACATGGCTGGTGGGATTGTAAATAGTATAGCTGCTGTGTATAACAGTTTGGCAGTTCTTCAAAAAGTTAAACATATGGAACAGGATAGGGAGCCCAGAAATAAACCCACATGCTTACGCTCAATTAATCTATGACAAAGGAGGCAAGAATATACAATGGAGAAAAGACAGTCTCTACAATAAGTGGTGCTGGGAAAAATGGACAGCTACATGTAAAAGAATGAAATTATCAATAGAACATTCTCTTAACACCATATACAAAAATAAACTCAAAATGGATTAAAGACCTAAATGTAAGATTGGATACTATAAAACTCCTAGAGGAAAACATAGGCAGAACACTCTTTGACATAAATCACAGCAATATTTTTTTGGATCCGTCTCCTAAAGCAAAGAAATAAAAGCAAAAATAAATAAAGGGGACCCAATTAAACTTAGAAGCTTTTGCACAGCAAAGGAAACCATGGACAAACTGAAAAGACAACTTACTGAATGGGACAAGATATTTGCAAATGATAAGACGGATAAGGGATTAATATCCAACATATATGAACAGCTAATACAACTCAAAATTAAAAACAAACAAACAACTGAATTAAAGAACAGGCAGAAGAAGTGAATAGACATTTTTCTAAAGAGGAAATGAAGGTGGCCAAACAGGCACTTGAGAAGATGTTCAACGTCGCTTACTAATCATCAGGGAACTGCAAATCAAAACCACAATGAGATATCACCTCACACCTGTCAGAATGGCTATCATCAAAAAAAACACAAATAACAAATGTTAGCAAGGATGTGGAGAAAAGGGAACCCTCCTACATTGCTGGTGAGGATGTAAATTGGTTCGGCCTATGGGAAACAGTAGGGAAATTCCTCAAAAAAACTAAAAACAGAACTACCATATGACCGAGCAATTCCACTCCTGCATGTATGTAAAAAACAAAAACAAAAACACTAATTCTAGGGCTTCCCTGGTGGCGCAGTGGTTCAGAGTCCGCCTGTCGATGCAGGGGACGCAGGTTTGTGCCCCAGTCTGGGAGGATCCCACATGCTGTGGAGCGGCTGGGCCTGTGAGCCATGGCCGCTGAGCCTGTGCGTCCAGAGCCTGTGCTCCACATCGGGAGAGGCCACAACAGTCAGAGGCCCGCGTACTGCAAAAAAACAAAAAACAAAAAAACACTAATTCTAAAAGGTATGTGCACTACAATGTTCATAGCAGCATTATTTACAATTGTCAAGATATGGAAGCAACCTAAGTGCCCATCAACAGAGGAATGGATAAAGAAAATGCGGTATATATATACAGTGGAATAGTACTCAGCCTTAAAAAACAGAAAGAAATTTTGCCATTTGCAGCAACATGGATGGACTTGGAGGGCATTATGTTAAGTGAAATAAGTCAGAGAAAGACAAATGATATCACCTATATGTGGAACCTAAAAAAATACAACAAACTAATGAATATAACAAAAAAGAAGCAGACTCAAAGATACAGAGAACAAACTAGTGGGGAAAGGGAAGAGGGGAGGGACAATATAGTGGTAGGTGATAAGAGGTACAAAATATTAGATATAAAATAAACTACAAAGATATATTGTACAAAACAGGGAATATAGCCAATAATTTATAATGACTATAAATGGAGTATAACGTTTACATATTATGAATCACTATACTGTACACATGTAACATATAATATTGTACAGCAACTATACTTCAATTAAAAGAGACAGAAAAATTTTTTTTAAAAAGTTAAACATAGAGTTACCATATCATTCAGTGATTTCAATTCTAGGTATATACCCAAAAACTTGTACATGAATGTTCATAGCAGCATTATCCATAATAGTCTAAAAGTGGAAACAACTTAAATGTCCACTGACTGATGTACAGGTAAACAAAATGTGGTATATCCATGCAATGAACTATTATTTGGCCATAAAAATGAATAACATACTGACACTTGTTACAACATGGATGAGCCTCAAAAACATGCGAAGTGAAAGAAGCCAGACACAAAAGGCCACTTATTGCGTGACTTCATTTATAGGAAATGTCCATAATAGGCAAATCCATGGAGACAAAAGTAGATTATGTTTGCCAGAGGCTTGAAGCGGGAAACAAAGATGGGGAATGACTACTAATAGGAACAGGATTTCTTTTTTGGGTGATGAAAATATTCTGAATTAAATAGTGATGATAGTTACACAATGTTGTGAGTACACTAAAAGTCACTGAATAGTACATTTTTAAAAGGTAAATTTTATGGTACATTAATTGTAACTCAATAAAAAATAAAGAAAACAAAAATATGTTACTGAAGAATACAGAGTACAGCACCAGAAGAACCAACGGGGTTGAAAGTGGTTTTCTGTAGGGAAGGAGAGTCAAGGTGGGGCAGGGTGGGGCAAGGAACCGTTGCTTTCTCTGTTATAAGCTTTGCGGTACTCTTTGAATTTGTAAACCATTTAAATATATCACTTTGTAAAATTTAACCTTAAATTTTTAAATGATGAATCTTAATTACAAAGAAGAAATTTGGGCCCAGAAATAAACCCATGAATATATGGTCAATTAATTTATGACAAAGGAGCTAAAGAATATACACTGGGGAAAGGGTAGTCCCTTCAATAAATGGTTTTGGGAAAACTGGACAGCCACAATCAAAAGAATGAAATTGAACCTCTATCTTACACCATACACAAAAAACAACTCAAATGGACTAAAGAATTGGACATAAGACCTGAAACCATAAAACTTTTAGAATAAAACATACAGGGTAAGCCCTTTGACATCAATCTTGGCAATGATTTTTTAGATATGACACCAAAAGATCAAGGAACAGAAGGAAAAATCAACAAATGGAACTACATCAACCTAAAAAGCTTCTGCACAGCAAAGGAAACTATCAAGAAATTAAAAAGGCAACCTATGAAGTAGAAGAAAATATTTGCAAATCATATCAGACAAGGGGTTAATATCTAATATATACAAAGAACTTATACAACTCATTACCAAAAAAAAAATTCCAGTTAAAAAATGAGCAGAGGAACTAAACAAACATTTTTTCAAAGAAGACATACAAATGCCCAACAGGTACATGAAAAGGTACCCAACAACACTAATCATCAGGGAAATGCAAATCAAAACCAAAATGAGATTATCATCTCTTACCTGTTAAAATGGGTATTATCAGAAAGACAAGAGATAACAAGTGTTGGCGAGGACGTGGGAAAAGTGAACTCTTATACACTGTTGGTGGGAATGTAAATTGGTTCAGCCACTATGCAAAACAGTATGGGGATTCCTCAAAAAATTAAAAATGGAACTACCGCATGATCTAGCAATTCTACTTCTGGGTACTTATCTGAAGAATACAAAACACTAACTTGAAAAGATATATGCACCCCAATGTTTACTGCAGCATTATTTACAATAGTCAAGATATGGAAATAACCTAAGTGTTTGTCAACAGGTGAATGGATAAAGAAGATGTGAGGTGTGTGTGTGTATATTCTTTATATTATATACACACACAATAGAATACTATCAGCCATAAAAAAGAAGGAAATCCTGACATTGGCGACAACATGAATGGACCTTGAGGGCATTATACTAAGTGAAATAAGCCAGAGACAGAAAGATAAATACTGCATGATCTCATTTACATGTGGAATATAAAAGCAGTGGACTACTCACAGATACAGATAACAGATTGGTGGTTGTCAGAGGTGGGTGTTGGGGGTGAGGGAAATGGGTGAAGGTGGTCAAAAGGTACAAACTTCCACTTATAGGATAAATAAGTTCTGGGGATTTAATGTACAGCACAGTGACTATGGTTAACAATATTGTATATATATATTTTTTGTATTTTCATGATCAGCTCTATTCATGTTCTGTGCCAAAGCATTTAAATACCCTGTGCTACTCATCACATAATGTGGGTGGTAAAAGAAGCCATCCTTAATTCAACGTGTTATTCCTAAAGCGTCTATTCCTGTCAGTGCTGCAAAGATACAATTAATTTGTATAACCCAATATCCTGAGGTTGAAACACAAAGCACACAGAGCAAAACATTCTCTTATGGAAAGAGAAAAATATAAACTCTGCTTTATGCAATTGCCCAAAGCTATTTTAAGTAAACAAAATAATTTTAATTAACAAATTATTGTAGTAAATCATTTTTATGAGATATACCTTTTTAAATGAGATATAATTGTCATATAACATTAGTTTCAGATATGTAACATGATTCAATACTTATACATATTGTGACATTATCACCACAATAAATCTAGTTAACATCCATCAATCACCATACATAGTTACAAATTTTTTTTCTTATAATGAGATTTACTCTTAGCAACTTTCAAATATGCCATATAGTATTATTAACTATAGTCACCATGCTGTACATTATATCCCAATGACTTATTTTATAGCTGGAAGTTTGTACCTTTTGACCTCCTTCACCCATTTCACCCACCTCTGCCTCTAGCAAACACCTATCTGTTCTCTGTGTCTATGAGCTCAGTTTTGTTTTGTTTTTTAAAGATTCCACATATAAGTGAGATCATCTATATGTCTTTCTCTGACTTATTTCACTTAGCATAATGCCCTCAAGGACTATCCATGTTGTCACAAATGGCAGGATTTCCTTCTTTTTATGGCTGAGTAACATTCCTCTGTGTGTATGTATGTGTCTGTGTGTTTTCTTTAACCATTCATCCATCGATGGACACTTAGGTTGTTTCCTTATCTTGGCTACTGTAAGCAATGCTGCAATGAACATGGGGTGCATATATCTTTTAAAGTTAGTGTTTGGTTTCTTCTGATAAATACCCAAAAGTGGAACTGCTGGATTATACAATAGTTGTTATTTTTAATTTTTTGAGGAACTTCCATACTAGTGGATGAACCAATGTACATTCCCACTAACAGGGTACAAGAGTTCCCTTTTCTCCACATCTTCACCAACACTTGTTATTTCTTATCTTTGATAACAGTCATTCTAACAGGTGTGAGTTGATATCTCACTGTGGTTTTGATTTGCATTTCCCTAATGATTAGTAACGTTGAGCACCCTTGCAAGTATGAGGAGGCTAACAATACTGTATTGTATTTGAAAGTTGCTAAGACATTAGACCTTAAAAGTTCCCCTCACCAACATTTGTTATTTGTTGACTTTTGATCATAGCCATTCTGACAGTAGTGAGGTGATATCTCACTGTGGTTTTGATTTGCATTTTTGTAATGATTACTAATGTTGAGCATCTTTTCATGTGTCTGTTGGCCACCTGTATATTTTTCATAGAAAATGTCTATTCAAGTCCTCTGCCCATTTTTAAATCAGATTGCTTGTGTTTTTTTTGATATTGATTCATGTGAGTTCTTTACATTTTTTGGATATTAACTCCTTATCAGATATATCATTGGCAAATATCTTTTCACATTCAGTACATTGCCTTTTCATTTTATTGATAGTTTCCTTCACTGTGCAAAAGCTTTTTAGTTGATATGGTCCCATTTGTTTATTTTTGCTTTTGTTGCCTTGGCTTGAGGCGATTTAGCCAAAATTATACTGCTAAGACCAACACCAAAAAGCATACTGCCTGTGTTTTCTTCTAGGAGTTTTATGGTTTCAGGCCTTACATTTAAGTCTTTAATCCATTTTGAGTTTATTTTTGTAAATTGTATAAGAAAATGGTTCAATTTCATCCTCTTGCATGTAGCTGTCTAGTTTTCCCAACACCACTGATTGAAGAGACTCTCTTTTCCACTGTAAATTATTGTCTTCTTTGTCAAAAATTAACTAACCATATAAGCATGGGTTTACTTCTGGGCTCTCTACTACATTCCATTGGTTTATGTGTCTGATTTTGTGCCAGTACCATATAGTTTTGATTACTATAACTTTGTAGTTTAGTATGAAATCAGGACATGTGCTGCCTCCAGCTTTGTTCTTTCTCAAGGTTGTTTTGGCTACTTGGGGTCTTTTGTAGCTCCATACATATTTTAGGACTATTTGTTCCAGTTCTGCGAAAAATGCTGTTTGTATTTTGATAGGAATTGCACTGAATCTGTAGATTTCTTTGTGTAGTATGGATATTTTAGCAATATTAATTCTTCCAATCCATGAGCACAGTATTCGATCTGTGTTTGTATTCAATTTTGTTCATCAATGTCTTATAGTTTTCAGAGTATAATTCTTTCACCTCCTTGATTAAATTTATTCCTAGGTATTTTATTCTTTTTTGATGCAACTGTAAATGCGACTGTTTTCTTTATTTCTCTTTCTGATAGTTCATTACTAATGTATATACAGAAAGGCAACATGTTTCTGTATACTGATTTTTCAGTAAAGTTGCAGGATACAATTTATTTATTAGTTCCAATAGTTTTTTAGTGGAGTCTTTAGGGTTTTCTATATAGTATCATGTCATCTACAAATAGTGATAGTTTTACTTCTTCCTTTTCCATCTGAATTCCTTCTATTTCTTTTTCTTAACTGTTTGCTGTGGCTAGGACTACCAATACAATGTTGAATAAAAATGGTGAGAGTGGGCATCCTTGTCTTTTCCTGATCTTAAAGGAAAAGCTGTCAGCTTTTCAACACTGAGCATGATGTTAGCTGTGGGTCTGTCATATATGGCCTTTATATTATGTTGAGGTATGTTCTTTCTATACGTATTTTATTGAGAGTTTTTATCATAAATGAATGTTGAATTGTGTCAAATGCTTTTTCTGCATCTATTGAGACGATCATTTGATTTTTATCCTTCGTTTTGTTAATGTTGATTGATTTGTGGATACTGAATCCTTGCAGCCCTGGAACAAATCCCACTTGATCATGGTGTATGATCCTTTTAATGTATTGTTAAATTAAGTTTGCTAATAATTTTGTTGAGGATTTTTGCATCTATGTTCATCAGAGATATTGGCTTGTAATTTTCTTTCTTTTTGTAGTGTCTTCATCTGATTTTGGTCTCAGGAAAATTCTGGTCTCATAGAGTGAGTTTGGAAGCATTCCTTCCTCTTCAATATTTTGGATTATTTTGAGAAGGATAGGTATGAACCTTTCTTTAAATGTTTGGTAGAGTTCACCTGTGAAGCTGTCTGGTCCTAGACTTCTGTTTGTTGGAAGTTTTTTGATTACTGATTCAGTTTCATTACTACTGATCGGTCTGTTCAGATTTTCTATTTCTTCCTAGTTAAAAAAAATTTTTTTTTAAAGAGACTTTTCTAATTGGAAAAATGCTGGTGATGGAGAACAGGGACTTGGCGGAGAATAACTGTATCTTCAGGATCACCTTATAATGGGCATACAGAGTAGCTAGCCTCCAGAAAAAAAGCCCCATGGCTGAAGAAAATGCCCAGAAGTATTTGCTGCACAGTAAAATAGAAAATAATAGCACTTCTTGATGACTTTCAGGCACATAAATAACATCTACCAATCAGCAGTCTGGTCCACAGCTTAAAATAACCCAGTTCAATACAGTCTAGTTATGGCCAAAGAGAAACAGAGCTGTGCTATTTTCAGCTGTAGCCCCACCAAGAAGTTGAGTATGTTACATATATCCAATAGTCCAGAGACGTGTATCTATTTCTAGGGCCAAAGATTAGCAACAACCAGGAAGAACTAGTTCCCCTGGTACTAATGACCTACCTTATATGCACCTCACTTAGCTGGAAAGGAATTCAATTTTTCAAACACAAAGGAGATACCAGCTCTCTACCCCATAGAATTATTATTTCATTATCCTTTTTATGCCTTACTGCTGTCTAGAGAATAAAATTCAAACTCACTTAAAGCCTTCCCCCATTTGACCTCTGCCAATCTTCTCGTCTAGTTTCCTACATTTTATGCTGCAAACAAATGACACCAGTCATTGTTCCAAAACATGTATTTTTCCTGTATTTTTCCTCCTGTGTCCTCCATGTTTCTAAATGTAATAAATATTTGGGCTGGGGGGGGGCGGTCCTCATCTTATCTGATCTCTTAGCAACACTGACATTTGTCCATTTTTCCCTCTTTGTGGGGGTTAGCCTCCTCTACCTGACCAGGCAATATTGGGAAGTTTCCAAAAATTGGCCATACTCTTACCTTACACCATAATCAAAAGTTAAAACAGATAAAAAATCTAAACATAAAAGCTAAATCTATAAAATTCTTAGAGGAAAACAGAGATCAAAAGTTTCATGATGTTAGATTTGGCAGTGATTTCTTGGATATGACAAAAGCACAGGCAACAAAAGTAGATAAAGTGGACTTCATTAAAATTAAAAACTTTTGTATATCAAAGGACACTATAAGTAATGAAAAAGCAACCCACAGAATGAGAGAAAATATTTGCAAATCATATATCTCTTAAGGGATTAATAGCCAGAATATATAACGAACTCCTCCTATAACTCAACAACTACAATATACACACTATAAAAACCCCAAATGAGAAATGGGCAAAGAATTTGAATAGACATTTCTCCAAAGAAGATATACAGATGGCCAATGAGCACTAGAAAAGAAGCTCAATATCGTTAATCACTAGGGAAATAAAAATCAAAGCCAAAAGCTGGTTCTTTGAAAAGATAAATAAAATTGATAAACTGTTAGAATGATCAGGGAAAAGAGATGACACAAATTACCAATATCCAGAATGAGAGAGGTGACATAATTATAGATATTAAAAGATAAAGAAATGTTATGAGCAATTTTATGTCAATAAACTTGACAACAGATGAAATAGACAAATTCCTGAAACACACCAAGCTCACTCAAGAAAAAAAATTAGATAGTGAATAGTTCTCTAACCATTAAAGAAATTAATTTTGTAATTTAAAGCCTTCCTACAAAGAAATCTCCAGGCTAGATGGCTTCACTGGTGAATCCTATCAAACATTTAAAAGAAAAATAATACCAGTCCCACACAAACTCTTCTGGAAAACTGAGCAAGAAGAAATACTTCCCAACTCATTTAATGAGGCCAGCATTATCCTGATACAAAAACCAGGCAAAGGCTTTAAAAGAAAACAGAAACAAAAAGAAAACACTACAGAGAAATATCCCTCATAAACACAGATGTAAAAATACTAAATAAAATTTTAGCAAATCAAATCTAACAAAACATTAGAGGGATAATATATCATTACCAAGTTGGGTTTATCCTAGGAATGTAGGGTTCCCTTAACATTAAAAAAAAAATCAATCAATGTAATTCACTATATTAGCAAACTAAAAAAAAAAACCACCGTATGATAATCTCAACGGATATTTAGAAAAAGCATTTGATAAGATCCAACAACCATTTCTGATGAAAGCTCTCAGCAAACTAGGAACAGAAGAGAACTTCCTCAACCTACTAAAGAACATCTACAAAAAACCTATAGCTAACATCATATGACTGGTGAAACATGGAATGTTTCCCCTAAGATCAGGAACATAACAAGTCTCTCCATTCTTATCATTTCTCTTCTGTGTTGTACAAGAAAGGCTAAGCCGTGCAATCAGGTAAAAGAAGAAATAAAACATCCAGATTAGCAAGGAAGGACTTAAAATGTCTTTATGTGGATGATATGATCTTTTATGAAGAAGACCCAATGAAATCTACTAAAAAAAAAAAAACCACTAGAACTAGTAAGTGAGTTTAGCAAAGCTGCAAAATACAAGATAGATGAACAAATATCAATTCTATCTTTATATACCAGAAGTGAAAAATCAGATATAGGAATTTAAAAATATTTTTACAATATGAAAAACACTACTTAGGGATAAATCTAACAAAAGAAAGTAAGTGTAACGGGTGATACACTGAAAATTACAAAGCACCGTTTAGAGAAAGTAAGACCTAAATAAATGGAGAGATGTACCTTGTTCATGGATTTGAAGACTCATCAGTCTTCCCCAAATTTAGCCACAGATTCAATGCAATTCCAAATAAAATCCTTGCAAGCTTTTTTTAATAGAAATTGACAAGCTAATACTAAAATTCATATGGAAATGCAGTTTTTATGATGCTTTTTTAGAGTATATACTTTTTATAAGAGAAAGACCTTTTTAAGATATTTACCGTTTAAAACTGACACATTTAAGATCAATTTTCCAACATTTCCAGGACATTTATGATGCACATTTAACCTCTAAATTGGGAAATAAGGAATTGTACCTTATTTCCTTTATCTATAGATTCTCAAATAGTGAGTCTATTATATGAATTTGTAAATTACTTTTGACAATGTTTATTGCCTATATTTGTGTTTTCTTCTATTTTACAAATGCTTAAAATGTGTATTTTTATAACAATGCATATATTCCTTTCCTTCATTTTCTGAAAGTCACCCACACTCTCACTATAACACAAATCTAATTGTAATCATACTATACACAAATGTGTGTCCTAGGTTTTCACTATATGATTTGCCGTAAGTTGTATGTTCTTCTAAGGTGCTATACAGAATCATTTAAATATACTTTGATTCTTGTGAAATCATGCATATAAGAATAAAAAAGTACAGGAAATACTAAATAAAAAGTATAAATCTCATTTCTTGGACCACCTACTGGCTTTTTACTAAAATGTGTGTCCTTGTGTGCCCCAGTATTTCTTCTTTTCCCAGATGTCCCAGCCTCTACTTCCATATCATCATTTTCACGTTTTCAAGATTTGTACCCTGCACATTTTGTGCTATTATAAATAAGTATTTTGTGTTTTGGCTAAGAGTTATTTCGTAAATAGAAAACAAATATCTAGGGCCCACAATATCAAATATATAACTCTCACTCAGAATCAAACAGCGTTTGGACATAGAGAGACATATTGTTAAATATACACCACTTGACGAAAAAAATGGATTAATAAGAGGGGTGAGAAACAAGAGGAACACATTCTTTTTTATTGACTACATAATGCGTTTTTACCTTCTGAGATTAATTAGCTTCTTCACCATAAAGAATAAAGTTATTCTTACACAATCTTCTTGGACCTTCAAACCTCCTGTTCTAATGTGAAACATTTGCTTTTTAACAATACCTGCTCTACAGGTGTCAACCTAGGATTATCATTTTGTTTTGTTGTGTGTGTGTATGTGTGTGTGCCTGTGTTTTTGAGGGAGGGGCACTTCCGAGATTTTATACACTGTTTTCTTGGAACTCAGGACTTTATATTTCTTGAGTTGTTGTTGCTTTTAAATTGGAGTAAATCCTCAAGTAATTCTTTTAGGAAGTGAGAGTGGGTGATTTTATCAATCATGATCCAGTTAAGAAAACAGAAACTCCACTAGGTTATGCTAAGAACAGTGATTTAAAAATACAAAATTGTTTAAACATGTGATAATGGACTAAAAGAACAAAAAGGTAACCTAGAAGTAATAACTGCAGTAAGCAGCTAGCACTCCTAGGGCTATGGGAACAAAAGGTAAGAGGTTGGTGTCATCAAAACCTAAGAGTTTAGAGAAGGAGGCAGTGGGCACAGCCCAGCTGCTGCAGGTAACTCAACAGTGTCAAAATGAGGACAGTTCTAGCAATATCAAAAGAGGCTAGCAGATGGAATCCACTATTACTGCTGGGGTAACATTGACCACAATATCAAGAAAACAGGTAGGAAGTCCCATCTCTTCTTTTCTTGCCTGTCTCCTAATGGTAGAAACTAATACCAAGCTAGTTAACAACACAGTCTGAGAAATATAATTTGCATAATCCCAGCCCAGCATCAGAGTAGAATACAGAAGGGTGTATTTGCAGCTTAAAGAACTTCAAAGAACCAGCATAGTTCTTATTTTTAAAGCTTCGATGAATAGAGAATTCTAGATCCAAAATCATCTTCCCTTATAACTCTGAAGTCATCTGTTACTTTGTCTTCTATCATGCAGTGTTACTTCAGAAGTCTAATTCTCACTATGGTGATCTATTAGATGTTCCTATGTTTCACCACCTACATAGACCAATTAAAGAATGAACAATTTACTCTTTTGATTACTAAAATAGTAAATGATTTAATAATTAATATATATGATATAAAAATATACTTTAGAAAAACAAGATCATATTATTACTACTAACATTTCATGAACCTGTAAAATATAGTAAGTATTCTTCTACACTGTAATGGCCACAAAGTATTCCTTCATATGGATGGCAGCACAATTTAACTAATCCTCCAATTACAGACATAAATGTCAGTCAAGCTTTTTATTATTATAAATAACACAAAATAACTTTTTTATAGACGAATATTTGCACAAGCCCATGAGTATGCTTTTAGGATGAATTTCTAAAAATAAAATTGCAGGGTCAAAGCATATTTTTAAGACTTTTGATACATACTACCAAACCTCTATCCAAAAAGGTCATACTAATTTATATTCTCATAAGCAGAAGAATCAAAATTTTCCCACACTACAGCAAGCAGCAAGTATTTTCGTTATTTTATAAATATGAAGAAAATTATAAAATCCTACCAAAGCACATAAAACAAACCTAGACAAATGGGAAGACATGTCACATCCCTAAGTCTGCCACTTTTGACATTACAGCAGACTAGATAACCCAAAGGGTCCATCCACTACAAAACAAGTAGATTCTAGGAAAAAATACAGTATTTTAAACATATTGGTGGGCTCTCTAAAAGTAGGGGGATTCTCTAAGGACCACACCCTAGCTTTCCCCCAACTATTTCAAAAAAAGGTGATAGGTAAGGGACACAAACCATGAGTCTAGCTAACATGGAAGCTGGGAGCTCTGATCTGTAGGAGAACTGAGGAAAAGCGTGCCTTGAGGGCAAATATCAATACCAGCACTGCAACTGGGGTCCTAAGGTTGAGGCCAGAAGCAAGTGGTGAAACTGGTGGTTCTTCTACATTGAGTCTGGCTCTTCTGAAGAGGGCTAAAGCGGGTCCAAGTCAGTAGCACTGCCAGATCCCAGAACAAATCTTTGGAGGAAAGAATACCCAACTTAGGTCCTTAGGAGTCCCATAGATCAAGGGGGGAAAATACATGTTCACAGAAAGATCAGTCAGCAACTGAGGTGGCAAGCTAAATTTAGACACCTTCCCCCAATAAGAGAACAATTATTTTAAGGTGTCCATATATTTTATTTAAAAGCACATAGAACACTTATTTATATTGTATAGATGTATATACATAATGAGTTAAATTCAAGAATGATCACCACTAGATTAATGATGGTTATATTCAAGCGACCATCAATTTCTCCTTACACTATTACAATAATGTTTCAATTTATTTAATGAAAATATACATTTTTTTATTTATTCATTTAAAATCTATTTTAATTATAAGGGGGAAAATTTCAGTGTTATTACTAGCCATTTCCATATCCTCTCTTATGAAAAACTCATGTCCTTTGCCTGTTTTTCTGTAGTACGGTCATCTTTCTTATTGACATATATCCCCCAGTTTGCTGATTGCCATTCAATTTTGTTTCCAGTTATCTTAATACTAAAAACCTTTAAATTATTAACCAGTTATATATATCAATACTTTCCCTCATGGTTTCTACTCTGATGAAACTTTAACTTCAATCTCTCTTTTCTTTCTCCATCCAATACTTAACATCATAAAAAGGAAGCAAGGATATTGAAGAAGATTTTAGAAAAGTAAGGAGATAGTTCATAATGTTCTCCACTGTTGATCTCTGATAGATAATTTGTTCTCTGTGTCTCCTTCAATTCCTACTCATTTGTGTTTAGTAACTACATGCTGACAAATTCTCTCTGTAGACCTGAAAATGCTCACATACTGTATATATATAGTAAATTTACTTTTGCAATTATAAAGCAACTCTAAATTAATCTAAGCACCACTAAATTAATCTGGATCAGGAACATTGTTCTCAGCTGATTAATCAGGCATCCTCATAAATGGTGTCACAGATAAGCAGGAGGTCAGGATAAAAAATCATCAAAGAGCTAGACTTCTATTTCTAGAAAGACAGAGTATACACTTCTCCCTATTCCTCATACTGGGTACAACTGAAAACATTGTCCATTATATATAAAACAAACATAAGAAGACTCTGAAGGCTGGAGAGAAGGCAGACTGCAAGGAATCTAGCCTCAAATATCCCAGACTTGGAGCTGAAGAAACCAACAACCCCAAAACACCAGTGGGTTCACATATAAAGAACCCCAACTGAAGTTAAAGGGCCAGGAAAGGGACAGTCTCACAAGACAAAAAGCTTTTAGAAAATAGCCACTCTACATCAGCCAAACATCACAGAAAATCTGTGACCCTTATGCCTGTAAAGACCAAGTGGGGTACCTAGAATTCTCCTTTCAGGAGACTGTAACAAGGTGCCCACTGGGCTGGTGTCAAAGGAGGCCAAATAGCCAGGATTTTCATCTCTGCCAGCCAGTATCCAGGTTTTACCCACATGCAGTGCCAGTGGAAACCATGCGTGGAACCTGGACTCTCACCCCCATCCAGTAGTAATGAGGCTCTTTACTGACCTCTCTTGACAGGGGGGACTTCTTGTTACTGGGTGAGGTTGGGAATTCTCAGTACTAGTGGGTGATGATAAAAGTTCTGACTCCCACTATGCCTCTGACACTGACCAAGTGGGGAGTAGAAGGGGTGTCTTCCTGCTGGGTGGGGGTAATAAATTGTATGTATATAATATATTAACTAGAGCAGCCACTTCAAAAAGCTATAACAAAGAGGTACACTCAAAAATACTATAGATAAATTAAAATTCCAAAAAGTATTCAAGAAACCCACAGTAAAGAAAGAAAAAGAGGATTTCCCTGGTGGCACAGTGGTTAAGAATCCGCCTGCCAGTGCAGGGGACACAGGTTCATGCCCTGGTCTGGGAAGATCCCACATGCCATGGAGCAACTAAGCCCATGCGCCACAACTACTGAGCCTGCGCTCTAGAGCCCGAGAGCCACAACTACTGAGCCCAAGTGCCACAACTACTGAAGTCCGCACACCTAGAGCCTGTGCTCTGCAACAAGAGAAGCCACCCAATGAGAAGCCTGCGAACCGCAACAAAGAGTAGCCCCCACTCGCTGCAACTAGAGAAAAGCCCGTGCGCAGCAGCAAAGACCCAAGGCAGCCAAAAATATAAATAAATAAATAAATTTAAAGAAAGAAAAAGAAAACAGAAATGAAAAACAGAGAAAACAAAAACTAAAATAACAGACATCAGCCCTAACATATTAATACTTACATGACATGTAAATGGTTTAAATACAAAAAGTAAAACACAGACACTGGCAGAGTGAGTTAAAAAACATGGCCCAGCTATAGGCTGTCTGCAAGAAACTCACTTCAAATTTAATATAAGCAAACAAAGTAAAAAGTAGGGAAGAGATTTATAAAGGAAAAATTAGTCAAAGGAAAGACTATTAATACCAGAAAAGGAGATTTCAGAGCATAGAAAATTACCAGACACAGAGAGGGACAATATATAAAATTAAAAGGTAAACCCAAAAGAGATATACAATCCTAAATAAGTATACACCAAAAAACCAAGCTGCTAAATATGTGAAACAAAAACTGATAGAACTGAAAAAAGAAATAGATAAACCTACAATTATACTGGAAATGTCAACATCTGTCTCTCAAAAATTGACAGAATAACTAGACAGAATATCAGGAAGGTTATAGAAGAACTCAACAATACTATCAACCAACAATATCTAATCAACATTTATAGAGTACTCCCCCCAACAAGAACAGAACATACATTCTTCTCAAGTGCCCACAGAATGTATATCAAGAAAGACCGTATCCTGAGCCAAAGCAGAAACTTCAACAAACTTAAAAGAATTTAAATCATAGAGTGTGTTCTAGAAATCAATAACAGAAAAATAACATGATAATCTCCATACCTGGAAACTAAACAAAACACTTGTAAATAATACAGTAAGTCCCCTACATACGGACCTTCCAGTTGTGAACTTTCAAAGATGTGAATATGTGTTCCATGAACATCAGGCATGAGTGAAATTGCATCCTGCCCTCCATCTCCTAGTGCTGACTATCCTTAAGCCCTACCAACGCCCACCTCCCCTCCTTCCTCCAGTCAGTAACTCCTCTTGCCTGTTCACTTGATGCCAGACCCTGTATGCCTGCTATTGTACTGTACTATTGTACTTTTCAAGGTACTGTACTGTAAGATGAAAAATGTTTTCTTTATTTTTTGTGTTTGTTTTTTATGTATTATTTGTGTGAAAAGTATTATAAACCTATTACAATATAGTACTATATAGCCGATCGTGTTAGTTGGGTACCTAGGCTAACTTTGTTGGACTTATGAACACACTCTCAGAACAGAACTCATTCACATGCAGGGGACTTACTGTACCTGGTCAAAGTGGGTGTCTTAAGGGAAATCAAAAGATATATAGACCTGAATAAAAAGGAAAACACAATATATCAAAATTAGTGGGACATAGGAAAGCAGTGCTAAGAAAGAAATCTGTAGTACTAAATGCATACATTAGAAAAGAAGAAATGCCTCAAATCAACAATCCAAGATTCTCCATCAAGAACCTAGAAAAAGAAGAGCAAATAAACTAAAAGCAAGCAGAAGGAAGGACATAACAAAGAGCAGAAATCAATGAAACTGAGAACAGAAAAACAACAGAGAAAAAAATCAATAACATAAAGCACTAGTTCTTTGAAAAGACTAATGAAATTGACAAATTTGTAGCATAACTGACAAAGAAAAAAGGAGAGAGGACACAAGTTACCAATAACAGGAATGCAACCAGGGATATCACCACAGACCCTGCAGACACAAAAAAGATAATAAGAGAATACCATGAAAAAAATCTACACACAAAAGCTTGACAACTTCAATGAAATGGACCACTTTCTCAAAAAACACAAACTACCACAACTCAACCAATATGAAATAGATAAGCTGAATAGCCCTAAAAATTATTTTAAAAATTGAATTCATAATTTTAAAACTCTAAAAGAAATCTTCAGACCCCCCTTTTCACTGGAGAATTCTATGAAACATTTAAAGTAGAATAAACACCAATTCTACACAATCTCTTCTAGAAAACAGATGAGGAGGAGACACTTCCCAAATCCTTTATGAAATTAGTATTACCCTGATACCAAAACCAGACAAAGACAATACAAAAAAGAAAACTACAGGCCAATATCCCCCATGAATATTGCTTAACAAAATATTATCAAATATAATTCAGCAATATATAAAAAGATTTATATACCATGAACAGGAGAGGTTTATTCCAGGAATTCCAGGCTGTTTCAATATTTGAAAATCAATCAGTATAATCTACCATGTCAATAAGCTAAAAAATAAGAATTAGATGATCATATTAATCAATGCAGAAAAACATTTGACTAAATTAACACCCATTCACGATAAAAACACAAACAGAGTGGAACTTCATTAACTTTATAAAGAGCATCTACGAAAACCTATAGTTAACATTATTCTTTTTTTTAATTGAAGTATAGTTGATTTACATTGTTGTGTTAGTTTCTGGTGTAAAGTGGTTCAGTTATACATACATATATTCTTTTTCATATTCTTTTCCATTATAGTTTATTACAAGATATGAATATAGTTTCCTGTGCTATACAGTAGAACCTCGTTATTTATCTATTTTATATACAGTAGTTTGTATCTGCTAATCCCAAACTCCTAATTTATCCCTCCCCCCCTCCCCTTTTCCCCTTTGGTGTAAATTTGTTTTTAACATTATTCTTAATGGTGAAAGACAATGCTTTCTCCCTAAGATTGAGAACAAGGTAAGGATATCCACTCTCTCCATTCTTACTCAACACAGTGCTGGAAGTTCTAAAGAGTGCAATAAGAGAAGAAAAGGAAATAAAAGGCATACAGATTGGAAAGGAAAAAATAAAGACTATTCCTCTTTGCAAAGGATGTAACTGTCTACATAAAAAGAATTCCAAGGAATCTACAAAAAAACTCAGAATAACTGAGTTTAACAAGGTTACAGGACACAAAGTAAACATACAAATGTCAATTATATTTCTATGTACACCACCAAAATTAAAAATACAATACCATTTATAACTGCTAAAAATAATGAAATACTTAGGTGTGAATCTAAGAAAACATACAAAGGACTTGCATGTTGAAAACTATGCAATGCTGATGAAAGAAATAAAAAGTGATCCAAATAAATGACAAGACATACCTTGTTTATGGATTAGAAGACTCAACACAGTGAAAATGCCTTTCAACAGGTGACTGGTTAAACAAATGGTAGTACATCTATACCACAGAAAACTGCTCCACGATAAAAAATAAGGACCTATTGATACATGTAACAACCTGTATAAATCTCCAGAGAATTATGCTGTATGGAAAAAATGCCAATCCCCAAAACGTTACATACTATATTGTCCCATTTAACATTCCTGAAATGACAAAATTACAGCAATGAAGAACAGATTGGTGTTTGCACAGGGTTAAGAAGGGAGGGGTATGGGAAGGAAATGGATATGACTATAACAGAACAACATGAGGGATCTTTGTTGTTACGGAAATGCTCTGTATTTTGAGTCTATTGATGTCAATATCCTGGTTGTAATATTGTACCATAGGAAGAAACAGTTAAAGGTCTATAGGATCTCTATTATTTCCTACAACTACATGTGAATTATCTCAAAATAAAAAGTTTAATAAAAATAGGCTTCAGAAATACATTGTGGTAGCTCCTCTCCTTGCTGTACGCGCGTGTCATTCCTTCATGGAGAAGTGGAACCTATTCCTTCCTTCTCCTTGAATGTGGGCCAGTCTTAGTGATTTGATTAATTTATAGAATTTTAGGGGCTTCTACCTGCTCTCTTGGAAAACCTGCCCTGGTGGAAGCCAGATGTCAGATAAGAAGTTCGATTACCATGAGACAGCTATGAATAGAGTAAGTGATGCTAGCTGGTCCCTACCTGTGAAGGGAAGAAGCCATCTTGGATATTCCAGCCCCATAGTTTCTTGGGAAAAAAATCAAAGCCCCAGATATATGGTCCCAATCAAGTTTTCCCAGCTCTATTTTTTCAAGCCAACCCACCAGATGCCCCAAATATTATGGAGCACAGATAAACCATCTCATGTCCAAACTACTGCCCCATAGATTTTTTTTACACCATGAATTGGCAAACATTGTCAGTAAAGGGCCAGACAGTAACTTTATAGGCTTTGAGAGTCACCAATCTCTCACAACTACTCAACTCTGGTATAGTAGCACAAATGAAACCATAGGCAATATGTAAATGAATGAGTGTGGCTGTTTTCCAAATTTATGAACATGGAAGTCTGAATTTCATGTAATTTTCATGTGTCACAAAATATTCTTGAGGGTTTTTTTTAAAGCATTTAAAAATGTAAAGTCAATTCTTAGTTGGTAGGCTGTACAAAACAGGTAGAAGGTTGGGCTCCTGACTTACATGTTCTTTCATTTTGCAATCCTTACTTACTTAAGGATTAAGGTATTGAATTGCATGCTCCAGATTGCCTCTGTCATTTTACTGAATCCTAAACTCTTAGACTTGGAAAGAATTTTAAAGATCAATTTGATAGTCTAAACACCTACTTAGTCTAAATACATGAATCCACTGTATACTGTGCCTGCCAAGCAGATACCCAGATCCTCCAGCAATAGGGAAACCATCAGCTCCACCTAAACTGCCCAGTCTACCTTCAGACAACCCTGATTTTTTTCCCCTATGCTGAGGGAAACCTGTCTCCCTATAACTTCTATCCATTGATTCTAATTCTGCCTCTTGGTGTCAGGCAGAATACACCTACTTCCATTTTCCAAAAACAGGCTTTCAGATACTTCAAATAGCCACTCTGTCTCCTGGAGTATTTTCTTTTCTCTAAGCTAAATATCCCCAACTCCTTAAACCTAACCTTGTATAATCTCTGAACTTCCTTTAACCATCTAAAACTAGGATGCCCAAAACTGAAGATAACACTCCAAATGTAGTCTGACGAGAGAAGAACCACTAACTCCCTTTTTCAGAAACCTCCATTATTGTAATTTGAAAACACATTTGTTTGTTTTGCTTTGGGTTTTTTTTTTGACAGCCACATCACATCAGACTTATGGTAAACTTACCACTGATTAAAATCTTTTCCTTACATGGTAAGTCAAATCTCTTCCACTAGACACTCACATGGAAGAAATCTTAGACTCAAGTACACAACTTTATATTTATTCTATTCAATGTAATCTTGTTAAATCCAGCCCCTGACTCCAGACAGTTGAGATCTTTTGAGATCCTAGTTTTTGCTTCACCTATTTACTAACCCCAGAGTTCACCATGACCTGCAAATTTGAAACATATGCCTTTTATATAGCATATAAGTAAAGTAATTGACAAAAATAAACAGAATAGGGACTTCCCTGGAGGTGCAGTGGTTAAGACTCCACGCTCCCAATGCAGGGGGCCGGGGTTCAATTCCTTGTCAGGGAACTAGATCCCACATGCATGCCGCAACTAAGGAGCCTGAAAGCTGCAACTAAGGAGCCCGAGAGCCGCAACTAAGACCCAGCACAACCAAATAAATAAATTAAATTAAATTAAATAATAATAAAAAACAGAACAGAGGCAAGTACCAAGTCCTATGGTAAGGCTGTAGAAATGTCCCTTTAGTCCTAAAATAATAAATTATATTACTTTTTCCATCTTGACAATATCACCATGGAACTTAGCAAACCTTTTACTAAATAACTAACAACTTTCGTTGTTAACTGCTTATAAATAAATCATGGTTTTTGTCATCTTTTTTTTTTTAATCTTCCTAAGGCTCAGTGTTAACTTGTTTAATCCATTTCTTGAAGAAAAACAAACAAAAATCACCCTTGCCCATCTCTAGGTTTCTTTTCTAGATCTCTCTTGATCCTTTTGGTTCTTCAAAAAAATAATCCATGGAAATGTAGATTTTTCTTTTTCCTCCTTTGAAGTTTTTGAACAAAAAAGCCTTAGTGCAGTGATATTTCTTTTTATTTTTAAACCTACCTTTCACATGCTTTTTATTACTTTTTTCTCTTCTTAGTAAATTACATTTTAAAGCTAGAAATTTTTATAGCCCTCAGTCTGGTATCAACTTGGAACTACCATGGCATTTTGCCTGGAATCCAATTATTTTTTTCGATGCTTATCTAGTTTGTATTTTAAATTGGGTTATCTTAATTCTGAATGCTAATATTCAATATCTCAAAATCTGCTTGTTCATAAAGGCAATTACCACATTTATTTGTTTTCAATAAAAACATCAATTTTGCTTCATGATCAAATCTACATGATTACTATCTTGCTATTTCCGATCACATACATTAAGAACGAATATCCCACACTGTAACAAATAAATATCTATATGGAATAAAAAGTGAACCTCAACCTTTATCTCATATCACACATAAATATTAACTTGAAAATGGATTATACACCTAAATGTAAATGCTAAATCTATAAAGCTTCCAGAAAAAAAAAAAACAGGAGAAAATCTTCATGACCTTGCAGTAGACAAAGATTTCTTAGCTAGGACACAAAAAACACTAACTGCAAGAGAAAGTATTTATAAATTTTATCAAAAATAAAAATTGTTGGGCTTCCCTGGTGGCGCAGTGGTTGAGAGTCCACCTGCCGATGCAGGGGACACGGGTTCGTGCCCTGGTCCGGGAAGATCCCACATGCCGCGGAGCGGCTGGGCCTGTGAGCCATGGCCGCTGAGCCTGCGGGTCCGGAGCCTGTGCTCCGCAACGGGAGAGGCCACAACAGTGAGAGGCCCGCGTACCGCAATAAGTAAATAAATAAATAAATAAAAATAAAAAAAATAAAAATTGTTTTTAAAAATATTATGAACATGAAAAGGAAAGACAGAATTGGAGAAAAAAATATTCATAGTGCTTTCATCTGCCAAAGTGTTGGTATCTTGAATATTAAAGTTAATAATAAGAAAGCAAACAGCCCAATTTTTTTTTAAATGGGTAAAAGAGTTGACAGCTCAAAAATAAGATAAACAAATGGCTAATAAGCACATGAAAAAATACTCAACAGCATTAGTCATCAGGAAAATGCAAATTAAAAGTAAAATAAGATATCAGTAACATACTTACCAAAATGGCTAAACTTTTGATTAAAATTTTTGATATATAAGTTGATTACAGATCTCCTTAACAATACATAGAAAGCAAATTTCAAGGTGGAAAATTACGTTTCCATTGACATTTCTATGAAAAAAAACCTAATTATATAAAGTTCCACTCAATATTAAAATAACATTCATATCTAACAATTTGTTTAATATATCAATTAAATGTGACCTAATTTAACCACTCATTTAAATATAATTAGGAGCATCATATGCAGCGGGAAAACTGTAGCAGAAGAATCTTTTCTCTTTCTTACCTCTATAAATTAACTATTTAAGACCTTAATCATTTCTCTTAGTAAATACTGAAAAAGTGAATAATTCAAAGTTAAAATACATTCTATACCAATCAGTGAGTAAAACATTTATTAAGTGCCTATTTACATACTATGTACACACTTGATTAGTAAAATCATTTTCTAAAAGGTTTTACAGTCAAAGGTAGAAAAAAATAAATTGCACGCAAAAGCATCAAATATTGGAACTCAAATCCCATTGTGCTAGATATGTTAAAACTTCCCCCAACAAACACAGTGCTGGATAACATTCTTCTCTTTTCCTCCTTTCCAGCCCTCTCTCCCTTTTTTTTTTTTAATGATAGCCATTTTAATTATAGTAGCAAAGCCCTTTACTTTGTTACTTTAGGAAGGAGAAGGTGCTCAAATTATAACAGTGAACCTCTTTTATGTGGGATGGAGGCTATATATAATCTTTGTGATCCAATAAAACTTCTGTCACATTTATATCATAATCCAGTTTCTTTCAAGTAAATCTGTCATCTCCAATATACTTGATACACCTGGAAAGTTAACGTCTCAACAAATATTTTACATATTTGAATAATCAATCGTTTGCTATCGAGACCTGTTTATTTATTTATTTACTTTGAGATTGCTTCAGAGACCTCATCCCCAAATTTCATGTAGGAGTCATTCTAAAATGCAGTAAGTTTCTTTGTGAAACAGGAAATTCAGGATCTTGTCCACAATAGACACATAAGAACTTTGCCCACACATGTAAACAATCTGACAAATTACGGCCTGAATCACAATTTTAAATTGAGGATCCTGAGTGGTAGAGAGGTTTATTATAGGATAGCCAACATAGAACCAGTAGTGATTACCTTATTTGTTTCAGTAAAGATGCTATTGAAGATGTCTGGCTCTATTTCATATAGGTCAATTCCCTTCCTATTAAAAAGCACTCACTTTCCACTCTTAGACCAGACCCACAATTTCTGTCAAAAGTCTCATAATGAATCAGGAATAGGAATGCCACAGCATAAATCAAATCCTTCTACCAGAACAACAATTCAAAGTCCATAAATAATTAAGACCGAATAAATCTTCCAAGATTCAAAAAAAGCGGCGGGGGAATACTGAGAAACTGTCCCAGATAGCTAAATACAACGTGGCATCCTGGATTGGATCCTACAACAGAAAAGGGGCATTAATGGAAAAAACTAGTAAAATCGGAACAGAGTCTGGACTTTAGTTAATAGTAGTACACCGACATTCATTTCTTAGTTTTGACAAATGTACCATGGAAATATAAGATGATAACATTCGGGGAAACTGAAGCTGAGTAAAGAGTGTACAGAAAAAGTTCTCTATTACCCTTGCAAATTTTCTCTAAATCTAAAATTATTCCAACAACAACAAAAAACTCCACAAAAAAACAGAATTAGAAGGAGTTGTATGTAGACTAAAAGGCTTTAAAATCTGAAAACAAAACAATAGAGCACACCTATCAATTGGAAAAAAATAAAGACTCCAGTCAGTAGTAAATATATAATAATGCACAGGTGAGTTATAAAAGAGACAAGGCAACTAGTTAATGAATAAAAGAAAAATATTAAATTTACAAACAAAAAATTTCTAAAAAGTGAAACCATTTTTCACATATCAAATTAGCAACTTTAAAAATTATATTATTGGTAAAAGTATGGTGACTCTGGCACTGCCATACATTGCTGACTACAGGGTACATTAAGATGATTTCTATAAAGCAATTTGGCACAATATATCACAAGCCAAAAAGTAAACTTAGTAATCCAACTTTTGTGAAAATAAACTGAGGAAATAAGATGGAACATAAAAAACCTTTATACAAAATATGCTAACTAAAGCATTCCTGATATTCAATTTTTACTGAAACAACCTGTAAGACATCTACCATAGGAAAATAGTTAATTATGGCTCATCCACTTAATAGGCAGTTATTACCAATGACATTCACAGAACTCATACTAAACTTAAGAAATTCAGATTGAGAATTGTAAACAAAGCATCATAAAAGGTAAAATAATGAACAAAAATTATGCTTGTAAAAGAGACTGGAAGAAAGTACACCAAAAACATGCATAATAGTTATCTCTGGGTGATGGGATTATAGGTAATATCTCCTTATATTTTTCTAAATTCTATGATTTTTATTGTAAAGGACTTGCTTTTAAATAGGGAAAACTACATTTTTAAGAAACCAAAGTGGAGGAAGCATAATTTAATATATCATGTATATGGATGGTTTTGCTTTACAGATAACAATCATAAAATATTTTTGTACATATCAAAAACCATTTAAATTATTTTATATATATATATGTAATCATTACTGAACTTCCTATAAGATATTCTGGTACTCCTCAAAAACTGTCAGCATGCATTTTGGCTCATATTAGAAATAAGGTCTTACCCTCAATGATTTTACAATCTAGTAAAGATTAAGTTACAAGAATGAGAAAAAAGAACAAAAAAAGAAGTTAAATATTTAAATACTAACAAAGTGGTTGAGTATAGACTCTGTAATCAGATAGACCTAACCTGAATCCTGGCTCCAATAACTGTGTGACCTTGGGCAAGTATCAGCCTCTCTAAGCCCAAGTCACCCTGGTCTGTCATTTGAAGATTAACAGTACTGACTTTGCAGAATTAATGTGAGCACTAAATGAAATATTCAAGGAAAACACCTGGCAAAATGTCTGGCACATAATCAGTATGTAAATTTAGCTTTTTTTTTTTTTAACTACTCTTAGTGGTATTATTGACTATCAGGGTTTTAAATGGTCAGAGGAACAAAAAGAGATCATTAACAGCAAGAATTGAGGAAGGCTTTAAGAATTCTGCTAATCCTTGAAGAAGAGTTGAACACGTTAAGACTGGGCAGAGATGCAGAGCAGTATTAAAAACTTATTCAAGCAGAGATTTGAATAAGTAGGGCATGTTTATAGAACAGTGAAGTGAACCATCCAACTATAGCAGAAGAGACATAGAAACACTTCTTATAGAAAGAAGTGAAATAAGATATTTTTTAAAGAAAAAATAAAAGATTGTCAATTAATAGCATTTGTGTTATTCAACACAGAGTTATCATCAAGGGAAAAAATTTAAAGTGCAAGTTAAATTACAGTATCTCAAACATACTATATAAAAATCACTTTAACAAAACAGTAATTGACCTTGTAATATTTAACAACTAAAGTCTTCCCAGAAAAAAATACCCAAAATAACCAACAGCTATTAAATAAAGAAATATTCATGTGCACTGGAAGAAAAGAGGGAAGGAGGTAAAAATACAAAATAAAAACTAGAAGTATTTTTGTACATACTAAGAAATCTAAGTATGTGAAAAATAAGATAAAGATGGTATTTAAGAAGGATGTACAATTAAAATTCCTTAAATTTTATGCATATAATTTCATGCATATAATTTTATGATTATAATTGTTCTTGCCTATTACATATATGTTGCAAAATAACTCAATAAACTTGAAATAAGAAAAATTATTTCTAAATTAATGAAATGGCAGATTTTCCTGATTTACAGAAATCTATCTTTTCTAGACAACGTATTGAGAACCTATTTATTTATCAATCCTAATTTAGTAGAATTAACATAATTTTATTATTATGGTGAACTTTCTTAAATTATCTTTTTGCAAAAGGAACTACACACCATTTTCTCTTGTAGTAACCTCCTACTGCCCTAGTGGAAATACAGGACACATTATTAATCATTAAAAATAACAAACTATTGGGAATTCCCTGGCGGTCCAGTGGTTAGGACTTGGCGCTTTCACTGTTGGGGCCCAGGTTCAATCCCTGGTGGAGGAACTAAGATCCCTCAAGCCATGCGGCATGGCCAAAAAATAATAATAGTAATAATAAACTATTAAGCCCAATACTATGACCTTGACATTTATCAAATATTTCTAAGTAAAATTAAAACAAAACAAACCAATTCACTTAAGAACTCAGAAAGCTTCAGTAAGCTCATTACACACACACATATTGGCTAAGAAAGCAAGCTCTGGAGTCAGGCTGCTTTATGGGTCTGAGATTTATGAGTTTACATCTCAGTTCTAAGCCCCATTAATAAGCTGCATATGTTGAGAAAATTATTTAATCTTCCTATGCCTAAGTTTCTTCCTCTGTAAAATGGGGACAGTAAGTAATAGTGCCTTCCCTCATAAGGTCACTATAAGGATTAAATGGCATAATGTGTATAAACCATATATCACAGTATCTAATCTAGTACAGAGTAAGAGCTTCATACGTAGAAATTATCATTAATCATCATTATGTGTTTCTATAATACATAATATTTCAATATATAGGAAACCCCAAGACAACAAGGAAGATTTAAAAATAAATAAAAGGTACACAGAGGAAATTTTAGCTACAACAAACAGTAAACACAACCTACTCCTATCCAGATAAAACCTTACAATAAAGGCTTATTTGCCTCAGTTCCATTCATTCAGTACATCATGACCAGCTTTAAACAAAAAAATTACAAAGCATGCTAAAACACAAAAAGTACAGTTTGAAGAGACTGAGCAAGCAGTAGAGAACCAGGCTCAGATGGCAGAAATGTTGGAATTATCAGACCAGGAATTTAAAACAACTACAATGAATATGCTAAGGTCCCTAATGGAAAAAGTAAGACAACATTCAAGAACAGATGGGTAATAAAGCAGAAAGATGGAAACTCTAAGAATCAAAGGGAAACGTTAGAAATCAAAAATACTGTAACAGAAATGAAGAATGCCTTTGATAGGCTCATCAGCAAACTGGACACCGCCAAGTAAAGACTCAGTGAACTTGAAGAAATGTCAGTAGAAACTTCCAAAACTGAAATGGAAACAGAAAAAAGCATGAAAAAGAACAGAATATCCAAGAACTGTGGAGCAATTACAAAGGGTATAACATACACATAATGAGAATACCAGAAGGAAAAGAAAAAGAGAAAGGAACAGAAGAAATATTTGAAGCAATAATGACAATTTCACAAAATTAATGATAGATACCAAGCCTCAGATCCAGAAGCTCAGAGAACACCAGGCAGGATAGATATTTAAAAATCTATACCTAGGCGTATCATATTTCCACTGCAGAAAATCAAAGATAAAGTCTTAAAGGAGGCCAGAGGAAAAACACTTTTCTATAGAGGAAGAAGAGTAAGGATTACATTGGACTGCTTTTCAGAAATCATGCAAGCAAGAGAGTGAAATAAAGTATTTAAAGTGCTGGGTGTGGGGGGGGTGAGGGGGATGGAATGCAACCTAGAATTCTTTATCTAGTCAAATTATCCTTTAAAAGTGAAAGAGAAATAAAGACTTTCTCAGGCAAACAAAAGTCGAGGGAATCCGTCACCAGTACACCTCCCTTGCAAGAAATGTTAAAAAAAAAAATCTTCAGAGAGAAGGAAACATATAGGTCAGAAGTCGGAAACTCAGATCTACATGAAGAAAGGAAGAGCGCTAGAGAAAGAAAAAATGAAGGCAAAGTAAAATTTTTCTTATTAATTTATCTAGCATATAATAGTTTGTTCAAAATAATAATAGCAACGATGCATTTGATGATTAGAGCCTATAGATAAGTGAAATGAATGACAGCAATGTTATAAGGACAGGAGGGAGGAACTGGGAATATGCTAAGATACTTGCACTATCAGTGAAACAGTGTAGTGTTACTTGAAAGAGGACCTGGATTAGTTATAAATGTATATTGCAATCTCAAGGGCAATGACCAAAAAAAAATCCTTTATGAAATAAAACTGATATGCTAGGAGAAGACAAATAGTAGAATCATATAAAATGCTCAATTAAAACCAAAGAAGGAAAAAAAGCAAACAAACAGAGGCAGAAAAAGAGTGGAAAACAAAATAGAAACAAAGAATAGGGCAAAGAATAGAAAACAGTAATAAATATGGTAGATGTTAAACCAACTGTATCAGTAACCATTTTAACATGAATGGTTTAAATAAATCAATTAAAAGACAGCCTTTCAGAATGGATTAAAAAAAAGATGCAACTAAACTTGAGTCTACTAAATAAATGTTGTCTGTGATAAACTAACTTTTTTTTTTTTTTTTTGCGGTACATGGGCCTCTCACTGTTGTGGCCTCTCCCATTGCGGAGCACAGGCTCCAGACGTGCAGTCTCAGCGGCCACGGCTCACGGGCCCAGCCGCTCCGCGGCATGTGGGATCCTCCCGGACTGGGGCACGAACCTATGTCCTCTGCAGCAGCAGGCGGACTCTCAACCACTGCACCACCAGGGAAGCCCTAAACTAACTTTTAATATAAAGACACATATAGATTAAAAGGAAGAGATGGAAAAGATATGCCATGTTAACACTAATCAAAAAAAGCTGGAGTAGCTATAGTAATTTCAGACAAAGCAGACTTTACAGCAAGGAATATTAACAGAGATAAAGAGGGGCATTACATAATGATAAAGGGGTCAGTTCTCCAAGAAGACATAACATTCTCTAATTTGTATGAGCCTAACAACAGAGCATCAAAATATATGAGACAAAAACTGATAGAACTGTAAAGAGAACTGGATGAATTTACTATTATAGCTGAAGACTTCCATACACCTCTATCAGGAATCAAAAGATCAGCTGGCAAAAAATCAGGTAAGGACACAGTTGAACTGAAAAGCACCATCGATCAACTGGATCTATAGAATACTTCATCCAACCAGAGCAGAAATACACATTCTTCTCAAGCTCACATATAACATTCACCAAGACAGAACATATCCTGGGCCATAAAACACATCTTAACAAATTTTTAAAAATTGAAATCATACAAGGTATGCTCTCATACATGATAGAACGAAATTAGAAATAAATAACCGATAGCTAGAAAACCCAAAAAAACTTGGAGATTAAACAGTGAACTTCTAAACAACAGATGTGTCAAAGGAGTCTCAAGAGAAATTTTAAAATATTGAACAAATAAAAATGAAAATGTAACTTATTAAAAGTCGTGGGAACCAGAAAACCAGTGCTTAGAAGGAAATTAATGGCATTGAATGCACAATATTGAAAAAGAAGAAAGATCTAAAATCATTAATCTAAGCTTCCAATTTAGGAAACTAGAAAAGAGCAAAGTAAATCCAAAGTAAGCAGAGGGAAAGAAATAATAAAAATTAGAGCAGAAATCAATGAAACTGAAAACAGGAAATCAACCAAAACCAAAAGTGGATTCTTTGAAAAGATCAATAAAATTGATACATTTCTAGCCAGGTTAACAAGAAAAAAAAAGAGTAAACAAATTACTAATACTAGAAATGAAAGTGGGCCCATCAGTACTGATTCTGTAGACATTAAAAAGATACTAAAGGGGGGCTTCCCTGGTGGTACAGTGGTTAAGAATCCACCTGCCAGTGCAGGGCACACGGGTTCGAGCCCTGGTCCACGAAGATCCCACATGCCGCGGAGCAACTAAACCCGCGTGCCACAGCTACTGAGCCCGCAGGCCACAACTACTGAAGCCCGCGTGCCTAGAGCCCATGCTCCACAACAAGAGAAGCCACCGCAATGAGAAGCCTGCACACAATGAAGAGTAGCCCCCACTCACTGCAACTAGAGAAAGCCTGCATGCAGCAACGAAGACCCAACACAGCCAAAATAAATAAATAAATAAATATTTAAAAAATTGTGAATCACTACGTTTAAAAAAAAAAAGGGCTTCCCTAGTGGTGCAGTGGTTGGGAGTCTGCCTGCCGATGCAGGGGACGCGGGTTTGTGCCCCGGTCCCGGAGGATCCCGCGTGCCGCAGAGCGGCTGGGCCTGTGAGCCATGGCCGCGCCTGTGAGCCATGGCCGCTGAGCCTGCACGTCCGGAGCCTGTGCTCCGCAGCGGGAGAGGCCGCAACAGTGAGAGGCCCGCGTACCGCAAAAAATAAATAAATAAATAAAGGGCTTCCCTTGTGGCACAGTGGTTAAGAATTTGCCCGCCAATGCAGGGGACACGGGTTCGAGCCCTGGTCCGGCAAGATCCCACATGCTGCTGAGCAACTAAGCCAATGTGCCACAAGTACTGAGCCTGCGCTCCAGAGCCCGCGAGCCACAACTCCTGAAGCCTGGGCACCTAGAGCCCGTGCTCTGCAACAAGAGAAGCCACCGCAATGTGAAGCCCGTGCACCGCAACAAAGAGTAGCCTCCGCTCATCGCAACTAGAGAAAGCCTGCGCACAGCAACAAAGACCCAACGCAGCCAAAAATAAATAAATAAAATAAATAATTTTTTTAAATACCTTAAACAATATACTAAAGGAATATTATGAACAACTCTATGCCCATGAATTTAATTACCTAGATAAAGCAGACCAATTTCCTGAAAGACACAATCTACTAAACCCCCTATAATGAGAAATGGGTAAGCTGAATAGTCCTGTGTCTCTTAAAGAAATTGAATTAATAATAAACAGCCTTCTAAAACAGAAAGCACCAGGCCCAGAAGGGTTCACTGGTGAATTCTACCACACATTTAAGGAAGAAATTATACTAATTCTCCAGACAATCTCTTCCAAAAAATAAAAGCTGAGAGAATACTTCTTAACTCATTCTATGAGGCCAGCATTACTGTAATACTCAAACCAAAGGCATTATAAGAAAGGAAAACTAAATACCAACATCCCTCATGAACACAGATGCAAAAATCCTCAAGAAAATATTAGTAAATTAAATCCAATAATGCATTTTAAAAAAACGGGCTTCCCTGGTGGCGCAGTGGTTGAGAGTCCGCCTGCCGATGCAGGGGACATGGGTTCGTGCCCCGGTCCAGGAAGATCCCACATGCTGTGGAGCGGCTAGGCCCGTGAGCCGTGGCCGCTGAGCCTGCGCGTCTGGAGCCTGTGCTCTGCAACAGGAGAGCCCACAACAGTGAGAGGCCCGCGTACCACAAAAAAAAAAAACAAAAAAAAACTACACACTACAACCAGGTGGATTTATTCCAGGTATGCAAGTCTGGTTCAATATTTGAAAATCAATTAATGTAATCCATCACATCAACAGACTAAAAAAGAAAAATTACATGATCATATCATTAGATACCAAAAAAAGCATCTAACAAAATCCAACACTCATTCATAGTAAAAACTCTCAGCTAACTAGGAGTAGAGGGGAGTTTCCTCAACTTGGTACAGAACATCTACAAAAAAACTATAACACCATATATAATGGTGAGAAACTGGATGCTTTCCCAGTAAGATCAGGAACAAGGCAAGGATGTCCACTCTCACCACTCCTATTCAAATCATACTGGAAGTCCTAGCTAATGCAGTAAGATAAGAAAGGAAAATAAAATGTATACAGGTTGGGAGGGAAGAAATAAAACTATATTTGTTTACACATGACGTGACTGTCTATCTATGTACAACATCCCAAAGAATCAACAAAAAATCCTAGAAGAAATAAACAATCATAGCGAGTTGCAGGATTCAAGGTTAATATACAAAAATCAATTGCTTTATTGTATACCAGGAACAAACAATTGTAATTTGAAACACAATACCATTTGAATTAGCACTTAAAAATGAAATACTTAGGTATAAATCTAAATAAATAAACACACACACACAATATCTATATAAGGAATACTAAAAAACTCTTAAGAAATTTTAAAAAATCTAAATACATGGAGAGATTCCCTGTACATGGATAAGAAGACTCAGTATTGCCAAGGTGTCAGTTCTTCCTAACTGGATCCATAGATTCAATGCAATCCCAAGCAGAATATATGTGTGTGTGTATGTGTTATGTGTGTGTGTGTGTGTGTGTGTGTGTGTGTATTTAAAACTGAATCACTTTGTTGTACACCTGAAACTAACACAATATTGTAAATCAACTATACTTCAATTTAAAAAAAAAGAAAGTGAGGACAACTCACTGAATGAGAGAAAGTATCTGCAAATCACATCTGACAAATGTATAATATCTAAAATATATAAAGAACTCTTACACTGCACCACTAAAAAGATTAAAAACACAATTAAAAATGGGCAAAGGATCGGAATACACATTTCTCCAAATATATATATGGCCAATAAACACATGAAAAGATCGTGGCTAAACATCATCCAGCAATTAGAGAAATGCAAATCAAAGCCACAATCATATACCACTTTACACCCACTAGGATGGCTAAAATAAAACAGACAATAAGATGTGTTGGTGACGGCTGGAGAAACTGGAACCCTCATACATTGCTGGTGGGAATATAAAATGATGTAGCCCCTTTGGAAAATGTTTTGGCAGCTCCTGAAAAAGTTGAAGTTATCACATGACTTACCAGTTCCACTTCTAGGTATAAACCCAGGACGGAAATGTCCATATCAACATTATTCATAATAGCCAAGAAGTGGGAACAACCCAAATGCCCATTTAGAATAAATAAAATGCAGTATATTCATACAATAGCATATGATTTGGTAAAGAAAAGTACTGATACATGCTACACGTGGATGAATCTTGAAACCATTATGTTAATTGAAACAAACTAGTCACAAAAGACCATATAGTATGATTCCATTTACATAAAATGTCTGGAATAGGCAAATGAAGAGAGAAAAGTAGAGTAGTGGTTGCGGAGAGCAAGGATAGGGCAAGAGCAGGAAACAGTGTTAAGAGGAAGAGGGGAGGGGAGTTCCAGAGGAATAGGGAGTGACTGATAATGAGTATGGGTTTCTTTTGGAAGTGATGAAAGTGTTCTAAAATTAGATGGTGATGACGGTTGTACAACTCTAGGAATACACTAAAACCATTGAATTGAGCACTTGAAAAGGGTGAATTGTATAGTATGTGAATTATCTCTCAATAAATCTGTTTTTAAAAATAAGAAGAAACCCAGAATAATGAAACTAGCTACATTCAGGGGTTGGGTGGAACAAGGGAAAAAGGACAAGGCAGCGGGAACAGAATAGATGGGATGGGGAGATATACCCTTTAAAAAATAGCTCTTATTTGGGGAAACACATTAGAATTCCATTAATTAATAAGTTAATTAATTCAATAAGAATTGGGGGGGGAGCTTTTCTAAAGTGGGATGCAAGTAAAAACAAATAAACCTATCGGTGTTTTGAATTAAAGCATAATCACACTGAACGCTAAAACTAGTGGATGAAAGTTTGATAAGGAATAGGATATTTACAAAGAAAAAAACAGTAACTTTACAACTGGAGAAACTTGTTAGACAATATTTTAAGCAAGTGATCAAAGTTAACATCACCAATAATGGGACCAATCAACATCATGTGACTTTTTTTAAAAAAAGTTCTTATTTGAGGAACATTAAAATTTCATTAATTAATCAGTTAATTACTTCAACAAGGATAGAGGGATTTTCTAAAGTGAAATACAAATAAAAATGAATGAACCTATCTGTTTCGAATTAAAATATAACCACACTGAATGCTCAAACTAGTGGATAAAAGTTTGATAAGGAATAGGATATTTATATACACACACACATTTGATATGATGTAGTGAGTATGCAGCATCACTTTGGTACTCTTGCCAAATACTCATAATCTGAACCTAGTCACAGGAAACAGTAGACAAAACCAAATTCAGCAACATCTTCAAAAGTATCAAGATCAAGAAAAACTGAAGAACTCTATCAGATCAGAGGAGAGTAAGAGATGTGACAACTAAATGTAATGTATGGACCCTGGAAATTCTTCTTTTGCTATAAATCAATGTTTATTTCCTGATTTGGTAAACCGAACCTTGGCTAGGTAAGAAAATATCCTTGTTTTTAGAAAATATACATTTAAGCATTTATGGGTAAAGGGCATCATGGTTAATGTTAAGGGGGAAAAAATGACATACAGAGAGCAAGAGAGAGTGATAAAGCTTGTATGATAAAATGTTGCCACCTGGGGAATCTGGGTGGCAGGCATACGGGAATTAATTCTTTGTATTACTTTTGCAACTTTTCTATAATTCTGAAATTATTTCAAAATAAAGTTTCCTTTAAGAAAAATGTTGCAACAATATACCCCCTACCAGAACCTTAGTACCAAAGGCAGTAACAATATCAAAAAGTTATTTTATAAATATAAGTCCAAACTGGTATAAATAACATAACTGAATAAATAATGAGAAAGGTCAACTCTGCCTTACAGAAGAATTCCAAACAATAAAAGAGGAATAAGGGAAATAGAAAATCATCATTAGAACACTGTAATAAGTGCTGCAGGCAAAACCTACTAATGAATTGGAAATTAGTGATCAAAACTTTAAAGAGGGGCTTCCCTGGTGGCGCAGTGGTTGAGAGTCTGCCTGCCGATGCAGGGGACACGGGTTTGTGCCCCGGTCCGGGAAGATCCCACATGCCACGGAGCGGCTGGGCCCGTGAGCCATGGCCACTGAGCCTGCGCGTCCGGAGCCGGTGCTCTGCAGCGGGAGAAGCCACAACAGTGAGAGGCCCGCGTACCACAAAAAAAAAAAAAAAAAAAAAAAAAAAAAAAACTTTAAAGAGAAACAGGATATTTACATAACCTCAAAGTATCTCCCCTCTAAAATTTATTAATTCTGTGGTGATTCTAACATATATCCACAAAGTTTTTAATACCTCTCCTCCCAGGAACTGGAACTTAATTCTCCACCCCATGTGTATATTGGACTTAGTGACTGGTTGCTAGTAAATAGAGTATGGAAAGGGATAGTAACTTAACAGTGGAGGAATCTGGCAGACTCCACCTTAACCAACTGATCAAGGTGAAATCAACTGTAATAAGCCATGTTGATATCATGTGCCCTCTGATATGATGTGCTGAGAGCACTTCACCTCTGTGGCGTCTTCCCCAAATCCATAACCCCAGTCTAATAGAAAAACACCAAACTCAATTTGAGGAACATTCTACAAAATAAGCAGCACTCTTCAAAACCATCAAGGAAAGATTGATGAACTGTCTTAGATTGGAGAAGACTAAGGAGATGTGACAACTAAATGCAACACGGTATCCCGGTTTATACCCTCAAACAGAAAAGGGATATTAATGGAAAACTGGTGAAATCCAAATAAGTCTGTACTTTGGCCTAATAGTATTGTACTTAGGTTCATCTCTTAGTTTTGATAAATGGCCCTGGTAAATTTATTTACCCTAATTTCACTCAAAGGAAGCTGGGTGAAAAGAATACAAGAACTCTCTATATTATCTTTGTAACTCTTCTGTAAACCTAAAATAATTTCAATAAAAAGTTTAAAAGTAAATGAATTAACCAATTTTTAAAAGATTATTTTGTAAATTAGAGTATTCTTCAAATTAAAGTTGAACCATTAAACTCAATTTCTAAGCCCACTTATTGCATGAATAAACTCAGTTTCAATTAAGTTACTTTGCCATAGAGTATATTACTACGTGCTCTTTGCATTGAATGATTGTTGGAAGGGGATAGAGGAGAATGAAAGCTAACATGTGAAGGAAATTATTTGCATGTGGTAAACAATCTTTGGAAGCTTAAGGGAAATGATTGGAAAAGACTAGTAAAATAGAATAAAGGTAAACTTAAAAGATTAAAATTACCATACTAACAGCACCCTATAAACAAAGGGGAAATCCAGAAGGTTCCTTTTAGAAGGATAACAATGACAATAATATAGACAAAGGACCAAAAAGAGGCGAGGAAAATGTTAAAGGCTATCACAAAAGCCTATACTAGAGGTTCCCAAACTTTCTGGGTTGACAAAGCCCTAATTAGTGTGTCAGTAATTTTTTCATAGGCCAAAAGAAATACTTAACCATTCTGGTTTTTGGGGGTTTTTTTGCGATACGCGGGCCTCTCACTGCTGTGGCCTCTCCCGTTGCGGAGCACAGGCTCCGGACGCGCAGGCTCAGCGGCCATGGCTCACGGGCCCAGCTGCTCCGCAGCATGTGGGATCTTTCCAGACCGGGGCACGAACCCGCGTCCCCTGCATCGGCAGGCGGACTCTCAACCACTGCGCCACCAGGGAAGCCCAACCATTCTGTTTAAATAGTCAGGTCCAAACAACTTTAGAAAAATGTATGTCCTAACAAGTTGTGTTGAGTACTGCTAACTTCTCAAACATTAGATTCAGATTGGACACGACCTTCCCCTTTTCCTGTTTCATATGGATTTTCACATGGTACTTGCTTTTTGTCATAGCAACTACCAAAAACTCAGCTTTGTAAAAATATGGTATCACTGAAAGGAATATAACAATCTAATTTTGCAAATGAGCTACCTCAAGCTTGTAGTTTGTGTGGTTTCCAACAGATGTTGCTGTATTTCCCTCAACATTTTTAAGCATCCCTTGGCACACCTGTGAGTTCTCTGCGGCGCTTTCTAGGCTCCTCAGTGCACACTTTGAGAACCATGCACCTTGGCAAAAGATGACAAAGGATGACACCAAGGCATTGGCAACAGAAAAACTGGAGAGAGAATTAAGGAATCTTCAGAGGAAAAAAAATCAGCAGCTCTAGAGATGGTGCCTGGAAGTACAACAGTGCAGGTACTTGAGAAGCATCAAAACTTTTCTTTAAAAAAAAAAATTATTCTGTCTTTAGCTATCCCCAACAGTCCTTGCTTCTATGGAAGAGAGCAAACTTTTTTTTTAAATGAATAAATGAACTGGTTCAAATGTTTATATTAATTTGACAACTTTATATGTGGCATAGCTAAAGTACATTGCTCTCACTTTTAGCACACACACGCACACACATTACAAAACAGCTGAAACAAAGGAAAAAAATTCAATTCAAATTTTCAACTTAATAATTTCTGGAGTACCAATAGGACCTGTCACCTAACACTTGCCAAAGCTTTACTTTACACAGATATTTGAGGAGGACTCAAATGTGGTAGTTCTAAAACCTGGCTTGATGATCTTAAGCAATTGAGGAACTTCTAAAATGACAGATTTGCCAGCACTATTCCAGACCTACAGAATCAGGACTTTCCAAAGACGACAGCAATCACCTTATTTGCAGAGTGCCCCAGCAACTCTGAAATTAGCCAGTTTTGAGAGGAAATGGCTAAAACAGCACTGTCCAATAAAACCTTTTGTGATGATAGAAATGTTCCATATTTGCACCATCCAATACAGTAGTCCCTAGCCACATGTGGCTAGTGAGCCCTTGAAATGTGGCTAATGTGACTGAGGAACTGAATTTTTAATTTTATTTAATTTAAATTTAGATGTAAATAGCAACATGTAGTTAGTTGCTCCTGTATGGCACAGCATAGAACTTGATGATCTATGTTAAATATTCATTCTTCTAAATTTTCCAGTGCGCACCCTTGATTTAAATTAGATGATCAGAAAACTAGGTTCCTCAGCCATATTCTCTCATACAGGGTTGTTATAAATGGTCAGTATAAACATTATCCTATTTAAAAGTCTGAGTCTTTTGTAGTTTGAGACGTTATCCAATGTCATACATTTTTTTCATAATAAAAATCCTGCTTTAATTAATTTCTAAGAAAAGTCTCTGCAAATGAGTTTGAATATTTTCTTTAGCCAGAAGGTATACTCGGTGAGCCAATGTGCTTCCGTTTTTGCCACAGCTGACAGTAAACTCAAAACCAACTCCAGTGTCCAGCGGTAACTCCTCTTAAGTGCCTAGTAACATGTACTCTCTGCTCCTCTAAGACTATCTCTGTTCTATTTATATCCCTAAATTAGTCAACATAGTGTTATTTTATATTCTCAAGCTGACAAACTCTTTTGGACATAGGCAGAGTATCAACTTTTAAAGTGATACATTCTTTGCATTAAAGTCATTCTTTTTTTATTGTTAATGCAGTAATAAAGTCAATTTTTAGAAGTGGCTTTTTTTAAAAAGAAGTATTTCAATAAAAACAACACTGGGATTAATAACATCAGGAAATTTTTGTTTTGTTTTTGTTTTTGTTTTTTGGTGGTACGCGGGCCTCTCACTGTTGTGGCCTCTCCCATTGCAGAGCACAGGCTCCGGACGCGCAGGCTCATCGGCCATGGCTCACGGGCCCAGCCGCTCCGCGGCATGTGGGATCTTCCCGGACCAGGGCACAAACCCGTGTCCCCTGCATCGGCAGGTGGACTCTCAACCACTGCGCCACCAGGGAAGCCCAGGAAATTTTTTAACAGATCAAACTTACCAAAGAAATTCTTTAGGTGTCTATTAGCAAAGCGGCCTAAAAATATCACTGTAAGAGTGAAAAATAAGACACACATATATGGCATTCTGCAATAATTTTACTGTCCCAATTTCACAAACTCAGTTCCGCTCCTTTTAAAAAATATGCAGAATATGAACATCCCTACTGAACACTCAGTTAAAAATGCTTGTACAATTTTTCCTTTAGCACACTAGACTTTTTATGTTATGCAGTGAACTACTTCAGTGACTCTTCTGTTGATATGTTCCACAAAATTATAACAAACACATTGATGCATCAATAGCACATTTCTACAAATGCCTAATTTTAAGTTCCCTGAGCATCTAATTACAAAACTAATATGAAACTAAACTGTCATAAGAGTAGAACATCTTCGCATAATCCCTTACAATTCATTTAAAAAATATACTACCAAAAGACATAATTTATTCCATGGGGCCATTATAAAATTCATGATAGGGAAAAGAAATCTGAAGGAAAACTGTCATAAAAAAATATATCCTAAACATCATAAATAGTCACCACAGGGGACACACACACACACACACACACACACGAATGCTGGCAAGTTAATTCTACTTTGGAGGAACTAAGTTAGTTTCCTTATCCATATTCTTTAGCTGAAAATCACTTACTTAAAGTGGTTATTAAAAAAGAAATAAAGTTATAAAACCATATGAACCCATTTTGCTCCAGAAGCAAAAAGAGGTAGTTCCTTTCCCCAAAAGCCGAAGTACTGTCAAAACTTAGTTCATTTCAGCACAGCACTTCTGCTATCAGGCTCCTTGGTCTACTTCCACCTCTCGGGTCACTCCAGCCTTCTGCACTAGTTCATCTTTCTCACACACTCTTAAATGTTCAGGTTATATTTTCAGTCTTCTTCTCAGTCACTCTACTCCTTTTCTCTAGATAGTTCTTTTCACCATGTAATGCTTAAATAATCAGATAAAGACAATGGGCAATATTTACTGAGTGCTTACTATATGTCAGGCACTGTTCTAACCACTTTACATGTATTGTCTCATTTAATCATCAAAACAACTCTATGCTGGAAGCACTGTTATTACCCTCACCATTTTACAGATGAGGTACTAACAGATTAAGTACTAGATTAGTACCAGACTCTAGATTCCACAAACACTAGCTGTAACTCCAATGATTTAGAGCAGAGGTTAACTTTTTCTTAAAGGGCCAGATAATAAATAATTCAAACTGCAGCCATCCAGTCTATGTAACAACTACTCATTTAGCATGGGTAAGACGCCATTTAGTATGACGGCAGCCATAGACAATATGTAAACCAATGGACATGGCCGTATTCCAATAAAATTTTATTTACAAAAGAGGCCGCTTGGATCAGGCCAAAGTTGTCAATGATCTACAGGCATACTGAGCCTGGTGTCAAGGCAACTGTGATGTAAGCACTGCAATATCCAATTATGTCTTTATGGCATAAAGACGCTCCACTATTTTCCTTAACCCATCACAACTGAATTTTGTATAACTGAACTTCACATAGACTAAACATTTAAAATATAGATAAAATACTCTACATAACAATTCAAGTTTAAAAAAAAATTCAGTCCAAGAAACACAAAAATAAAATAACAAAGTAACAACTCAATTTATTCTCTACTAAAATTACATCTACCTCTGACAATTCATCTTGTGGAAAAGAAGACTGTCCTGTTTTGTTTCAAAGAATAAGGTGTTTAACATTCACATAACTTGTAACAGAAAGTTTTGCAAAGTAAAACTTTTTGCCCCACCTCTCCTCTCATTCATTGAGATTTCAGCACCTGACTCCCTGTCTTAACCATTTCTCCTCCAATTATTCTCAGCAATTCCAAGAGCCACATAGATAACTTGTCCCATGGTCTCTAAATTCCCTGATTGCCCTCTTCACTTCCAAAAATCTTTTCCTCCATTTCATCTCAACCACCAACCACCATGGTCATACCCTAACAGCTACAGTCTAAAGAGAAATGAGAGACCCCAGAGGTACAAAAGATGACCCATTTAAATATAGGGGAAAATTCTACTTAAATTTATTTATTTAAAAAAATGAGAAATTAAGGTATACCCATATTTAACATATAAAGCATATTAATTTAAAATATATTAAAAAATATATTGAAGATATGTGCTTGTTTTTTTTTAACTAATAAGCAAAGGAGACCACCAGCTATATCTTGTCATAACTGTTAACCACATCCTCCAAAATCAAACATCTCATTCTGACTCTTACCTCCCAATTTTCTAGCTCATTCACTCTGGTATCCCAATCCCAACAACTATTTAATCTCTTTAAGATCTCAAAATCTTTATCCGCTTCACTCTTCCATCGACCATCCTAACTTTCATGTCCTTATTTTCCTCCTTTTCTATCCTATACTCCATGGTTCATCACTATAACCACTCCCATGCATTCACTCCCAATTTCCTTGCCCTTCTTTTCCTCACTTACACATTCCTAACATAAACCCATCCCTGGTTAAATCCAACTCTGCCTATTCCATGCCTGCACCCAAGCACTGAACATAACATAGCTGAATTAAAATATGCAAACATGCTGGGTGCGTTCACTTTATATCTATGACCACAATGTTAAGAAGGTCCTCAGCACTAACAATCCTACATTTCCCTACTCAATTCATTTTCATTTTGACGATTTCATACTTCCTCTCTTGTCAATCCTTCAATAACTTTCTGTCACCTCCCTCTTGGATGATGACTTCTTAATATTATTTTCCTGAGAAAACAGAAGCCAACAGAAGAGAAAGTCCACATCCTTCCCCACCAAATCTACCAACCTAAATGCTTCCCTACCCATGTACTCTGCTTCCCTCCTTGTAACAATGAATTGTCCCTGCCTCTATTTAAGTTCAAACTTTCCATTTATGTGCTGGATCCTATTCCCTTTCTCTCATTCAAGGACGTTTCTCCTGAAGTTACTTCCTCTCCCAGCGCATCTTCAGTTTTTCCTGCTTTACCAACCATTTCCATCAGCATTAAAACGTGCTGCAATATCTTCCGTGCAAAAGCTATACCTTACCTCTTGTCCCTCTTCACCTACTACCTAATTCTCCAGTTTGTAGCAAAATTTTCTAAGATAATTACCTATACTGACTGTATCCACTTCCTTTCCTCTAACCTAATCTAATTATGCTTTCATCCCCACAATTCCACCGAAACCATTCCTCAATGTCACCAACTCTTTCCAACTTGCCAAATCTAGTGGTCATCTTGCTCAACCTCTCAAAAGTATTTGACACAGCTAAACACTCCTTTCCTGATACATTTTGCACTTGCTTCCTTGGAAAGCACACATTCCTGATTTTCCTCCTACCTCACTACTGATTGTTTTCAGTCTCCTTTGCTGGCTCTTCCTCTTCCTCCCCACCTCTATATGTTGAAGTGTCCCAAGGCTCAATCCTCAGTCCTCTTAATCTCTATGACACCACAGAAAACTTCCTATAGGCCTATAGTTATAAATTCTATCTATACACTGCAAGACTCTAGCCTCTTCTTTCCCCTGAGCTCGAGACTCTTCAAATTAACTGCTTAATTAAGACCTCCAGCTGGATGTCTTCTTTTCTTAAAGAAAGCAAAGCCAATTCTTGATTTCTCCTTCACGCCAAACCTTTTCCTCCCTGGTGTTCCCCATCACTGTAATTAGTATTACATTTCACTGGTTGCTCAGGCCAAAACCCTGCAGTCATTATTGATCCATCTCTCACTTTACATCATATCTAATCCATCATTAAGTCCTGTCAACTACATCTTCAAAAAATGTATTTCTAGTTACATGGGTTTATACATTTGTCAAAACTTATTGCATTATACACTTAAAATGGATGCATTTTATTGTATGTAAAAGTGTAAGTTATACCTCAATAAAGTGTAGTAGGAGCATGTGTGTGTGTTACCTACATACATCCAATTATTTCTCACCACCTCCACCATTACACTGCTTTGCTACTTGGACTACTGCAATAGCATCCTAGCTTCCATTTTTACTCAGGACAGTTCATATTCCACAAAGTACCCAGAATAAGCTTTTTAAAATATAAATTATATTACTTCCCTGCTCAAACCTCTACCACGGCTTCCTATCACATTTAAAATCCAAAAGCCTTACCATGATCTCAAGACCATATGTGATCTAACCCCTACCTACCTCTCAAACTTACCTGTTATCACTTTAGCTTGTTCTACTGTGTTGCAGACACACCAGCCTTCTAGATACTCCTAAAACACACCAAGCTTGTTTTCAATTATTATTTTTTTAATGTATTTCAAAAGTAGGTTTTTCACATCAAGGTGGATGTTCCTTTAGCTCACTCCATTAGAGCAACAGAGAAATGCTTGCTTAAGCCACCCAAAGAAGTGGATCTGGATGAGTACTTATTAATGTAATTTGGCCTTCGTAAACTCAAGTTAATACTTACAGTGCATGTAGCATTCTAACATCCAACTGGAAAACTAACTTGGGATCAGTTACAGAGGGCCTGGAACATCAGATTAAGGAGTTCATATTTTATCTAACAGGTCAGCGTCACACACTTAAGCACTGGGAAGAGCTAGTTTTTCACTTTTCAAATCCTGAGGTCACAAGGTTTGCAAAGAGTTGTGGAATAATGGAGAAAATGACGGGTTACTTTCAGGGATATAAACACCTTTATGTACCTCTAGAATTCTGAACCGTGTGATTGTATTACCTATTTTAAAAATAAATTATAATTAAAACTATATTTAAGAAAAAGGAACTCTTACATGACAGAAAAACCAGAAACCAATATATTTATGCCTTTGGGGGAGAAGTTTATAGTACTTTAAATACTTTTTGAATGCCATAACTAAGACTTATATAGAAGAAATATAAAAACAGATAAAATATGTTCATATATGTAGAAGATATATAGATATATACAGAAAATATACATGCTCATAATGGTTCTCATCATGTAAGGGAGCTCCTATCAGAATTGAGCTCTGCCACAATGATACCACAACGTGCTAACTTTCAAGTAGTTTCCTCAAACACCCGAATAGCCATTGAGAGCTCGTACAAGTGAAGACTTCTCTAAAATCTAAAGGGCTGCAGGTGATAAAAAGGGCTGCAGGTGATAAGAAGTACAGGATAAGAGACAAAGTAAGAGAGCAAAGACAGCACAGTCTCATTCTCTCAAACTCATCTCCAGCGGCCAGTCTCACCACTTGCCAAGAGCTACATCAGTTAAGTAAGATTAATAATTAAATGACTTGGGGACAACAATAAGAGAAGAGGAATATGAACACTTATCATCTCCAAATTTGCTAGAGCCTCTACCTGGTTATCAAGGAGTGATGAGGAATAGGACTTCATAGTATAGTTTCCTTCTCTCAGATGAATAAAAGTCTTTCTGGTTTTTGTTCCTGACCTAACTTCTAGAGCCACTACGCCAAGAAAGAATCATGAATTAGACCCTGTTGAACTAAGGAAACACACCACCTTGGGCAAATGCAAAATACTGTAAGACAGCAACAAAGAAAAGTGTGAGAAAGCAGAAACTCCAAACCCTCTAATGTATAGAATCCATCCTTTGATCAAGGTAAAATGCTGTGAGTTTGCTCATGGCCTACATCTAAAAAAAGACGGCCTCCTGAAACTCTTACCTTCATCCTGTTATCTGTCATGTCCAGGTTCATAACCTATGGCCATGACAAGAGAACATGGGAAACATTTCTCCTCTCCTTAATCACAGAAATAATGTGTTCTCCCTTGGAAAACATATCTTGATTCCCATTAACCTGTTCCATCAACAACCTCTTCCATTCCATGCCTTTCTTGAATCTATTGAGTTTCATCTTCATTCCCTTGAGTTTCAAATTCATGCAGAAATCAGTATACTTTACCCTGGAGTCATGAATGGGCACTTGGTAAGGTTGAAAACATTATTTTAAAATACTGCTTCTTAAACATTAATGTGCATAGTATGTATCTCATTAAAAAGCAGATTCTGATTCAGTAAGCCTAGGGCAGGGCCTGAGGGACAGCAGTTCTAACAGGCTTTTGCAAACTCTCTTGCTTCTCAGAAAACACTTGAAGTAGCAAGATTCTAAAAGGCAATGGCACCTATATACACAGTTTACCTACAAAGGCACAATCCCAATGCAATGCTAACTGTCCTTTCTTTTTGTAGTTTATTCCTTCTTCTCTGATTTATACTAGATCTATTTTCTTATCCTCTCAACACCTACAATTTATCTTCAATGCCTCTTTCCCTTTATTCAGTTGGCATCTCTAAATTTCCTTCCTCTCCTTTTATTTTTCCATACCACCAACACAATACCTAAAATGTAGAAGTAGCTGATAAAATATGTTCTTACAAGGTGTCCAAGTCTGTTTTTATTCTTATGTCCTTTAAATAGATTCTAATTCAGCACACATATCCAATAATTTAAGAATTCTTGCAAGCATCAACATGAGGAATAAAAAAAAAGGATATAAGTATAGAAATTGGGCCTAATCTGTATTTATCACAAGGACCCTATGCAAAGTAAGGCAAAAGGAATACTAACTAAAAATCATAACAACAAATTTGTATGTAATGAAAAGATTTTAAAGCTTTATTGAAGGATCCACCTATAAATAAAATTCCAGGACATCAAACAAATATATTATTCTTTGGGCACTGTCACCTCATTAGCTTTAAACTATATTTTTAAATGAGAGGGGAAAAATGCAAAATATTTAGAACTACATGTCTAAAAATTCTAGAATATCCAAATGTTTCTTGTGTTAAGGCCAGACCTTATCATAAAGATCTAATTTAACAGGTGTACCATAATGTCCAACCCTAAAAATAATTAAGCCATCTATTCACCTATAATCAAGTTAAATTTTCATCCTTGCTTTCACCTTGAGACACATTAACAATAACTTACACACTTTTTAAGGAAAAATAAAATCCAGGGATGACGCAAACTGTGAGGAAGAAACTCATGTTGTGAATAAAGGATCACCTGACATGTTCTATTTCCCTTAAGAAAAGAGATTCAAATTTAACCGTCTTAAAGTTGATGCCCCCAGCATACTGCCAAGTTAAGAAGTACTTGTAATCAGGATTTTCCTCATGTATTCCCTAGTTTAGTTAGTAATACACCCAGTCCTCCAAGCCAGAAATGGGTATCAACCTAGACCTATCCCTCTCCCTCATCCCCACCCTTTCCAGACCCCTACTGAAATGACCACCAAGTACTATCCATTTTGTGTCCTAAGTGTCCCTCTGCTCTATTCTCTCCATTTCCTCTGCCACTGCCTTAGTCTAAGCCTTTTCTCTCACCTTATCTATTACAATAGCTACCATACCATCCCTGCCTCCAGTTACCTTTTCCACTGATCCTTACTCCACACTGTCATCCAAGTGATTTTCCAAAATATAAACCTAATGTCTCTTCTGCTCAAAACCTTTTCCTATCTCTCCATCACCCACAGAATAAAGTCCACGCCATGTATAACGGCACTTTACTTTTTATTATTTGAATCCTGCCTGCCTCTAAAACATCATAGCCCACTGCACTCCTCCCATCCTGCACTTTAAGCCCCATCATTATCCAACTACACTGCTTGAACTTCCAGCATGCCACATGCCTCCATGCTTTTACATAGGCTGTTGCTTCAGTCTAGAATATCCTTCATTTCTTCCCCTTTAGCTTCCTGGCCAATTACTATGAATCTTTCAAAACTCAACTCAGCTCCAAGAAAGCCATCCCACACCCTACCCTACCCTTAAAGAGTTGATTATTCCCTTGTCTGCCAACTTTGTAAGTAATGATGACATTTTATTGGGCATTTACTATGTACCTGACATTGTTCCAAGTATTTTACATGTATTAACTCATTTAATCTTCACAATAACCCTTCCTATGAATTGGTACCATTATTACCTTTGTCGATACGAAAACTATCTCAGAGGAGTAAATAACCTGTCCCCAAGGATATCCAACTGTTAAGTGATAGAGACAGATAAAGATCCCTACATCATATTTATATTATTGCACCTATCACAGAGAATTTATTTACATGACTGTCATTACCCTGGACTGTGAACTCCTTGAGGGTGGGGATTATGTCATATTCAACTCTAAAGCCACAGAGCCTACTATAAAGTAGGTAATCAGTACACGCATTTCTTGAATTGCACATAAAGCAACATTCCTAACAAGTTCAAGAGAAAAGCATTCGGAAACTAGTTTCCAAATAAATATTCAAATATGCTTTAAGAGTTCTAGAGTAGAGGAAGCTATTTTTCCGTTTAATAAAAAGGATGTTAAAAAGAGAGATTAACACAGACATGAGATTACAGTCCATGTGGACAAGGAAATGGACTTACTTTTGCAGTAATACTGCTTAATCACTGCAATAAATCAAAACCCAAAGTACCATTTGCTTAAGATTAACTTTTTTCCTCTGACTAAATAAGAATTCTTCTTGCTTATCATTCAGGGCAGTGAAAAGAAAGCCCTAAATTTACTTTGCTCAAGTGGAAAGAAGCAAATCATAGACCAGCACTACTAATTGCTTCCTTAAGTCTGGCCAAGAAATGTATCCCATTAGGCAATTAAAATAAAACACAGTTGCCTGACTAAGCACAGAACAAAAGAATTTCTAAGGTTGTATGGACTGGCACTCTATTATGCAAATAATGAAAAGTTATTTTAAGCAAAAAAAATAAAGATCAAGAACAAATTAAAACAGATTATCACCACCCCACAAAAACAGATTTCCGTATTAAAACTCTATTGAAACATAGACATATGTTACATCAAAACATATGCATATATGTTTACAATATTTCAATAGCCATTCTTCATGCCTCCTTAAAGTTATAAAAATCAAAGTTATTCTAAGACTAATGATGAAAGACCTCAAGACCAAATCTACTGTACTTAGTGTGCTCTCATAGTTACAGTCCTCTGAGCCATACTGAAGTGCAGTAATTAAAACCCACAGGGTCGGTACCAGCAGCAACAGTGCACACCACAGTACTTGTTAGAGTAATCTGCACCCCGCCCAGCTTCTACACACTTGTGCACTACAGAAAGGTAAATCTGCTGTCAGAAGCAGCAGAGTTTAGGCCACAGTGAGTTTAGGCCACAGCACAGCAAACTCTACGCCCAGGCACTTCTTACCATTTCTTGGTACATTCAACCATCAGCTCCTGGTAGGAGGCCACAAACTGGAACTTGGATGCGTGTTTTCCCACACGCTGTAGTCTCTTCCAAACTGAAGCCATGATGATCAGTCAAAACAGTGGAGCAGTTCTGGGTTAGCAACACAGCAGCTTTAACAAAGCAGAGGGTCCAAAGCAAAGGAGCTTTGCATGTATGTCTGTACTTTAAAAAACTCAACTACAACTTGAAATGATGTTTGGGGTCCATAAGTCTTCTCCCTGTTTCACAGGGTAAATCACATCTTAGATGAATGGCCCAGTCAAGAACAGTATGACACACATCACAGGATGAGTGAGAGGAGGTTCCCTCATGGAGACATCACCATTCCACCTCGTGGGTTATATGATGTGTATTCTGGAGGACTGAAAAGCAAAACAAAGAGAAAAAATATGAGGAGAGAAGCATGAGAAGTGACTAACCACCCATGTTAGATAACACTGCAACAGACAAGCCCAGTTCTCCGCATGTTTTTCAAACAATGAAACAAAACACCAACCTCAAAAGCCAGTAACATCAAGGATGCAAGACACCAAGGAAGAAATTACAATTCACACCAAAGACGTGGAGCAACACATCAGGTAATCAGCATCAACAACGATCGAGAGGCGAAAGTCGGGGCCCTACCTCCCTCTCCTAGCATCACAGAAGGGCGAGCAGAGCGGGAAAGTCTAGGGATGCTGTTTAATGTCCACCGCCAGTCAGAGGAAGAAGTGGAGTATTTTAAAATAAACTTTGTTTTTCAGCCGATAGTGAATAGCTCTGAGTCCTAGAATATGTGCGTGGAACAAATTAAGGAGCGGGGAAGAACGCTGCTGTTGAGTCGGAGGGGGAAATGGATGGGGAAAAAGGAGTGGAGGGAAATCTCAAGGCAGAGAGAGGGCAGTGTCCCGGCTCCAGGCCACTTGGGCTCTTCTCCACCTTTGCTGCCAACCAGAGGGAAATGGAAACTCCTGCCTGGGCGTGAAGCAATGACCAGCGAGGCAAGTGCACGGTGCGGGGTGCAGTGCCTCCCTCCCCCATCCTCAGGGAATAGTCCGCCGAAGCCTCCTCTCCTCCCGCACAGAGCCCAGACCCCTGCCCCCCAGCTGAGGCAGGCGGTGGCTCGCCAGCGGTCCCTGTCACCCAGGCGATGCCAGAAGACCCCAGCCCGGTCCCAGAGCCCCGGTCCCACCGCACGTCCACTCCCGCCCCCTCCTCACACCTCTAATCCCGCTGTCGGGCTGAGTCTGGCCCGGTTCCCTCCTCAGCGCCGCTCCTCCGTCGCCGCCGCAGCAGCAGTCGCCGCCGCCGCCACCGAGTCCTCCATCCCCGCCGGAGCCACATGGAACAGCCGAGCCAGCCGCGGCGCTCCCGGGAGCCGGGGTCTGCAGCCCCTCAGGCGGACGGAGCGCCTCACGCCCGCCCCCTCCCGGACGGAGTCGCCCCGCGACCGTCCCCCACCCTACAAAACCCTGCCAGAGCCGCCGCTCAGCGCCCAGCACCCCCTCCCCCGTCTTTCTCCTCCGCCACCACCATCATTACCTCCCCCGCCGTACCTCTCACACTAACCCTACCCACGGCCGCTCAACCTCCGTCCGCCCCGCCGCCATTGGCCGGGCCCCGCGCTTTCCCCGCCCACCTCGGCGGCAGGGCCTTTAAGGGGCGGGGACGCCTCATTGGCCGACCCGGGTGCCCATCACAGGGCTCCACGCCCCCCTCCCCCGCAAGTTCTGGAGGTGTTTTTTTCCCCAGCCGGAACGCGGTGTACAGTATACCCTTCTTTAAGAAAAAAACAAAAAAACAAAAAAACACTGGAACCCTCTAAGGACAATCCCGCCCATTCCTCTGATTGGCTTCGAGACGGAAGCGATAGGTGGGAGGAGTAAGGAGTGTTTATAGTGATCTGAAAGGTGGTTGCTGAAGGTGGATGTCGGTCAAAGGCGTGCCGGGTGCTGGGCGGGGTTTCTGTCTGGAGTCTGAGAGCAGAGCCCGCGACTGGCTTCGCTGCAGCTGTGGGCTGTGCGGCTACTGGGGTTTTCTCTCCTTTTCTCTCCTGTCCCCACCCTAGGAGCTGGGTGTGCCCTCTCCGCCACCAGCCGCTAGGGTGTTTGCGAGCACAGTCTTGGTTTCACCTCCTGGGGTTTTTCCTCTGACAAACTGTGAAGTAATGACCCGGCCAGCCCCCGCCTAACATTTAGTCAACTGGTCCTCAGTGAACCAGATTCAGTAAGCTGAGCTAGGCACAAAATGTTCACGGTGCAATTTCTTCTTGTTATGATTCTTAAACAGTTCTATGAATCTTATTCTTCTGGTAGGAATTGTAGATGAACTTGGGAGTGGTTGGTATGTAAGAAGGGTAGTTAGAGGCAAAGGAGAGGATGAAATAACCTAAGGAGAGTGTGAGGGCACGGGCACTTAACCTTGTTAAAAGAACCAAGGACCCTTTTGAGAACGATAATGAAAGGCATAGATACTTTCCCAAGGAGAATATGTCCTATCATAAGACACAAAAGTTCGCTTTCAGTTTTAGGTGGTTCACAGACCTCTGGCGTAGAGAAAGAGGACAAAGAATGAAATTGGGGGGTGGGGGGGAGGGAGGGCACCCCCCAATTGTTGAATCCTGGAAACAATTAAGGCTCATTCTTAATCTTACTAAGGACAGAGAGCAGGGTGCATGGACAAAATAGCTTGAAAGGTGTTAGGGTCTAGGGAAGGATTCTTTGAAGGACAGGAAGAAGGGCAGTGACCGTGAGAGTCGAGCTCATCTGTAGACATAGGGAGGCAAGAGAAAGGAGAGAGAGATTGAAGAATCAGGATAGATGGGAAGACACAGAAGGCTTGAATCCAGTATCGAATTCTATTTCCATTTTCAATAAAGAAAGTGATATAATACAAGAACACAATGTACATTTAACAGAAAAGGGCATAGATATCACTTATTTTGCTATAGTCTCAATTTTAAAATATTAAAGATAACCATAATAATTATATTGATTCTTATTTTGTGTACATCTTGCAGTTCTCTGGTGTCCTTCCTGAGTGGTTTACTAAGTCACTATAACCTACAGCTATTATTATGATCATAATTGGATTTAAGTGTATGGGTTTTGTTGTGTTCTTTTTTTTTTTTTTTTTTTTGCGGTACGCGGGCCTCTCACTGTTGTGGCCTCTCCCGTTGCAGAGCACAGGCTCCGGACGCGCAGGCTCAGCGGCCATGGCTCACAGGCCCAGCCGCTCCGCGGCATGTGGGATCTTCCCGGACCGGGGCACGAACCCGTGTCCCATTTATCGGCAGGCAGACTCTCAACCACTGCGCCACCAGGGAAGCCCATGGTTTTTTTTAAATGGCTAATTTATAGAAATGGTCATAAACTATTTTAATCTATGTTGCCCTTCAGGAACAACCCACATGATAATCAGGAGGGTTTTGCATCCTATTTAATATTATTGTTCTTCAAACTTTCTCATGTGGTTATCCTGGCTTCTTTTAATACTCTTTCCCTTCCTAAAAAGAAGAAGAAGGAGAAGGAGGAGTGTGTAGGACCCTAGGGAATCTTTCTCAAGTTGTGGAAAATTTCGAGAACAACAGTTTCTTATAAGACAGATTTTCTTTTGAGGGGAAGTATTTCTCTTGGATGTAAACTCTTCTTTTTCATCCTAGCTGCAAAGGTAGCCAGGAAGAGACCAAGTTTAGAAATGAAGGAATTAAAAGCAGACCTTGACATTGTTGCTAAGTTCAAGTTCACAGGCTCCTGGAGGCCCCACAGAGCAGCTACTTCTTCCCTTATAACTTTTTTTTTCTTTATTAGCCTGTCTGCTAACTAAATTTATTGGAGAATCTTAAATATATAATACTTTAAGATCTTTTTATCCACTTATTCGATACTGACTACCAACTGAGTATTGATCACATTAAATGCTATTAACGGTACATAAAAGGTATAGTCCCTGTTTGCAAACAGTTTTCAGAAACAGATGTTCAGCATGCATGCAAGAAAGTAAAACAAATTACTTCACCTCTCTGAGTCCCAGCTTCTTATTCTGTCAAACAAATAATCATGCTTACCTTTCTGGGATGTTGAGGAGATGGAAGATATGTACGTAAAGTGCCTGACACATAGTAAACAGTCAATAAATGGTAATTAATAATGTATACCATTGTGTTTGGTAGCAAACAGAGTCAAAAATAATAAGTAATAAACAGTAAAAAAAAAATAGTCCTTCAAGAATAACATGGGCAATACTTAGTTGCTACCAAACATCACTACCTCAAGGAATAATGAATCTCAAAAGAAACTGCTTTTAACATTATTCATCTCCCATTAACTCAGTGATTACCAAGAGTGGAACACCAATAACTTACGTAGACTCATAATTTTATAATAATTACTAAGAATTCATTTATCCCCAATTCCCATGACCACCTTCCATGCCTTATATAATCTGAGATCTTTTGACATTCTAGAAGATAACTTTTTCTTAAGGTTCCCATTTCCCCTACCTACCAGTAAGTATATCCCACTGACCCTCCCCTTCCAAAGGGGAATTTCCCACTGTGCTTCTGCCCCTTTCTAACCCCCTGTTTACTCAGGTCTTGATTTATTATCTCCTTCCATCCCAGGCTTAATCTGCATGTAATAGACCTGTAGATGCAAGTTACTTTAATTGTCCTGTCCATTTGCCCCAGGTGTTGACTGCAAAATTTTATAGATATTTTACTTAACAGAAGATTCAACATTTAAAATAATTTCTATTTTGCCTTTAGGTATCATCAAGCTTACAGTGAAGATAGAATACAAAAAGTAAAAAAAAAAAAAGGAAAATGCCACCCCAAAACTTCAAATCTTCTCTGCCATGACAGTTTTGAAATGATAGAAATTATTTTCAGTGAAGCAGCTTTGCCAGTCACTGTTTCAGAAACCCCCCAAATAGAGATTCTAGTCTATGAAGTGCACCCACAGGCTTGAATTATTATCATTCCTGATGATAAAATTCTTATCCCTGGATTTTACAGTTTTTGCAGTAAAAATTGTCAGAGGTATTATTGCAGCAACTTATCTGTGCCTTAGTCATAGTAATAAGATTTACTTGCAACAATAGCACTGCAGATTTTTGCATTGTGTTTTCCAGTTACCATAGCAGCTATACAATACACAACAATATTACTGCAATTTTTAACCGCTAATGAAATTATTTCTTTTAAACCCATAGCAAACAAACTTATTCTGACAATCCTATATAGCAATTTTTATATCCTTAGAAAAACTCACTGGAACAGGCTAATACTTCTGAAATATTAACTGAGGTTTTTGTAGTAGTTGTCTTTCTAGGTATTTCTTTTTATCCTATGGCCTTTCTCCTCCTATACCCCACCCAAAGACACCCTCAGCATCGTACCCACCCTCAAGTAGGCTGGTTTTCACTCATTGTTTCAGGAAAGCAGTATAACAGAATGCAGAGAAACAGGGAATTTTTCCTTGTTTTTGAGTTTCAGAACCCTAGTCCTTTAGGGTGTAATGAAACGGATCCAGTTAGAGACCTGTACTGTTCAATACGATAACCTCTAGCCATATGTGACTACTGAACACTTGAAATGTGGCTAGTTCACATTGAGATGTGTTGTCAGTATAAAATATACACAAATTTCAAAGACTATATAAAAATGAAGGGAATATATCTTATTTAAAAGTTTTATATTGATTGCCTGTTGAAATGATAATATTTTAAATGTACTGAATCAAAAAGACATTAAAAATTAATTTTAACTGTTACTTTACTCTTTTAATGTGGCTACTGGAAAAATTTTAATTACACATGTGGCTTGTCTTATTTTCCTGTTGGACAGTGCTGGTATAGACAATAGTAAAACTTCCTTTCACAGAGATAAGAAATGGATTTCCTGGACTGGAAGGGGAAGAAGAAGTTGGGTGGAAAGTAATGAGAGGCCAGACGCTGATGGGTCCCAGAGAACAGGACTCACTGCCGTATTCTCACTCTATTCTGGCAGAAGCCTTGGAGAAAGGCAACTGAAATGGCAGGATCTATCTATGGGATCTGAAAGCCGAGAGAGATAATTTCCATTCATTTTTCTTTGTTAGACCCCCAGAGAGGTGGCAAGACCCTAAAGATAAGAAAAACCCGGGCCGTGCATCTAGTCCACCCAAGACCAGTTCAATAGAAGTTTCTGTGATAAAGGAAATGTTCTATATTTGGCTGTGCAATACAGTAGCCTCTAGCTCCTGGGGCTATTAAGCACTTGAAATGTGGCTAGCATAACTGAGGAACTGGAGTTTTAATATTATTTAGTTTTAATTCATTTAAATAGCTGCATGTAGCTGGTAGCTACCATAAAGGACAATGAAAGCTTACATAGTACCATGGAGGTTCTGGAAACCCAACATGATGATCCCCAGACACCCAAAAGGGTGCAGAGGCAGAGGAAGCCAGCAGGCCTCAAGGGACCTTGCTGACAGACCAAGATCAACCCAGCAGCAGTCTGTGGGACCAGCTGCAACTGAGGAAGGATACAGACTGGAAATCTTAGGAGAGCCAGCATGGTAGAGGAGGAGCAAAGATTAAATGTTCCCATCCTCTTCCTCTGACATGCTAATCCTATGGAAGTCTCCTCAATATAGATGCAATCCCTGCCAAATTGACTGTGATTAAGTGTCTGCCACCCCTTGTGAAATCAGCGCTTGAAATAGAAATTGGGTTGAGTTATGGAAAAATGAAATTATGTTTCTTGCAAACCTGAATTTTTTTAGATTGAGATTTGTACCTGTTATATAACTGAAAGTAATAATTCTAACAAAGTATTCAATACTTAGAAACATATGTTTATTCTCTTAAAAGGGAGCCTTGGGCCACAACAGTGAGAGGCCCGCGTACTGCAAAAAAAAAAAAAAAAAGGGAGCTCTGTTTTTCTCTATCATTATAGGACCCAAGCTCTTTGGTTGACATGAAAGCTTAGAAAAGCTGCATCAGAAAACCATCTTTCAACTAAAAACAGTATCCTTTTGTGAAATTGTTTCTGTTCCAGCTACCCATGAATGAATCTTTGCAGTTAGCCGTAATGAACCTTTGCACATTGAACCTGAGGTGGCACTAACTCTAGGACCTCGATTATGTTCTAAACACCCAATTTTGTCCAGCCCACAACGTCTAGGAAAGGCCAACCTGAACCTGGTTGGTGGAGACACAGGAGCATCCTTGGCTGCCTTGAAATTCAAATAGAGACAGAAACAAGTCTACAGATACCATCCATAGGTAATTCAGTAGGCCTGACTCGGGCTGTTTATATGGAGCAACATATGAACCATTAGAAGGCTCAGAAATCTTCTTCAAGAATATATTATAAGTGATGATGATATTCAAAATGTAGATACTCAAAATGTTAGCAACAACACAGCACAGACATCAATCAGCTAGAGTGGATGACAGCCATGAACCATCAGTCCAGCTATCCTATTGTGAACCAGCTAAATATCAGCTCTGACTCCAGAGTACCTTTGCTGGTCTGTACCATCCTCTCGGTCTGACTCTTCAGATTACTCAAGATAATTTCATGATGGTAAAGTCCCAGCCCAGAAATGCTGTATATGCCAAGGTAAATGCAGTTACAGAGATAATTTACACTTTGCCAATAAGTTGACCATTACTGGGATTATTGCAGAAAAGATTTGAATTGGAATTAGGAGCCCTTTCTGAGAAAGTCTTTGCTAAATATAATAAATTTACCTCCTATAAAATCAGTAGGGATCTTTGACCAAGGTTTATTGGTCATTTCCCATTAAATGTTAAGAGGCTTTAATGAATTTTAAAGAGTGGACTGACCTCTGCTTCTTTTTATCTGTGTTTTCAATATTTGGAATAAATTCCGAGTAACCAAATATAGCACGCAGCCACTGTTTTCCTCTGAATAATTCCTGGATGACTATATTTAGTATGAACAAGATAATATAATTAAAATCTTCTGAAATAATTAGGCTAGATAGGAAAGGCAAAGAAAAAGCAGTAGGAATTCACAATCTTGGAGGGCACTGAATACCCACCGTTTGGTGTTGAATTAAAGCATTTCCATCTCAAACAGTGCAAAAAGCAGCAAGCTGAAATCAGGCAGAACCCCACTTACCAGGGCACTGGACGTGGGCCAAGGGAAAGTAGCCCTGTTGCAGAAGCTTGTCCTAGATGAGTAGAGCTGGAAAATAAACCCAACTTTCAGAGGGCAGGATTAACTCATGCATAGTTTGGGCAATCTGCTGGGCAGGGCAAAATGGAGAAAAATTCCAGGGCAAGGGCAGTAACATGGGAGCCAAAGAGAGCTGCAACATCATTCCAGATCTCGCTTTTTATAGTAAATCAACCAATTAGTGACTGGGCTTACAGAGAGTAGAACATGGCCTGCTAAGTAAAGAGGACTTTGTGAGAGCTGCTGGTTATTTCTCCATATTTTGTTGCAACTTTTGGGTGATATTTTTAAATATTCCCAATAGTGAATCATTGATATCTTTCTCCAAGGAAATAAAGTCAACTGTCGAGCAACAGTTAAGTTTTTGTGCTATCGTTCAGTCTTCTAAAGAAATCCTGATATCCTCAACATTAAAAACCATGATATTTTATCCCTGAAGTGACAAATTTAGTTCTACTGTAGATATTGAATATAGTGCTAAGCTACACTGGTTGAGAAATAATTATCTGGCATTATCAGTGTCCCACTTCTTATTTCAAAAACTAATGCCAAGCACCTTTCCCCTGATAACCAGTATGATTCAGTGTAAAAAAGGAGAGTGTTGCACATGTGCATCTTTCTTTACACAACACATGCTGAAAATATGTATACTTAGAGGTCATAACTTGATCACATTTAAAATATTCACTCTTTCCTTGAACAACCCAAGCAAAAGCAGGAGGTCTGTTGTTGACTGCTTATCCTCTTTTATTCTTGTAATAACACACTTTGTAGCTAGTCACGAAGCTACCTTCTGCATGCCTCTTCCCCAGGCTACATCACAATTTACAAAATAATAATTACTAAAATCCTGCAGTTAGTTCTCAGTGATAAATAGAGTAAACTTGTTGAGTACTTCTTCATACTTGTCATGCTGGTAAATGAAACCACTACAGTGCATGCATGATATTAACTGCTCTTCAACATTATATGCTATGGATATTTGCAATGCCCAGGGATGATATTTGGTCAAACAATTTTGTCAATAGTTCATTCTGCTTTCTCTTATTAAAATCTTAATAATTTTCAGCTGATTTTGCAACAATGTAACATGTACCTACTTTTGCTACTAGAGTAAAACTTTGAATGAGAGTTTCGTGATTTTGATTTTCTTTGATGATAGTTTTAGTTAAAAATCCATTCATTTATTAACAAGTAATTTATTAACTTATAATATTCTAAGTAATATTTATTAGCTAATTTTTTAATAAGTGAATGACTACTAAGCTCAAAGCATTGTGCTAAGTATTGGGACTACAACACATCAAAAGAGAAAATCTCTGCCCTCAAGGAGCTCACATTCCTTATCAGTTAGAAATTATTATTTAGTGTTTACTTTAGAAAATCTCAATTGATGAGAGGTGACTGTGTGTTGTTTAACAATGGCACAAAAGCTAATTAAGAAATGTGTTATAAAATACAATGGACTGGGGAGTAATATTAATAGATTGCTCCCTTAGTGAAATGAAATTTTTGGATATTTATTGTTGTACTTCCAATTTACACCTTTATTTCTTTGTGGCTACTTGTGCAAAGTCACAAATAGACTTTGTCACAGCCCGTACAGATTTATAATCTGTAGTTGCACTGTACAATTATAAAAATCCTGTTTACAATTTGTATTTTTAAAATTTGAATTGTAGTATTTATATTACTATTTTATCATTATTTTTATGCTTCATTGCAGCACTTCAGAGATATTGATCCATTTTTTTTAATGATGGATATAAGGCAACACTCTTTTAACTGTAAAAATGCAAAATTAACACATGGCAAAATTCAAATTATTGTCTGAGAGAGGTTATCTGAAATCTGTTAAATGTTAGCCAGAACAATCTGATCCATGCATTCCTTGGAGCTCACATGGAACTTTTAAGAATGAAATGGTTATTAAGAATGTGATAGGATTTTAAGAAACACACACCCATCCCATTTGATTTCCCTCTTGACTCCTTAAAAATTAAAAAAAATAACAATAATAAAAGCTTATTTTCACTTCCCTTATTCAGAAATATTTTAGCTCTATTCCTATTTTCAGAGGTAAAATAATTAAAAGTTGGTTTTTATCTTGTATGTGTTCTATGATTTTTGAAAATGTAAAAATAGATATATAAGAGAATGAAGACTCAAATAGAATGCACCAGTATATGTTGGGGTGTAAAGATTATGAGTGATATCATTTTCTTTTTTAAATTCTCCTTTAATGTTTTTAGATTGATTTTTACAATAAAATAATGATTAAAATTGCATAACTGAGGTCTTAGATTGAAAATATTGTATAAATCGTTATGTACTCTTTAAAATGTTCTCTCACCACCTAAAAGCTGCCATCTATAGTTTCTGCTTACAGATCATACCTAATTGATAAAAATAAAAACTTTTCCCAGAATAAATCCATTCCTAGTACATCTAACACATTCTGATTCTGGATCTATTTTGCCTATCTACACACTTCAGTCTGGAAGTGAATGAAGACTCTTCTTTCACAAAATGTTCTATTCCTATGAATGTGTTCCGTATTTTATATCATGAAAAAGGGATAGTTTTCATTGGCACTTTTTATGGGCTTGAATCGCTTTATTCAGCTTTAGAACCATGAATTGCATGGTCCTGCTGGATATTTTCCCCATGACCCTCTAATTTGAGGCTCATGTTTGACTCCCTTCTTGTTATCACATTCTGTATGGAGGATTCTGTTCTCTGCTTCAGTGTCAAGTCAGGTGCCTCAAATAAGCAAATATTTACCAAGTGCCTACCATGGACGAGAAAGTGTTGACTTTAAAAAAAAAACTATACATTTTTAAAATGTGTAAAAATTTTACATTTAAAAAATCTGTAAGTCACAGAGACCTCAAGAAATTTAAACATATTTCAGAGGGAAAAATGTAAGCTCTAACAAACATAATAGCTTGTAAAATACTCAAATAACAGTTTAAGACAAAATTCAAAGAGATATAAGAAATCCATTATTGTCTTATATTCTGAAGAGACTCAAGCCAGTTGTGGCAAAGCATGAACTGGGTTCCTGTTGCAGCTCCATCACTTACTAATTGGGTCATTCTAGGAACTCACATAACCTCTGGATGGAGAGGGGAAAGTGTATATAGATATAGATAAAGATATGATATACAGATATAGATATAGATACAGATGTATCTCCAAGTCAAGCCATGCAGACACAATTCTGGGAAAACTGGTAGAAGTAGAGTGATTAGGAAAGAGAAGCAATTCCCTCTTGGGTTGGTAGCTATAATGATAAATATTCTGCTGCCAGTGATCTCCACTAGAGCAGGCCCACCTGAAAAAGGAGGAAGCCAAGAAATGAAGCAGAGAAAGAGCTGCTTGATTTGCCTCATCTGTAAAATGAGAAATGGGAAACTAATACTTTGCTACCAGGAGGTAAAGTTTGGAAGAGATAAGCTCTTAAGACCCTTTGCAGCTCTAATTCTGTGATCTTAAAAATACCTGCCTTGGGCTTTCCTGGTGGGGCAGTGGTTGAGAATCCACCTGCCAATGCAGGGGACACAGGTTCGAGCCCTGGTCCAGGAGGATCCCACATGCCGCGGAGCAACTAAGCCCGTGCGCCACAACTACTGAGCTTGCGCTGTAGAGCTTGTGCTCTGCAACACGAGAAGCCACCGCAATGAGAAGCCCGCGCACCCGCAACGAAGAGTAGCCCCCGCTCTCCGCAGCTAGAGAAAGCCCGTGCACAGCAATGAAGACCCAATGCAGCCAAAGATAAATAAATTAAATAAATTAACTTTTAAAAAAAGGAAAAAGAAGAAAAATGCCTGCCTTTAACAAATGGATACATGTGTGCAAAATCAAAAAGAGGCACTTAGTATTTCTCAATAGTTTTTTCATTACAATAATCTAGTTTTTGCTGTCTTAAGAAGGTTGGGCTATTTTTTTTTCCCAGTTGAGGCTACTTTTGATTATTTTTGTCTATTAATTTTCTGATTGACCAAAAGTTGAAAGTTTACAGTCACAATTCCCATAGTGAACATGAAGGCAGCCCAGTGTCTGTTAAGAACATGAAAGATACTGTTCCTAAATGTACCTATTCCTAATTCGATTGTTTATACCTAGTCCTAAAGGGGAGAGTAATCGTAAGTAAATTTTTGGTCATTTAAAAAATTATTTATGATAAATTATAAACAAAAGTATTGATAGAACATGTTACTCTTTCTAGAGTATATTGCTTGTAACTTCAGTGGCAGTCCAAAAGCTCAATCTCTTCCAGGATGAATTGCTAAGGTTTTTTGAACCCTCTTTAGACAGAGACACCCATGATTCACAATGATTACTTGAATATGCTGTGAAGATTAAGAGTACAAAACAACCATATACAAAAATTAACACAAAATGGATCATCAACCTAAATGTTAACAGCTAAAACTATGAAACTTATAGCAGAAAATAAGAGTAAATTTTGTGACCTTGGACTTAGCAATGGTTTTTTAGATATGATCATAAAAGCATGAACAACAAAGAAAAATAAACTGTGCTTTATCAAAATTAAAAACTATCTTTGTACTTCAAAGATATCAAAAAAGTGTATGACAGCCAACAGATGGGAGAAAATATTTGCAAATCACATATCTGATAAGGGGCTTCTATCTCAAATATATAAAGAACTATCACAACTCAACAATAGACAAATAATCCAATTTTTAAATTGGCAAAGGACTAAAACAGACATTTCTCCAAAGAAGATATACAAATGTCTAATAATCTTATGAAAAATGCTCAACATCATTTACCATCAGGGAAATGGAAATCAGAACCATACTGAGTTACCACTTCACACCCACTAAAATGGCTTAAAATCAAAGACAGACAGTAACAAATTCAAGCCCATTGCTGGTGGGAGGGTAAAAAGGAATAACTTTGGAAAAGAGTTTGGCAGTTCCTCAAAGTGTTAAACATAGAGTTACTATATAACTCAGCAATTCCACTCCTAGGTGTGTGTGTGTGTCTATATATAGAGAGAGAGAGACACACACACATTTCTGTTGGGTATAAACAGAAATATAAACATATGCCCACACAAAAACTTGTACATGAGTATTTATAGCAGTATTATTCATAATAGCCAGAAAGTAGAAAGAACCCAAATACCATCAGCTGATGAATGGATAACAAAATGTAGATATCCATACAATGGAACACTATTCAGCTATAAAACGGAACGAAATACTGATACAAGATACAACATGAATGAACCTTGAAAACAAGCTAAGTGAAAGAGGGTAGTCACAAAAGACCACATATCGTATGATTCCATTTATATGAAACATCCATAGTAGGCAAATCCATAGAGAGAGAAAGTAGATTACTGGTTGCAAGGGGGTTAGACAGAAACTCCATATCCAGAAATATGGGGTTAAACTCCACATAATGGGTGTGGAGTTTCTATGGGGTGATGAAAATGCTCTAAAGTTAGTTAGTGGCAATAGTTGCACAGCTTCGTAAATCTAAAAAAACGTTGACTTGTACACGTTAAAAGAATTACAAAAAATGTGACATTTATGGTATGTGATATAAAGCAGATATTAAGAAAAATAAAAGAATTTTGAAACACACCACTGACCAAAGGCACTTGCCATTTATATTATTTTGCAGTCACATTTAACCAAAAGTCACAAGGCAACTGAATATACTGGACAGCTCAGCAAAATGTAACATTCTAACACAGAAATTTAAAATGTGAAAGTGCTCTACACTTGGAGTTAGGAGATGTGGGTTCTAGTTTTTCCTTAACCCCAACCCAAGTTTGGAGGCAAAGATTGCTAATTACTGTGAATACTGATTTTCCTTTTCTTCTCCAGCAGTAAGAACCTCGGATTTTTGCTGAGACATTTTCACTCAGCTGAAGACCTGCCAGCCTCTTTTGCAGCTAAATGTTGCTATGTGTTGATGTTTGGCTAAGTCTTATGTGTAAATTTCAAGAAGTCTCCTCAAAGGGAGGGAATGTGCCTTTCCTTGTCCCTCTATCCTGTTGCCGGAATATAGATGGGTTGGCTAGAGCTCTAGCAGCTATCTTGGACCATGAGGATGAGGGATGGCAAAGTGGCAAGCTGGAAGAAGCCTGGGTCCCCCACAAATGTGTAGAACCACTACATTTACCCTGAAGTGCCTACTACCAGACATCTTTTATATAAAACAGAAATAATCATATAAACCACAGTTACTTTTTTCTGTCACATGTAATAGTTCATAATCCTAACTAATACACTGGGTTTATGAAGAGTAAAGAGGAAAAGGCCCTTTAGATTAGTTTGGAGAGGAGGAGTCTGCTCTTAAAAAAAAAAAAAAGAAAAGTTAAAGCCCTCTTTCTGGATGGAACACTTTCTAAATTAACCTGAGAGCACACAAGGACTCTTGATCTTCCAAAAGTTTGCCGACAATGGCAAAAATACCTAGAACTGTACAAATCTGTTTGTCATCACTGCACCTGCCTCCTCTCCCTGGCATTTTCATATCAGCTGAGATCAGCCAGAAAATCCCAAACACTGTGGGTTTCAAATTTGATTACTTTGTAGGGAAAGGGTAGAATCTTTCCTTTGAAATAGGTTTCCAGTGGTATTCTAATTTCTTTTTCGGTCTACTCCAGTTTGCTAACCTTGACTAAATATATATCGTTACTTAAGCATGTGATTGAAGGGCATAAGGACAGCCCCTGGTGGGTGATAAAAATTAGAACGGGTCAGCAGTCATTCACAATCTTATTCAATAATTATTTTGAATTATTCAATTCAAAAGCCCAATTTTTAAAACTCATGCAGAACTATATTCAATATCTTATAATAACCTATAAAGGGAAAGAATCAGAAAAAAATATATGTATAACTGAATCACATTGCTATACACCTGAAACTAAAACAATATTGTAAATCAACTATCCTTCGATTTAAAAAAAAAAACTCATGCACTCCATCATTCCCAGGTGGGCTTTTTAAACTACTCCAAGAGAGGGACCCAGAGACTCCATTCTCTAAGTGCTATGTAACTTTTAACCAGACTGCTTTTGCAATTTCCTAGATTACTAAAATATGTCACAGTCCATCTACCTTTGGGCAGATCTCCCTAAAACTTCAACTATTATTGACAATAAAGATCTGATTAAAAAGCAGATTTAGGGCTTCCCTGGTGGCACAGTGGTTGAGAATCTGCCTGCTAATGCAGGGGACACAGGTTCGAGCCCTGGTCTGGGAGGATCCCACATGCCACGGAGCAACTAGGCCTGTGAGCCACAACTACCGAGCCTGCGCGTCTGGAACTCGTGCTCCGCAGCAAGAGAGGCCGCGATAGTGAGAGGCCCGCGCACCGCGATGAAGAGTGGTCCCCGCTTGCCACAACTAGAGAAAGCCCTCGCACAGAAACGAAGACCCAACACAGCAAAAATAAATCAATTAATTAATAAACTCCTATCCCCAACATCTTCTTAAAAAAAAAAAAAAAAGCAGATTTATCACAATTTATTGTAAGTCCAGAAATATATATATATATATATATATATATATATTTTGGCTGCATTGGGTCTCTGTTTCTGCGCGGGAGCTTTTTCTAGTTGGGGCGAGAAGGGGCTACTCTTCGTTGTGGTTTCTCATTGTGGTGGCTTCTCTTGTTGTGGAGCACAGGCTCTAAGTATGCAGGCTTCAGTAGTTGCAGCATGTGGGCTCAGTAGTTGCGGCACGCAGGCTCTAGGGTGCGTGGGCTTCAGTAGTTGTGACATGTGGGCTCAGTAGTTGTGGCTCGCGGGCTCTAGAGCACAGGCTCAGTAGTTGTGGGACATGGGCTTAGTTGCTTCACGGCATGTGGGATCTTCCTGGACCAGGGATTGAAGCAGTGTCCCCTGCAGTGGCAGGTGGATTCTTAACAACTGCGCCACCAAGGAAGTCCAGTTCAGAAACTTTTAAAACAACACCCATGCAGATTCTGCCATACGAAGAAATACTAAATACTAGAGAATCCTGATAAATGGCTTTGCTTTTTACTTCCTAAAATTACAAAATCTATTGCCTTTTCAGTAATAACAATAAATGTGTATATTTTATCATTCATGCATGAAGGACTAACACTCACTTTAAATACGAGAACAAATATGCAATAAAATTGTTTCTCTGGGGAAAAGGTCAGGATTTTATATTAATGTAATCATAATATAGCCAGAAGATTTGGGAAACAGAGTCTTAAAATTTAACAAAATTTTTTTATTCATTTTTATTGGAGTATAGTTGATTTACAGTGTTGTATTAGTTTCTGCCATACAGCAAAACGAGTCAGTTATATGTATATGTCTATCCACTCTTTTTTAGATTCTTTTTCCATATAGGTCATTACAGAGTATTGAGTAGAGTACCCTGTGCTCTACAGTAGGTCCCAATTAGTTATCTATTTTATATATAGTACTGTGTGTATGCCAATCCCAATCTTCCAATTTATCCCTCCCTCCCTTTCCCCCCAGTAACCATAAGTTTATTTTCTACATCTGTGACTCTATTTCTGTTTTGTAAATAAGTTCATTTGTATCATTAAAAAATTTTTTTTTCAATATCAGCAGAGATTTTGTTTCAGGAAGATGGGTATATAAATAGAGATTCTGAACCAGCCTACCTTTGTTTTTCACTTCTATCACACTTGACTTTTTCTCTATTGAATTTAATCTTACTGATATTTCTTATTTCCACAGCTCACTGATTGAGGCTTCTATGTTTTAATCAGTAAGACTGACTTGAGTTCTATTACATTTAAGGCTCCTTTTTGATAATAAAGACTACAGATCTTGAGAGTTCTTTTTAAATTATTAAATATTTGTGCTGGCTTAGTGACTATTAAAAAATAACAGGTTTCAAGTGATTCATACACACAGTTCTGGGACTCCTGAGTATGGATGGATAAAATGGGATGCACACAACCTTACACAGGGTTGTGTGAAAACGGCCTTCTCAATAATCGTTAACAGTGTCCTCCATGAATTAAAGCCAGGGTAGTCATTCTGAAACTAGATCCAATCCTGTATCACTCCTCTACCAAAAACGGGGATTAATGCACAATTTTCACGTTGTTAAGAAGATGATAAAAATGATCTGATTTTGATGTGCCCGTTTCAAAAGTGGTTTCGTATGCTTTCTCTATGATTAAGGCTAGGAGGGAGGAAAGGTGAAGTGTTGAAGAAAGGAAAATAAATTGTCTGACACATGGCAAGTACTCAGTAGATGCTGATTTCTGTCCTTTCTGTCCCTTCTGAGGGGAGAATATAGTAACTTTGTTGATTAAATTGACAAAGTGTAAGGGAGGAGATGGTGCCGACGGCTCATGCTATCTGAAATTTCCAACTTATACATCCATAATAAATCACTCTCTTCAGTAATTATCTCTCACACAAAACATCAGCACTGGAAAGACGTAATTCATTAAAAAAACTCTGCTACTAGGTATCTTACTTCACTGCTTTTGCGAGGATGAAGTTCTAATGAGAAAGAACGTTGAGGAATCTTTCCCAGAGTCTACTTCTCTATGAAAGTTCCTCTCTTCTTTCAAAAGTAGTTCCGTCTAATATTCTGTGTACTTATTCGTGCTGGTAAAGAAATCCTCTATCAGTTCTCTTCCTTTGGATAGTTCAGCAGGGATTACTTTGAGACTGAGTCACTCTTGCTATCTTTCCTTGAATCTCCTCGACCCCAAATTTTATAAAGATACACTCACTCTTGTCTCCTTGATCTTTCCATGGCTGGTCTGTGTCAAATTTCTGGAGCCCTTGAGGAGTATCTTTAAAGGAATATCTTTTTTCTTTGTATTGGAATGCTTACAAACAGTTTCATAGAACATAGCTGGCTTCTTGTATTTAGGTTGGCACATTAATCCATTAAAAAAAAGCAGGGGAGTTCAATGAGAAATTAATATGCCATGTTACAAGTATATTTTTATCAAATGTAGGTAAGAATACCAGAAAATTAGGCAAATAATAAGTGGTTACTTAGAATTCCTAAACAGTTTATACTTCTACACAGAGGGGAAGCCCATACATTGCAGCCCACCCATACCTCACCTGAGAACCTCAGGAACTTTGCTCATACAACTGGGATTTCCAACTGGGATTTCATATGTCCATTTTGTACTACTGGAAGACTGCACATTGGTCAACAGAGAGGTGGGCCCAAGGCAAAACAGTTAGTTTATTATTTCTGATTTTTTAACCAAGAAAGATTTTCCCGCTCCCTCCATCAACAGGTGGATTGTCTAAGGATTTGAAGAAAGGCAGTATTTAAATAAAACGTTTACTTACATTTTGAAAAGTGAAGAGGGAGTGATCATAGAAAGACAGGGTTTAGAACTGGAAATAACCCGAGAGAAAATTCAATTCAAACCCCCTTCTTAAGAATAAAGAAAAAGAGACTAAGTAATCATTTGTCTGCTTAGTTCAAAACAGCTAGAAGGCAAGAGGCCACAGGGAATAGTAGTTAAGAGCATGGTCTTTGTGGTTGACAGTGTGGATTTGAATCCAGATCTTCTAGGAACTGTTTGAATGGTTTCCTCATATAAAAAGTAGGAATAACAGGACCTGTCTTCCAGAGTTATTGTGAAGAGTAAATGATATGACTTATTGATACATAAAGTGCCTAGAGCCTAGAACAGTTGCTGGTCCTCAGTAAGTGCCTGGCAAATGTTATTGTCAGCGCAGGAACCCAAACCAGAATCTTTTGACTCCCACTCTTGTACACTGCATTGCGCTATTAACACAGCAGGCCAAAAGGATTCAAATGTTTACTTAAAATATGGGATTCCAAATGAAATAAATTGTGTGCAACCTCATATAATGTTTTTAAAACATTTACTAACCATTCATGCAAGCAATAATACCCAGTCCTTTTCAGATGAAATTAAACGTTCCACTTTTCTCAGTGATTTAGCTGTTTTCAGATACACACAGCTCAGTACAAAGAGATGACCCAAGGGACTTTTTATCTGCAATGCAGAGAGCAAGATGGAGACAATTTACATCCGAACTTGCCGCTAGCTCCATATGGCATGTATTCATCATTTAGTGAGTTCAGCGCCCTTCAGAGCTTCAGTGATCAGGACAGAAATTGCCCACTTGTTTATGCCTGGCTGGACTGAAAATATAGGGAGAGGAAGAGGTGAAGCAAAACACCACTTCCTGCAAGAGTTGGTTCTGGATTTAGGAGTCCAGGGTTAATGCTGACTTATCCAGGAATAGTAGCCTCTGTCCTAAAGAGTAGGCAAAATGCAGATGACCTGAGGTGTATTATTTAGGGGTTGCAATCATGCATGTTATTCCTGTCTGTCCCACAAAGGACTTGACTGCAGTTAAATGTAGGGCTGTCTTCCTTCTGTTCAGTACAAAGCCTCACTCGCACTGGGCAAGTGGGCATTTGCAGCAACATGTGATAACTTGGTTTGTATCAGCAACAGGAGGAGAAGTTGCTCTCAAAGGTTGAATTAGGAACTAACCAGCCCCTTTCCCGTGCCCCTCCTTCAGTGAGTGGGAACAGAGAGAGAAGTACTGTATTCTCCTTTCCCTATTGAGAGTAAATTAACAAAAGGTTCCCATTGGAAAGTCAAAGAATCAGTCCCTTTATACAAAAGGAATTTTGATTTTCCTCCAATTTTTCACTTCAAACGATATAGAAATCTTTCAAGATAGAAGAATATGGTCTTTTATCCTTCAGTTATCATAATGGTCTCAGTGATAGGAAAGAAGTGTACACCGACAGTCAGTATTCTGAAGTGTACACCGCCCGCCCCCCCCCCCATTATAGTATTAAGCATTTATTTAGCTCTAGAATTTGAACCCTGGAGCAAAATATAACTTCTGGAATATTAAGAAGGATTATGGACTCTTATGGGTTGAATTGTGTCCCCACCCCTTTAAATCCTTGTGTTAAAGTCCTAACCCCCAGTACCTCAGGATGTGACCTTATTTGGAATTAGGGTCATTGCAGAGGTTGTCTAGATGAAGTCCTTAGAGTGGACCCTAATCCAATGTTACTGGTGTCCTTATAAAAAGGGGAAATCTGCACACAGGGAGAACACCATGTCAAGATGAAGGCACAGATCAGGGTGATGCATCTATAAGCCAAGAACAACAAAGATTGCTGGCAAACCACCAGAAGCTAGGGGAGAGGCGTGGAACAGATTCTTCCTCAATTCAACACTGTCTACACAACACTCTTGGACTTGTAGCCTCCAAAACTCTGAGGTGATTCATTTCCTTTGTTTAAGCCACTTAATTTGTGAAACTTTGTTATGGCAGCCCTAGCACACTAGTATATGGAATTTCTTTTCTTCTCTTTCTTTCTTTTCTTTCTTTTTCTTTCTTTCTTTCTCTCTCTCTCTCTCTCCCCCTTCCTTCCTTCTTTCCTTCCTTTCTTTCTTCCTTCCTTCCCTCCCTCCTCTCTCTCTCTCTCTTACTCTCTCTCTCTCTCTCTCTCCCCCTCTCTATCTCTTTCCCTCCCTCCCCCCCACTTCCTTCTTTCCTTCATTTTCTGGTGGAATTCATGGAAAAAAAGAGACTGGAAGATAGGAACATTTTTCTTTTTAGCCATTGATGGACTTTAATGCTTTCTGTAGCATTAAGAAATACAAATACTTGTTAAAAGGCATATCCATACCTAATTGTGACTAAAGTTTGGTAATAGTGGGCAAAAAGGGCCACCCCAAGGGAGGCCAGTGCCTTCTCTGTGTGCTCAAAATCAAATCAATGGCTCCTAAAACTCAATGGCTCATTACAGGCCCTTAGAGAACTCCAGTCTTTACATTTCTCCTACTGTGATTTTTTCATTCCTTGACCAAAGAACCCATTTTTCAACTTGCTAAATAGCTTTACTTTGTCCAGACCTATCCACCCACCTCCAAAATGCAGCAGAAGCAACATTCTAATACTACTTTTCCTTCCTTCCCAAGGAGTAATTCCACTTGCCCACCCACTACCCCCATCCAGAAAGGAGTCTAACCCAGGTTTTAACTAATTGTCCCCTCTCTTTTCTATCCACTGTCACATGAAAAATGAGTCTCCAGGACTATCCTTGGCAATTGCACTCTTCTAGGGCAATGACACAGATTGAACTCTATCAGTGATACAGCATCAAGGTCACTGACACTTGCATCTGAACATCTATGCACATGCACATACCCTCCCAGAGTTGCTCTTTGTTCCCCAAGATGACACTATTAGATAATAAGTTCCAACATGTGTGCACTTGTGCCTGATAAGGCCACTCTGAGATCTTCTTGTGGGATCTTCTTGTGCCAAGTGTGCCCAACACCTGTTCTTGGAATAAAGACCATCCAGACCCCAGAACTACTTGTTGCTCTTAAAGGAGCTGCATCACCCATGATGCGTTTGAAGCTTTTGTTCATAAAATGGCAAATTCTGTACCTCTAGCTTCCTTTATAGCTTGCAGTAGTGTCCTAGCCATCTGTGATGTTACCACATTGCTTGAAGCAGTTCTAGGCAAATGGGTATCTGTCATGTTTGCCTGCCCATCATTCATTCCTCCCCCTTCCCTTGTTTTCCCACTTTCTACCTTTGTGATTTAGATGCTGACCTTCTTTACCCACCCCTATGTCTCTACTATTAGTGAAAGGAAGTACACATGACCTAAGCCAAGCCAATGAAACTCAATTCGGGGCCTCGTGCTGAAACTGCTGGGAAAGAGGTACTGTCTCTATTTGACTTGGAGTCTAAAGAATATAAGCCTGGAGTTTCTAGGGGCCACTAGGTGAAGGGACTCTCCATAGTGGCTGTATCAATTTACATTCCCACCAACAGTGCAAGAGGGTTCCCTTTTCTATACACCCTCTCCAACATTTGCTGTTTGTAGATTTTCTGATGATGCCCATTCTAACTGGTGTGAGGTGATACAATAGTTCTACTCTTTTAAGCACAATAGGGTTGGTTATAAATGGCCTGTCAACATTTCTAGCAAAGCCAGATTTTCTACAAATAAATTTGTCAGACTTCAAAGCAAAACTGTCAAGAACATAGAATTGTGCTATCGCAAGTCACCCTTAGCAGTTACTTAGACCACTGCCTCATTTCAGTCATGCAATCTTACGTGTATTCAAGTTTTTAAATACTTCATAAAGTATTTTCATACACATTATTGTATTTGATATTTGCTTTCTCTCTGGGAAGAAAGCTGGGCAATGTGTTATTCTCCCCACTTTGCAGATGAGGTGCAACGACTTCCAGAGGTTAGGTTATCACTGGTTAGCGGTAGAGGTAGGACTAAAGTCCCATGACTCTTTACTTTCAGACTAATGTTTTGTTTTCGCTATAACCATTGTCCTTTGTCACCAAATAGCCTCACATTCCCCCTAGGTAGCACTACTGCATGAACAGCTCTCTGAAAGGGTTCAAGTTTAACACCTTTCCCCTGTCAACTGCCATCCAGTGGTCCACACCTGGAAGAACCCAGATCTTCTGACTACTAGAGTCTCATTAAACTCCAGTGCTTCACTCCCCTTCCTCCTGTTTTTTGCACAACCAGTTCTGAAATCAGCAAACACAAGGCAGTGTTGAAAGCAATAACAATTTTTAAGTGCCCACCTCCCCTTCTTCTCCATCCCTACCCCACAAATATGCCAATGGGAATCAGAGCTTTCATTTGCCAAATGTTGCAAGAAAGGGTAAGATTAATTTTAAGTCACAAGCTAATAGTGAGTAATGATGGAGAAGGAAAATGAAACTCAATCTGAAGCGTTCTCCAGGTAGAACCTGAGGCTTTCCCCCCTCTCCCTTTCACCTTTGCCTTGAGTGTAATTCACTTATCTTCAGATTCAATAACTTGAGGACAGAGGGAGTATGGAGCAGGGTGAGGGCTGCAAGTGAAGCCAGGGAGCACTAAAAGTGAGAAGGGAGGAACTCTGCACTCTTATGGGCAGCACATTGTGCTAGGCAGTGTTTACAGGAGTAAATGTCCAGCTAGGAACAGAACTTTCCTTTCCTATCTGATGATCTCTCCTTAAGCCAACAAAAATGTTCATAAAGAAGACACAAGACTCAAAGATGCTTTCGTTTAAGATTCTACTTTGGTTGATAGAAACCAAAGATAAGGAGGAGTGAACAAATCCCTAAACCTGTGGGGAGAAAAATTTCCACAAATTATTTTACCTGAATTTGGGTGAGGGCCGTGGAAGGGGGTAATTTTGGTGGTGGGGATGTGTGGATTAATCATCTCAGTGTGCTCTTGACAAATGCTCGGATGAAGCATGCCCTGTCATCTTGCTTCTTGGTCTGCCAAGGCTAAAATACAGCCCAGAACTCAGCTGAGCTGTGTTTTTAGCTCCAGACCTCTAGAAATTGGGCACAGCACACTTCGTTGGTGATGGTTTTGGATTTAACCTTGAAATCAAGTTGTTATATAATTTAACGATTCAAATCCCTGTGTATCCTAGTGGCCAATATTTTGTTTTTTAAAAAAAAATATTTATGTCAATACGACTTTGTCTTTGTACTAAGATTCTCTGTCTTAAGTCTTTTATTACTGTTGAGAAATTTGAAAAAACTTTAAAAAAATATTTTCAATAGGGAAGAGGCATGAGATTTTTCTAAGACCCTTGCTTCAGGTACTAGCTATATACTAGAACCTTAGGACAAGAGACTCGAAGGTTGAGAGAGCCGATTGGGGTTTGGTGGGGTGGAGGAAGACATAAAACAGATGGAAAATAAAAATAATCCAAAGGAAAAATGTGAATGCTAGACTAACTAAACTGATTATTAAAGGAATGACAACTGCCCAAAATTTATTAGGTACAGGTACCAGCGATGTAAAATTTGCAGGGGATAAGGAAAAGCCTCTTGACCTAATTTCAGATTATCATCTTGGCTTTCTTGGGGATGTTATGGTATTGTCAAGCTTTTCATACTTTTACATGGGTTGTAAAAACAGCAGAACCAGTCAAGAGGCCTCTGGGTTCCTGAACTGACTGGTAGGTGTGATATTGATATTATCAATTTTCCATTATTTGGGGATCAATTAAACTGGTTTGAATTGTTGTGGGAGGTCCAATAAAAGAGGGACACCCTTTGCTTCAGACTACGCTGATAAAATACAAAGCATATGCTTGGGGTCAGAAGATGAGGCTTGGAGCCCAGGCTGTCCCTTACTGACTCAAGCTACCTTGAATGAGTCTTTTAGCCTCTCTACGGCTCAGAGTTCTCTGTATTAAAACGAGTCTAATAATAATGATTATTTTGGAAATCAAATAAGCTAATATATACGAATGCAGTTATGAACTCTAAAGTACTAGTTAGTATTTTTATTATTTTCTAATGCTGGCCCTAGGTTACGAATCAAAAGGGGAAACAAAATAACAAACCCTACTCTGTCTTCGGGGGAAAAAAAAAAGATGGATGTGAATATTGCTTTTACTAGATTTCCCCCTTCTTACTTCATTTGGATCTTTGAAAAGCTGCATTCATCTGCTATTATGGCTTTACCCTCTAAGCCTTCTGTATTTGATGTCTTTAGACCTTATACTCAGGTTAAGAACTGAGAAGAGGGACTTCCCTGGTGGCACAGTGGTTAAGAATCCGCCTGCCCATGCAGGCGACACGGGTTCGAGCCCTAGTCCAGGAAGATCTCACATGCCGTGGAGCAACAAAGCCCCTGCACCACAACTGCTGAGCCTGCACTCTAGAGCCCACAAGCCACAACTATTGAGCCCACGAGCTGCAACTACTGAAGCCCGCATGCCTAGAGCCTGTGCTCCACAACAAGAGAAACCACCACAATGAGAAGCCCGCACACCACAACGAAGAGTAGCCCCCACTCGCCGCAACTAGAGAAAGCCCGTGCACAGCAAGAAAGACCCAATGCAGCCAAATATAAATAAATAAATAAATTTTTAAGAAAAGAACTGAGAAGAAACATAACTTAGAGCAAGTTATGGAACTTGACCATAGCCCTTGGGAATTTAAATTCCACTGACTACAGGTGGGACCATGTTTTCTTTCTGTTTCTCGGGGTTTTTTTTATTTTTTAAAGCAATGTGGTTTCTGCGTCTTCTTCTAGCACTACAATGGCTTAGGCTTTTGTGGAAAAAACAAAACAAAACAATGGATCTAGAAAACAAAAATAATGGATCTCGTACAATTTGACAACCCCCACATAGGAATTTCCCAACCACAGAGTCCTGTAGGATCACTGCAGGCGTGCCAGAGACATGGGCTAACCCACAGCTTTACTCATACCAAATAAACACTCACTCGGTCGCCCAGGGAAAAATCAAATAAAGGTAACCATTGACACTACCATTGCCATTTTTGCACGTGCATTCTTGACAGGAATATGGCAACCCAGCAAAATGTCTTTGTGAAATAGCACAATGTCAACTCATCTCTCTCCATAGTTACTAGGCAAGAAACCAAGGTGAATGAATAACTTTTAGGAGCCAAACTAAGTATTTTTTTTACATCTGTATCTTCAATGATATATTACTATTTACTAAAGTTTACTTGAAGGCAATTATCACTTTATGAAATGGGACACATACAATGATTAACGATGGTGTGAAGCTTATAATAAAGTTTTCATGAAATTACATTACAGGATAGTTTAGAACTACTTTTTGAAGAGGGTAGGACTATTTTGGCCTGCTTCATTTAAGGAGCTTTGGATTCTTAATAACCAGATGATTTTTCTCTTGCCTGAATTGAAACCCAAAGATTCTCAGGATAAGAAGACATCTCTCCATGGGTTCTTCCTTCTAGATGGCTTTTTGCAGTATTGGAAGGTTTTTCTTGGGGACATTTCAAGAAATAGAAGAAAGACTTTATTTTGTACCTAAGGTCTTTTCTTCCCATGTTCTGACTTTGTCAAAATGGAAGCACATTATTGGACTCTTCTCTATGTTTCAAGGTTATTTCAATATCATTTCAATATCCGTAGGATACTCACCCATCTTCTCTGGTTGGGAGCAGGAAGTGGCCACCTTCAGTATATCCATGAAAAAAGCAATACCCCAGGACTTCCTAGAGTATCTCAAGAGCCATAACTTGCACATGTGGGTATTTTTTTTAAGTTTTACTTTTTTATTGATGTATAGTTGATTTGTAATGTTATACAAGTTTTGGGTGATTCACAATTTTTAAAGGTTATGCTCCATTTATAGTTATTATAAAATATTAGCTATGTTCCCTGTGTTGCACAATATATCCCTGTAGCTTATTTATTTTATACATAGTAGTTTATACCTCTTAATCCAATGCCCGTATCTTGCCCCTCCCCTCTTCCCACTGGTAACCACTAGTCTGTTCTCTATATCTGTGAGTCTGCTTCTGTTTTGTTATATTCACTAGTTAGTTTTATTTTTTAGATTCCACATATAAGCGATAACATACAGTATTTGTCTCTCTCTGTCTGACTTATTTAACTAAGCGTAAAGCCTTCGAGTCCATCCATGTTGCAAATGGCAAAATTTCATTCTTTTTTACAGCTGAGTAGTATTCCATTGTGTGTGTGTGTGTGTGTGTGTGTGTGTGTGTGTGTGTGTATATGTATATACACCACATCTTCTTTATCCATTCAGCTGTTAGTGGACACTTAGGTTGCTTCCATATCCTGGCTATTGTAAATAATGCTGCATGAACATTGGGGTGCATGTATCTTTTCAAATTACTGTTTTCTTTTTCTTCTGATATATACCCAGGAGTAGAATTGCTGGGTCATATGGTAGTTTTATTTTTAATTTTTTGAGAAATCGCCATACTGTTTTCCACAATTGCTTCACCAATTTACATTCCCACCAACATTGTACAAGGGTCCCCTTTTTCCCATATTCTTGACAACATTTGTTATTTGTGGTCTTTTTTATGATAGCCATTCTGACAGGTGTGAGGTGATATCTCATTGTGGTTTTGATTTGCATTTCTCTGTTGACTAGTGAAGTTGAGCATTTTTCATTTGCCTGTTGGTCATCTGTATGTCTTCTCTGGAAAAATGTCTGTTCAGGTCTTCTGCCCGTTTTTTAATTGGGTTGCTTATTTTTTTGATGTTGGGTTGTATGAGCTATTTATGTATTTTGGATATTAACCCTTTATCAGTCATATCACATATGGGCACTTTAAAATCATTTAGTAAAGGCATTCTGTGAAGGCAGACAAGTTAAAAAAAATTTCTCTTCCCTGACACTAGGGTTCATGGTCAGTGAAGGATAGCTGTATCAGTCTCTGTCTGCCCTGGCAGGGCACATTTGCACAATACTTGAACCAGACTGCTCTATAGGGCACCAATAGGACATGATCACTTTGAACTGCTCTTTCTTGATCCATGCTTGAGGCCAAAGGTATCTGATAAGATATTGCAGGCATCATTTCTTCAGTACCAGAAATCTCTCCAATTTCTGTCTCCCAGGCTTCCTTCATGTGTTCACCCTCTTCTGGTCTCTATAGTTCTTTCTAACCCACTAAAATAAACCCAAGGTCTCCCTCTCTGCCCAGTGATTCTCAGACTTTTTTGACTCAGGCTCAGCTGGGTGGGGCAAAATGTTCCAAGACCCACATATTATAGTCTTGCCTGCTTTTCAAAGAATTCCCTGATAGCGATGCACTGTTGCAGTGCGAGCACATTTTGTGCAAGTCATGTGAATATCTGCTTTAGCAATACTGGTATGGATGATTTCTATATGTATCACAATCCATATTTGTTTTAATGTTTTGTTATAAAAAATTATAGGTCACAAATTGAGTTGACCTATGTAGATATCACTACCTTATTGTAGGGTTAATCAAACAATCCATGTCAAACAAAATAGATGACGATGGAGGTAAACGAAGGGTAATTTATAATTAAAAAGCAGGAATAGGGCTTCCCTGGTGGCGCAGTGGTTGAGAGTACGCCTGTCGATGCAGGGGACACGGGTTCGTTCCCCGGTCCAGGAGGATCCCACGTGCCGTGGAGCGGCCGTGAGCCATGGCCGCTGAGCCTGCACGTCCGGAGCCTGTGCTCCGCAACGGGAGAGGCCACAGCAGTGAGAGGCCCACGTACCGCAAAAAAAAAAAAAAAAAAAAAGGCAGGAATAGTAACCATTGAAAAGTACAATACAGAACTGATATTAATAGGAAAGCAGTCTTCCTGACTATTGAGGATACTTCAACAATCTGTCCATGCATGTTGATAGGGGGAGCTTTGCAAATATTGCCAAGTGTTGCCTGACAACCAGGTGAATACTAAGTAGTCACCTCAGTAAACTCTAGTTATGTTTTAAAATTTTATTTATATATACCAAATACTACTAACTCTTAACAACCTAGCAGTTATTAGTAGCTTTTAGACACATATATACATGCGCGCGCGCGCGCGCACACACACACACACACTGAAAATCTAGGGCATCAAGAGCCATTTGCTAGTAAGATCCAAAGAAAAGACATGTATTTTGGGATCAATCTGTGGGACATCAGGAGGATGCTTGTGGCCTACCAGTTGGCTATGGTCCATACCTTGAAATTCATCACTGCTTAGGTGGTTGGCTTGGCTTTTTGACTCAGCTTCTCAAGATGCTGGATCACTAGTCCTGTTTCATCCTTTGCCGCTACAGGCACATCCCGACCTTGTGCCCTGGCCAGCACTCCAGTGCTCCCTGGCCTGGACCTCCAAATTCCTAGTCTCTCACTAGAGTCCCTCTCTGGGAAGGAGAATCAGATGTTACCCAGTAACTGGACAGACTCCCTGTTACCCCCTTGCAGTATCTGTGATGTCATAATGGGAGGCCTTGAGTGACACATGGTGAAGGCGAGTCAGAAGACCTGCTCACAAGCCACCTCTGCCTTGGCAGCTGTTTGACAGCAGGTGAGTTACCTCACTTCTCAGCGTAGAGTTCTCCTCTACAAAATGGAAATAATAATACCAACCTCATAGATTTCTTGTGAAGATCAAATGGAATAATGTAAGTGATAAAGCATGGTAAAGTATAAATACATTTATAAAAGTAATACGTGTTATTGTTGCAGAGAGGTAATATTCATGCAAGCATCTAGATTGTTCTTTTTACAAACTATATTAGAATGCTATGATGTATAAGAATGATAAACAATACAGACTGTCTGTCAAGCATGAAGGTCAAATGCAAGGATCTCACAGACGGAAGACACTATTGAGAAGGAATACGAATTCCTGATTCCACAATCCTGAGACATGTTATAAGGAGAAGTAAATCTCTCAATGGTCCTGAATCTCCCCCTCCCTCTTTTTTCCCCCTTCTCAAGGCTTGGAGAGCAGGACTTAATTCAGAGTAATTCCAAGCATCAGATGTAGGTTTTTTCCCCTCCATCCCAGTCCCTGGGAGGACAGCGGCTGAAGAATGCCAGGAATTTTTCCCTCCACCCAGTCAGGAATGTGTCCTGCTTGAGGTGCTTAGCAGGAATGTGAGGGCTGCCAGATAAGACCCACAGCCGTGGTTGTGGGCCTGGGGCAGGGGAGGGAGCTCTCCTCCACCAACGAGGCCTTCCTCAAGAGCCCCCAGAGGCTGCTCTCTGGGTAACAGCAGAGACCAGAGCCAGTGTTGCAGGACTAACCTCTGCAGACAGTGAGTGAAGAGGCAGCTTAGCCAGATGTTCAAAACAAAGACATAGCAATGTTTTCGGTCTCTGGAGGAAGCACTGTCTTGGGGATCAACACAGACGTGGGCTGGACTGCAGACTGTCACTTACCAGTTAGCTGCGTGACCTGGGTTAGCTACTCTGTGAGCTTGGCTTTCCCCACTATAAAATGCAAATACTACTACTACCTACCTCTTATGGTTGTGAGGAGGATTGAATAAAATAGTGTATATAAAACACTTAGCATAGCTATAAAGCCTATTTTTACATGCCTAGCTTTTAAACAGTCTCAGTGCCCTGCATATATTCAGTGGCACAGTATACAGTGTGTTTTCATATTTGTTACTTCTTTTTAATTGCATTAAGCAATAGTGTGAACTTGAGTACCCTGGGGATGATTGGTAGATACATACATTTTTTTTTGTTGTTGTTGCGGTACCCGGGCCTCTCACTATTGTGGCCTCTCCTGTTGCGGAGCACAGGCTCCAGACGCGTAGGCTCAGCAGCCATGGGTCACGGGCCCAGCTGCTCCACGGCATGTGGGATCTTCCCGGACCGGGGCACGAACCTGTGTCCCTTGCATCGGCAGGCAGACTCTCAACCACTGAGCCACCAGGGAAGCCCTATACATCTTTTAAAACAAGTAATGGAGTGTCTGTCATCTTTGGCAGTTATCACAGGCCTGGTCTTAGCTCTTGTCCACACCCTACCCGTATCCCAGTTTTTTCAGTGAGTTTCCAGTCAGTTCCAGTCAGGAGAAAGCTGCCTCCTCCCCCTCCTCTCCCTCCCCTCCCCCCACCCCCCGCCTTCCCATCTCCCGGAACACACTGATATATTGGACCAGAGTAGCTGCTGCTCTCATCCAGCTTCCTATGGGAGCTTGGAAGAAGCTGTTGTTGGAGGTCAAAGAGAAGCTCAGAAGCTTTAAGGATTCTGTTAGGTAGGCTTGCCCTTGAGCGGCTCCTGGGGCAGCCAGACTGCCTACCTGATCCCCTTATGCCTGGGTCTCAAAGTTTAACCTATGTTGGAGAAGGTCTGCCCTGCCCCAGGTCCCTAGCAGGCTTCTCTGCCTTTCACTTTGCTTCTGCCAGCTTTTCTGAAAGCCAGGTCAGGAAGGCAAGACTTAGTCCCTGCCTTGTTCAGAGAGGAACTCCTGGAACAATGTGGTTCTGCAAGCTGCCCCTGACCTTGGTGTTCCTGAAGCCATGGCACGGCTCCACTTCCCCAGGTCCCAAATCTTGATGCCTACAGTTACAATGGATCTGTTGTGTCCTTTCACAGACTTGATCTTGGATTTTCAGTCTCCACCTGGCACAGTGGAGATGAGGATGGCAGCTCTGACCTATTTCCTGTAGTCTCTGTGGGCTTCCTGACAGTTCTTTCTTCCCGGGGCTTGGTTCTCTTTAATATCAGCCATGCACTCTGGACATAGAATCCCATGTCCAGATGGGAGCAAATGTACCTCTCCACTGATTGCCTTAATGCTTCCAGGCTGGTTCTTGCATAATGTCATCCACCCCTCACTCCATGAATCTCAGAGAAACTTCAATCTTTATTGGTAGTAAATATTTTCTGGGAAACACATGTAAGACTATTGCTTTATTGACCTTCTTGAATTCTTAAGGGCATGGCCTAAGGCAAGCTGGGACCACAGCTTTCCGAATTGGCAGGTAGGCTAGTGAGCAAGGGCCAGGCAATGGCCTGTGAGAGGGACACAGGATGGGGTTTGGAGACACTGTCCTACGTGAGAGTTTGGATCAGGGACAAGGGTCAAAGGCAGACTCTAAAGGATGTAGCCAGCTCTGTTATGGTTATGGCCTTTGTTGGTGCCAGGTAGGAGATATTCCAAGGTATGATTAGACAGGAGGTAAGGGAATAGAAGGCTGCCTACATGTGGCCAAGCTCTAGAAGGCTCATTTATTAGAGCAGGATCCAGGTCCTGGGAAGGATGGATGGCTAAAGAGAGATGGAAAACCAGGGCCCTAGTCACTAGCTAAGGTTCAGAGCCATGTCAGGCATTTAACGACTTCTTTAAAACATTTTACAGGCGGTGGGCCCAGCAGCCAATGGGCGGGGGCGGTGGGGGGGCGGCCCGGACGACGGGGAGGGGGAGCCCGCGGCTGGTGGACGCGGTGGGGAGAGGAGGCGGGGGTCTCCCAATCCGGTTCCATCCGGTTCTCCCACCGCCCCCGCCGCGGGTCCCAGCAGCTCGGGCGGCGGCAGGAGCGGCAGAGGCCAGGCAGACCAGCTTCGCGAAGGCTCTCGGCGCGCCGCGGCCCGCAGGCACCCGGCACGCGCCCGCCCCGCCGCCACGATGCCCAAGAGGAAGGTGAGCTCCGCCGAGGGGGCGGCGAAGGAGGAGCCCAAGAGGAGATCGGCGAGGTTGTCAGCTAAACCGGCTCCTCCAAAAGCGGAAACGAAGCCAAAAAAGGCGCCAGGAAAGGATAAATATTCCAACAAAAAAGCGCAAACAAAAGGGAAAACGGGAGCAAAGGGAAAACAGGCTGAAGTGGCTAACCAAGAGACTAAAGAAGACTCACCTTCAGAAAATGGAGAAACTAAAAATGAGGAGAGCCCAGCTTCTGATGAAGCAGGAGAGAAAGAAGCCAAGTCTGAGTAAAATCACACACCTGGTCCTATCAGTGGTCCCTGTTTCCCTTCTTGTACAATCCAGAGGAATATTTTTATCAACTATTTTGTAAATGCAAGTTTTTTAGTAGCTCTAGAAACATTTTTAAAAAGGAAGGAATCCCACCTCATCCCATTTTTTAAGTGTAAATGCCTTAGTTTAAGAGGTGAAGTCATTTGCTGGTTGTTTATATTTTGGTACAACCAGAAAATAGTGGGATATTCAATATGGGAGGCTTTGATTGTCTTGGATGTAGCTTTTATATCCTGTAATACAAAGCATACTAAATGGCAGTTTGGAGTCAGTTGTGCATTTAATGTCTTAAACACTTTAAATTACTTCTCTTCCCACGTTGTTTTTGGTAGAATTGTTTCCTAAAGCAAACCACTCACCCCTTGATCTTGGCTCTCCTGGGCAGAATTTTGTGCACTCTGTAACATCTTTGGTCGTGGTAGTCCAGTTCTTCTAGTAACTGTTAATGTGCTGCCAACGATTGACAATTTGCGTATGTAGTGTATGTGATATTAAATTGTGAATTAGTGGGACTTACGATGTAACAGCATATCAATATTTGAAGATATTGGTACTTGATATCCTGTGAAGGAAAATTTGCCCCCAAATTTTAAGCTGGAAAGTCACTGGAATAACTGTTCAGAAAAGAATCACAACTACATGATTTTTAAGGTTTTTGGTACGTATGTTGAGAATTGTGTACAAATTGAAATGTCTGTGTACTGATCCTCAAAACAACCAATAAAATCTCAATTATGAAAGAAACAAACAAAACAAAACAAAAAAACATCTTACAGCATCAGGCAAATGTGTGTCCAATGCTGAAAGCCTTGAGTACCAGCCTCTTTCTTCCCCAGATACCTTCTCCTGGTAATTTATCTATTCACCTTCCACTCATGACTGTGACTCAGTCACTGCTTCTTCTAATCTATTCAAACATTCTAACTGCTTTCAGCTTTACTCAACACTAACTAACACCCCACTCTACCTTTTGCTTCTTATCTCTGGATATAATGCTTACCCTAGGGATGTTTCATGTGTCCAAAAACCGTTACTTTTCCCTCAAATATGCTGCTCCTCCAGTCTTCCCTGTCTCACTGGCACCATCAACCTCCATTTTCTCAAGCTAGAAACCTGAAGGAAATCATAAACTCCTTTCACGTCTCCATCTACCATGTTCATATATCACTGTAGTGGCTATCTCATCTCTGTTCCACCATGGAATAGACCTTGGGCTGTGGTGGACACCACCCGTGATTACCAATATCAAATTCTTCTTTTCTGGGCATATGAGAGACTACACTTACCATCCCAATTCCAGTTAAGTGCAGCCGTACAACTAGTTTGGTCCAGTGAAATGTGAATGAAAATTCACATATTATTTCTGGGCTAAAGTAGTGAAAAACTCTCAATTCTCTTTGCCTGAAATAGCTCTTGTCCTGTTGTGAAGGCAGAGGTCTTCTGTTGAGATGGTGAGTCACCAAATCAAAGAAGCCTATCTGAGGCATCTCAGGAGGGTGGCTGCTTTGGTGAGATGCTTGAATCTGCAGAAGATGCTGCACGACTGACAAACTTCTGCAGTAAGTCACTGAGCTGTGGGGATCATTTGTTAACTGTAGCATTATCCAGCTTATCCTAATACAATCACTAAGGCCCGCTGATTTTACCATCTCATATTCCTCTCCCCTCTAGTCCCTCTGCTGCTCTAGCTCAGGACCTCAACATTCCTACCAGAACTATTGGAAAAGCTTAAAACTTGTCTCCTTGCTTCCAGTTTGGCAACCCTCAGACTCATCCTTCCAACAGACACCAGAGTGGTCTTTGTGTAACTCAAATCCAACCATGTGTTTTGGGTTACTCCATTTCATTGGCTCCCCGTCACTGACATGACAGTATGATATGACAGATTGCTTCCCTAGCCAGCCTCATTTCCCATCTCTTGTCCCCTTACATGTTATAACCAGCAATATTTAAATGTTTGTGATTTCCAGAATAATCCATGCTTTTTCATGTGTCCATGCCTTTGCTTATGCTGTTTCATTTATCTGAGACATCTTTATACACCCTTCATCCTCTTCTTTGCCTGGCCAATTCCTTACTCTTTGAGACTAGGTTCTAATACTACATTTTCTGGGAAGCCTTCCTGTTGGATTTAACATCCCTCCTCTGTACCCCCACAGCATCATCTACATCTACAAATCATTGACTACATTATATTGCATCTCTTGATGGGTCTCCCTCCCCTTGAGAGTAAAAACTTGACTAGGTGGATGCCTGTAACATGGTAGACGCTTAGTTATAAGAAACACTGAGGTAATGAGATTCAGTGGTAATGTGAACCCTCAGGGCTTACCCGTGGACACAGGATTCCAGGATGATGGGCTGTGAGGTAGACACAAGTATTCAGTCTGAGAGATCAGTCACTCTAGTGGGCATCCAGTTCTGGCAGGAGTAGGGGGTGAGGGTCTGACTTCATGCCAAACATAACAAATGGTGGACCTGGGGCAGGGATTGTTAACTTTCTGCCCTAGACAAGATTGGCTCAAGAACCGAAGAAACATTGCACTGAATGGGCACCATGAAGAGACACTGCTTTGAGAATCTTGGGAAGGTCGAAGCAGAGGAAAGAAGGTGGTATCTGATATAAAGTTATAAAATCATTGACACTCTTAATAGATTGGGCTTAGGCAGCAACCACACAGTTTGACCTTCTTGAATGACTGCTATAATAAATGCAGTAGTTTCTTGCCATTTCTGGTAGTTATGTTCTACAAAGTTGCTGGGAACACATTAGCAAGTATGGAACCATTGCTCCTAGGAAAAATGCAGGGTTAGGTTTCCTGAAAGCCTGTGGTCACATTTTCATCAACCAATCAATGCATAACCTTGTTTTACCTGTTTCTGTTTAAAGATACCTTATTTCTTTATTTAATATAATATGGATTCATTAACATTGAACTCTTGACCAGCAACACTAACTTAAGCCTGAACAAAGCTTACCTAACACACATATTTTGTTCTATAAGGTGCTTCTTGTGCTTAGGAAGACTGGAAAACACTTCAGCAATATACTTGGGAATCATTTTAAACAATGAAATCACCCAAAAAGCCTTTTTGAAAAAAGACCACTAAGTAGACCACCAAAAAGACACTTGTTTACAGTATGAGAACTTGACACAGTAAGGCAGAGCATTGCCTTGTTCCTCCTCAACTGGGAAAGTGCATGCCAGAGGACTCAAATTTTTCACTGCTCTGTCCATATCCACAATGACCATGAAAGTGCTGTACTGATTTTGGAGTTACAAGTAAATTTCATCAAGTAGGCAAATTTGCAAATATGGAATCCACAAATAATGAGAATCAACTATAGCTACAATTTACTGAACACCTGCCACATAGCATTGAACTAGGTGCTTCATATATACACATGTTGCCAAGTTTATCAACTTTTCACTCTTCAAATGAAATGCCTCAGAGTTAAAAATGGTGGACATATCCTGAGATCCATAGGCTATCACCAATAGAAAAAGCAGGACTTTATAATAATAATAATGTCATATAATTTTCACACCAAGCTTAAGGATGCATTTCTGGAGCTGGAAATTTATAATAGGCTGGGCTTCTGCTCCTTTTGGAAACTTCTAACTCAATAGTCTGGGCTCTTATAGAAAACTAAGAATACATTGCACACTCAGCAACAGGGATGCAAAGAATATTTCTTATAGGAAACATACCCAGCACTTAAAAGCATAATCATCTTCCCAAGCAATATGATGAGAAGCTAAAAACAGTCAAGTAAACAAAGAGACAAATATTTCTTTCAGGAATCTGAGAAGTTAGCAAGCTTTAGAACATACTGTCTTGAAGTGTCATGACTTGGGAAACGATGATCTTGTCCAATCATCTGTGCATCCACAGTCTTCTTATCTGCCGCTTGCTTTCCACTCAGATCAGTCTGGACTCTGTTCCAAACTACATGGTGCTTATTATTCCTCCTCATCTTTACTGTTGTCACTATGTCATTCTCTTCCCAACCAAATCACCCTTGACCGGCAAGTCTCGGTTCATTCCTACGTCTTCCATTAACCTCTCTTAGACCTCCTCAGTCCTCTAGGTCTTTTTTTTCTGTGAGAGGATATGGACCACCCAAAATCTAGCTCACTTTTCAAATCAAAGTGAAACAATAATGCACACCTGTCAGAACTTAAGCAGGATAGTGTGTGAATGCCCATAGCACAGGGCCTGGAACAAGGGATATGCTCAACAATGTTGGTGTTTCTGAATCTGAATGGTGTTTTTCACTTTGGTTCATAAAAATTCACTTTTATTATTCACTTTTATCACCCCTTCTGAAGCAAATTTTATGAAGAAAAGGATAACATCACTAGAGACAAGGCAACAGCAAGAAAGAACATGCTTTGGGCCAGTGATTTCCAAATTTTGAATTTTCTGGACCAGTGTAGGAATTTTGGGAACTGACCTCAGGTTGCTTAATAGTTCCCTTTTGCCTAAAAGCTCTCTAATAACACTTTTACCTTATGTAATAATTATTACAAAATAAACATTATAAGGGCGAAAAGGTAAAAAGGACATAATATCAGAAATTTTTGTTCTGAAAATGAATGTATTCAGCTTCAGGAAAAACTCAACTCATTCATGCACCCAATTATCCTTTTGTTCATTCATTGGCCAAATATTTATTAAGTGATATGCACCAGGAATTTTTCTATATGATGAAGTACAGGGGTAAACATGACAGGGAAGTTTTCTGTATTGATGAAGCCAATTTTTTTTTTTTTTTTTGGTATCAGAAAACAGATCTGGGAAAGCTCATGACCAACCAGTACCAATCCAGTCACTGGACCATACATTGGCTTTTAAGAGCTATGACGTGAGTATTTAGTCACTGATGTCAGGTCCAGTCCCTGCTTCTAAGCCCTGAAGGAAGGAACAGGGAGATGTCACACTTTACAGAGGCTGGGAGTGTAGAGGCAGAAGAACAAAAGCAGCTCCTCTGAGCAAGCATCTTCTGGCTCTGGGGCAGTGAGTGTGCCAGCCTGAGAATTGGACCTCAGGCTAGTTACTCTTAGTGAGTACAAGCCCCTCATAAAAAATCCTTCTAGAAGTCATCATTTTTGACAATGAAGGGCAACGACATATATTTAGCCTAAAGAGACCTGAAATATAGGGCACAAGAGATTTGAAACAGTTGTCAAAGTGTGGAGATAAACCCTGAGAAAAGCAAGGTGGGGATAAAAACCTGGCTCTATTTGGGGAGTTCCTCAGTTTGTTTCTCACCAGGATTCAAAAGAAAATAGCTAGGTGTTGTGAAATATGAGCTCTCAAAAGTGCTATAGAAAACTTTTAGCACTGTTAAACACTTGGAGCACTCAGCCAACAAAAATAAAACATTTGCTCTTATTCTGAAATCCCGAATTAAACTCAGGTCAGAGTAACTGTTGTGTTTCATTCTAGCATGCCTTAGGGAGAAATTGGAGGAAAATCCCCAGGGACTGATAAGCCCCTCTGTAACATGTTGAGTTGTTGGATTGGATAGAGAGAACACCATATATGTATGCATATATATACATACATACATATATATGCACTATACTATATATGCATGTGTATATATATATATATACACACATATATATGCAATATAGTATATATATTATATATAGTGATTTCTTCCTAAAAGTCACAATTAAGGGAATGTTGCACCTAACATAAACTATCAGAACTTGTCACAATACTTTCCATATATAATAGATTGAGAGCTTCACACGACAATCTCCAGTGTCCTGGCCTAAAATTGATAGAATCAAACAAAGATACATTCTGTATTCCAGAGGAACTCTTCAGAGCTCAAATAAGTATTTACTGAAAACAACACTACATTTTCCAGGGCCTCACTCCTGAGAGGTCTGTGCCCCTGCAGCATCACACTACAAGGAAGAGGGGAGAGGAATGTAAGTGCCAGCTTCCTGAACACAGTGGGAATAAGACCGAAAAGAAAATGATCAAGAAACCATAAGCAGAAGGTTCTTGTCACAGCATTTTAGGATTAAAAATAAAAAGATTTACTAAAATTAGCCACAATGTAAAACCCCAAAGTAGAAAGCTTTAACTAAGGCAAATGGCCTCCACACTTTAGACAACTTTATCAACTTCATGCTATAAACCATAGCAAGCAAATTAATTATTCCCAGATGCTGGGGATGAAGAATGCTTGCTGAATTGTTTTGCTTCCCAAACTCTTCAGTATAAACACACACTCACAGGATTGCATTCCCTTTTTTGGCTCCCAACATGCAAGTAATTATACACTGTGCAGGATAATGGTGGGTGAGCTCTCCTCTGAATACCAAGCAAGTTCTGGGTTCTGTCAGCCTGTTAGATATCATGTCCACAAACATTTTTCTGTGACAGTCTTTAGTAAAAACTTGTAAACAAATTGTTTCAAGTTTATAAAAAAAATTTCAACAGCAGCACAAGACTCATTTCAAAATTATTCCAAACTCCTTAAGAGCTGGAGAGGGCAAAGTTCATCTCAAATATAGTACAGCTCTTATCTTGCATCAAGAATAGTTTTCTCTGCAATCCCTATGACAGGGGGTCAGAAATCATATTAGTAGTCTTTACATTTTTATATTCTTCCCATTTTGCCAATATATAAACAAAGAGGAAAAAAACAGATTTTGAATCAACTGTGAATTGAGAATGTGTTTAGGATTAAAACATAGATTCTCTGAACATGGCCAGAATAATGAGAGTAGATGGTCATTTTTCCATTCCAGCTCCAAATTTTCACAGGGCAAATGAAATGTACTTGGTGTTGGGTGAGTCACCTAACATGGAGGGTTTTTTGGGCTCCCTGGGCCTTAATACTTCTTGGAGTAAATAAACTCAGTGGATTTGTTTGGGGTCTTTATATAATGAGGCAAAGGTGTATGTGTGCACGTGTGTGTGTGTGTGTGTGTGTGTAAATGTGGTGGTGGTGGTGTGATAAGGAAGGCACAGGGAAAACCTCAGGAACTGTTAAGGAAAAAAACACATTTTCTACGGAAGGAAAGAAAGGTTCTATAGTCCTGCCAAGTGCAACACGAATGAGGGAAAGTTCAAGGAAAGTTGATCTCTAAAAATAAATAAATAAAAGGAAATTCAATGAGAAAACAATATTCAGGTCAGGTCTAAGCCCAGAGAAGAACGCTCATTCAGAACTGGGCTGTCATCCTGCTTTTTATGAAGTGAGCAGCTGCTGGTTATTGAAACCAGCCCACACAGTTGGGTCCCTGCCGCCATGGCAACACTCCTGTGTCTGTGCTGGAGTGGCCAAGGCACAATGGGTGGTTCCAGGGCCCGGAAGCATTCTGGTTACAGATTAGGGAGGGGTTTTTGTTTTTTATATATATGGGGAGATTTTGATTCCTCGGTTTGTGGTTGGGTATTGGCAACTTTTCCTACCTATGATAAAGTCTGACTTAAGGGGCAGATTTTCATGCCAATAGCAGCATGGAAGGAAAGCATCAAGGTGTTCAACAGGCAAATGACTCATTTCCAGTCTCATTTAAAATTCTCTTTTCCATGTACACACAGCTGTATTTAAAATAAAATGCTTTTCCATAAAAAAAATAATAATAATGAAAAATAAAATAAAATAAAATTATTTTTTACAAGTCTCTAGTAAGCTCTGGGCATTTGTACCTGGTCCCTTGTATTGACACCTCAGAATGTTTTTGAAAAAAATGCTTAGTTTGCTTTTTTATATTTGTAGTTTATAATAACACATGGCCCTAAAAGGAAAAATTATCATAGTCTTATGAATTGAAAAAGCTAGCTAAGAATTAAAGACTTTGAAATTAAAAATACAGACTATAGATTATATATCATATATGCAGAGCCTCAATTATTGGCACATTTAAGTATTGAACTCACCATCTTGGTTTCATTAGTACCGCAAGTAAAATATTTATCTACGAGCTAAGTGTAAAGAAAATTGCAACACAACAACCTCATGATGTAGCACAGTAATAGCATAGACTTTGGAGTCAAACTACCTGAGTTCCAGTCCTGTCATTTATTTGCTGTGTAGTCTTAGACAAGTTACTTAAATCTTCTCTGACACTATCTCCTCATCTGTAAAATGAGGATAAGAGTAACCTATCTGGTAAAGATTATTAAAGGTATTAAGTGGGTTAATATTTGTAAAGTGCTTAGAAACTGTGTTTGGTTAATGTTAAGTCCTTAGAAGATAGACAGATAGATAGATAGATAGACAGACAGATAGATAAAGAATTTTAAAGGACCTCGTTCTTAAGACTCTGGGAAACGTTGCCTTTGGAATTTAGCACAGCACAGTGTATTTGTGTACCTGTGTCCCCTCTCAGGAAATGTTAGACTTCTTATTTATGTCTATGGCTTATAAGTCAGAGCCATGCTTAAGGCTCCTTCACTGAGCTGATTTGTGAATTTAGCCTTTTTGTGTGTGTTGGGGGAGTGCTTTGAAAAAATACATACTGGAGCTTCTGATTCATTTGGATCCCTACAAATGCTTAAGTGTTTGTTAAAAGCACACGGCACAGTGCTTGTTAAACTAAGCAAGTGCTAAGATGCAGCCCTCAAGCTGGAAAACCTATCCCAGTACCCACTCATTCTAGCAGCAGCCAAGGAGTCTCAGCCTCTTGGAGATGGAAAACCCAGTGCCTTTTCGCTTACATAATAGAATGAGATGCATCATTTCATTTCATTTTTAAAATTATTTATTTTTGACAAATAAAAAGCAAATATAGTTAAGGTACATGTATATATGCCCTGTAATTTCTTTAAAATTGTGGAATTGCATTATCTTCTACAGTGGGCCAACCTAACTAAAAGTGGTCCTGTTGTATGATCCTGTTCTCCTGTTTATACTTCCTTGGTTAAGTGAAAGAGGAATATCTGTTAGGTATCAATGGCTGCAAAGTGCTTTTACAGATCTTGTTTTGGGATAATTGAATGCTTTCCCACACAAATATGCTATTCTGCCATTCAGAGGATTTATAACTTTTTGGAATCTAATGTATCTGAGGCTAAGAGGTTAACATTTTAGCCAATGTTCTCAAATTTAGTCACACGCCCTCAGTTCTAAGATCAGGGATCAAAAGTCATCCTGGGACCTCAAAGAAAGAAATCAACATCTATTTCAGTTTGAAAAATGGCAAAATCTTATTTTCATACAATGAAGGTTTTTTTTCTTCCTTTACAACTGTTCAAAGTGGGGTTACATATCTGGAGAGGGGGTATGCTTTAGTGTAGGACTGCATGCTGAAAGGACTAAGACCGAAATACACAAATAAAAAATTCATTTTTAAAAAATCAAGATCTCCCTGTAGTTTGACACATATCCCGTTTTCTAAGAAAACAAATGTACTATCCGATCCAGTAAAACTTTCTTTGGGAAATCTTTTGGAAGCAAAATTAGAGAAAGGCAGTATTCCATAGTTGAAGGAAACAGAAGCAGTCACCTAGAAGAAACTCAAACTGAGTTGAAGCTATGACAGTTTGAAAAGATACAGAATTGAGCAAATTGACGTTATTGTTCCAGGAGGTTTAAATGGAAACTTGAAAAAAGTGGTCTCCTTTTTCTATATTCTACTCCAAGAACTGAAGTTGTCTTATACAAGAATGTTGATGCTAGCATTTAGCTGTACTTAAAAGAGAAGGCAAATTATGAGGCCCAGGAAAGCTGTCCTGGAATAACAGTCAGGAGACCTGGGATACAGTTTCACTTTGGTCACTTGTCAGTGTATGGCAGGTTACTTTGCCTCTCTGAGTTATAATAACCATGGTGATGATGGTAGTGATAGAAGCAGCAGCAGCAGTAGTAATAGCTGCAGGAGCAACAGTAGTAGCAGCAGGAACAGCAGTAGTAGTAGTTGGAGCAATGGCAGTAGTAGTAGTGGCAGCAGCACTAATAGGAGAAAGAGGGGCAGCAGCAGTAGTATTAGTGTTAGCCGTAGCAGCAGCAGTAGTAGCAGCACAGCAACAGTAGTAGCAGTAGCAGTAGTAGTAGCAGTAGTGGCCACAGTGGTAGTAGCAGCAGCAAGAAAAGCAGTATTGGTGTAATAGCAGCAGCACAGAAATAGTGGTAGCAGTAGTGGTAATAGTAGTAGTTGCAGCAGCAGCAGTAGTAGCCATAGTAGTAGTAGGAGCAGCAGCAGTGTTTTGTTTTTTTTTTAACTTAAAAAAAATTATTTATTTACTTATTTGGCTGCATCGGGTCTTAGTTGCAGCGCTCAGGATCTTTCAGTTGCAGCGGTTTTAACAGCGGTAGCAATAGTAACAGCAGCAGTAGCAATAGCAGTAGTAGTAGTTTTCTATTTATTGAGGGTCTACTGCCTGCACTTGACTAGAAACTATACAAACATTATTTCCATTTAAATGCCACAGTGACCTTCCACTATAGCTATTATTACCCCCATGTAACTATTGAGGAAACTGAGGACCAGAGAGGTTAAGTGATTTGCTCAAGGCCACTTTGTTAATTAGTGAAAAATCTGGATTTTGAATCTGGAACGAGCTGATTCCAAAGGCTTGTCCTTCTCTGGGGAAAAAATGTGGTATGGAGCAGAGCTTCTCAAACCTCAGTGTGCTTATAACCATTTGGAGATCATGTAAGAATGGAGTTTCTGATGCAATCAACCTGGTGTGATGCCTGAGATCCTGCATTTCTAACAAGCTCCCAGGTGATGCTGCTGGTTCTAGGAAGCACACTTTGACTAGCAAGAGGATAGTGGAAAGAAAGTATACTTCCCAGTCAGAATGCATGGCCTTAGTTTACTCATCTGTGGCACAAAGGGGTTTGATAAAATGAGTTTTAAGGTGCACTCCAGCTCTGGAATCCCAATATTCAGTGTGTACTATGGTATTAAGAAACCAGATCACACAGGAATGACTCTTAGCCACAAGAATCTTTAAACTGGTTTCAGATGAGATTCTGGCTGTGCTTTATGTATCTTTCTGCAGCATCTCTGACAGGTAGGATCAGACCCTCTCACTCAAATTACATTATTGTTAAGCTTTAGGCTGAGCTAAATCTTACTGAAAAGAGTTCAAAGCACTTCTTTCCATAAGCATCTTTAAAGATTATAAATGTAAAAATGGTTTCTTAAGAGAAGCTTAGATGGCAGCTTTTTTCTTTTTAATAACAGAAATGAGAAGTCTCCAAAACCATAATGGTAGCATATCCATAAAAATATGTTAATGCTTCATCTTAAAGTCTTACAGAAATTGAGGTTTTCCGAGTTAACAAAGTAGACTTCATCACAGATGGTCTGAATGATAAAAGGAAACAGCACACTAGTGCAGAAGACTAAAAACACTGCTCTTAGCTGAGCATGCTGAAAGCCTTTAAGGAAATCTTTCTACATATAGCTTTGCTAAGTGTTGAAGGAAAAATTATTTTGATTGGCAAGGTCACTTCAAATGTTTTAAGCAAAGCTCGGGGCCAGAGGATGTGCAGGTTTCATGAAGAGCCATTTCTAATGAAAATGAATGCCCTTAGTAAGATGATTTTCTCATCATCTTGTGCCTAACACAGGACAGTGGCACCAAGTAAAGGGGTTTTTGCTCTCTTCCAAGAGCTACAGTCCATATCACTAAGACAGACGCCATGAGCTCCTTTTCCTGAACTCAAACAAGGGCAGCTGGAGGAATAGGGCAGAGTCCACAATCTACAGAGTCTCTGAGTAAAAAAGAATTTCTCAGCAGTGAGCACCATTAGAAACCAGAATTGGAATCCTTTATATCAAGGGCTTTAGAAATCAGACATAAATACACAACCATCTGGAGTGGCCTAAGTATATTTGTGTCTAAAGGAATCTGATCAGGGGAGATTTGATGTCACACTGTTTTTTATGGTCCTCAAGGGTGGTTCACATTTATTTAGCCTACTCTCAATTACCCATGGGAGTCATAGACAAACTTTTTAAAGAGGTGGGGCCACTCTTTTCTAAATAATGTCTCATGAAGAATCCCCAAACGTAAAATAGATAAACCCAGAGCTCCGCCATTTAAAGTTTGGGAAGAAGGGTTGCCCTCAGACCCTACTATGGTCACCAGAGGTTGGGTTCCAGCTATCTATTGCTGCTTAACAAACTATCCCAGAACCCAGTGGCCCAAAACAAAACTTTTTTATCTCTCATAGTTCTGTGGGTTGACAAGGCTCATCCAGGAAGTTCTTTTTTGGGGACTCTCATGCAGTTACAGTCACAAAGACCTCTGAAGGCTCTGCTGGGCTGGATGCCCAAGATCACGCCTTCACTCCCACATCGAGTTTCAGTGTTCTTTGGCTTCTCTCTGTCTCCACATGGCATCTCATCCTCCAGGGTCTTTCAGTGTGGTTTGGGATTCTCATAGGGTGGCTTCTTAGGTAATCCCACTTCTTACATAGCAGCTGGCTTCTAAGAAGCAGGAACTGAAAGTGCCAGGCCAGTTAATGGCTAAGCCCAGAACTGGCACAACATCACTTCCACTATATTCTATTGCCAAAGCAATCATGGGACTTCCCGGATTCAAGGGGGTAGAGAAGTAGTAACCTCTTGATGGGAAGGTAGCAGTGTCACATTGTAGAAGAGCATGTGGGTTGGGAGATATTGGTGCAGCCATCTTTGGAATATGCCATCTGCCATAGTTCAAATGTTCTCTGGTAGTAAGAATCTGAGATGGTATGGAGAATCAAAATTTAAAAATAATCTTAGGGTCTTCTTAAAAATCCCTGCTTCTCAGAGATTTTAATTGTGATCTTGTACAAAATTGGAAATAGTAAGTTAGGTTTTATTTCTGGATCTTCTTTACTGGCAGAATTATTAATGTTACATCTTATTGGAAAGTGCTATGAGCTGCTACTTATTTGGGGGGAGGGATGTGGAAAAGAGAAGGTAAGGATACTGATGGTGTCAAAACATAACCAAAACCAATCCTCCCTTTCCCTTTTTTCCACATCACAGAAAGTGACTGGGACAGATACAATGTGGCCCTAGAACACTCAGGTTAGAGAGACAGACAGACAGACAACTGCAGCAACATAGCCATTTCTGCTAACTAAAGTGGTCAGCCAGCATTTTGCAGAGCATTAAAAAAAAATTTTTTTTAACATCTTTACTTGAGTATAATTGCTTTACAATACTGTGTTAGTTTCTGCTATATAACAAAGTGAATCAGCTATACGTATACATATGTCCCCATATCCCCTCCCTCTTCAACCTCCCTCCCACCCTCCCTATCCCACCCCTCTAGGTGGACACAAAGCACCGAGCTAATCTCCCTGTGCTATGCAGCTGTTCCCCACTAGCTATCTATTTTACATTTGGTAGTGTATATATGTCATTGCTACTCTCTCACTTCATCCCAGTTTACCCTTCCCCCTCCCCGTATCCTCAAGTCCATTCTCTACGTCTGCATCTTTATTCCTGTCCTGCCCCTAGGTTCACCAGAACCACTTTTTAAAGATTCCATATATATATGTTAGCATACGGTATTTGTTTTTCTCTTTCTGACTTACTTCACTCTGTATGACAGCCTCTAGGTCCATCCACCTCACTACAAATAACTTAATTTCGTTTCTTTTTATGGCTGAGTAATATTCCATTGTATATATGTGCCACATCTTCTTTATCCATTCATCTGTCGATGGACACTTAGGTTACTTCCATGTCCTGGCTATTGTAAATAGTGCTTTGCAGAGCATTTTGAAAGAAAACTACTGGTAAAAACTGCCCTTTGAGGAATGCATATGCAAAGCCTCTAAGCCTGCCATTGGAAATAAGGGCCCTGAAAGAGAAGTGGAATCCCAACCTAGGAAGCTGAGGCAAGAGGATTTCTAAAACCTAGAAGAAACAGAACAGTTCTTGGGCCACACTAATTAGGGGTTTCCTCACTTCCTTAGTCACTGAAAAAGGGATAGACAGCAGAATCCACTTTAGTGTATTCAGTTATATATGAAAGACTATTTTAATATTAAAATTCTCATTTCAGAATGAGGATTCAGTTTTCTCATCAAATCCATTGGTTGCCTTTATAAATTCCAAAATAAAAGGGCCCTCTCAGGTTTTAGTTATTTAGTCCATGAGTTGAATGCATAGTAATTAAGTATTATGGTCAAAACTCTTGTGTCTAGAATGGATAAAATCCTTCACAATTCTTCCCTCCAAGGTTTATTTATGTCTGGACCCACCACATGTTGCATTAAGATATCCCTGAGGATGATGGAAAAAGAGGTCAGCATAGTCTGATACTCAGCTTGGGCTCTATGAGTTGCCCTCTCTACCCACAGCTGGACTAACTAGTTTGAACATATCTGTAGGCCAGTATGGATTAGAAAAATAGGTTCAATATATTTTATTACCTAGCAAAAAGATCTCTTAGAAGTTACTCAACTTATTATTGGCAAAATCTGCTATTACCAGGGCAGGATTTTCAGAGAATGGTTCTCAAAGAGAAGTCTAGTCTGTCTTGATGGGATTACATTGTAAGGTTGCCCACATCCTAAACTTTCAAAAACAACTCCAGTGGGCATGAAATATCATGCAGATTTTTGTGTGTGTGTGTGTGTGTGTGTGTGTGTGTGTGTGTGTGTGTGGAGGGCATGGTTGGTGGTGAGTTATTGGTGAGGAGAGAAGGAAGGAAGGAAGAAAACTGTTGAGCTTTGAAAAATAATCCCATGAGTATCTAAAAATTTTTTTTAGTTTCTAGTGTGTAGGAGTTTTACACATAAAACTTATTTTTGAATGTGATAGTAGTCTTCTATGATCAGTTTATTGCAACATGATTCTTCATGGTTAGTCTTCTGCTCCCTGTCCAGCTTTTCTCACTAAACTCCACCATACCAAGCGCCACTCCATGTTGAAGGTAAGTGGAATGACATTCACTTCTTCAGATATGCCATACTCTGTCACACTTCTGTGTCTCTGTGCCTCGAGTGCCCTTTCTTTCTTTGAGTACCAGGCAAACACCTACTCATCTTTTAAGAGTTAGTTCAAATATCACCTCCCCTATGCAGTCATTCCTTACCTTGAACCTTATTCCTAACCCTTGCCAGGGACAATTGACCATTCCCTCCTTGGTAATCCTTATTAATCTGAGTGTATTTCTATAGTAAAGTTACATAATTTATTGCTTCTTTTTATTTAACTGTCTGTTTCCTTTCCTCCCACCAAGAGGTAAGCATTCTGAGGGCAGCTGCATGGATCCTTTTAGAGACTTAGGACTTCAGTTTTTCATTCAACTGTGCAAAAGTTCTCAGCTCTTTCCAATAAATTCCACTCTTGTGCTCAAGTTAGTGGAAGTCAGTTTCTATTTTGTGTAACCACAGAACCCTAAGGGTTGCAGAAATATACTGAAGCTGAACCAAGTGTCTGAGTAGAAGGGTGTCAGGAAGCTTAGAGCACAGAGAAAGGAAATCCAGAGAGTCAGCAATTGGCAGTGTCTGTCCAGTGCTCTTCAGAGGAGGTTGTGCCTCCCCTGGGAACTCACTCAGTCTGGTGACTAGAAAGGTATTCTCTATTGTGGGTGAAGGATAATTCTTCGAACCTCTTCATGGCCTGGAGGATACTCTTAGACCTTCCTCCACTTTTTCTCTGATTCCATGCCTACCAGCTAACCTTATAATCACATATTCAATTTTTGGGGTATTATGAGATCAGGAAGGAAGTAACTTTGGTAATTGGAAAAGAATATTCCCACCATAAACACGTGTATAACGTCCATAAGTGAATAATATTGTACAGCAGTCCCTTGACAGTTTGGACAGTCCCAATCAGTTGTCTCAGTCTGACAAATATCAGAGTCCTAGCAAAGTTGTTTCTCAACCTGCAAGATTAAGACTGGCGTGAGGTGACCTCACCAAGGTGGTGTCACACTTTGAGGCTCCACTGTTTCTCCAGATTATATTCCTCTTTCTTACCACATTTCCTCATTTCACTGAAATGTTCAATAATACACTAGTGGTAGGTAAATCTCCAAGGCCCACATTCTTTGCTACATATAGGTTTATACAGCAAGTAAAACATAATTAATTCTAACCATCAGCTATAATTAGAAAGGCAAGGGCATCAGCAGTTGAATGGATAAAGAAGATGTGGTACATATACACAATGGAATACTACTCAGCCACAAAAAGAGAATGAAATAATGCCATTTGCAGCAACATGGATGGACCTAGAGATTATCATACTAAGTGAAGTCAGAAAGAGAAAGACAAATGCCATATGACATCAGTTATATGTGGAATCTAAAATATGACACAAATGAACTTATTCATGAAACAGAAACAAACTCTCAGACATAGAAAACAAACTTATGGTTACCAAAGAGGAAAGGAGTAGAGGAGTGATAAATTAGGAGTTTGGAATTAACAGATACAAGCTCCTATATATAAAATAGATAAACAACAAGGTCCTACTGTATAGCATAGGGAACTATATTCAATATCCTCTAATAAACCACAATGAAAAGAATATGAAAAATAATATGTATATATATAACAATCACTTTGCTGTATACCAGAAACTAACACTACATTGTAAATCAACTATACTTCAATTACAAAAATAAGGCAAGTGAGCAAGGTTTAGTTCTACCTCTGTATGAGAAAAGGGTTAAGAAAATTGACCATGTAAAGCAGTAGTTTCTCTGTTCTTTTCTGTGAAATACAAGAACGGTGTTGGCATGAGCAACACAGCCCCATGTGCAGTTCCTGGCTTCATCTCTGTAACCCCACCCTTGCTTTTTCTCCCAAGAAAGCATATTAAAATGCAAATGTGTGACCATGATATCATTGGGATAACCTTAAGTCTTCTCTGATTTATTTTTAAAAGTCAATCATTTACAAACTTTCATATTTTTACTATGATTGGTATTAGGTTGCTTTCAACACAGCAGTATGTTCTGTTGAGACCTGCTGATGTAAATATTAAAGGGAGAATGTTTCAGCTAATTATTAACTAAGTTGTTTATAAAACTTTTCTAGTGTTTGTAGAATTAACATGCCAATTTCACTCTTTCTTGTCAGTTCCAACAGGATGAACAGAAAATAAACAAGATTTTACTGAATATTAAAAGTTTTGAGAAAGCCCAAGTCATTTGACACTGATGCTCTTTTCATTCTGAGATTGTTGATTTAGATTCCTCAGCTCCACAGTGTTTAATCCCTGGCTGCAGGTTGAATACTATGAATGCTGGGTAATACCTTCCTTAGGCCACTTAGGGATTTATCTAGTACTTGACCTACAATTTTTGCCTCTAGAATGATAGACCTATCTGATAGAACTTACAGAAGCAAGTGATACTTAATGAAAGGTCATAATGAAATATTTCTCATGACAATATCACACAGAATACATGTGAGTTAGACCCTAAAGTTTGGAGTAATATGCTGTGCTGTTTATATGTTGCATTGATGGTTCTGGTACTGCAAAATCTTTTAAAAAACGCTGCTGTGAGCCTGCATCCTGCATGCGTGGAATTGCCTGGGAACAGAACAATGAATTAAAGATGGCACAGCTCCCTTTGCTTAACATTTCTTATTTTTCAGGGGTTTGTTTTGCAACTTTAATATTATTAATCTACACAACCTTTTACTTTTCATTCAGAATTTATATCAAAATCAAGCTAATAAATTAAAGATGAGTTAGTTCATTGTTGGGTGGTTTAACATAGACCTAGTATGTTAATCCTGACGTGCTTGTTACTAGGATTTTCAAATTTTTATTATTATTATTTTTTCTGCCTCGTAGCTGTGGTTAGGCAGCAGCAATAAATCAGAACAAAGGAATGAAGGTATTGGGGCTTTAGGGAAAACATGTATTAGAAAAAATTGGTTTGGCACTAAGGGCTGTATTGCATTAAGATGGATTTAAGAGATACAGAGGTAAGAGAATGTAGACAAATAAACTGCATAAATAAGCTGAGAAATAGCAAGTCTGTACAGACCCCGAGTAACCCTGTAAGCTACCATCAACAGGACTTCCTAATTCCTGTGCAAGCAGACCAAACAGGTACACTCTACTAAAATAGCCAGGAGAAATGGGCACATGGCTAATGCTAGGGAAAGTGGAAGGAACAGATAAAGCTCTTTAGAATGGCCCAAAGGATTGGAATAATAGAAGTCAGTGTAGAAGTCTGACATAGCATCTTCTGTGAATAGGGCTTTATTGCCACTACAGGCAGTGATATTGCAAACACTCGCTAAGACAACCAGAAACTGGGAGCCTCACAGTGCAACTTGCGCCTGAGAATGCAGTTCTCTGCAGTAGGGAAATTGTATTGGCAGCCCGAAAACAGAGGATACAGGAAAGAGCATTTAGATAAGGCTGAGCATATGAATAAAAGACATGGTGTGGAAGGTGGAGTTGATGGGAATAAGATAGGACCATTCCAGGGTCCCAAGGAAGTGCAAGGATGCCAGAAAATACCTAAGGAACAAAAGGAGCAAAAGAGACTTCTCCTAGCAGCCTAAATGGTACCTGAACTGAGAGATCCATATGTTCTGGAAGATTATTTTCAACTAAAGCATAAAAGCTCTGTAGATGTGGAGAGACAGCTTGTTTGAAGCCCTGAACCTGTTTTGTGGCTCAGATATATCTGCTTTGTCTCTGGCTCTTTAAGTTGATCCAGGCATGCATCACTGTGCAGGGAGTAGACTTCGTCCCCATTCTTATCTTTGATGTTTGCCTAGAGCCCTTTCCCTGGCCCTGAATCCATCCCCTGCAACTGCTTCAGGCCCTGCTCCTCACTGGGCCTCTCTAGTCTACCTTTCTTTCTCTTACCCTTTTTAACTCACCTTCCTCAGCTTCCCCCACAAGGTGTATCTGACAGGATGTGACTAGTAAACCACTGGAGGTTATCTCTAAGATAATAGTAATAAATATTAACCACACTATCCCATGCAGCCTGGCTGAGTTCTGTACATTGTCATTAAAAATGGGTATATTTCTTTGGCTTCACGTGTTTGCAATAGCTGAGAGCCCCAATTCAAGTAGAGGTTACCACTTTTTTGACCCCTTTCCTTTCCCTCTTATTCAAATAAGAAAAACACATGGACTCTGACTTCAAGGAACTTAAAAACTAATATAAATGATTAAAAATAAATGTTGAAAGTTCAATAACAGGAAAGAAGTAAAGAACTGCTTAAAAAGCAGTAAAAGAAAAGGTCACAAGTCAGCATGTGGCTATTTGGCAAATGAACGGGTACTAACTAGTACAAAAATTCAAAAGCAGGAAGAAAGACTCCTTCAAGCTGGCGAGGTCAGGGGGACCTGGTAGGCTTGTCAAGGAAAGTTGAAGGTTTAGACTTGAGCTCTTGTGGAGTCTAAAGGGTTGTAGCTGAGACAAAGGAAAAGGGAGAAAGGGCATTTTATAACTTGGGAACCAATGAGCAACTGACAAGAAAGGACATGGACAGATAAATCTCATCCTTTACATTAAACTTTGACTGTAACCTTTTATATATCTTCCTGTGAAGACATGTGTATCCCCACGATCTTGAACCAAGATCTTGGCATATCTAAAATTTGACAACATGTTTCTTGGGAAAGCCTGTGAAGTGTGAATTGACAGAAAAATTCTGCCTGCAGGTCAGCATATGCAGCCTAAGAAGTTTGTGCTCTTCAACCAGCCTGAGGCTAAAACCAGGCTATTTTCACTCTTTGGTTAAATGCTAGCTAAATTCATTTTAATACTGCACTGTCAGTATTTTATTTATTTGTCTGGATGCCACATTTCTTCTCCCAAATCTCTCTTGCATAAATGATTTACTATTTGTTCCTAAAGCCGAAGATTTTATGCCTTTTCTCTTTTTTCTGATAAGAGGATATTGCAGCAGCTTTCTTTTTATGCTGCTGATGGTTTTTATTTTGTTAATTCATAGTTCAGCAGAGTAACTAGTTTAGTAAGGCATAGAAAACCAAGAGGTTCAGCCCTCGAAATGACTAAGACAGTAAATCTTCACTGGCCCATTATCGCATAGAACCCTGTTGAATTTACTTTCCTAAAAAGTAAGTTAGCAAAGAGTGGTTCTTAAATAGGTTTTACATTTTCTTAACTCTCCCAACTAAGCATATTTAACTACAGGACACTTAAGGTCCTTAAGATAAAATTATGAAAAAGCAGTTTTACAATGGAAACACATAAATCTTGAAAAAAAATGGGAGCAATTCTTTCTGAGTGTACCCTCGATAGGTCTTCACATCGGAATGTAGAGTGTGCTGCATTTAAGACGGATTATGTGATTTAAAAAAAAAAATTCTCAATTTCTTTTAAGGCAGTATTTGGGATGTTACACTAAGACAGTTATATGCCATAGTTCTTCATGATGGTGGTCACTAGACTAAGCTAAAAGATTTAAAATAAAAACAAACTCACAAAACTAATTCATCGAGTCAGTACTGAGCTACTTTCCAAACTCTAATTTTACAAAATGCAAATAAAGAGAAAGTCTATTCCATATTAAAAATGCTGCAAGCAGACCAGAGACCTGACTCCTGGAAACTGCCCTGTCTCCCAACTTTCCTCCCTTGAGATTTGGGGACTAAATTGGTTATAAAACCCCAAATTCCTCTCAGCATGCTTCACCAGTTTCTTGAATTGCCTTATTCTTTCAAACTTTCTAGACTGTAGATCCTGGGAAGCAAAAAATTCTCCACGTTCAAGAAAATTGGTGAGAATTAAAGAACAAACTTAGTGGTGGGGTACCAGTGGGGTTAGTGCATTAAATGCAAGAAGAAGAAATGGCAAAAACTCATTAGGATGCTTTTGTGATACTATGTAAACAGATTTCTCCAGTTTTAATTAGTTATATTTCTATTCAGGATCATTGGTTATATATAACATGATTTAGGTCTATATAGTGCTTTTTCTCTCCCAGAAAATTGTAGAATAATTCACAATCCAAAATAGAATATACACTTTAGTACATCTCTCTAAAAAATGGCAGCTCAAGGCAATGAAAATAAATGAGGATATAGAGAATTTGGTTAACACAGTTACAAACTAAATCTTATAGATATATAGAACTTTATACCAAATAAACAGAAAATACATGTTTTTCTCAAATGTCTGTGGAACTTTTACAAAAATTGGTCATGTATTAGGTCACAAAGACAATCTCAACAAAATTCCCAAAGTTGAAACCATAAATGTTACATTCTCTGACCATATTGCAATACACACACGCACACACACACTGGCCCCAAGTCCAACGAGTTGGTAATTTTAAAACAGGCTTCTAAGTGACTCTGGGAATAAAAAGAAAGAAAAATAATGAGATTATAGACCCTTTGGAAATGAGTGACTATGGCAACTTTCCATATCAAAAGCTATGGAAGTTAGAGAGATGTGATGTGACAAACTGATTTTGCAGGCTTTGTAGAGAAATGGGGCTATGCACCAAGAAGTGCAGTGGTCTCTAGAAGCTTGGAACAACCTCGTGTTACAGCCAAGAAGCAAATGGGGACCTTAGTCCTACAAACACAAGGAACTGAATTCTGCCAACAATCTGAGTGAGCAGAAAACAGATTCTCGCTCTAGAGCCACCAGAAAGGAAAACAGCCCTGCAGATTTTAACTCAGTGAGTGTCAGACTTCCAATCTACAGGACTGTAAAATAATACATTTGTGCTGTTTTAAACCAATAGATTTGTGGTTATTTGTTATGGCAACAATAGAATACAGATTTTGGTATCTGGAAGTGAGATGCTGCTGTAACAGATAACTAAATATGTGAAAGTGGCTTTGGAATTGGGCAGTGGACATAGGCTAGAAGATTGTTAGAGAAGCATGATAGAAAAAAGTCTAGATTGCATTGAATAGATCTTTAGTAGAAATAGGTACTTTAAGGATTTGTATTCTGCAGTTCTGTGGAAAACAGAATTTAAAAATGATGAAACTGGACATTCAGCTGAGGAGATTTCCAAGTGAAGTGTTGAAGATACAAACGGTTTTCTTCTAGCTGCTTATAGTAAAATGAGAAAGAAAAGAAATAACTTGAGGAAAGAACTGTTAAACAAATAGGATCCAGAATTTGATGTTTTGGGAAATTCTCAGCCTATCCAGATTAGAAAGGACACTAAAATTGAGAGATTCACTGTCAGGGAAGTGTACTTTAGAGAAAAAAACCTGAGGATGTGGCTGGACAAACTTCTGCTAATAGCTCAGAAAGATCAAAAGTTCAGAGTAGGGCTTCCCTGGTGGCGCAGTGGTTGAGAGTTCGCCTGCCAATGCAGGAGACACGGGTTTGTGCCCCAGTCCAGGAAGATCCCACATGCCACGGAGCGGCTGGGCCAGTGAGCCAAGGCTGCTGAGCCTGTGAGCCATGGCCGCTGAGCCTGCACGTCCGGAGCCTGTGCTCCGCAACGGGAGGGAGAGGCCACAACAGTGAGAGGCCCGAGTACCGCTAAAAGAAAAGAAAAAAAAAGTTCAGAGTATTCAGTCACACAAAAGTTTCTTTGAAAACGGTATGACTCACAGATTCCCTCAATCAAACCCGAGAGCTTCTAAGACGTTTAAAGACTTTGTCCCTCAGCTATCTCAGCAAAATCCAAGAATAGAGGTGGGATTATCTAGGAAAGACCTATGGATGAGCCTCTTATCTAATAGAGCAAATTCTTGTGACATACATGGGAGACCCACAAAGTTCTTGAGAATTTTATATCAGCAGAAATACTGTCAGCTTGGAGTAAAAGAAAGAGAGAACATGAAAAGAAAGAATGCTGTGATTGGGGCTTCCCTAGTGGTGCAGTGGTTGAGAGTCTGCCTGCCAATGCAAGGGACACGGGTTCGAGCTCCTGGTCTGGGAAGATCCCACAAGCAACTAGGCCCGTGTGCCACAACTACTGAGCCTGCGCGTCTGGAGCCTGTGCTCCGCAACAAGAGAGGCCACGACAGTGAGAGGCCCGCGCACCGCGATGAACAGTGGCCCCCGCTCGCCGCAACTAGAGAAAGCCCTTGCACAGAAACAAAGATCCAACACAGCCAAAAATAAATAAATTAATTAATTAATTTTAAAAAAAAAAGAAAGAAAGAATGCTGTGAGACTCTCATGATCCTACAAGCAGAAAACAGGCTGATAAATTTCATAGCTGCCAGCACATATTTTTTCATGAAAAAGAAAGAATGACTCATTCCACACATCATAGAGGATAATTCCCAGAACTTGAAACTTAATGGAGTTTCCCCAGCTGAATTTTGAAGTTCTTGGGACCAGCACTCCTTTTTCACCTTCTTCTATTTTCTCTTGTTGAGCTGGAATATCAATTAGTGTTATCCTATGCTTGTCCCAACAGTGTATTTGGGGGCAGAAAAACTTGTTTTCTAGTTTCATAGGTCCACAGATAGCGACAAACTGTGCACCAGGATGGATAACACCCTTACCTGATTTAGATGAAAAGCAAAAGAAAACTAATACAACATGTAAGGAAAATGTAATACACCATACAATTTAAAATTACCTTTTTATTTAATAGGAATTCAACAGACTTTCTTGCATGCTACCTTACTTCAAAACACTGTACTTTAAAGTTATGCTATTTATTTATAGGTAATAGTTACTACCTTGATTTTTAAAGATCAGTATAAATGCAAATACAAAAATTACCATCTTTATGAAGTTTTATTTTCTTTTCAGAATAAAAATGAGGATCTCAATAATCCTTTCCCATAAAAAGATTTTGCTGTAATTTCACTAAAGTTATTCTTATCACCAATTAGCACAAAGTAATTTACATACACATAAAACATAAAGAGATAAAACCTCAAAACCCTTGAGAGATAAAATTATTCTAGAAAAGTTATCCCATTTCACAGAAGGGAAAATAGGTACTTGATGGAGAAAAAAAAGGTTGTCTAAGGAAACACTGCAAATTAGTGACTGTTCTGGAGTAGAATACAAGTTTGCTGAGTTTGAACTTTTGCCTAGTGTATCAGCTATTACCATATTTTTCTCTCATGACTTGATTAAGATTGTGGCTGGCCCTCACCCTCAGGAAATTTGTGTTAATATACTGGAAACCTGTCATCTCATTAGGCACTAAAACAATAAAATTTTGAGTTAAATGGTGAGAAACAGAAAGCTTTCCCCTTAAGGTTAGGAACAATGTAAAGATGCTCACTCTCACCACGTCTATTCAATGTAGTACTGGAACTCCTAGCCAGAGAAATCAGGTAAGAAAAAGAAATAAGGACGTACAAACAGGAAAGGAAGAAGTAAAATTAGCTCTGTTTGCAGATGACATATCTTTTGTGTAGCAAATCCTAAAGATTCCACATACAAAAGAAACCCTTGCTGGAACTAATAAATGAATTCAGCAAAGTTCAGGATACAAAATAAACACACAAAAGTCAGTTGCAATTCAATACATGAATAATCTGAAAAGGAAATTAAGAAAACAATCTCATTTATAATAGCATCAAAATGAATAAAATCCTTAGGAATAAACTTAACCAAGGAGGCAAAAGACTTATATACAGAAAACTACAAAACATTGCTGAAAGAAATTAAAGAAGAAACAAATAAATGGAAAGACATTCCATGTTCATGGATTGGAAGGCTTAATATTATTAAAATGTCCATATTACATAAAGCAATACACAGATTCAATGCAATCCCTATCAAAATCCCAATGACATTTTCTTTTGCAAAAATAGAAAAAAATCATGTTAAAATTCATATGGAATCTCAAAGGACCCACAATGGCCAAAACAATCTTGAGAGAGATAAACAAAGTTGGAGGCCTCAAACGTCTGGGTTTAAAAACATACTACAAAGCTACAGTAATCAAAACAGTATGGTACTGGCACAAAAACAGACACATAAACCAATGGAACAGAATAGAGAACACAGAAATAAGACCTTACATGTATGATCATATGGGGAAAGAATAGTCTCTCCAACAAATGGTGTCTGGAAAATTGGAGAGTCACATGAAAAAGAATGAAGTTTGATGTTCAACTTACATCATACAAAAATTAACTCTAAATGGATTAAAGACCTAAACATAAGACCTGAAGCTCTAAAATTCCTAGAGAAAATATAGGGGGAAAGATTCATGACATTTGATTTGGCAATGATACCATGGATGTGACATGAAAAACACAGGCAACAAAAGCAAAAATAGACAAATGGGACTACATCAAACTTTAAAATTTCTGTGCAGCAAAAGAAATGATCAACAGAGTGAAAAGACAATCTATGGAATGGGAGAAAATATTTTCAAACCATATATCTGATAAGGGGTTAATATCCAGAAGGTATAGAGGACTTGTACAACTCAACAGTAAAACACAGCCTCATTCAGAAATGGGCAGAGGACTTCAATAGACATTTCTCTAAAGAAGATATACAAATAGCCAACAAGCATACAGAAAGATGCTCAATATCACTAATTATCAGGGAAATGAGAATCAAAACCACAATGAAGTATCACCTCATACCTTTAGGATGTCCACTATCAAAAAAACCCAGGAAATAACAAGTGTTGGGGAAGGTGTGGAGAAATTGGAACACTTGTGCACTGTTGGTGGGAATGTAAAATGGTCCAGGCTATAGAAAACAATAGAAAGTTTCCTCAGAAAATTAGAAGTAAAATTACCATATGATCCAGCTACTCCACCTCTGTGTATATCCAAAAGAATTTGGGATTGACACATACACACTGCTCTATTTAAAATAAAGTACCTTTCCATGAAAATAAAATAAAATAAAATAATTTTAAAAAGAAACAAAACAAATTACCTGGAAAAAAAAAAAAAGAATTGAAAACGGGGTCTCAAAGTGGTATTTGCAGACCTATGTCCATTGCAGCATAATTTACAATAGCCAAGAGGTAGAAGCAACCTAACTGCCCATCAGCAGATGAATGGATAAAGAAAATGTGGTATACACATACAATGGAGTATTATTCAGCCTTAAAAGAAAGGAAATCCTGCCCTATGCTACAACATGGATGAACCCTGAGGACAAGATGCTAAGTGAAATAAGCCACAAGTAAGACACAAACAGACAAAATCTGCATGATTCCACTTTCATGAGGTACCTAAAATAGTCAAAGTATTAGAAACAAAAAGTAGAATGATGTTTGCCAGGGGCTGGGGGAAGTGGGCAAAGGGGAGTTGTTGTTCAATGCATATAGTTTCAGTTTTGCAAGATGAAAAAGTTCTAGAGCTCTGTAGTATAACAATGTGCATGTACTTAACACTATTGTACTGTACAGTTAAAAATGGTTAAGATGGTAAATTTTACATTATGTATTCTTACCTCAATAAAAGAGCTTTATAGTTATTATACTGCACTATATCCACAGATGGCATAATTACAAACCAATCCCTAATTTGAGAATTCCAGAGAGTTTAAATGTTTAATTTAAATGGAATATTTTAACTAAATTGCAAGAGCACGACTTCAATATTATTGAAGTACTAATAAATACATTAAAAGACTGTTGAAAAAGAGTACTTCCTTCTGAAGAATAATTATCCAAAGAATAACGTTAGTTCATTTTGTAATATATAGAAAATGCTGGTTCAAGCTAATTAAATCCAAGGCGTTTGTATAGCAATTAACAATATATGGTTAACTATTGTTATGCAGGATTTGCTATACAGCATTAATTGTGATGGACTCAATCAGCTTTCTAAAAAAGAGGAAATGTGTTGTTTTGGGAAATAAAATGCTTTCAATGTTTTATTATTAAGTTAGACTTTAATAAAGTTTAGAATTGTATATGAAAAACAAAGTGTTTTCTAAATAAGTTTTAAAGTTGAGTGAAAAATATCTCTTAGGGAATAATCTTTGTAGATTTGACACCCTGTAAAAATAAAGTCTGTTCTACATTTAAAACATACATTTGAAGCATCGCCTTTACGTTAATCACTATACTTAGCATTGTGAGAAATATAAAAATGAATTGATTAAATCCCTGAATGCAAGAATCCCATGTTACCAAGGTAATTTAAAGAATTTCTGATTCCTTAAACTGTGTTCCAGTGAATTATTTAACTTTCTAACTCTCCTTGATTCCTCGCTCACCAAGCAGTTTAAATGCTTTCTTTTCACATCAAGGTGATTCTCAAACCTGGGTCAAAGTTGAATCACCTGAAGATCTTTTAGAATATACATATGTGAGGAGCACATCCCCAGATTCTGACTCACATAGGAGTTTACAGTGGGATTTGGACATCTGCGTTTTAAAGAATGACCAAGTGCCTGGGGACTGGGGAATGACTGCAAAAGGGTGGAAGGTTTCTTTTTAGGGTGCTGGAAATATTCTAAAATTAGGTTGTGATGATAGCTGCACAACTCTGTACATTTACTAGAAATGAATGAATTCTGCACTTTAAATGAATGAGTTTTATGATGTATAAATTTTACCTCAATAAAGTAGACAAGAAGAAAAAAAGCTTTGGGATATGACCACAATGTTATTCAGAGATGTGTATAGTCTTTTCAGATCCATCTATTGGTAAGAAAAAGACTAAAAAAATAAATAGAGCATTCAACATAAGAAATTGGAGAAGGAATGAGAGTTTGGGATTAGCAGAGGCAAACTATTATTGAATATATATAGGACAGATAAACAGCAAGGTCCTATTCTATAGCACAGGGAACTATATCCAATATCCTGTGAAAAACCATAATGGAAAAGAATATGAAAAAGAATATATACATATATATATATGACTGAGTCACTTTGCTGTACAGATGAAATTAACACAACATTGTAAATCAACTAGACCTCAATAGTTTGTCTTAAATTAAAAAAAGAAATTGGAAAAGAACAAAAACAACAAAAATAGAAGGGAGGAAATAAGAAAAATAAAAACAGAAATTTGATGAAAATAAAATCTGCAACTCCAAAACTGTTTCTTTAAAAAGAGCAACTTAATGATCAAGCCTCTACCAAACACTAATAAATAAAAAAGAGAAAAACTACAATAGTAGCACCACCAATAATAATAATACAGGAGTATAACCATATATACAGATGTTTAAAGGATTAGAATGATATATGAAACTTATAATAAAACATTGAGAAACGAGATGAAATGGAAGAATTTCTAGGAAAATATAAATTTGCCAAACAATATACAAGAAAAGGTAAAAAATAGATCAATATCCTTAAAATATTTTTAAGTTAGTCAAAGATATTCTCCCTTTCCAGACTCAGGTGATTCTGTGAGTAAATTTTCTCAAACCTCCAAGGTACAGATGATTTCTATGTCATTTAAACTGTTTCAGAGAATGGAAAGAGATGGAAATCTGTCAAATTCTTTCTATAAGTTTAACATAACGTTTACATCAATGCCAACAAAAATTACACAAAAGAAAAATAGAAAGAAAATATTGGAACCTAATCTCATTCATAATTATAGGTACAAAGAACTTAAATTAAATATTAGCAAACTAAATACAGCAGTATATTTAAAAAACAACACATCACTACCAAGTAGATATTAGAAATGGAAGGATGGTTCAACATCAGAAATAGTACATTAATTCATGACATTAATTTAGTAAAGGTTACTTACTCGTTTTGATAGACTCAGAAAAGGCATAAAAATTCTTGATAAAAATTTTAGTAAGCTACGAATAGACATTTAATCTGATAAAGAGTACCTAGACATTCAAAGAAAGACAGACAAGATGAAAAGGCAGAGGGCTATGTACCAGATGAAGGAACAAGATAAAACCCCAGAAAAACAACTAAATGAAGTAGAGATAGGCAACCTTCCAGAAAAAGAATTCAGAATAATGATAGTGAAGATGATCCAGGACCTTCGAAAAAGAATGGAGGCAAAGATCAAGAAGATGCAAGAAATGTTTAACAAAGACCTAGAAGAATCAAAGAACAAACAAACAGATGACCAATACAATATCTGAAATGAAAACTACACTAGAAGGAATCAATAGCAGAATAACTGAGGCAGAAGAACAGATAAGTGACCTGGAAGATAGGATGGTGGAATTCCCTGCTGCGGAACAGAACAAAGAAAAAAGAATGAAAAGAAATGAAGACAGGGAGGAGCTTCAAGATGGTGGAAGAGTAAGACGCGGAGATCACCTTCCTCTCCACAAATACATCAGAAATACATCTACATGTGGAACAACTCCTACAGAACACCTACTGAACGCTGGCAGAAGACCTCAGACCTCCCAAAAGGCAAGAAACTCCCCATGTACCCGGGTAGGGTAAAAGAAAAATGAAAAAATAGAGACAAAGAATAGGGACGGGACCTGCACCAGTGGGAGGGAGCTGTGAAGGAGGAAAGGTTTCCACACACCAGGAAGCCCCTTTGCGGGCAGAGACTGCTGGTGGTGGAGGGGGGATGCTTTGGAGCCGTGGAGGAGAGCACAGCAACAGGGGTGCGGAGGGCAAAGTGGAGAGATTCCTGCACGGAGGATTGGTGCCGACCAGCACTCACCAACCCAAGAGGCTTGTCTGCTCACCCGCCAGGGCGGGCGGGGGCTGGAAGCTGAGGCTCGGGCTTCAGAGGTCGGATCCCAGGGAGAGGACTGGGGTTGGCTGCATGAACACAGCCTGAAGGGTGCTAGTGCATCACAGCTAGCTGGGAGGGAGCCAGGAAAAAGTCTGGAGCTGCCGAAGAGGCAAGAGGCTTTTTCTTGCCTCTTTGTTTCCTGGTGCGCGAGGAGAGGGGATTAAGAGCGCCACTTAAATAGCTCCAGAGACGGGCACGAGCCGCGGCTATCAGCATGGACCCCAGAGACGGGCGTGAGACGCTAAGGCTGCTGCTGCCGCCACCAAGAAGCCTGTGTGCAAGCACCGGTCACTATCCACACCTCCCCTCCCGGGAGCCTGTGCAGCCCGCCACTGCCAGGGTCCCATGATCCAGGGACAACCTACCCGGAAGAATGCATGGTGCACCTCAGGCTGGTGCAAAGTCACGCTGGCCTCTGCCGCTGCAGGCTCACCCCGCATCCATACCCCTCCCTCACCCCTGGGCTGAATGAGCCAGAGCCCCCGAATCAGCTGCTCCTTTAACCCCGAGCTATCTGAGCAAAGAACAGATGCCCTCAGGCGACCTACACCTCAGGTGCCACAGAGGCAGGTCCAAATCCAAAGTTGAACCTCGGGGGCTGTGCGACCAAAGAAGACAAAGGGAAATCTGTCCCAGCAGTCTCAAGAGCAGCATATTAAATCTCCACAATCAACTAGATGTACCCTGCATCTGTGGAATACCTGAATAGACAACGAATCATCCCAAATTGAGGAGGTGGACTTTGAGAGCAATGACATATATATTTTTTAACCTTTTTCTCTTTTTGTGAGTGTGTATGTGTATGCTTCTGTGTGTGATTTTGTCTGTATAGCTTTGCTTTTACCATTTGTCCTAGGGTTCTGTCTGTCAATTTTTCTTTTTTAATTACTTAAAAATATTTTTTTCTTAATAATTATTTTTTATTTTAATAACTTTATTTTATTTTATCTTCTTCTTTCTTTTTTTTCTCTCTTTTATTCTGAGCCTTGTGGAGGACAGGCTCTTGGGGCTCCAGTCAGGCATCAGGGCCGTGCCACTGCGGTGGGAGAGCCAAGTTCAGGACACTGGTCCACAAGAGACCTCCCAGCTCTAGGTAATATCAAACAGTGAAAATCTCCCAGAGATATCCATCTCAATGCCAAGATCCAGCTCCACTCAACAACCAGCAAGCTACAGTTCAGGACACCCTATGCCAAACAACTAGCAAGACAGGAACACAACCCCATTCATTAGCACAGAGGCTGCCTAAAATCATAATAAGGCCACAGACACCCCAAAACACACCATGAGACATGGACCTGACCACCAGAAAGACAAGATCCAGCCTCATCCACCAGAGCACGGGCACTAGTCCCCTCCACCAGGAAGCCTACACAACCCACTGAACCAACCTTAGCCACTGGGGACAGACACCAAAAACAATGGAAACTACGAACTTGCAGGCTGCGAAAAGCAGACCACAAACACAGTAAGTTAAGCAAAATGAGAAGACAGAGGAACACACAGCAGATGAAGGAGCAAGATAAAAATGCACCAGACCTAACAAATGAAGAGGAAATAGGCAGTCTACCTGAAAAAGAATTCAGAATAATGATAGTAAAGATGATCCAAAATCTTGGAAATAGAATGGAGAAAATACAAGAAACGTTTAACAAGGATGCAGAAGAACTAAAGAGCAAACAAACAATGATGAACAACACAATAAATTAAATTAAAAATTCTCTAGAAGGAATCAATAGCAGAATAAGTGAGGCAGAAGAATGGATAAGTGACCTGGAAGATAAAATAGTGGAAATAACTACCACAGAGCAGAATAAAGAAAAAAGAATGAAAAGAATTGAGGACAATCTCAGAGACCTCTGGGACAACATTAAATGCACCAACATTTCAATTATAGGGGTCCCAGAAGAAGAGAAAAAAAAGGGACTGAGAAAATATTTGAAGAGATTATAGTTGAAAACTTCCCTAATATAGGTAAGGAAATAGTCAATCAAGTCCAAGAAGCACAGAGAGTCCCATACAGGATAAATCCAAGGAGAAACATGCCAACACACATATTAATCAAACTATCAAAAATTAAATACAAAGAACAAATATTAAGAGCAGCAAGGGAAAAGCAACAAATAACATACAAGGGAATCCTCATAAGGTTAACAGCTAATCTTTCAGCAGAAACTCTGCAAGCCAGAAGGGAGTTGCAGGACATATTTAAAGTGATGAAAGGGGAAAACCTAAAGCTATAGTGATTAAAATAGTGTAATATTGGAATAGAAATAGATCAGTTGACTAAAAAAGGATTCAGAAACAAATCCATATAAATTTGAAATTTAGTGTATAAAAAATATGTCATTTCAAACCATTGTGGAAAGGCTGGCCTAATCAATAAATAGTTTGGGGTCAACTGGCTGTCCATTTAGCAAAAAAACTTAGAGTTCTCTTCATACCACACATTTTAAAAACTAAATTCCAGAGGGATTAATAAGTAAAATGTAAAATGACAAAAGCTCTAGAATACAGGAAATATTTTTATAACCTTGGGGAAAGATCTTTCTAAGACACAAAACTCAGAAGCTACAAAGGAAAGGAAGGACAGATTACTGCACAAAAATGTAAAATCTCTATAGAAGACATTTTTAACAGAGAAAGTATTAATATCCCTAGTATAAAAACAAGTCGTATAAATAAATAAAAAACCAAAAGGCAAACACCCAATAAGGCAAAAAATATGAACATGTAGTCCACGAAAGAACAAAATACTAATACCTAATAAACATATGAAAAGATGTTCAACTTCACTGGCAATTAGGAAAATACAAATTCAAAATGAGATGCCACAAACTACCTGATTAAAAAATGGGCAGAGGAAAAAAAAAAAAAAAATGGGCGGAGGCTCTGAATAGGCATTTTCCAAAGAAGACATGCAGATGGCCAACAGGCACATGGAAAGATGTTCAACATCACTAATTATTAGGGAAATGCAGATCAAAACACAAGACACCACGTAACACCTCTTAGAATGGCGATTATCAAAAAGACAAGAAATATCAATAACAGTGTTGGAGAGGATGTGGAGAAAAGGGAAGCCTTGTGTGCTATTGGGAACATAAATTGGTAGAGCTACTATGGAAAACAGTATGGAGATCCCTCAAAAAATTAAGAATAGAACTACCATGTGATTGAGCTATTCCAACTCTGGGTATTTTTCCAAAGAATACAAAAACACTAATTTGAAAAGATATGTGCACCCCTACGTTCACTGCAGCATTATTTACAATAGTCAAGATGTGGAAACAACTTAGGTTGGTTGTTTTCACGATGGATAAAGAATATATGATACACATATATACAGTAAAATGCTACACAGCCATTAAAAAAGAATGAGATCTTTCCATATGTGACAACATGGATGGACCTTGAGGTATTACACTAAGTGAAATAAGTCAGATGGAGACCAACAAATACAGTATGATTTCACTCATATGTGGAATCTAAAAAAGCAAAACAAACAAAATAAAACAAAAAACAAACTCATAGAGAACAGATTGCTGGTTACTGGAGGGAAGTCGGCTAAGGGGTGGGAGAAATGGGTGAAGAGGGTCAATGGTCTGGTGAAAATGGTAACTAGACTTATGGTGGTGATCATTTTGTAGTGTATACAGATGTAGAATTCTAATGCTGTACACCTGAAACTTACATAATAATAAAAAAGTGAGATCCCATTTTTGTTCACCAAAATTACAAAAAATTAAACATACTGATGAAGTCCAGGGTTGCCTAGGGTATAGGGAAAAGAAAATTCACCTTCTTCTGGTGCAGGGTGAGTTGTGACAACCTATTTAGAGTGACAAGTAACTGTCAGTAAATATCATCACAATATGACAATAACTATCAAAATTAAAAACATTTTTAACTCTTACTTTTAGATTTACATTCTATAGGAATACTTGCACAAGTGTGCAAGGATATATATAGGGAAAATTATTTGTAATAGCTAAAAATATGAGACAACCTAATGTCAACAGTAATAGAATGGTTGAATGGATACTGAAATAGTCATAAAATGGAAACCTCTGTAGCCATTTAAAAATTAGAGGTAAGTCTGATAAATTATATATTTTAATTGAAGTACAGTTGATTTACAATGTCATGTTAGTTTCTGCTGTACAGCAAAGTGATCCAGTTATACATATGTATACATTCTTTTTTATATTCTTTTCCATTAAGTCTGATGAATTATTAAGTGAAAATTACATAACATTATGCAGAGTATGATTTCACTTTTGTGAAAACAAATGTGTTCTTGAATGTTCTTCAAAAATGTCCGGAAAAAAAAAAATGTCCGGAAAGGTATCAGAAGTTTGACTGTGTTTATTTCTTGGGGATGGGTACGGAAAGGGGTTGGGGGAATATGTGAGTGGTTGGAGTTTTTTACTTTTTCTACTTTAGAAATTATTTATATATGTATACGTGATCCACAAATAATTCTATATTAATTTATAATAAAATGGTAAAAATTAAATGAACATGTGCAAAGGGATATAAGAGACAATCAATTGTACAAAACATATTTCATAGAAATTTACAATTTAAAGCTGGGTAGAATAGAAATAAACTGTGACTCTCCTAAATCCTAAACAAGAAGGAATTTGATCCCCAACTCCATTTTTATGCACCTGTGTGAATTGCAAAAAAAAAATCAGAAAATTTAGGGATTTAATTGACACTGGACCCAAACCTGCATATTTTCTAGAACAAAACAATAGTGGAGCATTCAAATATTTGCGCATTCTGTTTTGGATCTGGGCCTACCCACACAAATGGACCACCCCACAGACACTGGTGCCTTACTTCTGGAGTTCATTCAGATTATCATCTACCTTTTCACTCCAGGAAATCTACTCCTCACTCTCAGTTTACTTGGAGGAGGAAGAGGAGAAGAAGGAGAAGAAGGAAAAATGAAGGAGGAAGAGGGGGAGAAAGAAGGATAAAGCAGTTTTGACCTGCAATACAAGTACAGATTTAAAGCTGAACAATCACTTAACTCCAGAAGCCCACAGGCATAAGCTACAGACCTAGCCTGCAAATAAATTTGGTTTCAATTTAACCAAATTAGGTGACTTTTTGCCTTTATATCAGTAGTTTCTTTAAAAGTGGATATACTTTTTCACAACTAGATAGATCCAAACAATAGCCAGAATTGACTACATAGCCATAAAATTTAGTACAATGCCTCTAAAATAGCAGAGATTTGGCATTGCTTTCAGTTCAACAAGTTTTTCTTAAAACTGAGCAACTTGGCTAGAGAAGATTTATTAATTCAGAGTCTGTAATCTAAGGGCAATTGAAGAAACAGCATGAGTCATGTTCATCAAAATTTATGAATCCCTTTTGTAATTGTGACTTTATTTCTACTGCATAGTAATATAATGTTTCAAACTGTGTGATTCCACTGAGCCAAAGACAGCTCTTCAACGTAAAATAAATGAGAGATTTGGGTAATATCTTGCAAAATCCAAATGGTCAGTTTGAATCCTAATACCTGTACTTCCTGAACAAATAAGTGATGCATTTGTTTTTTCTTTCCCAGATTTAAGTTCAATTTCCTCACCTTCTGGTGTCTCACGTCAGTAAGAAAATACAATCTTGTGAGCCACGATGGAGATTCTCAAGTTGCATCTTAGAGGCATTTAATTCCCAAAGACCAAGAGTCATGAAAACTTCAATTAAAAAAAAATCAAACATTAAGTCAAATATACTTCAATAAAAAATAAATAAAATCTAAATAAAATAAAATTATAGCCATTGCAGTAAGTAAAAAAATTAAATGTTTCCTTGACTTAGCTATTCAACTGCTTTAAGATAAACAAATGTTGCTTCAAGTTCTTTCAAATGTCCCATACCTTGGCAACAATGAAAGTCATTAACATTCACAGTCCTCCATCACATGGGACAATATTTCATACTTGACAAGTTCACAGCATGAATTTCCAGTAACTGAAACAAAGGAAAGACTTTCTTTGGATTCAAATAAACTGATGATGGACCCTCTTTTCCCTTTTCTTACAGGTGTCCCATCTGTGCCAAATAAGCTCATCTTTATTTGAGGAACATGTAGAACTAAGATGAAGTAATAGAGATGGGAAGAAAATGGGACAAGAGAGTGTCCTATAAAGTAATAGGTTTCATACTTGCTTATGACTGGTGGTGATATCTACAGGCAGTTACAAAGGAGGATTTCTATCTGCAATCTGCCCAAACATTTGTATAAGTGGTCAAACTTCCAAGATGACTACTCTAAAAGATAATACTCCTTTTGGATAAGATTGTGTTTTTAAATAATAACATCGGCATCTTTGCCTGATAAATCCAATTCTTTATACCCTTTAAAATAGCTGATGAAAAAACTATCAGAGCCTTAGTATTGATTACAATTCAGTTTTTAAACTTTTTGTTTCGAAATAATTATAGATTCACAGGAAGTTCAACTGTGGTATAAAGAGCCCCATGTACCCCTCATGGTATCATCTTATAGCTATAGTATATAATCAAAACTCGGAAATTGGCATTGGTACATTACTGTTAACATACCAATCCCAGTTGGTATGTTACTCATACCAACTTTGTATTGTAACCTTTTTTAACCAGCATTTATTTGTGTGTGTGTGTGTATAATTTTATACAGTTTAATCTCATGTACAATCTCACCACTACAATCAAGATTCAGCTGTCACATTATTGCAAAAGAATTCCCTCCTGCTACCACTGCGAATTAGCACTCACCACCTCATCCCCTCCTTGTCATCTGGCTACCATGAATCTCTTCTCAATCTCTGTAGTTTTGTTATTTCAAAAATGTGATATAAATGGAATCTTACTGCATTTAACATTTAAGATTGATTTTTCTTCACTAAGCATAATGTCCTTGAGGTGCATCCAGGGTGTTTCATTTATCAGTTCATTCCTTTTTATTGTTGAGTAGTATTCTATTGTGTGGATGTAGAGTTTGTTCAACCATTCACCTACTGAAGGGCATCTGGGCTGTTTCCAGTATTTTGCTAGTAGGAATAAAGCTGCAATGAGTATCACTGTACAGGTTTTGCGTAAACATATATTTTAATTTTTCTGTGATAAATGTCCAAGAGTTGATTGCTGAGTTGCATGTTTAGCTTTGCAAGAAAATACCAAACTGTTTTCCAGAGTGGCTGTACCATTTTACATTCCCACCTGCAATGCATGACAGATCCAGTTTCTCTGCATCCTCACAAACACTTGTGTAGTAATATCTCATTGTGGTTTTAACTTGCATTTCCCTAATGACTAATGATGCTGAACATCTTTTCATATCATTATTTTCCATCTATACATTCTCTTCTGTGAAATCTCTTCATGTCTTTTGCCTATTTTATAATTGGATTGTTTCTTTTTCACTGTTGAGTTTTGAGAATTTTTTTTAAAATAACGTATTCCAAATGTAAGGTTTTGTCAGATAGGTGCTTTGCAAATATTTTCTCCTACAAATTCATTTTCAAAAGACAGAAGTCAGAACTGGGTCTTAGGTGAGAGGACATTTGATTTTGTAGATTACATTCAAGGATTACATTCAAGGCTATGTGACTTTGATTTCAGCCGTTATTTAAACCCAAACTTTGAGGCTTCTTGATACAGTGATGTCCCAGTATGCTAAACAAGATCAAAAGATGACAAGTCACCACCACTGGTCAGGATTAGTTCATATGTTTAAAAGGCAGGTGCATTCTGCATAACATCATATTGCAAGGGAAAGCTCTTACTGTTGAAATGTGTAGTTCAAGAAAGCAAAAAAAATCTATTTTCAAGGCAGCAGAATGATAGGCAACCTGATCTTTAAATCTTATTCTAGGTAATATTCTAAAAATATGTGCTATAAAGTACTATAAAATAATCTGATTTCAGATCCTATGTTTTTTTCTAGTGTACCTTGCTTGCTCTAGATAATGGTGGCTATACAACTCTAAATTTGAGGGGACAGTTCAAATTTCAAATATTCTAAACCATTGCCTCCATAAACCATTAAAATTACTTCCAAGTATTAGACCATCAAAATTATACCTGGTAGACTTCTCTTTACATCTGACAAAGATCCCTGTTTAGAATATTCCGAGTATGGCTACCTTGTCATATACCCTTCCCTGCTCACACCCCTTATGCTTTAATGGTCATACTCTACACAACATGATCCTGCCCCCTTGCTATAGCTAATCAGACAAAGGAGGGACCCAAAGCACCCATCCATAGGCTGTTCAGTGACCCCTGTTTTGGATTTACTGGTTCAAAAGAAGATGAGCTGGGTCAGTTATACTCCTTTTTCAGGAACTTGGAATTAAAAGGCTGAGGTGAGGGTAAACAACCATAAGAGCTAGACTGAAAGGTCATGACATGACCACTATGGGCCATGTGCAAGCTGGAAGCCAGCCTCTGGAGGGTGGCATCAGCTGATGCACAGAGAGAAGCAGAGATGCCGTGAGTTTGTTGAGAGGCAACAACCCCGAGAGGCAGGTAGAAGGAGTAGCTACTTGGGGGACCTGATGGCTTTCTGACTCTAGCTCAGGTTCCCATTCACACATAGCTTTAGAAGATACTCTGCTTTTGAAATATCTTGAGTGGGTTCTTAGCAGCCGAAAGATTTCTAATTATGACATGCACCTAGTGGTATTATTTTTTAATTTGGAAGTTATAGTTGATAGCTATAGAAAAATTTGCATGACCTAATGAGAGAAGCATTCTCCAAAAAGTTTTCAGTTGATGTAAAATCTCCCCAGAAAGAGACAGAACTACCACGTACGACTGGTGGGAGTACACAGTTCAGCCTTTCTGAGGGGCAATTGGGCAAAATGTATCTCAAAATAAAAGTATGTGCTATAGATGCTCTTTTTAGAAAGAAATATATGCATGATAACCCTGGAAGCATATATTAAAATAGTAATAATGGTTATCTCTAGATGATAAGATTGTGGATGATTTAAATGTTCTCCTTTCTTATGTTTTTATTTCTTACCATTCTTTTCAAAAGCAGGTGTTTAAAATATGAAAATCAGCTACCAGTTCTTACATTTGCTAGGTGCTTTACAGACATTACCTAATTTAATGTTTAAAATGACCCTATAAGGTAGGTGCTATTATTCTTACTTTATGAATGAGGAAGTTGAACCCTAAAGATGTTTAAAAAAATGTCTTATGTCGTGACCAGCGAGTGGTACTAAAATGTAAAATCCATGAGATTGGGGATGTTGTCTGTTTCATTCACTGTGGGATCTGTGGCACCTAGAACTCACTAAATATTTTAAAATAAATGATAGGCGGAAGCAGGCTTTATGCCCAACTATGCCTCACTCCAAAACCTCTGCTCCAAATTCTTTCTCTAAACCAACACTCCAAACAAGCCCTTCTGCAATTTATGACCTTAATTTACCTTTTAATTTACTTTGTTTAAAATAGGAAGAAATCTCAACAACCAAAAACCAAACTACCCAATTTTTTAAATGAGCAAAAGTTGTGAATAGACATTTTCCCAAAGAAGACATATAGATAGCCAACAGGCATACGACAAGATATTCAACATCACTAATTATTAGGGAAATACAGATCAAAACCACAATGAGATGCCACCTCACACCTGTTAGAATGGCAGTTATCAAAAAGACAAGATATAATAGTGTTGGTGAGGATGTGGAGAAAAGGGAATGCTTGTGCACTGTTGGTGGGAATGTAAATTGGTGCAGCTACTATGGAAAATGGTATGGAGATCCCTCAAAAATTAAGAATAGAACTACCATATGATTGAGTTATTCCAATTCTGGGTATTTTTCCAAATACAAAAATACTAATTTGAAAAAATATGTGCACCCCTACGTTCATTGCAGCATTATTTATAATAGCCAAGATATGGAAGCAACTTAAGTGCCCACTGATGGATGAATGGATAAAGAAGATATGGTGTATATACAGACAATGGAATACTACTCAGTCATATAAAAGAAAGAGATCTTGCCATTTGCAGCAACATGGGTATACAACCTTGAGGATATTATGTTAAGTGAAATAAGTCAGAGAAATAAAAATACTGTATGATTTCACTTTTATGTGGAATCTAAAACAAAACAAAACAAAACAAACTCATAGACGCAGAAAACAGATTGATGGTTATTGGAGGGGAAGGGGGTTGGGGGGATGGACGACATGGGTGAAGGGGATCAACTGTCTGGTGAAGGATGGTAACTAGACCTTTGGTGGTAGTTACTTTGCAGTGTACACAGATGTCAAATTATAATGTTGTATACCTAAAACATATAATGTTATATACCAATTTTCCTTCAATTTTTTAAAAAAAGTTAAAATGAAACAGGAAGAAAAGACCAAAAAATATTTACAGAACATGATGATGCTCTAGGAAATATAAAGGCACATGATGGGTAACTGAATTGCCCTAGTCAGTAAACTAACAAGTTATAGATAAACTCAACAAAGCTTTATATTATATAACCTTTACATTTTATTTAATATGGTGTTTGTAATCATTGCTAAGAAAATTTGGATATGTGACCCTTAGTTTTGAATTCAATTCTGGATTTATTATACCATTTTTTCTATAGAAAAACTCGGCTTCTCTTACATAATTTTGACTTCCAGAAGATTTTCTAGGAGTGTAGTACAATGGAAGAATGAACATTCTTGGTATTATTATTCAAAATCATAATTTATTCCTTAGTAGCTACATAGCCTTTTAAATCAGCATGAAATACTATTTTTGGAGGAAACCTGAAGTTCAAACTATAATTTTTCAATCGTTATAGCAATGTCAACCCAGAGCATTAGAAGAAAGCTTCAACTCATGACAAACATCATATTTCCAGTTCTTGATTCCATTTTAATAATAGCACCACAATATCATAATTACTAGACCTTAGCCAAAAGACCAAGATGCATAAGTCAGTCATAGTTATTAAATTTATGAAAGGCTAAGTTTTCCATACGGCAATGTTTAATCCCAAACTTACTGCCATTGTTGCTCATTAGCAACAATGAGGAGAAATATTTAACATGATATTACTAGAGATGTGTTCTCTATCATCATTTTGATTTAATATTGTTTGGGGAGTTCAGGACGGTGTAAGAAGAGAGATTGAACAAACCCAAGAGAAATACATAATGGAAGAAACAAAACATCGCTATTTGAAGACAATTGATTATGTATCTAAAAACATGCCCAAGGGATCAGCTAAAATTTTAAACTTACTACAACAGTAAATGGCCAGATAAAATATAAGATATAGAAAAGCCGTTAACATTCTTGAATACCAACAATTACGAACTAGAAAAGCCTAGTTTTAAAAAAGAGATCCAATTTATAATAGCAATAAAATATATATAAAGAAGAGTAGACTTAATAAGAAGTGTTTGGCTATATAAACAAAATAATGAAATTTATCGGGCAAGAACAAAATATTTTAAAGATGTCAATTCTTAATATGTTCTTTTTAAATTTAATGCAATCCCAATCAAAATAAAAACGGAAGATTTTTTAGGATTTAAAAAGAATGTCATAATGTTCATTTAGAAAAGTAAAAGGTGAGAATAACAAAAACATTCTGAAAAAGAGAAAGGACAATGAGCAAACAAAACAGAAACATAAGTCAGTGAAACAGAAGAGAAACCTCAGAAACAGGCCTCATTATATATAAGGATTAAAAAATGACCAAGTACAATGCAAAAGAATAGGAAAGATTTGAAAGTATATATGTGTGGTAATCATTCATTAGAAATTCAAATTATTTTAGGTCAAATACTTCATACCACCCTTCAAAATATATTCCAGAAGTCTTACATTAATTACTAAATACCTGTAAACTCAAAACTAAACAAATAAGCAAGAGTGAGTGAATGTTAGATCACTAGAAAGATGATAATATTTTTGAGTTTGAAGCAAAGAAGAGATAACAAAAGAAAGGATCATGGTTTCATACATAATTGAAAAAACCCATTTATTCAACTTAAAAATAGGAAAACTAGATATAAATTAGAGACGTGCATTAATTTTTTGGTCTATTGGAACTTGTGTGGCCTGTTTTATCCTGTGCACCTTGCACCGTGCTGGGCACACCGTAAATGTTCACTAGTTATTTGTTGAACAAATATTGCAATAATTAACTAAGTAGACTTTGATTAATTACATAAGACAAAGAAGTGACCCTAGAGTCCAATTAGCCAGCTGCAACTAAGAATGATGACTGAAAATTAATTTCTTTGGCCCACATGCAAAAGAACCACACAGGAGGCTGTCTACTCAGCTGTGGAATGGGCAAGTGATGGCAACCATAGGTGGGCTGTGGAAGTGCTATCAGGCCAAATCATGTCACACTATAAGCATCAGCTGTGGGAGGGTGATAGCCAACAGGCCACACTGGCCAGGGTCAGTCAGCAACTGAATGGCTTGACTCAATCAAGAAATCTTGTTCAGCCTGGGAGGCCCAGACATCAGGGTGCTGAATGACAGGGCTTATAAACAAGCCATCTCAGCTGCTAAACAAAGGGCATGATTGTGTTCGAGGAGGAGAGAGACAGAGGACCACATACTTCTTGTCAGTCTTTTTCTAGGATAATTACTCAGTCGAGTGAAGCATCTTTAACCACTTTGACCTGATGGTTGCTGTATTTTCCATCTGAGACAATCCTCTGACTAGAGGGATTTTAACATCAGTATATGATTGTTTGTGATGATAGTAAGGAATACATTCATTCAAAATCATTTAGTAGTTGGGGAGTCTATGCAGCAAGATGTTTCTGCTTTGTTTTCAGTCTACTTTGTGTTGATGGCTCACAGCATTCAGTACATTTTTGCTGAATCAGTAAACGAATTGAGCATTATGTGGATAAGGCTAAAAAATAATCATTTTGGTTTTGTCAACACCTTGTTTTCCAATTTGGTGCTGGAAATATGGGGAACTGGTCTAATGTTTGCTAATGATATGCATATATGTGTTTCCATCTCTTTAGCCCTGTTTCCCCAGGGTCATGAAAATAAACACATTAAGAGAAATTGGGAGCATCTTCACTGCATGCCTGGATCCAGTGTTTCTCTGCTATAATGATGCCCCCATACATGATTTCCCACTTGTCACCTAGACTGGAGGACAGATCCTTCAAATGAGTAGAATTTGTTAGTTGTTGTTGCTATTATTACTTAACCAGCAGACAGGTTACCGGCTGGAATTGGCCAGAACACTTCGGCAAAATATTCATTTCCTGGCTATGCCTATGGCAACTTGGTTTGTACAATGAGGAAAGGAGAGCAGGTTTTTTTTAAAATTCAAGGTTCATTCTTTTATTCAAGGTCGAAACTACAAAATTCTGAGCTATCGGATCATGAAGTGCTTGCTTCCCTGTAATCCATTCCAATAGGAGAGCAGATATTTTAAAAACTATTTGTGAAATAGCTGGTAACGATAGGACCAGTGCTAAGCACATGTAAAGTAGATACTTCCGCAGAGTGGCGGATGAAAGAAACTGATATGTCAAATATTTTAAACTCCATGATCAAACTGGAATAATATCAAAAGTGACTGTAATCTGAAGCAGTAGAATTCCATTTTCCTTGCATTATGGATATTTCTCTTAGCAGACCCAGGTTAAATGACTGCTCTGAGGTTGATGACATACCAATTCCTACTGCCAACAATGACTTCAGCCTGATGGCAACCTTTACAAATTGCTTCCTGTAAATTCTTTGTGAGAATAACAAGCAATTCATTTTGCTTGAGAGTGACTTTTAGCTAAGGGACTCCACCCAACAATCTGGATTTAATAAAACAAAAAACACTTTGGTATTACAAACATCTTTGTTGAGTTGCAAGCTCCCCACATAAGGTTTTGTAAAAGCAAAGCATTTTCATTTTCTATTCAGCGAAAACCAGACAGATCCTTATGCACGGCCAATGATTACTTAGTTTTTCTGATGAGTTGGTGGGGAGGAGCAGAAAGGAAGAGAAGGTCACTGAAGAGCCACATGTGTGTGTGTATGTATGTAAGATATTCAGGGTAATATTTACAAGAGACTTTTAAGTCACAGCCAGTGGCTTGGTAATTCAATCATTTATCCATTCAATTATTTGGCACTCAGTATTTACTAAGTACAAGGTACTGTTGTAAGCTCTGGGGATAGCATAGTTGAACAACACAGACAATACTTTTGCTCTCATGGAACTTACATTCGAGTGAGAGAAGACAGATCATAAGCCAAACACTATGCAAAGAAAAATCTCCTTAAAGAGGACTCTGGATTTAATGGGCAAGGTAGAGGAATTATCTGCTTACAGAGATTAGGTATTGGGAACATTTATGTCTCTGTGATTTGTAGTAGATAAAATCACACTAGTAAATATTTAAGCTTGGCATTGCTCAGATATATACAATTTATGACCTAGTTCCTGAACTCATAGAGCTTACAATTCCAACGTGAAAGGTGTTCCTGCACATCATGCAGGCAGAGAGGGAAGGAAGAACCACCAGATATTTTGCATCCTATCTGAATCAGAGCTGAATCATTGTGTTCAAGGTTATAATAGGGGTGAAGGAGGTTTAGAATCCTTGAGTCTTTAGGAATTCAAATAGGAATAGGAATTCCTTGACACTGTGTGTCCTTTCCTATTTGGTAAAAACAAAAACAAAAAAACCTCAAAAAACAATGAAGTCATTGGCATGACAGAGAAATTGTGTGTGTGTGTGTGTGTGTGTGTGTGTGTGTGTGTGTGTGTATGTTAGAAAGAATGTCCAATCCACTTTGCTCATTCCAGTGAACTTACTAGGATTAAAGGAGGTAGAAACAGAAAATCTGACAGTTTTAAAAAAATAACTGTAGGGCTTCCCTGGTGGTGCAGTGGTTGAGAGTCCGCCTGCCGGTGCAGGGGACGCAGGTTCGTGCCCTGGTCCGGGAAGATCCCACATGCTGCAGAGCGGCTGAGCCCATGGCCCATGGCCGCTGAGCCTGCGCGTCCGGAGCCTGTTGCTCCGCAACGGGAGAGGCCACAGCGGTGAGAGGTCCGCGTACCGAAAAAAAAAAAAAAAAAAAAAAAACCTGCAAAAAAAGGACCTTGGACCTTATGAAGGTAAAACCATAAGACTTCTTTGGGATAACACCTCTGAAACTTCTCTGATTTCCATTCCTGCTTACTCGTTTTTCAACTTTTCTCTTTTCATTGTTCTTTGCTAGCTGCTATCATCAATCAGGCCTTATGATTGTCTTCATCATTCCAGATGTATTGGCCTCAGAGCTCATGAAATCAAAATCACCTTATGCTTCTGCTACTCTTGCGGAGTCCCTCAGAACTATACCACTCACCTCCTCAATCTGGGAGAAGAAATAAGTTTCTTAAGAACAACACTTCTAATATCCCCAATCCCAGTTGCTTGTTCAAAACGGAGCCTTCCAAGTCTTTTTCTCCTTACTCTTACAAGAATACTTATTCATCTAACAAACACATATTGAACACCCACTGTATGACATTATGTGGGGCTACTTGGGCCTACAAAGATGTTGAAGATACATGGTTGCTACCTTTATAGAGCTTAAGAAAGGAGCCAAGTGCACAGATAGCTATAAAACAAGGTGGAAAAAGGGCAAGCCCCACAAGAAAGAGACGAATGAAGTACCCTGTTTGCTCTGAGGAAGTTTCTGGTTGGGGGCCTCAGGATGGCAGCACTGGAGCAAAAGAGGGATAGTTAGGATTGCAACAGATCAGGAACAAATGAGCGGATGCAAGTTTACCTTTTTTGTTTATACTTTTTCTCTTAGTACATTATACACGCTATCCCATCTTTATTTATATTCTTCAAATGAGGCTTTCCCAGAAAAAATCTTTTCTTAATCTCACAAGCCTCTCTTCCTTTTTTTCTTCCATTAATATTACTTTAAATCTTTAATAAGTTTGCTTTTAATTGGGTATTTAATCAACTTTACAGTGAAAGTTAAATAGAAATATCTAAGTACCAAGAGCAACAAACATGAACTTAAACTCCTCAAATTTCCATGCTTTCATAAACCCCGAAGACTTTTTCCGTTCTGCTGCTTGCATAAACACAAATGTGTGTAATTGTTAGGAACCAGTATTTATCATTTGGAATTATACTTTCCTCATCTGCTATTGTTTTCTATAATCCTTTATCCATTCTTTTATGTCTCTCATTTTATCATTCCAACCAGTAATGTCATGTTTTATTGTACCAATGTATCATATTTGCTGTCTTCTTATTTGTTGTAGGTGTGTATGTGGGCTTTTTCTAGTTTTTAGATATGATAATAATTGCTTCTATACACATTTATATGCCTTCTCTTTCCTTTGAATTATCTCCTTGGTATATGTTACATTTTCCAGAGTTAAATAAATTAATATATAATGTGTGGCTAAAGGTATGAGTGCTGGCAGACTGGCTGTGTTTGAATTCTGGCTCTATCACTTATCTGTGTGAACTTGGGTAAATTTCTTGACCTCTCTGAGGCACTTTCCTCAACTAAAAAACAGGCATTATGATAGTACCCACCTCATATTATTAGTATGAAAATTATATGAGATAATATACACATATTGTAAAGAATGTTAAAGGTTTAGTCTCTGATTCATGTCATGTGTATCCAAGATGCTTTCCAGATAAAGAGCATCAGCTTACAGGATCATCAGATGTATCCAAACTTTCATGTTCATGTATTGTTGCTCTTATTTTACTGGTACAAGAATCCTATCTTACACTTATTTACATTTGTATTTTTGCACTGTAATAGATGGAGCCCTTGGTTTCAAGTAAAAGTCCACAACCTTTTACAGGAAGGAAAGGTAGGAGTATGGCTAAGTGCTTATTTTCTCCCTCTGTCTCTGGCCTCTGCTTTTCTCAACCTGGCTTCCTTCACATAGTTGGAAACCTGGCCACCAGGAGTTCCCATGCTTCATATTTATGGTGACTGCATGTCTTTACCAACTCCACATTCCCGGGGAAGGAGTCTTATTGGCAAGGGTCAGTCACTCACTCCTAAACCAATCAACTGTGGTCAGGGATTTGGGTACTAAAACTGGTGGTCCCTATCAACCATTTGTCTGGAGTGGAAGGAAGAGCATTAATCTAAAGACAGGGTGCCACATTAAAAGGATCATACACCATGATCAAGTGGGTTTATCCCAGGAATGCAAGGATTCTTCAAATATGCAAATCAATCAATGTGATAAACCATATTAACATACTGAAGGAGAAAAACCATATGACCATCTCAGTAGATGCAGAAAAAGCTTTCGACAAAATTCAACACCCATTTATGATAAAAACCCTCCAGAAGGTACACATAGAGGGAACTTTCCTTGACATAATAAAGGCATGTATGACAAACCCACATATGACAAACTCACAGCCAACATCGTTCTCAATGGTGAAAAGCTGAAACCATTTCATCTAAGATGAGGAACAAGACAAGGTTGTCCACTCTCACCACTCTTATTCAACATAGTTTTGGAAGTTTTAACCACAGCAATCAGAGAAGAGAAAGAAATAAAAGGAATCCAAATCAGAAAAGAAGAAGTAAAGCTGTCACTGTTTGCAGATGACATGATACTATACATAGAGAATCCTAAAGATGCTACCAGAAAACTACTAGAGCTAATCAATGAATTTGATAAAGTAGCAGGATACAAAATTAATGCACAGAAGTCTCTTGCATTCCTATACACTAATGATGAAAAATCTGAAAGAGAAATTAAGGAAACACTCCCATTTATCACTGCAACAAAAAGAATAAAATACCTAGGAATAAACCTACCTAAGGAGACAAAAGACCTATATGCAGAAAACTATAAGACACTGATGAAAGAAATTAAAGATGATACAAACAGATGGAGAGATATACCATGTTCTTGGATTGGAAGAACCAACATTGTGAAAATGACTATACTACCCAAAGCAATCTACAGATTCAATGCAATCTGTATCAAACTACCAATGGCATTTTTCACAGAACTAGAACAAAAAAAATTCACAATTTGTATGGAAACACAAAAGAGCCCGAATAGCCAAAGCAATCTTGAGAAAGAAAAATGGAGCTGGAGTAATCAGGCTCCCAGACTTCAAACTATACTACGAAGCTACAGTAATCAAGACAGTATGGTACTGGCACAAAAACAGAAATATAGATCAATGGAACAGGATAGAAAGCCCAGAGATAAATGAAAGCGCATATGGTCACCTTATTTTTGATAAAGGAGGCAAGGATATACAATGGAGAGACCTAAATATAAGGCCAGACACTATCAAACTCTTAGAGGAAAATATAGGCAGAACACTCTATGACATAAATCACAGCAAGATCCTTTTTGATCCACCTCCTAGAGAAATGGAAATAAAAACAAAAATAAACAAATGGGACCTAATGAAACTTCAAAGCTTTTGCACAGCAAAGGAAACCATAAACAAGATGAAAAGACAGCCCTCAGAATGGGAGAAAATATTTGCAAATGAAGCAACTGACAAAGGATTAATCTCCAAAATTTACAGGTAGCTCATGCAGCTCAATATCAAAAAAACAAACAACCCAAACCAAAAACGGGCAGAAGACCTAAATAGACATTTCTCCAAAGAAGATATACAGATTGCCAACAAACACATGAAAGAATGCTCAACATCACTAATCATTAGAGAAATGCATATCAAAACTACAAGGAGGTATCATCTCACACCAGTCAGAATGGCCATCATCAAAAAATCTACAAACAATAAATGCTGGAGAGGGTGTGGAGAAAAGGGAACCCTCTTGCACTGTTGGTGGGAATGTAAATTGATACAGCCACTATGGAGAACAGTATGGAGGTTCCTTAGAAAACTAAAAATAGAACTACCATACGACCCAGCAACCCCATTACTGGGCATATACCCTGAGAAAACCATAATTCAAAAAGAGTCACGTACCACAATATTCGTTGCAGCTCGATTTACAATAGCCAGGATATGGAAGCAACCTAAGTATCCATTGATGGATGAATGGATAAAGAAGATGTGGCACATATATACAGTGGAATATTACTCATCCATAAAAAGAAACGAAACTGAGTTATTTGTAGTGAGGTGGATTGGACCTAGAGTCTGTCATACACAGTGAAGTAAGTCAGAGAGAGAAAAACAAATACCGTATGCTAGCACATATATATGGAATCTAAAAAAATTTTAAAAATGGTTCTGAAGAACCTAGGGGCAGGACAGGAATAAACACGCAGACGTAGAGAATGGACTTGAGGACATGGGGGGGGAAGGGTAAGCTGGGACGAAGTGAGAGAGTGGCATGGACATATATACACTACCAAATGTAAAATAGCTAGCTAGTGGGAAGCAGCCGCATAGCACAGGGAGATCAGCTAGGTTCTTTGTGACCACCAAGAGGGGTGGGATAGGCAGGGTGGGAGGGACACACAAAAGGGAGGAGATATGGGGATATATGTATAGCTGATTCACTTTGTTATAAAGCAGAAATTAACACACCATTGTAAAGCAGTTATACTCCAATAAAGATGTTTAAAGAAAGAAAGAAAGAAAGAAAGACAGGGTGCCAAATAAAAGGGCTCTGGCCAGATCAAATGATAGATTCCACCAAATGGAGTTACTAGAGGAGCTCAATATGGTTCACATCTGTTGACTGTTCTCGTGTGACTCTCCTCCTCTTGTGCGAACTATTCATATCTTTGATCATTTGTCAAGACATATTTTTCATTATAAACTTATACATTTTCCTAATGGTTTTAGAAATACAACCTTGAAACTATTTTAAAATTTTAGGATGGCATCAATAGGAGTATTGAAGAACTACTATGTTCCAGGAGTTGTTCTGGGTGCTATGAAAAGTTCAGAGGGCTGCATCACTATAGAGAATTCAGTTTCTAATGGGGTTGAGCAACATAAATAAGAAATGAAATAATAAAAGCCTGTACAATAGCAGCTCCTCAACTATGCAGACCACATTCTTAAGAACGCTGACGCCGGAGGACTTGTGGTTCAAGAACTTAAATCCTTATGGTGGAAACCACGTTAGGGGAAATGTCTGGAGTAAACCTCTGCAAGCTGTTAAAACTATGTTTTCTTGTACTAAAATAAATATAACTTTTCTACATCTTACCTTAGTAATCATCACTACTCTATGGATATTCAACCATTTACCATTTCATACTCACTAGCAAGATACATTTCAGGACCTTCTTTTCTGCATTTTCAATAAGATATTTATAAATCATTTTACAGAATTGATAAAAGTAACCATAGTGAGAAGAATTCTTTCTGGAGTTGGTCCTCCTCTGAATGTTCAGTCCTTTCTTATTTTGTGACTTGGTGGTTTCTATCAGACACACTATTGCCCTGTCCATATTGCTTACATGCCAAGGGCTTTCTGCTATAAGTATCTGCGACTCTGCCTGAGGCTTTTTCCAGCTGCAGGGGCAGACTTGGTCAGGAGCACGCTGGAAGTGCTGGGGACTTAATGTCTCCTGGAGCAAAAGAGAGTTGGTGGGAAAAGCACCAGTTCTCACCCCTCAGGTGGGACAACTCAGAGGCAGGGGCTGCAAGTGTCCCAGAGGTCTCTATAGGCACGGGGCCCCCACTGAGCACAGCAGTAATATGTTCATTAACACTTTGTATTGACTTCCTAGGATAACATCTAAGCAAACAACTTGCTTTAAAATCCTCGTTTTAGGGAGAACCAAGCCTAACATGAAATTTGACTTCTATCTCCTGGATTCTGCCTCCTAAATACCTGGATCCCAGAGCAATGTTGGAAGCTTTAGATGGAAAAACCTTTGAGAATTGATCACCCATAATACCCAGAGTTTTGCAGCCCTGCATCTGCCTATGGTAACTTCATGCCAGCACATGCATTTCTCCCCTTGTCCTCCTGAAGAAAACCACAGGAGGTACTTCCAAAGCCCAGGATTATTACCTCTTGTCTCCCTTGGTCTGCCTCAGTCTTTATTTCAAAAATCTCTCCTTTAGTTTCTCTGCTTTCGTTTCTTTGCAAGTTTCAACCTTCATTTCTCTCTTTCACAGCTACCCATGGAAGGAGTGATCTGCAATTTACACATACCAGGACTAAAATTCTATAGTCACTGATAAAATATAAATCTGTATGTACTGAATAAGAATTATGCCAATTGAACATCAATATATATCAATAACTTTATCAATAACTTTTTCATATATCAATAACTTTTTTAAAAAGTCAGTATAACCAAAAAAAGAATTATGCCTAACAGAATGTCATGGTTAGGGAATTTAAAATGGTATATCATCCTCACCAGTCAGAATGGCCATCATTAAAAAGTCTACAAATAACAAATGCTGGAAAGGGTGTGGAGGAAAGGGCACACTCCTACACTGTTGGTGGGAATGTAAATTGGTACAACTGCTATGGAAAACAGTATGGAGGTTCCTCAAAAAACTAAAAATAGAGTTACCATATGATCCAGCAATCCCACTCCTGGGCATATATTCAGAGAAAACCATACTTCGAAAAGATACATGCACCCGAATGTTCATAGCAGCACTAGTCACAATAGTCAAGACATGGAAATAACCTAAATGTTCATCGACAGAGCAATGGATAAAGATGATATGGTACGTATACTCAGCCATAAAAAAGAATGAAATAATGCCATTTACAGCAACATGGATGGACCTAGAGATTATCATACTAAGTGAAGTAAGTCAGAAAGAAAAAGACAAATACCAAATGATATCACTTATATGTGGAATCTTAAATATGACACAAATGAACTTATCTATGAAACAGACTCGCAGACAGAGAACAGACTTGTGGTTGCCAAGGGGGAGGGGGGTGGGAGAGAGATGGATGGGGAGTATGGGGTTAGCAGATGCAAACTATTATATAGAGACTGGATAAACAACAGGGTCCTACTGTATAGCACAGGGAACTATATTCAATATCTTATAATAACATACAATGGAAAAGAATCTGAAAAATAATGTATATATAAGTATAACTGAATCACTCTGCTGCACTGCAGAAATTAACACAGCATTGTAAATCAACTATACTTGAATAGAATAAATTTTAAATATAGTATATTGAAAAGGAACTAGAAATACAACCTGAGTAATCAGGGAAGTCTTCGCAGAGAAGGTTGGGACTGCTGATCTAGTCCTGTCACCCATTTCACAGATGAAGAGACCAAGATCCAAGAGATTAAGTGACTGACTCAGGGGTTTTATTACAGTTTACGAGTGGAGAGCTGCCCCCCATTTTCAACCCTTCAATTCCCTCTGTGCTCCACCCCATGCTGCCCCACTCATCATTTGTCCAGGGGCAGCCTCTGCCTTTGTCTTTTGTTGGTCTTGAAATTTGCCACAAGGATGAACAAGTCCTGGAAAAGGATAAGAACAAATAGCATATTCTCCTAAGCACTCTCCACACTGCACAGTATCAGTTGTCCTAAGAGGGTTTTGATATGGATTGAACATTTTGTTTGTTTTAAATCTTGGAAAAAATTCTAGTTGCATGGAATTTTTTCTCCAGAATTAATCATGAGTAGCATATTCTTTAGCCTCCTTCTTTGGGGAAGCAGAAAACAAAATAGCCATTGTAGGGCCCCTTTGTTTAAACCCAGTGACTAATGACACTGTTCACCCCTCCCACTGAGCAGCCTTCAGGCATTGGTCTCTCTGGAGAGCCCTGAGTACCCGGGGTGCTGAGTAAGCCCTTCTTCAACCCAAACTTGATTGCAAGGAGACAATTCCTCTGACTGTTTGTTCTTGAGCTTAGTCGTATCAAATATTCTCAAAAAGTTCTTCCAATTTCTGTTTTTAGAATAAAAATAAAAAGACCAGCACATTCCTTTTATGTTTGTGCAAATGAAGCAGAGGCAAGAAGATGGGGAAACTCTAGCAAAAGTCTTTAGTTGTGTAACTTGAGTAATTTCCTACTGAAGTCCTAAAAGATGAATTAAAGTAATATATTTACTTTGTTTCACATTTCAAGATTGTATTTTTAGTATTTTCTACAGGCTGTGGAATCAATATTCTAAGAACCAGTCTGTCTTTATCAACCTCTATTAATAGTGACGCAGACATGATTTGGGGATCCATTAAAAATACAACTTTCTCTTCCTGTTATGCTTTGTTTTAAAGGGGCCATCATTAGCTCACTTACTGTTCACTATAGAACATGTTATTCACCATAAAGTTATTTAATTAAAAAGATAATTTCCCATAATGTGAAATTTCAGGCAACTCAACATCAGCTGAGAGATACCCTGACAGTAATATTATGTACACTGCACTGCACTGATTCATGTTTGACTCAGATCTAATTAGGCATGTCTCACTACAGAAAACACTCTTTTTCTGCAAAGATTTTTAGGACCTGGAGTGTGTACTGCTGCAGGGTGTGGATGTATGATATCTACATAAGACCCCCAGCCTGTCTCAGAATCCGCTTTGTACCTAGTATATGTGTCCCCAACTAAAAAATGAATGTAATCCATTCATTCCATTCCCCTGCTCCCTAAGATTGCCCCACCACCAGGGTCCCTGCTACTTCTCCAGCAAGAGAATCCATTCAATCCATTCAATCCATCCAATCCATTCAATCCATTCATTCCATTCCCCCGCTCCCTAAGATTGCCCCACCACCAGGGTCCCTGCTACTTCTCCAGCAAGAGAATCACTGTAGAAAAACATTAGAGCCTCTAGAAAACCAGGGGTACCTAAGGGAAAAGAGGGAAGGAAATATATGAAGCAGGAACAGCTTGGGGGAGCTGTTTCCAGGAGCAAATATCCAGCCAGAGATGGGCCTTCATTTTGGTAACCAACCCCTTGAAAACAAATAGCAAATATAAAAAAGAGAGGGGGGAAACACTTCTAGGAAAGTACAGTGATCATCTGTTATTCTTATCTTAGTGTGGTTTGGTTCAGTCAGAGTACTTCCCTTCTTATAAACGAGCAGCACCAAGAAGATGGACTTTGTTTGCTGGGGAAAGAAAAGTAGATAATTCTGGAACATGGTACCCTTCTGGAAGTGGGTCAGGGGTGTGTGTGGATACAGTGAGGGCACAGGACACCCTAGGAGAGGTAGAAAGGAGGTAGGAAAATTGCCCAAAGCGAACATCACTAATTTCAACATGTGGCCTAAGAAAGAAGTTAATTCTTTCCTTCTCTTCCTGCTCCTTTATCATCTCCTTCTCCTCATGTTCTCCTTTCTCCTCCCATTTGAGATTTGAGCCAGTAGCCCTTGCTCCAGGACAAGAATTTAAACCAATATTATTAGTAGGAGAATTTAGCAGCATTATTCGTTAAGTTTGCCTTTTCTGGGAGTATGCTATGAAACCTGATTGCCATAATAGCTCGTTATCATAATAATATTATTAATGACTAATAATTATAATAACTATTATTGTCATTCTCTTCTTCCCCCCCATCATCAAAGCTTCTTTCGGGAATTTCATGCTAAGTTCCAAATTCTGTACACTGCAGCTCCCAGGCTGGACAATCAAAGAATTCAAGGGTAGTGGGCAAACAGGCAGGGTGTTGGATATAGGTGTTAGGCTGGGCCCTGTACCTCAGGGTCAGGCCAAGAAGGTGAGTGGATTCTGAAATCTGGTCTGTGCTCTGCTCTCCAGGCTGAACATCTTGGCTCATAGCAGCATCTTCAAGGAAGATGGGACCTCTTTTCTCATCTGCACACAGCCTATTGGCTGGGCATGGCCCTGAGCCTAAGACAAGCCTAGCGCTGATCACCAGAGTCAAGACGAGCATGCACAGGAAATGCTAAGCCTCTTTAAAGGAGTTCCAAAACCATAATTTGGGGCTGTTAAGGCCAAGCATTTTGGGGAATGTTAAGGAGGAGATGCACAATCAAGTGTTTAGGTTAAAGACTGTGACTTCCTTTCTTGCCGCTCTCAGGCAATTTTCACTACCTTACCTTCATCTCTGGTGTCTTCAAAGTACCCCTTGGCTTGTGCCATTAATACTTTTCATAAGATTTTTAGAAATTCAGTTTGGTCATCTGCTGCGTCCTATCTGTATTGAATAAGCTCTTAGAATTTCCTCTTTATCTCCATATACCTCTTTAATTTTCTTATCTTTAATAACTAAAGTAAAATTTGGTCCTTTCACAGGTAATCAGATTTGCTTGATTCTTGATTTGACCTGAGACCTCTTTAAGCAAAACTTGTTAGAAAGTGAGTTAGAGTGTGGCTCATTAGGCTGGAGACTGTGAGGGATGTTACAGCTGCTGTAGCCAGACAAGCAGGCTTTGTCTGCATTGAATCGCAGCAGCGTCTCATGCTCTTCCTTGCTCTCTATTTAGCACTTCATCTTTATCTAATCTTTAACAAAGCAGAGTCTGTGGTAAGCATAGTGAATCAGCCTATCCTTCGGGAGGGTGGCAGCGGTGAAGAATGTCTAAATATTTATTTCAAATATAATCTATCCTATAGTCTTCCACATCCAAAAATTTTCCAGTTTAAAATATCTGTGACCCTGTAAATCATATGGCTTTTGTTATAAGAGACCAAGTTATTGGGCTCAAGTGTCACGATCACTGCCAATCTGGTGCAAACCACACAGCTGGCCCTCCTTGGGATAACACAGAGAAGGAAGACTGCTTTGAGCAGGATTGTCACATATGATTGTGCATAGTGGTGGGGGTCCTCTGTGGAGTGGATGGCTATGAATGGAGGTGCAGTAGACAGAAGGGACTAAGTTTTCTACAGTAACAAATAGTCCCAGAGTCTAAGTAAGTGGCTCAACACAACAAAAGTTGTTTGCTGTTGTCAAATGTCCAGCATGGGTCAGCAAGGGGATCCAGGGTGAGCTACTCCATCTCATCATGTGCTTTCACAATTTCCTCAGCAGGGAGAAGAAAATATAGGGAATCATGCACTGGCCCTTAAAGCCTCTGATTGCAAGTGACATGTCATTTATGTCTCCATTTCATTGGCCAAAGCAAGTCACATGTTCACACCTAATTACAAAGGAGGCAAAGAAGTGCGATCTTACCACATATCCAGAAGGAGAAGAGAATGGGAATACTTGGAACAATCCTCATGGCTACCACCGCGGTCCCATTTGGAGGGGCTCAGTGCCACCTTTGTGTTCTAGTAGCTCTCAACTGAGATCAGGAAAAATGATTTTCACATTTGTATGTCTGGTAACCACCTCCTAACTCAAGCACCTTATTTCCAGACATAGGTTTTATGGACAATTATCTAGAAAGAAAACCAGTAAGTTCTAACTCTTCCAGCAGGTTCACTATATTTTCATGTATAAACTAAAAAATTACATAAAACACAGACACCATCATTGAGAAATAACATAAGGGAGAGACTGATTCTCAGAGGTTTCAGAAATAAAACATGCCTCCAGGTAGTGGACGCTAACTAATTGTCTGAAGGGCCTCCTCTTTCTGAGTACTGCCCTTCCTTTCCACATTCGAGTCACATATTGAAGGTAGTGAGAATCTGGCAGCCGTTCTGTTCAACATGAGCCTCTCTCCAAGACAGAGCACACCGAGTCAGAGTGGACATCTGACCAAAGCTGGGCCAAAGTCTCTTTCCTAGAAATTTGGTGTTTGGACTAATATAACACTAACAGGAAACAAGAACGTTGGCTAATTGTTCTGGGTTATCTGTTGTTTGGAGAGATAACTGAGACAGTTAGTGCTCACTAACTATCCGTGTGATCCTCTCCATTTCCCAGTTTCCCCTGCAGTTAGATTGAGGCCATGGGACTAAGTTCTGGCCAATGGGAAATGGACAGAAGTGATATAAGCCATTTTGTGGGCTTCACTGTTGAAAACAATCCTCGTATCACTCCACTTTGTTTCCCCACCACAGTGACCTTGGAGGTCACATGTTCCAGATGATGCAGCTGTAAGATGGAGAAAGGCTACCCACCCCATAGAAAATTATGACACGAGTGAGGAAAAAAATCTTTATGGCTTAGGATTTCATTCTTTCTTCAGCAAAGCCTAGACTATCCTAACATAGAACTGACACAGGAGTGGTCTCATTCAGCCAGGAAGTAAAGAAAAGCTGACCTGCGAAGCGGGAGAAAAATGATGTTCACAAGTAGAGGGGAGCAGAGTTGAGAAAAAGAGTCACTGGGTCGTTCTAATTCCTGGTTCCAATCCCTTCTTGAGGGTAAATCACATTTTTATCCTTGGCTTCTGTGATCCCCTTGTCTCCTTATTACATTAAATCTTCTGCTTTTATTAAGCTTCTACCAAAGAGTTTCTGTCCTTTGCAACCAAAAACAGTTATAACTAATACCTCTCATATCTCATTGCTTCAGGTTATGCTTTACTCATTCTACAATGAAAACAACTAATGTAGTATAGATAACAGAGGGGTCTTGTGTTTGAAGCACTACCCTGTTATGAATAAAAGATTTTATTCAAGTTAACAAGTTAATAGGCATTGTTCTGACTTAGATTTCTAATTCTTTCATGTCAGAAATGCCAAGAACTACAGCATTAATCTTGTCCAGATGTAATCCACAGTATAGTCAACCCTTAAGACACAATTCCAAAACTACAGATCTTGTTTATTGATCCAAAATTTAAATAGTGGTGGGCAATCTCTTCAGTTTTATTGGTTACAAATGGCCAGCTGACAAGTTACTCAACTTCTGCAATTAGAGTAAAATTCTAGAGCTATCAAGAAAGGGTTGCTTGTTCAAGAAGAACAGCTAAGGAATTGATTGGCTCTTCAGAACCTGTGCCAGCTTCCTTTCTGCAGGTGGGCTGGATAGTGGATACTTTTTATAAAAGGAAAGCCATCATCTTAGGAAGAAAAACTCTTTCTCTGCCATGAACAAGCTGAATGCAATCACAGAAACTGCAGACAAAAGAGCTTTTGATGACAGATACTGCTGATGCCTGATGCCTTCAAAGGCATTCCAGGAAAGGTGAAGGAATAATTATGACTAACAATAATTCATGCTTCTTCCAGGATGTTACTCATTGGACCAATGGATCACTTGAGAAATATGTCAGTGAGTTAAGCTCATATTTAATTTGGCAAAAAGATCCCAGGTCCCCAGGCTCCTTGCATTGAACTGAGTAAACCCCAAATGGATACATACTGGGGGAGAAGTAAAGGCAGGAGAGCTTGATAATGAAAAACAGAATTTGCTCCTTCAGTCTCCCCATCCACCACCTCACGCCATATATCTGAGCAAAATGAAATTATCAAGGCCAATGAAGAAAATCTTAAGCATACCCTTCAGAAGGATAAAGGACCCAGATGATGGAGAAAGGCAGAAACACCAGTAGGAAGTCTAATAACTCACCAAGTATCTGAAACAACGTGAACTTATAAGTTTGTATTGCAACTTATACAATAATGGTGTCAAAAAAAAGGAGGTTGGACTGAATGGTGTAAGGTCTTCTATTTAAGATTCCATGATGAAAGGACTATGTGGACTGGTGTAGCTCAAGGGCCAAATGTGGCCATTGATTAAATTTATCCTATGATAATGGCATTGACATTCATTGTTTTATTTTATTTCTTACTGTATCACGTATTCAGAAGAGTTTATTAAAATATAGACCCAGTTTAAAGAAGAATAAAAACCCAATACCCATGTACTCACCACCTTGCCTAGTTTAAGAATAAAATATTAACAGTACCTTATCAGATCCCTGCACCTACCCCAGTTGCATCCTCCTCTGCCTACTCCCCCTCAGTAGCCACCCAGAGCTTACTACTACTTTGTACTTTGTGTTAGTCATTCCTGCTTTCTTTATGGTCTTACCACCAATATTTATATACCCAAACAACACACTGTTTAGTTTTGAAAATTCTGTAGCTACATAAAGACAGACCAAAGTTACACTATTAATCGAAAACTCAAGGATACATGCAACAGAATCCCTTGATGTGAACTTCCTTGAGAGTTCATAAGAGCCCTTTCTGGGCAAGTCAGTGGGCAAGGTAGTAAGCTAGTCTTAGTAAACTCTGCAGAGTTGGGGCATCTGGCAAGGCCACCAGGTGAGCATGGTGTTGGAGTCAGGCAGAAATATGGTCAGAGGGTATGAGATGGACTATTTTCTACCCTATCCCCAGCTCTCAGATATAGGTTTAAGCAGAAGGTTTGATGAGATGAAATGAATGTCCTCAGCTGACTCAGGCAGCAGGGCATGAAAAACAGAGCAGGAACTTCATCAACAAATGGTCATGACACAGATAAGAATCTGGGCAAGGTTCATTCAAGCCTTTTGTCCTCAGGTTGAAAAAGAGGGTTAAACAGCAGTGGAAATTTTATGACAGCCACCATCATGTCTGTCTCTTGAATCTCATGCTCCTGTCTGGGAGAATTGTCCTCTATGTCTGTTGATAGCTATCCTGGAATCTCCCTTCACTGTCCTCATGGGAATTCCCTTTGCCTTTCTCCTGAGTTGGATCAACTGTTTCCTGTATCCAGGATTGGAATGCATAATTTGTGGGGCCTGGTGAAAAATGAAAATGCAGAGTCCCTTGTGTGAAAAATTATTAAGAATTTCAAGATGGCAACAGCAGAGCATTAAACCAAGTATGGGGTTCTTGGGACTTCTCTGGTGGTCCAGTGGTTAAGACATCTCCTTCCAATGCAGGGGGTACGGGCTTGATCCCTGGTGAGGAAGTTAAGATCCCACATGCCTTGTAGCCAAAAAACCAAAACATAAAACAGAAGCAATATTGAAACAAATTCAATAAAGACTTTAAAAATGGTCCACATCAAAAAACTCTTAAAAAAAAACAAAAGTATGGGGTCCTTCTTTTTTTTTTTTTTTTTTTTTTGCTGCACCACGCAGCTTGTGGGATCATAGTTCCCTGACCAGGAATTGAACCTGAGCTGTAGCAGTGAAAGCCTGAAATCCTAACCACTAGGCCACCAGGGAACTTTCATGGGGCCCTTCTCTTTGTGGGACCTTGTGCAACTGTATGGGTTGATACCCAAAAAGCCAGCCCTGCCTATATCCCATGTCTTCCTCTTTCCTGGTTTACTGTCTTGTTTTAGTAGAGCACATTCCCCAGGAATCTTTTGAGAGAGTGTGTATGGGAAATAAGTTTTTGAGATTTCGATGTCTGAAAATGTCTTTGTTCTATCCTCATACTTGAATGTAAGCCACTTAATTGTGCAACACTGTACTCTGAATGTTGCTCCTTGGAGTTGAGCAACACAGTAGCCCTGCATGATTGATGGTTTGGCTGTGTATAAAATTCTAGGTTGGAAAAATTTTCCTTCCAGAACTTTAAAGGTATTGCTCCATTGCCTTATTTATAGTGGTACTGTGAGGAGGTCCAAAGGTATTTAGATTCTTAATTTATGTGACCTGTTTATTCCTCTCTAGAAACTGATGTAAATTCTCTTAGCTGGAGAGTTCTGAAATTTTAGTGTACCCTTGTGAGGTTCTACCTTCATCCACTGTGTTTAGGACTCCATAGACCCTTTTGATCTGACAACTCATGTTCTTCAGTTCTGAGAAATTCTCTTGAATTATTTCATTGGTCATTTTCTCTGCTCCATTTATTTACATTGTTCTTTCTTTCTGGACCTCTTATTTTATATATATATATTTAATTTCATTAACATGTTTTTAATTTCTAATACATCTTTTTTGTTCTGAAAGTGATCCTTTCTTATAGCATCCTATTCTTGTTTCATGTATGCAGTGTTGTCTATTCTCTGAGGATAAAGGAAGTCTTGTTTGTTTGTTTTTCTCCCTGCTTACCTGATGTTGCTCCATGTTGCCTTTTTCTTGTATTCATTGGGTCGCTATCACTTTCCTTGGGGACTGTCCTCAGTTATTTGGTAATCCTTGTTTTTCTGCTCTTGATTAATACTGGAGAACTAAAAAACTGATTAAAAGCACTGAACAAGTCAGCAGGGCTTGCTGGCTTTGAATTTTAAGGTGACCTGGGTGAGCTGTTTCTTGGGGGACCTTTGAAGTCAACATTCTTACATTTTCTTTGTGTTTTGGTCAGATTCACAGAGAAGAATTTTTCAATGTCCTGCCTGATGGGTGAAAGTCTGGCTGAGAAACAGGTGAGGGAAGAAGTCTGGAGAATCAGAACATATGAGTTCATTTTCCCCCCGAGTAAGAAGCACTGCTCTCAACTGTGCCTGGCATCCCTCAATCTAGGAACATTTACTTAACTTTCTACAGAAACAAAACCTCGAGTTTTCTCTCAGAATATGGAAGGGACAATTACTTGATGCCATGAAGAGGGGGAAAGGCAGCTAGAAATCTAGTTGCTTCTCAATTAGTTTTACTTCCTTATTTAAGATCTCTCCTTTATCCCAGTCCTAGGTGTACCTGATGCTGCCAATTCTTGAACATTCTGAGGATTCTGTGGTTTAAAGCCAGGTTTCTTGGACCTGTTACCTCTTGTCCATATGCTTTCCAGCTTCCAAAATTTCATTGCTGTTACCAACTTTCCTATTTTCCCTGTATTTGTGTCTATGTCTTTTGTAAAAAATCTCTTTAATGTGGTTTTAGGGTAGGTACTTCATGGAGGTGAGGTTAGATACATTCAGTCCTCCCTGCAAGCTCCACATCCATGGATTCAACCAACTGTGGATCAAAAATATTTGAAAAAAAATTCCAGAAAGTCCCAAAAAGCAAAACGAATTTGCTGTGCGGTGGCAATTATTTATATAGCATTTACTCTGTATTTACAACTATTTATGTAGCATTTATACAGTATGAGGTATTATAAATAATCTAGAGATGATTTAAAGTATACAGAAGGATTGTGTAGGTTATATGCAAATACTACGCCATTTTATATAAGAGATTTAAACATCCAAGGGTTTTGGTATCTGCAGGGGTCCAGGACCAATCTTCCACTGATAGTGAGGGATGCCTATACATACATTCAGTCCACCATCTAAACTCAGAACCCCACTGGCTTTCTTTAAACAGCTTTTTAAGAACTTGTGTACCTTTTTTTACTTACTCAAATGTACTGATGATGGAGCCAGTCCATTGGCATGGCAGTGAGAGCTAACCTTCAAATCCTAGCCATGGCTTCTGCTAATGGCTTGATGTGGGAAACATCTATGGAATTATCTGCTCAGTACTCCCTCCTCTTCTCTAGCAGCCCCTCAGCTTGGCCACCTCAGGAGCTGACATGTTCTAACATGATCTCACATGCAGGCGAGAGTTGATTGGCTTAGGGAAAGCCATTATCCAAGTTGGACCAATGACTCTTTTCTCTGGGATTCTTGGACATCAGCCAGAGAAAACATTGCTGGTGACAAACTCTAAGATGTAAATTCCTTCCCTCCTACCACCCAAGTTTTGTTATGGGTCAAGGTTACCTGCATCATTCTTTCTTCAAGGTGTATCTCTTTGACTGTTCCTCAAGACCCCCTCTCCCCACCTGACAACAGATACCCAACCCAACATGTTCATCAGATAGATCTAAATTCTAGCTTTTGAGTTTAGATTAAAAAGGAAATCTCCTCCCACTACATCCATTTTCTCATAACCATATAAATACTTCTTCAAAAATACTTAACAAAAACAATTTGGTTTTTCCCTCAGCCCCTTCCAGATAACTGACATACATCAAGGCTAAGGTGACAGAAGGGGGCCTTTGATAATGCAATTCAAGCATATACGCAAGGGGATATACTAAAGGAGGTTAATCTGAGCGCTGTGAGAAGTCAAATTGCTTTGCTTTCCACGATTGCAATCCAAAGCCCCTTCCTCCTGCATATCCTCCCATAGCTCCAGCATGCAGCAGGATCCCACTGAAGAAAGGGAACTCCGGAGAGAGATTAATCAGGGGGCAAGTGGGAGTTCAGAGCTCTCATATTCTATAATGCTGATGATTTAGGAGATAACATACATTTTCCCCCCAAAGGAAGTAGGGTTTAAAAGTATTTTAATATTAAAATGCAAATTTCACCAGTGATAAAACTTTTCCCTCAGGAAACTCTTAGTGGAGTAGAAAAGGTATTGACTTTGGATCCAAAGACTTTTGAGATCTATATTCAAATGCTGTGACTTGGGCAAGTTATTTGATCTCTCTTGCCTCAGTTTCTTCATATGAGAAACAGGGATTGAAGGCATGGGGATTTAAAAAGACAGAGTTTAAAAGATGCCTGGAATGTGGTTATACTCTCTAAATGTACATTCTTCCCCATTTTCCTCATCTGCTACCAAGAGCACTAAGATACTAGAGCTTGTTCTGTACAGTAAATATTCCCAAGAGTGTTTAAGGAGGAAACATCAGCAAAGGCAAAAATGCTCTAGCAGAGAGAGGCCTGGGGGAATCTTTGGGAAGGGGACTCCTTACAGATTTGTATTTGAAAAGGGAAAAGTAACTAATAAGCCCCATATTTGTCAGGCATGGTGGAGGGAAGCTTAACTTGGATTTTTTTTTCCCAACACATTTATTTTAACCATTGAGCTCCTGATCCCAATGCATTTGAAAAACAACACACACATAATACCAATATTAGTTTGGTAATACTTTCTGAGTCATTGATTCCTTTGATACTTTTCCCCCCAAAAATGCATGTGTGTATTTGTACTCACACAACTACACAACTACTGAAACAATAAACTCTGACCTACAGAAGTACTTTGACTTCATTGTGGTCCTTCCCCTCCTCTACTCCCCACACCACCTGCTGCCAAGAGGAGACTGGCCAGTGGCACTGCGCTCCGGGAAGGCTGAATGTTAGCAGGACACCCGGGGATGGAGTCGGCGGCGGGGATGGGTGGAGGTGTCAGGGCAGCGCGCCATCCGGCTGTTCCTGTTTCGATGTGTCAGGAGAGCGGCAGCAGCAGAAGCGGAGAGGAGAGCAGAAGCATGGTGGCAGCAGCAGAAGCCCACGACAGTCAGCGCTCAGCGACTCCCTCACAAGGCGTGGGCGGTGCCTCTCAGCAGGCGGCACCCACGTGGGAGAGGAGAGGAGAGGGAGCAGGGTGAACCCTGCCCTTTAGGAGCACTGCCGGAGAACAGTCACTGTAAGTCCCAGGCGCGGCGACAAGAATTTTCGCTAGAATCTGGGTGATTTTCTCCCTCCTCAGTGAGAAGCGTCCTGCCACGCCCAGCCTAGGGGCGACAAGGGGTGAGCAGGGACAGAAAAGCAGCTGAGGCCCCGCGTGTTTGTCAGGCATGATGGAGGGAGGTTTAATATGGGCTTTATTTTAAACGAGGAAGTCCCTGATCCCAGTGCATTTGAAATATAACCGTCACAAAACACCGATATTAATTTAGTAACATTCTTTGAGTCACTGATTTCTTTGACATCTGCTCCATGGTGGGCAGGACCCACAGAGCCAGCGGACCGGCTGCAGGGAATGGGACGCTCCTTGACCAAGCGACCTGGAATTACTGTAAACTGCGCACCTGCAGGGCGGGGCAGATTGGCAGGCTGGGCCAGCAACTCCGAAGCCTTTGAGGGTAGGTTGGAGGTCTAGATGCCGCCCTCCCAGAGTCAGGAGCTGAGCTCGGCTCCTGGGCTCCAGGGCAGTGACGGGTGGGGAGGGGCCTGCCAGGTGGGGCATCCCTCCGCGCGGTGACCCCCATCCCCAGATCTAAAGGGAGAACGCAAAACAAACAGACAAAAAAAAAAAAAAAAACAAAACGAAACAAAACAAACGGGGAGAACACAGACCAGCTAATAATTCTGTAAACTATTCAATGTACAAAGGCCTAAAACAGACACCTCAGGCTGCTTGCACTAATAAATAACAACTGCATCCCTAAGTCCTGTTGGGGGTACAGAGTGTAATATTTAAAAACAAGATAAAAAGAAAGCCATACTTGGTCCTTAAAATTAACTTGCCTTCCCTCATTTTACCCTCCCACCCATGGAAGTGGGTGTTTTTACCTCCACTTTTACTTACAATGGAAGAAACTGGCGCTGAGGGGTTGCTCAAGGTCACACAGTTAATAATTGACAGAATCAAGATCTAAACTATGGACTTCCCTGGTGGCACAGTGGTTAAGAATCCACCTACCAGTGCAGGGACACGGGTTCGAGCCCTGGTCTGGAAAGATCCAACATGCCGCGGAGCAACTAAGCCTGTGTGCCACAACTACTGAGCCTGCGCTCTAGAGCCCACGAGCCACAACCACTGAAGCCCGTGTGCCCTGGAGCCTGAGTGCTGCAACTACTTAAGCATGAGTGCCTAGAGACTGTGCACGGCAACAAGGGAAGCCACTACACTGAGAAGTCCACGCACCACAACTAGAGAAAGCCCACGCACAGCAAGACCCAACACAGCCAAAAAACCCCCACAAGATCTGAACTAGGTCTGACCCCAAAAGAGTGTCCTTAGTCGGTGCTGCATTCCCTCCTCAGAGATGAGGCAGATATACTTCACCCTTAGTGAAAAGAATGAGCCCCTCTCCAAATAAAGATGCCACTGCCAAGGTACCTGGGGAAACTATTGTCTTTCCTTATTTTCTGACCAAAGGATGTCTTTGCTTTGAGCTATTTACACCCTCCCCCTTATGAGATGGACCTATGATATGGACCTAACTAAGCCCGTGTTTAGACCAAATGATCCAGCCTGGCATTACTGACAAATGATGCACAGTCCCTTCCAACAAACACAGGCTTTTAAACTACCTTGGTCATTTAACCGTTAATTATCCAACCAGTCTACAGATATTTAATGAGTACCTCTGCCTTTTCCCATGCCAATCGACTTTTTCCTCTGCCAGCTATTTTTTTTTTCAAACACGGTTAAGATCCAGTTTCTCCTTTGCTTAAAAACCCTCAGTGATTTCCCACCGTCTACAGGATGAAGACAAGTCTTGTCTCAAGAGCCTCCTGACTGTCCCTGCAGCTCTTAAGTTTGGAGCAGAGAAAAAGTAAAACTCCAAAGTAGAGCCAAGTGTTTTTTATAGCCGCAAGAGTACTAATTCTTGTCCTCAGATCCTACGTGAGAATAATCAGAGTATAAAGTATAAATAGTAAATCAAATCCTTTTCTCCTCAGCCCTAGAGAGTTTCTAACAAGGAAATGTGGGCTGCTCAGAGTGAGGGATTCAGAATTTGTCTCTTTCTTTATAACCTATTCCTATCTCTTTTGAAAAATGAGCCCAGGAAGCTTTGGAAAAAAGTTAACTGGAAATAGAAAAACAGGACCAAACCAAAAAGGAAATGTAAATATTCTAGGTTTAAAGGTCAATGTCATTGCTGGGTTCATGCTTCAAAGTTTACTCTGGATTTCCTGGTAGCCAGGGAAAGAAGGAAAGAAGGTTACATTATTTGAATTTTGTTGATATAAAAGAGAAAACTTACCAGGTCTTGAAACAAGCAATTATTTTTTGTTGCTATTTTTATCTTTGTCTTCATTGCTTTTTTAATTATAAAATTAGTGCATGTCTTTTGTAAACAATCCAAATAACACAAACAATAAAAAGTGTATGCCCCCTTACTTCCATTACCCTTCTCAAGAAATAAACCCTAAACCCTGAAACTAACCATTTATTTCTGGAGGTTTTTTGTTTTTGCAATCAGAAGTACTTACATAGCTTTCATAGAATATGGGGGGTTTTGTTTGCTTGCTTTAAAAATATACATGTACCATATTAACTATGTTCTTTTGTAACTTGCATTTTCACTTAGTGTATGAGGGACATCCTTCTATATCTATATCTATCTATATATATCTACCTCTTTCATTTTAATGAGAATAATATTCCATTATATGAAGGTAGCATAATTTATTTAACCATTCCTCTATTTAACTTGTTTCTGATTTGATAGTCTTATAAATAATGAGCATCCTTGTACATACACTTTTGGGCAGATATATGAGTATTTCAGTAGGAAAGATTTCCTCAGTGGAACTGAGGGATCACATGGCTCATACATCTAAAATTTTGATGAATTGTCTTAAAAAAAAGACTGTACCAATCTATACTCTCAGCAACAGCGTTTGAGAGTGCCCATTTCCCTGTTCCCTTGCCAATACTAGTATACTATAGATAGTATCAACATTTTTCACTTTCTGGCACAAACTTCTAAATGGGATTTCTTCTGGCAAGGTCAGTATAATTTAATCAAGAAAGGAGACCAATGATACAGTCTCATTCCTCTTGTTCTAGGGTGTTGCTTTTCAGGCTGTGCTCTGTGGAGTCCCAGGAATTCTAAGGGATGGGCGTGGGAGAGCACAAAAGGAAAAGACTGCTACCCTCTTAACCAGGGCAACTGAGTTTTTCTGTTTACCTGTTGCACTTTGGGATAAGACTTTATTTGAAGATAAGACTCCATTGTTAAAAACAAGTTTGCAAACCACAGGTCTGAGCCTTGTTTCTTATGGAACCATTAGCAACTTGAAGAAGAATTGAAAGTGGGTTCCTTCAAACCCACAGTGAATCTCCAACTGTAGCCAAAATATTGTCATTTATAAATTATGTGCACGTGTGAGTGTCGGCTAATGGCCTTGTTCATGCTGGGTGTCACCCTATAATGCCCAACTGCTATCCTAAAACACCATTTCTTCCAAGATTTGGATTAAAATTTCCCTTCTCTAACTACCCACCCCACCTCGAAACACATACATGCACCAGTAGTGTGATCATATCCCTGTTTGTCTGTGGAAACTGGATGTCACCTGAGGCTTCATTCCCTGGAGACCCGGGTACAACTCCATGGCCCACAGTCCTCTATGATTTCTGTGAGCTCTTCTGAGCTTTGGGTTCTCAGGCCTACTCTGCCTCCCTTCCAGGTGCTCTCTGAGATCCATCCTGTGAAACTTAGCTCCTTCTTTGGCAGTCACACACACACAAACAACAGCAATAAACTACTCCTTTGCACACAGCATTCCTGAGAAGAGTCAAATTTACTGTAGATAGCACCCTGGGAAGGAAGGTCAGAGAAAGAGGGCTTTGAGTCACAAGGATACAAACAATTTCAAAATGACATGTTGAGCATCCTGTGGCCTTTCATGGCCTGACACCAGCCTGTCTTTTTCTTACTGGCTCCTCTCTTCTCTCTTTCCATTCTTTACCTTCCCCTATTTCCCTCCCCTACCCCCAGACTGAACCAAGAACCTTGAAGTATTTTCCTCTGTGAAGCATCGCAATTCAGCTTTTTCCAGCTTTTACCCTCAAACTCCCATGACCAATCTCTTCCTAGTGCTCATCTCACTAAATTATTCCATTGGGTAGAATGGCAGTTTTCTTTAAAAACAGCAATAGAGGGCTTCCCTGGTGGCGCAGGGGTTGAGAGTCTGCCTGCCGATGCAGGGGATGCGGGTTCGTGCCCCGGTCCGGGAAGATCCCACATGCCGCGGAGCGGCTAAGCCCGTGAGCCATGGCTGCTGAGCCTGTGCGTCCCGAGCCTGTGCTCCGCGACGGGAGGGGCCGCAGCAGTGAGAGGCCTGCGTACCGCAAAAAAAACAATAATAAAAACAGCAATATAAATATTGTTGTTTTTTTCTCGATACCCCTGCTATTTCTTCCTAACTGAAACACTGTCATTGTATTGCTTTTGTCCTTTTATTATTTTATATATCTGGGCCTTCCAACCAAATGTTAAGCAGCGCACAGACAAGAGCTCTGCTTTTTGTACTTTTTAAATGCCCAGTCTCTGGCATCTGCCTCACAAGTGCATGATGAATAAAACAACCACTAATTACATAATTAAAAGAAGAGTAAACGATAAATGAATGTAAGAAGACCCCTGGATATTTTGAAAGATGTGGTAGATACCTCCTTGCAAAGGCCATAAAATTAGTAATTCTTAGAAAGTTCAGTTAAAACATTCAGACATATTTTCAACTTGTATTTATCTTTTAGGAGATCCATAATGTAAGCTTATCCTACTCAAAATATCCACTACTGCACATTTCTTTTTCATGTTGGCCTTTTCTCTTCTAAACTTTCTTTCCTACTTCTCCTATGAGCTAGATGTTATTTTTGTTTATTCCCTTCCCGTCTGTCCAGATAGGAAGGAAGCAGAGATGATTATCTATATCAATACAATATCTCCTCTTGCTGGGATCCCAAGAATAAAGAATACTATATAAAGTAGCATGCTATGTAAACCAAGGCTTAGAACATCCTGTAGTGAACCATCGTAAAATATCACTTGAAATTCCTACAGGATCTTCTGCCTGCTGTGTTTAATTCCTAAATCTCATGTTATTAAAAAAAAAGTCTGTTTGCTCTTTCATCAACACTCACATTACAAAATTTTTTTCATCAAAACTGGCTTAGTTTGGAGTGAGGAAGCAGGAACATATGACAAGTTAGAATTTCTTATATTTGACCCTTTGCTATAAATTTAAGCCCATGAATAGCTCAAAGCTCAGACACTGGGCCCAATTCCATTGTGGATATATATAATTTAATACAGAAAGCATAGACTCTGTCCTATTCTGTTTGTCTGTATAACAGAATTTTTGACAATACATTCAAGTGAAAAAAGTTTTGCCCAATTATATGCCGCCTACAAGATGCAGATTTAAGGACACATATAGGCTCAAAGTGAAGGGATATAAGAAGATAGTCCATTTAAGTAGAAGTCAAAAGAAAGCAGGTGAACTATATTTATATCAGACAAAATAGACTTTAAGCCAAAAATGGTAACAAGAGACAAAGAAGGTCATTATATAATTATAAGTGGTCATTCATTAAGAAGATATAATAATTGTAAATATATACACACTGAACATTGGAGCACCTAAATATATTAAGCAAATAATAACAGCTCTGAAGGGAGAAATTAACAGCAATACAATAATAGTAGGGGACTTCAATAACCTCACTTTCAGCAATGGATAGATCCTCCAGACAAAAGCAACAAGGAAATGTTGGACTTCAACCATACATTAGACCAAATGGACCTTACAGACATTTATAGAACATTCCATTCAACAGCAGCAGAATACACATTCTTCTCAAGTGCATGTGGAACATTCTCTAGGATTATGATAGGCCACAAAACAAGTCTTAGCAAATTTAAGAATACTGAAATCATACCAAGTATCTTTTCCTATCACAGTGGTATGAGACTAGAAATCAGCAACAAAAGGAAAGTTCAAAAGTTTACAAATATGTGGAAACTAAACAACACACTCCTGAAAAACCAATGGGTCAAAGAAGAAAGAGAAATTTTAAAAACCTTAAAACAAATGAAACGGAAACACAACACACCAAAACCTCTGGATGCTGCAAAAGCAGTTCTGAGATGGAATTTATAGCAATAAATACATATATTAAGAAAATAGAAAGATCTCAAATAAACAACCTAAACTTTACATTTCTAGGAACTAGACAAAGAAGAACAAACTAAGCTCAAAGTTAGCAGAAGGAAGGAAATTACAAAGATCAGAGCAGAAATAAATGAAATGGAGGCCAGAAAAACAATAGAAAATATTAATAAAACTAGGAGCTGGTTTTTGGAAAAGATAAACAAAAAGCCTTTAGCTAGACTGACTAATAAAGAGAGCTCAAATTACTAAAATCAGAAATGAAAGAGGAGACATTACAACTGATACCACAGAAATACATAGGATCATACAAGACTACCATGAACAACTATATGCCAACAAATTAGATAACCTAGAAGAAATGGATAAATTCCTAGAAACATACAACCAACCAAGGCTGAATCAGGAAGAAATAGAAAATCTGAGCAGACTGATAATGAGTAAGGAGATAGAATCCATAACCAAAAATCTTCCAACACAGAAAAGCCCAGTACCAGATGGCTTCAGTGATGAATTCTGCCAACCATTTAAAGAATTAATACCAATCCTTCTCAAACTCTTCCAGAAAATTGAAGAGGAGGGAACAATTTCAAATTCATTTTAAGAGGCCAGCATTACCCTGATAACCAAAGCCAGATAAGGACACCACAAGAAAAGAAAACTATACACTGAAATCCCTGATGAATATAGATGCAAAATTTCTCAACAAAATATTAGCAAACTAGATTTAACAACACATTAAAAGGATCATACACCATGACCAAATGAGATTTATCCCTGGGATGCAAGAATGGTTCACTATACACAAATCAAGAAATGTGATATACCACGTTAATAGAATAAAATATAAAAGTCATGTGATTATCTCAATAGATACAGAAAAAGCATTTGACAAAATAAAACATCCTTTCGTGATAATAGCCCTCAAAAAATTGGACATAGAAGGAACATATATCAACATAGTAAAGCTACATACAACAAACCCATAGTTATCATCCTATTCAACAGTGGAAGATTGAAATCTTTTTCTCTAAGATCAGAAACAAAACAAGGTTGCCCACTCTGACCACTCTTTATCAACATGGTACTGGAAGTCCTAGCTAGAGCAATTAGGCAAGACAAAGAAATAAAAGGCATCTAAATCGCAAAGGAAGAAGTAAAATTGCCATTATTTGCAGATGATATGATCTTATAAATAGAAAATCCTAAAGACTCAACCAAAAACTGTTGGATCTGATCAATGAATTCATTAAATTTGTAGGATATAAAATCAACATATAGAAATCAGTTGTGTTTCTATACACTAACAACAAAATATCTGCAAAAAAATAAACCTATCCCATTCACAATAGCATCAAATCAAGAAAATATTTATGAATAATTTAACCAAAAAAGTGAAAGAGCTATACAATGAAAACTGCAAGACTTCAATGAAAGAAATTGAAGAAGACATGAACAGAAAGATATCCCTTGTTCATGGATCAGAAGAATACTGCTAAAATGTCCATACTACTCAAAGCACTCTATAGATTCAACACAATCCATATCAAAATTCCAAGAGCATTCTTTACAGAAATAGAAAAAAATAATCCTAAAATTTCTATAGAACCACATAAGACCCTGAATAGCCAAAGCAATCCTGAGAAAGAATAAAACTGGAGGCAACATATGTCCTTGTTCAAACTATACTACAAAGCTACAGTCATTAATACAGTATGGTACTGGCATAAAAATAGACACAGAGGCCAATGGAATAGAATACAGAGCCCAGAAATACATCTCAGCATATATGGCCAACTAATATTTGACAAGGGAGCCAAGAACACCCAGTGGAGAAAGGATAGTCTCTTCAACAAATGGTCTTGCGAAAACTGGATAACCATATTCAAAACAATGAAATTGGACCCATATTTTACACCACTCACAAAAATTAACCTGAAATGAATTAAAGAGTTAACCATAAGACCTGGTACTATAAAACTCCTAGAAGAAAACATAGGGAAGAAAACTCCTTGACATTGGTCTTGGCAATGATTTTTTTAGATATGACACCAAAATATCAAGCAATAAAAGCAAAAATCAATAAATGGCACTACATCAAATTAAAAAGCTTCTGCACAGCAGAAGAAACAAACAACAAATCAAAAGGCAACTTAAGGAATGGAAGAAAATATTTGCAAACCATATATTGGATAAGGGGTTAATAACCAAAATATATAAAGAACACATACATTTTAATAATGAAGACAAATAATCTGACTTTAAAATGGGCAGAGGAACTGAATAGATATTTTTCCAAAGAAGAATGCAAATGGCCAACAGGTACACAAAAGGATGCTCAGTATCACTAATCTTCAGCAAAATGCAAATAAAACCACAGTGAAATATCACCTCACACCTGTTAAAATGCTATCACCAAGAAGAAAATAGCAAGTGCTGATGAGGTTGTTGAGAAAAAGGAACCCTTGTGCACTGTTGGTGGGAATGTAAATTGGTTCAGCCACTATGGAAAACAGTATGGCGATACCTCAAGACATTAAAAATAGAACCATCGTATGATCCAGCAATCCCACTTCTGGGTATATAGCTAAAGGAAATGAAAACAGGATATTGAAAAGATGTCTGCAGTCCCATGTTCAATGCAGCATTATTCATAATAGCCAAGATACGGAAACAACCTAAGTGTTGGTCAACAGATGAATGGATAAAGAAGATGTCATCTGTTTGTCACATATCATACACACACACACACACACACACACACACACACACTGGAATATTATTCAGTCATGAGAAAGAAGGAAACCCTGCCATTTGAGACAACATGGATGGACCTTGAGGGCATTATGCTAAGTGAGATAAGTCAGACAGAGAAAGACAAATACTGTATGATATCACTCATATGTGGAATCTGAAAAAGCTGAACTCGTTAAAAAAGAGAGTAGAATGGTATTTATCAGGAGGTGGGGGTTTGGGGAAATCGGGGAGATGTTGTTTAAGGATACAAGCTTGAAACCAGTAGATAAATAAGTTCTGGGGATCTAATGCACAGCATAGTGATTATAGCCAACAAGAGTGTATTATAAACTTCAAGGTTGCCAAGAGAATAGATCTTAATTGTTCTCACCACAAAAAAGAAATGATAATTACATGATGTGATAGAGGTGTTAGCTAATGCTAAGATAGTAATCACATTGCTATACATAAATGTATCAAATCAACATCTTGTACACCTTACACTTACACAATGCTATATGTCAATCATATCTCAATTTAAAAAAGAAAGAAAAAAGTTTCTATAATTCAGCAAACTTATTTGGTATCATATAAATAACAAAGAATGATCAAACCCAGAAAATATTATCCAGTTGCTCCTAAGTCTGGTGAAAAAGGCTGACCTGCTTACTTGTTGACATTCAGCTCTTATCTGCTATCATTCCAGCTGTCCATATAACTCAGTTACAGCAGAAAAAAAAGTTTTATAAATCGAAAACAACACACAAAAGAAAAAGAAGGCAAGCTTATAAATAATATGTGTGGGCAAAATGAGTTATTACTTTAAGTACTTATATTTTCTGTGGTTCTCACAATAAATGTGATAAAGAGAAAAAGATTGAAGATGTAAGTGGAGTGACTTAAGCTATGGCTTAAGAGTCAGCCACACCTGGGTTTAAATCCTGGTTCTGCAATTGTGACCTTGGGAAAGTTGCTTAACTTCTTTAAGTCTGTTTGCTCAGCTCTGAATTGAAAGTCATAATATCTTTCTCATAATTGCTACTGTGAAGACAAAATGCAAAATATGTGTTTAATAAGTGTAGCTATTTTGTTGTAATTATTATCACAGAAGCTTTGCTATGTAGCACCTTGCCATCTAAATTAATTTTTGTATTTGTGTCTCCCTTTGAGCTTCTTCAAAACACTTTATATGCATCATTTTATTTGAATCTCATAACAACTTGTAAGCTAGATATGACAGACAAAATTAACCTCATTAGGAAACCAAGATCAATGCATTGCCTCAGTCATCCAGCATCTGATAGCCTTGGGACAAGAATCCACGTCTTATCCTTATCTTCAAGAACAATTCTCCAGTCTGTTCTCACACAGCAACCAGAGGGAGCTCTTTTTTAAAAAAGCATCATCTGATGATAATGTTATCCCCTGCCTTTTTGTCCCCTTCCCCTCCCCTTCTTCTCTCCCTCTCCCTCTTTTCTCCATCTCTATCTCTCTCTCCTTTTAAGTTTCTAGTTTGATTCGTCCAGAAAAAGAAAATCCTGACTCCAGCTCAACGGGGTGAATCTCTATACAGGACAGGAAAGCTTATAGTCTTATGACTCAGTCCAGATAAACACCAGAAAGAAAAAAGAACAGGTCAACAGTAACCTAACTGAACAAGTGAATACTCATGTGTTTCTCTTGCCTCCTTCCTTCTACCTCATTCCCATTCTGCTCTGGAAAGATCAGAGGGCACTCCACTTAGAATGCCTCTGCTAGAAAACAGAAAGAGAAATACTGGGAGGGAATTTTTTGTGCAAAAACATTTATATTCACTTTCTTCTCAGAAATGTCATGGGCAGAAAGTATGAGAAGAAAATATAGAAATACATGAGGCATTGCAAACATACGTCTAATATCCTAATATCAACTTGCTGTAGGTCAGTGATTCCTCAACTTTTTCAGAGTTGGAACATCATCCTTTAAAAGTTTTATCATTTTTTAAAAATTAAATGCAATTAAAATCAATTCGAATAACAATGACAGCTCTTTAACTGATGTTGCAAGACCATCATTGCTCTATACTGCAATGGAAAAATTTAGATTTCAAAGTTTTTCCATTTCAGTATATATTCAGAAAACATAGTTGTTTGTGACTGAGGACAGCATTTATCAGATAACTTTCATCCACAGAAGAAGCATGTAAGCATTTGTATTATGAGATACATTATGATGTTGAGGGTGGAATTTCCCCTTAAAACCCATCTCCTCCTCTCCTCCTAACTGTGCCACTAATCCTTAAATTTCATTATTAAAGGTTAATTCCTTTAAGGAGGCAATATTGTTTTATACCAAGTTTTATCAGAACAAAGATATAATCAATTGTAAGATGTACCACTATTTTATGTGCCACTAAGAAAGAAAAAACAATGCCTATTATAATAAGACATCACCAATTGTAAGAGGCATCCCAATTTCAGAGACACTAAAATGTGAAAAATGTGAGTCTTAAACTCTATGAAATGAAGTAATTAAGAGCATGGACCTTAATATCAAACACATCTGGATGGACATCCTGTTTCTGCCATTGGATAGATGGCTTGCCTTGGGGAAATTACTTAACTTCTTTGAACCTCTTTCTTCTCCTCTGTGAAATTAAAATATTAATATACTCCTCTGTGGTTAGCAAGAATTACCTACAGCGAGATATAGAAATGTGCTTAGTGCAGAACCCAGCCCTTAGTTAGGGCTCCAAAATGAAAACTATTATTGTTATTAAGGAATTATTATTACCACTGGGGATAGTGGGGTATTAAGTCCCCACTGCCTCTGATTCCTGACTTTCAATGAGTTTGTGAGATCTGAGATAAAACAGATCTTCACAGAATGAAGCTTTTGACATGACATTTGTTTGTAGGAGAGGAGATAAGTCCAGAATGGGGAAATGACTTAGGGAGGGAAGGCCGGGGGGTTGGGGAGCTGGATCACCAAGCCAAATAGTATTGTGTCTTCAAACTTTGGCTCAGGATTGCTTCTGGTTTCAACTTGATTCTACATTAAGAATATACTCATACCTTTGAAAACAATGTTAAGTGAAAGAAGCCAATCAATAAAAGACCACATATTGTATATGATTCCATTTATATGAAATGTCCAAGAATAGGCAAATCCATAGAAACAGAAGTAGATTAGTGGTTTCCAGTGGCTGAGGGAAGGAGGATGGGGAGTGGTAGCTAAGGAGGATGGGTATTTAGGGTGATAAAATTAGATTGTAATGATGGTTGCATAACTCTTGAATATGCTTCAAACCATTGAACAGTACACTTTAAATGGGTGGATTTTATGGTATGTGACTGAAACCTCAATAAAGACATTCAAAAAATAAAAAAAGAATACATTACTATATCCTGCTATTTTGAAGTCTAAAACTAAACTTTAAAAAAATCACTTTACTTTTTAAACTACAGAAACAGCTGAATACACTTAGAAAAAGAAATGTATCAACTTTACCTTAAATTACACATAAATTGATAAAACTCACAAAGTTCAGTTAAGGTTTTCACTTTATTTCCACCCACTACATGTAAAAATGGTCAATTCTAAACATAGTCTCCAATTTTGTGAACTTCAGAAGATTTAGTCACAGGGATAATGATTTAGCCTCTGTCATGAGCTGGCATGCATTGTGCACTGGGCATGCAAAGGAGCTTCTTATAATCAGGAGGGATATTCAAAATATTTAAAAACTGGATGGAGTCAGAAACTGAGTAACCAGAATGGATGCCAGCTGGAGGCCCCTTAGTTGGTAGAATTTGGAGGAGGCTGAAGGTCCAGGAGGAAGGGCCAGGGACATTGAAAGTGGTGGGATTGCAGAATGGGGGCACTTGGAAGCTCTAGCAGGGGCATTTTAATAAGTGATACAAAAGATTTCAATATGTTATCAAATAGTTAGAGCTGTTCCAGGGCATTTCTGGTATGCCAACAGGATGCTCACCTGGTTCTCCAAGTGTGGCCTTAAAATCTTAGAAGTTTAGAGATGATCTCTTTTCCTCCTGACATTTTACAGATGAGAAAACCAAGGTTGAGGAAAGATGAGTGGCTTGCTTACAATGCATGAATAGTAACAGAGTCAGAAAGAGGGTCCATGCCTCCAAAATCTCAATCCAGATTAGATACGGTAGGGAAAGTGGGCAAAACATCCTCATACCAAATTAACTTGCCCATTCATCATCTTTAACCACTTCCAAATCAAAGTTGCAATTTATTTCCTAGTTGTGTGCATAGCAAAAGCATATATATTCTTCATGAGAGTAAAAGACCTTGAACGTGGAAAACAAATGGACAGTGGGTCCAGACTTCCAGGTAATTACTGTTAAATTATGTTAATGTGAAACATCATGGTACACATGTAGCATTTCTCAACAGAAGCCATGCATCATTGCTAAAGCAAATTTGAAGAGAATAAATCAAAGGCATTTAAAATAAAATATATTGGCACATAATCTCATTTTGTAACTTTTGTCTTCCTAGTTATTAGAAAGAAAAGATTAGAAAAGAAATAACAAAAGCTAGGCAAAAATTATTGCACTCACCTTAAGTTTTATTTAGAGAATTGCCAATAGAATGATGCAGGAAAACTTTTTGGATGCATAGGGTTTTGTGTATATTGGGGAAGAGATGAGGATATTCACTCATTCATTCATATTTTAATAATAACTACTGATATATGAATGGCCCTTCACAGTTTTAAAAGGGCTTTACTGGGAATTCCCTGGAGGTCCAGTGGTAAAAACTCGGGGCTTTCACTGCTGTGGGCCTGGGTTCAATCCCAGGTTGGGGAAATAAGATTCCATAAGACATGCGGTGTGACCACACACAGACACACACAAAAATTGCTTTCCTAAACATGTAGTAGAAGACTATTGACACAGGAAATATTTCGCAATATATTGCTAAGTAGAAACGCAGGCTACAAAAACATATGCAGTTAAAATGTTATTTTTCTTTAAAAGGAAGAGTGTGTGTGTGTGTGTGTGTGTGTGTGTGTGTGTGTACCCATACATATAAAAAAGATTGAAGACACTGAAATACTATCTATTCTCCTTGGTTGATAAAATGATGGGTACTTCTTTGGTATTTTCCTTTTTCTTTTTCTGTTTTCCAAGTTTCTTGTGCTAAACATGTATTAGTTTTTAAATTAAAAAAAATTTTTTTAGGGCTTCCCAGGTGGCACAGTAGTTAAGAATCTGCCTGCTAATGCAGAGGACACGGGCCCAAGCCCTGGTCTGGGAAGATCCCACATACTGCGGAGCAACTAAGCCCGTGTGCCACAACTACTGAGCCCGCACTCTAGAGCCTGCAAGCCACAGTTACTGAGCCCGTGTGCCACAACTATTGAAGCCTGCACACCTAGAGCCTGTGCTCTGCAACAAGAGAAGCCACTGCAGTGAGAAGCCTGCACATCGCAACGAAGAGTAGCCCCCACTCGCTGCAACTAGAGAAAGTCTGCACACAGTAGTGAAGACCCAGCGCAGCCAAAAATGAATAATTAAATAAATTTAAAAATTAAATAAAATAAAATTTTAATTGCTTCCATCTAGGCCAACAGGCACTTGAAAAGATGTTCAACATCGCTAATATTAGAGAAATGCAGATCAAACCCACAATGAGATACCTCACACCAGTCAGAATGGCTATCATCAAAAAGTCTACAAAAAATAAAAGCTGGAGGGGGTGTAGAGAAAAGGGAACCCTCCTACACTGTTGGTGGGAATGTAAATTGATGCAGACACTATGGAAAACAGTATGAAGTTCTTTAAAAAACTAAAAATAGAGCTACCATGTGACCCAGCAATCCCACTCCTGGGCATATATCCAGAAAACACACAAACTCCAATTTGAAATACAATATATAGAACAGATAAATAACAAGGTCCTACTGTATAGCACAGGAAACTATATTCAATAGCCTGTGACAAACCATAATGGAAAAGAATATGAAAAAGAATGTATATATATGTATAACTTTGCTGTACAGTGGTAATTAACACAATATTGTAGTTCAACTATACTTTAATAAAAAATAAATTAAAAAATAAAAACACTTTGTTAGATTTAAAAAAAAAGAAAAGATACATGTACCTCAATGTTCATGGCCACACTGTTTACAATAGCCAAGACATGGAAGCAACCCAGGTGTCCATCAACAGACAACTGGCTTAACAAGGTGCCCATATACAATGGTATATTACTCAGCCATAAAAAAAGAATGAAATATTGCCATTTGCAGCAACATGGATGGACCTACAGGATATCATAGTAAGTGAAGTAAATCAGAGAAAGACAAATATAGTATTATATCACTTATATGTGGAATCTAAAAAATAATACAAATGAATCTATATACAAAAACAGAAACAGACTCACAGACACAGAAAACAAACTTACAGTTACCAAAGGGGTAATGTGGAGGGGATAAATTAGCAGTATGGGATTAATAGAGAGAAGCTACTACATATAAAACAGATAAGCAACAGAGATTTACTGTATAGCACAGGGAACTATATTCAATATCTTGTAATAACCTATAAGTGCTTCCATCTGTACTTTATATCCATTGAGCCTCATGACAATCATGTGACATATAACACCTCATTTGATAGAAGAGCATATGGAGTCTCAGAAGAACTGAGTGACCTGCTACTTGACAGGTAGCAAATACTAGAGCTTGGGTTTTCATCTTGGTCATTTGACTCTAAATCTTATGCTCTTTCCTCTACATCACAATGCTCAGTTCTCAGAGCTGGCTTATATGATGGCTCAGGGTAGCACATTCAGAGCTATCTTTATGTTATCTTTGCAGCAGAGCGTCATCCACTCATTTGTACCTGTTAGTCATTCTGTAGAAACCAATTTTCCAATTAAACAAGTAGCTGTTCTGGAAGTGGCACCAAAGTCTTGAAGCAATTAAGCTCCCACAACAAATCCCTGCAGCTTATTCATTTGAGTAGCCTTTGTTCCAAAGCAGTACACTACGCACCACTCTCAAATCTTAAAAGCTTCCTGGATTCTCTCCTGGACTTTGTCATCTATATTACAAGCAATTTTCACGCTTATCAGTTTTTATGAGGTATGTGTTTTTCTGAGACCTTTTTCTTAAAAGCTATTTCTTGCTTCCTAAAAGACCCAGTTCCACTGTGAAAAAGCAAGGAGAGTTATGAGCAGGTAGAGCTATAGAGCTAAATGTGACCACAAGCTCTGCTGGAAGCTCTGAAAATTACCGCATTCCCTCAGTACCTCACAAATGAGCTGGGAAAGCTGCTGCTGTTAGCTTTCTGGGCATAGAAAGAGTTCTCAGTCAACTGAGAGTCCCTGCCTTAGGATTTACTGAATACTGTTTTATTCCTTGACTTTTCACACAAATTTTGCATCATCAGGTAAATGTTCTGAATGAGTGACATTGTCCAGATCAGAAAGATTTGGAGTGGAAGCTCTACAACCATTTTGTAAGGTACAAAGGGAAGATGTAGGTTAAGCCAAAATCTTCTGGATTTTGTGTTCCTTTGCCAGATGAAACTATCTTCATCCTTCAGACAGTTGATGTGTGGTTCTGGGCTTAATAATGATGGTTTCTAGGTGTTTATTTCTTTATTCTCCTTTTTAAAAACAATGCATATCTTTGGCCAGAGGAGAGGATGCTGATATCTAAGTAATATGACACAGATATGTCTAGACTTCATAGTCAGCCCTGTCCTGGACTCACAGACACCTTGAAGTAGGACTCAGCACTTCTATACTTCTCAAGAAGAACAAATTCGACTCCCCTGAGACATTATTAGAAACACAGGTTTTATTACAGATTTCATAGAGAGATGCATGAAAGGGTTATATCAAGCACCAGATGGCAAACTTTCACAGAAACTCCTATTAAACATCCCCATGCGCCCCACAAAGTTCCCCTTGGCTACCTCTTCACCCTTTAATCTTGTCCACACATAAGCTTCAGTTTTCCCTGGTTCTGGATCTCACTGCCTTGTCCCTTGTCCCTGCCCTCCCCTTCTACCTCCTGCAAAAAAATAAATAACTAAAAAGTTTCCAATGCAGAACAAGTTAGTGAACTTTCTTAATCTTGCATCCTCATACCAATCACACCGTTCAGCAAAGAACTTCTTTTGGAATCAGTTGGGTATTATAAATTGCAAGCAATTTTTCTCTGTCACAAATAGTGTTGGCCATCACTAATTATTAGGAAAATGCAACTCAAAACCACTCTATTACCTCACATCTATAAGAATGACTATCATGAAAAAGACAAGAGATAACAAATGCTGGCGAAAACATGGACAAAAGGGAACTGTTGAGCACTCTTGGTAGAAATGTAAATTGGTAAAGACATTATGGAAAACAGTATGGAGGTTCTTCAAAAAAAACAATAAAAATAGAACTACCATATGATCCAGCAATTTCACTCCTGGGTTATATCCAAAGGAAACAAAATCAGTATCTCGAAGAAATATCTGCACCTCATATTCATTGCAGCATTATTTACAATAGCCAAAACACAGAAACAACCTAAGTGTCCATCAACAGATGAATGGATAAAGAAATTGTGGTATATATATACCCAATAGAATACTATTCAGCCATTAGAAAAAAGGAAGTCTTGCTATTTGCAACAACATGGAGGAAACTTGAGGGCATTATGCTAAATGAAATAAGTCAGAGAAAGACAAATACTGTATAATCTCACATATAGGTAGAATCCAAAAAACCAAACCCATAGAAACAAAGATAAGATTTGTAATTGTCAAAGGTAGGGGGTGGGGAGTAGGTGGGGGTTATAGTAGCAGGGGATGATGTAATTAGGTGAAGGTAATCAAAAGATACAAACTTCTAGTTATAGGATAAATAAGTCCTGAGGATATAATGTACAACATGATGACAACAGTTAACAATACTGTATTGTATATTTGAAAAGTTGCTAAGAGAGTGGATATTAAAAGTTCTCATCATAAGGAAAAAAGTTGTTACTATTTGAGTTGATGGATGTTAACTAATCCTATTGTGGTGATAATTTTGCAACATGTACATAAATTGAATAATTATGTTGTATACCTTAAACTTATACAATGATATATGTCAATTATATCTCAATAAAACTGTCGGCGGGGGGGACCAATAGTGTTGGCTTACCGTGCCAATTCCTTCTGAAAAGTGGGTCCAAGTTCCGCGGAGGTTTTCTTCAAAGGTATTTCAGTAAAAACTTGAGTCTATCTTTAGCAGAGCCATCTAGTTGGGATGTGAAGAGACAGGGCTTGAGATGGGAGGAACCTAAGGAATTTAAAGTGAAGAAAAGAGAAATTAAAATTTATTAACTATTGTGCTGGGTTCTTAACATTCTTTATTTCATTGCATCTTCACAACTAAATTTTACAGATGAAGAAACTAAGGGCTTAGAGATGTTAAAATAAATCTGTAAAGTCTCATTGCTTCTAAGAAGCACAGCTAGGATGCTAAGCCAAGTCCATTTACTCCAAAGTCTAAGGTCTTTCCTTATACTCCATCACCTACCATGGGTTTTGGATTTCCAATATTTAGAAAGCTGCCTCCTCTACCATCCCATCAAGATCCCTGGCAGCTCAGGGGTGCATCTGTCCACAGAAAGCCATTTCCCCTCTTACACTGACCTGGCCCAGGGACAGTTGGATTTAACAGCCTCTCCTGGCCCAGTCTCTCTTTGTCCCATTGCCAGTTCTATCCAAGCAGGCACATGAATCCCTGACATCTCATAGGAAGGTGAAAGTATTGGCATTGTTGGGAAAGGGATGATGGATGAACTTGAGTGCTGTAATGGAAAGGACCCTGAACCAAGATGTAGGCTACACAGACTACCACAGAATAAGTCAGTGTGTTTTCCTATCTTTGATCTCTTTGGAAACAAATGTCTGCATAAAATGAAGTGAAACAGGAAATAAAAGAGAATTCATGTTTGTGGACTGTTTCTCATAATGTCTCTCAAACATACAAAAGTAAACCTTTTTCTTTATTTTATATTTGAATGATTTAGCAACTTGACATGAACAGATTTAGTCTTGCAGTATAAAATAGGACAGAACATATTTTAGTTCTTTCTGTCTTCTCCAAGATGCATTATATTTATATATCCAGGGCAGGCTGTATGTAGACCTACTTCAGCTGCCCACTCAATGCCTGATGTGTCATTGCTCAAGTTACTTCTTTTCTTTCTGCCCTAATTTCATTGACTATAAAAGGAAGAATGTAGACTAGATAACCCCCAGGTTTCCTTCCAGCCATGTGGTTTACAGAGTGGTGAACTCTGCAAAGAATGACTTCCCTTGTGGGAAACACTACCTCCTATTCTGTGAAGGATCTCAAACTCAACATATTTACCCACAATCATAGCTCCCTTAAGGTTATCGCCAAAAGTACAGGTAGAAAGGGGGATAAGGGACAGAATGTAAAGAAAGCTCAGTGGAAGGTGAAAGTAAGTCTGAGGAAAATGTAATTGCGGGTTAACATGACTTTGCAGTTTTTTAGGGTATGTGTGTGGATTCCACTTACTCTAGCTATTTATCCCGAAGTTTTATTTATTATATTTTACATAATACTAACATTATACTACATTAAAGAGTAGACCATGTGGAATTCTTGATTTTGGTTTTTGGATTTTCAGAGAAATCACTTCAGAGACGGCCTTAGCTATTTGCCCACATGTATGTGGGTACGGATTTTTCAATCATTAGCTGTTTGGATTTTAAACTTCTTCAGATATTTACAAAAATTATACATTGATATAGAAATCCACTGAGAATTAAAGGAGCCCTGTCTCCTGGTTATTTTTGTACAGTTACACATGAGATTTATTCCTGGATTAGTACAGAGAACTTTTTGACTAGACTGAGATAATCCCAGACAGCTTGTGAATATTGTCACTGACAGAAGGCAGGCCTGCATTTTGAAGACACTTGTCAGACTGTGACCTGTGCAGCATTTAACACTGTATCTCACTCGCTCATCCTTGAACCATTCTCTTCTCTTGATTTCTATGACACCAGATTCTCTTATTTTCCTTCTCTTTATCCTCTTTTTCTTGGCCACCTTTCTAGGTCACCCTTCTTTTCACAATCTACTAGTCTACCTAGGAGCTGTCATTCACTCTCAAGATGCTGATCACCACCTCTACCCTGATAAGTCCCACAGCTATATCTCTAGCCCAGACTGTGTCTTGACCTATACACCTAAACATCCAACTGCCTACTCAACATACACATGGATGGCCCATGGGGATCTCTAACTCATGTCCAAAATGAATCTCATCACCTTCCCTCTAAACCTGACCCTCTCCTCTGAGTTCCCTGTCTCCACAAATGACTCCACTATCCACTCAGTTGCCTGAGCCAGAAAATTGAATAGCATCCTTGATACTTCTTCTTCCTTCCATACCCAACACCCATCCCATCGATCATCAGACTGAGCAGAATCTAACTCTGCATCATCTCTGGAATCTGGCCACAGTTCTTCTCCTGCACTTGTGCTCCCTTAACCCAGGGGACCCCCATCTCTTACTTGGAACACTCTAATAGCTTCTCCTCTGACTCCCCACTCTGCTCCTCTTCATTCCATTCTCCACTTTACAGCCAGAGTGAGATTTTAAAAGAAGAAATCTGATCATTTTGCCCCTCTGTTTCCCATGGCTCTTAAGTTTAAGTCCATACTCCTTAAGATAGCTTACAAACCTTCTCTATCTTGAACTCCACACTCCAGAGTTAACACATTTTTTTTTCAGTTCTTCCAGAGAGCCACAATGTCTCTCACCCACAGGCTTTTACAAGTTCCATTTCCTGAAAACTCCTACTTTCCTACTTTTGCTTCATTAACACTCAGAAGCCTTTCTTGACTCCCTCCCCCCAACACACATACCTAGTTATCACAGTGCATTAACTGCCCATCTTTCTGCTAGACTACATGGTCCATGAGAGTAGGTACCCTGCCTATTTTTAGTTATATCCCAGCACCCAGCACCCTGCCTAGCATATAGGAGAAGTTCAATAGATATTTGTAGAATAAATGAATAAAAAATAAATGTGTCACTGCTTTGTACTAGCAGCAATATCAGTATCTTAAGCCTACTTTATTTGCATGCAGCGTAAGCTCACTATTGAATCCAAAAAAAAGGATTCTAGTTCTGTTTTCTTTTTTTAAACTTATCTTTAAGCAGTAGAACCCTGGTTTTTTTTTTTTTTTCCAAATGAAATGTGTGTTAGAGCCCAATTTATATAAAGTGGATAAAAATAGAGCTGCATATATTGAAACTGGGCTGGGGAAGCATCATCTACCCACCCCTTTTGATCCTGAGGGATTTCTACAGGACTCATTAGGACACTCAGAACTTAGTTTAAAAACCACTGATCGAACCAAATCCTACTGCAACTAGGCAGGTACATTCATATCACTTGAGACTTTGGTTTTCAAAATCTTCTGAGAAGCATCCACTAATAGAAGAAGGTGCTTGTTTATCTAAAGAAATGAGGAATCAAATATGAGACCATCAAGTAACTCTAGTTCAGCTTTTCTGATGATGCTTTTCTAACCCAGAATGAAAGGGTAAAGTATACTTTGAAAGATTTAAAGGCTCAAAGTACTTCAGGACATAGATTGACCACACTTTACCATGAACCTTGACATCTGGGTGTGGGGGGTGGTTCAGAGTGAGTGAAAGCATAAGAGGATTTCCCTGATGGTGTTTTTTGCTTTGGTTGGAGTCTGAGGTCAATCACACGTGTAAAGTTCTAATCCTCATATGCAGGTGTGAGTTCCTTATGTTGCTGATACTCAGCATTGAAATCTAGGATTCTTTTCATTAGGAAATTTTTTCTCACAAACAGTGTTTTCTGCTAAAGGGAGCCAACTTGCTCCAGACAGAACAGCATTTAGAAAAGCACAAGAAGAACATTTTTCAATAGGAAATCACACAGTGAAATGTTGCTTGGGCAGATGAGCCACAGCTGGAAGTGGCTGAGAGGAAAGACTAGTCAAGGGCCCACACAATACACTGGGGGAGGCTGTGACATCAGCTCTTATCAGAGGGCCATCAACACTTAGTGTACCAACGGAAGCCTTGGCCTTAAAACCAGCAAGAGATAATTTCCTCTAAATTTCTTGGGGGGAAAAGTGGGAACACTTTCATGCCTATAAATACGGTTTACTTTGAATGTAGACAAAACTTGAAGCATGAATAAAAATCCGAGTAACTTAATGACTATACGATCAGGAAGCGTGGAACAACCTCTATTAGAGAAAAGTATGATAAAAATTTATTTTCTTTCACTGACTATAACATTAAGAAGAAATCAAGAAAAATGCTCTACATAATAATGGATAAATTTAGGAGCAAGGGTCATTGGAAAGAGGCTACCTCTAACTTTGCTTATGCTTAAAACATTGTTGACAGTCACTAAATTTGACACAATTGTACTACAAAAATTTATTCTTTGCTGAGGCAGATGAGGCAAATAGATCACTTTCGTAACAGTACAGTCAAAACCTAAGTACTTAAGAGATGTTCAGTTCAGTTCCTGGCTAAAGAGCTTACAATCTACTTTTAGCCTCAGAAACAGGCAAGCAAATGAAGAATTGTAGAGGGTACGGCAAGTGTTGCAATAGCTGGAAGCACAGGGAGAACACAGGAGAGGAATACCTAACCCAGCATGCGTTCTGACCAGGGGAGGCTTTGACAGGAGGTGATAGCTGGGCTGTCTCGAAGGTAAATAATGCAGAAAGGAGGGAAAAGGGGAAAGGGTAGCGGAGGTGAGATGGGGGAGGGGTTCTAGATGAGAGAGCAGCATGTACAAAGACGAGAAAGTGTTGCTTGTTTAGTAGTGTCATATGGTTAGAACATAAGGTGTTTGTGAGGGGATGGCAGGAGATTTAGCTAAAAAAGTAGGGAGGACTAAAGCCATAAAGGACATGAAGGTATCAAGCTAAGGAGGGTGAACATCAGTCCTTAAGGTTACAGGGAGCCATTAAGGGAAATAAACAGAGAAATAACATGATCAGATAAGCAATTTGGAAAGAATCTATTAGTAGCAGCATGGTGTCAAAGTATAATTCTCAAAAAGTTTTAAAAATGAGCCTCATGTTAATATAGAATGGACACTGGTCAAGAATTTTATTTAACTCATTAAATAATGAGGGAACCAGTAATTTAGGTAAGCTGGTTCTAAGACACTTGAAGAATGGGGGTTTACATAGGCTCTCAGGAGAGGAATCAAAATGAGTTTCTTATTCTTTTAAGTTAGAGACAGTTCTGGTTAGTGTTAGATCAATAAAATCTTGGGATTATCTCTTTTAGGGACAAAACTGTTTGCATCTCTACCAGGCAAAAATCTACAAGTTAACATGTAACTGCCTAGGGTGTGAGTCCTTACCTTACAAATTCCAATAATAATAATAATAATAATTAAAAAAAACAACTCCAATGGTGGTACATTCCATAATGAAATAATTACTGGGTAGACCTGTTAAATAACACATCACATTGAAAGGATCTACTGCACAGCCTTGGCCTTTATTTCCAAGTACTGTATGCTTTTTCTTAACAGTGGAAGGAAGAGGGGATAAGATGGAAGCTTGAAAAATAAAAAACAAAAACAAGTTAAAAGCCAGTGTAATAATTTTAGGAAAAGTTGGAAGATGGCAAGTATAAACTAAGGCAATAGCAGTGGGATGGACAGCTAGAGAAAGGGTTTGAGCAACTTTAAGAGAATAGTGGGAATATGACTTGGCTGTTAATGGAATGTGGATACTAAGGGAAAGAAAATATCCATGGACAATTCTCAGGTATTTTGGCTTGTGTGATTGAACAAAAGTATTATTCTCCCAGGTAGGAGTAGAGAAGGGGGAGTAGTTGGGGAGTATCGTGTAAAGGCAGGGGAGAAAGGCTGAGTTCTGTCTAGAGAGTGTTGATGTGAAGGGATAATCTGCCTATAAAGGGAATCGCCAGCATGTGAGCCTGCTCTCAGAAGACCAAGCTGGAGATACAGACAGAAGAGTTATTTGCACGCAGGTAGCAGAGTGCACGTGCACATTTCACTTATGCAAATCCAAATATACACCTTTGGCAAAGCAAAGGAAGAACAAAAGGGATAGAGAAAATCAATAGTTACAATGATTTTTCCCACCATTCCTCTCATACAGCTTACGTCCCAAAATTGCCTCGTCCCAAGACGAGAGGCAATACTCTTAGCAAGTTTCCATTTCCCCGGTCTAAACATTCCCTCCTGCTGAGTGTTGGTCTTGTATTTAAAGATACTGTGCCTATTTTTTTTTTTTAAATAGTTTTGGTCCTATACCCAAGTCAAATACATATAACCTGGTGCTCAGGTGAAATTCAATAATCTCTTCCAACACTGAAGGAAAAACCATGGAGGCTTATGGAACGTTGTTTTCTACTGTGTTCATAGACTATTAAAAGGATCTCTAAGGCTAAGTTATATTATACCTTGCCCTTGACTTTAGAACATTCCCTCTTCATCTCCACCCCCAAAACTCCATGTCTCAAAATGTGACCCCATTATAGGTAAAGTCGAATGTTTCAACTATGTCACTGAAGCAAATTTGAAAAAAGAGGATACAGTCTAGGATGTAACCCCAGAGAACACTGACAGCTAAGTAGGGCTCAGACAACCAAAGATCTTGAAGGAAACTGAGAGCTGGCTAGCGAGGCAAGAGGAAGGAAAAATCAGAAGAGGATGGAAGTTAAAGAAATTTCAAGAAAGGGATGGTCTGTAACTTCAAATAACCACTGGGTAAGATAAAGGTAGAAAAATGTCCATTAGATTTGGTAATAAGAAACTGTTGGCCTTAGCACCAAATCTTACAGAGAGGTAGACAGGGGGCAGAAGCAGTTAAGGAGTGAGGAGACGATAAGGAAGAAGAAACAGCAAGTGTAACTTACAGCTTTTTTTTTCCAGGAAGAGTAACTATAAAGGGAAGGAGACAATTTGAAGAGAGTCACTACGTATAATTGCTCAGGTTGTGTAATGGTCAGTCCCACAAAACCTGGTCACCATGTTGATTCTGTGAATGCTCCCTGCTGGGCACATGCAGTTCACAATAGGATGTGGTAGCCTGTTTTGAGGGGGACACTGGATTGAGGAAGAGCTGTTTGTTTGTTTGTTTAGTATTAAAAAATTAACTTTATATATTTATATATATATTGGGAAGAATTTATATATTGGGAGGAAAGAGGTATCAGAGAGGAGGAAGTTGTGGTGTGTGTGTGCAAATGTATGTGTGACACAGAGAGAGAGGGAGAGAGAGAGACAGCGGGGGGACAGTTGAGAACATGTGGTTCTGAATAGGCAGGAGGGGGTTTAATCAGAACACACTGGAGTATTTAACTTTGGATAGAATGAAGAATACTACTTACAGTGAAATGGAGGAAAGAGTGAGAGAAGATAATTTGATGGTGGTACAAGTTGGGGATCTATCAGGAAGTTGAGGGGTGTGTGTGTGTGTGTGTGTGTGTGTGTGTGTGTGTGTGTGTGTGTGTGTGTGTGTGTGTGTGTGTGTGTGTGTGTGTGTGTGTGTGTGTGTGTGTGTGTGTGTGTAGGAGAAAAATGCCTTGACTGAGAGTAAGGGCATGGGGAAAGGGAATTACTTTTAGCCAAATGATGGGGAAGAGAGCTTGAAGTTTGGACTAGCCACTGAAGACAAGGAAACGAGGGATAACTCAGCACCCAAAACGATTACTGTGGTATTAAGGGTCCAGCTGATAGAAGAGACCACAATTTTATAGTGGAAACAACCCTTGGCAAAGCTTGAAAACAAATGCTGAACTAGTAACAAGGAGTAAATGATGGAAAGATTCCATTTAAGCCTTTTTACTTTGCATTTTAAAAAAAGAGAGAGCTGAATAGGGTTTGTAATCTACTGAAGAGGCAAAAGAGTATAGGAAAAACATTATAGTCATTCACTGAGTATATCCATATGCAGACTATTAAACAGTCAACTATAAAACTAAAAGAGATGATGTTACATAGACATCAAGTACACAGGACCACCCCTAGGGTGTGAGGGGCCATAATCAAATATATTTTTGCTCAGTTCCCTGACTATAAATACAATTTGATTTAAAAATTGCATGACAAAATTTATGGGCCAATCTGAGAAACAGTGGTTTAACAGTGAAGATTTAAAATAGCTGATAGAAAAGATATAAAGAATTTGTTTATTGTCCAATCAGTACAGATGAATATTCTTCTTAGAGTCCAGGTACCATCTCTTCCTGTTCTTTAGTGTCAAATGAGTTATTCTGGGCTAATTTCATATGCCCCACAGCTGGAAAAAGGTAGCAACACCATTACTACTCACAATGCCATGGCTCTTTGGAACCTGCCTGAATTTAAACAATATAGATTTCTTACTTCCGCAGTTCCCTAATACCATTTACTGTCTTTAATACTGGTTATAGCATTACTCATGAGGCTGCACCATCTATCATGCCAATCACTCTCTCAAAGTTTGTCCTGTGCTTCCATGATGATGACCACAAACATGAGGCCAGAGTATGCAAAAAAATGTGAACAGTAATTTGTTTTCTAGTCATGTTAAACTTACTGATAGAAATTTTATAGTGAAGGCATAGAGAAACATCTTCTGATCTTCCCTTCTCTTAAACCCATTAGGACTAATCACTGCATTCCATATATATATATACCAGTATGTATAAAATAGATAATTAATAATAAGAACCTGCTGTATAAAAAATAAAGAAATAAAATAAAATTAAAAAACTCAAAAAAAAATAAAGGGAACTATATTCAATATCTTGTAATAACCTATAATGGAAAATAGTCTGGAAATAAGTGAATCACTGTGCTGTACACCTGAAACTAACATAATATTGTAAATCAACTATACTTCAATTAAAAAGTCTAATAGTTTTTAAAAAAAAAAGAGAGAGAGAAGGCACCATTGCCTTCCAAACACTTCACCAGCAGGGAGGATAAGTGAGGGACTCAGGGGCGGAGCCAGAGGATGGATCCCATTAGCTTAAGGTCAGTCCCTAATCAGGAAAGGCTTAAGACCCCCTGGGACAGCATGACTGTCATCAATCAAAAAGATTCATTAGTATTGCAGAACCATGGCCTTTAAAAATCCCTGGAGGAGACAAGCAAGGCCACCCCTGCAGGCTGTCTGACACAAGGCCGGGAGCGTGTGGTAGAGGTGGGGTGACACTGATGAGGGAAGGAGGGTGTGCCATAGAGAACAAGACGCCCACTGCCACCCTGCCGCCCTTGGGTGCTCACACTGGGAGTGACTCCACAGTTGGAACACACGTGGGTGAGAGTCGGAGCACGGCCAATACATGCTGCTCAAGCCCAAGTCAATGCGGGGTCACCAGTACCCCAAAGCCCCGACCTTGTCCTTAGCCCTACATGAGTGAGAATCTCCCCAAACCAGCGTGTCCACACCATCCCAGTGGCCCTGCCACCCTGCAAAAGAAATATCTTGCTGGCAATGGGAGCAATCTGTCACCAGGTCACTCCTGAAGCCAGGCCCTGGCACCAAACCCCAGGCTCCACTTCATAGGCATGAGTCTAAAAGCTCCACTGGGCATTTGGCCAACGTGGTGGGGGAGATGGGGTGAGGTGATAAAGAGTCAGAGATTGCCCTAAAGGAAAAATGGACCCCTGAGAGAAATAATTACCTGGGACCATGTGGGTCCTGGTTAAAGCGGGGTACTTTGCCCAGACAGTATTGCCAGCTGTAGTGATCCTAGTCACTGGAGGAAGACTTAAAAACTTTTGAGGAGGGGCTTCCCTGGTGGCGCAGTGGTTGAGAGTCCACCTGCCGATGCAGGGGACACGGGTTCGTGCCCCGGTCCAGGAAGATCCCACTTGCCGCGGAGCGGCTAGGCCCGTGAGCCATGGCCGCTGAGCCAGCGCGTCCGGAGCCTGTGCTCCATAACAGGAGAGGCCACAGCAGTGAGAGGCCCACGTACCGCAAAAAAAAAAAAAAAAAAAAAAAAACCTTTGAGGAAAGCACTTCCCTCCACTGGGACCCATGTGGGATCAGGTCTAGGCTCAGGTGCAGGATGGCGGAGCTTCCGGGAAGATGGCGGAAGAGTAAGACGCGGAGATCACCTTCCTCCCCACAGATACACCAGAAATACATCTACGCGTGGAACAACTCCTACGGAGCACCTACTGAACGCTGGCAGAAGACCTCAGACCTCCCAAAAGGCAAGGAACCCCCCACGTACCTGGTTAGGGCAAAAGAAAAAACTAAACAGAGACAAAAGGATAGGGACGGGTCCTGCACCAGCGGGAGAGAGCTGTGAAGGAGGAAAAGTGTCCACACACTAGGAAGCCCCTTCGCGGGCGGAGACTTCGGGTGGCGGAGTGGGGGAGCTTGGGAGCCGCCGAAGAGAGCACAGCAACAGGGTGCGGAGGACAAAGCGGAGAGATTCCAGCGCAGAGGATCCGGCCGACCGGCACTCACCAGCCGAGAGGCTTGTCTGCTCGCCCGCCGGGGCGGGCGGGGCTGGGAGCTGAGGCTCCGGCTTCTGTCGGAGCGCCGGGAGAGGACTGAGGTTGGCTGCGTGAACACAGCCTGCAGGGCGTTAGGGCACCGCGGCACAGACATGAGACGCTAAGGCCGCTGCTGCTGCCACCAAGAAGCCTGTGTGCGAACACAGGTCACTGTCCACACCCCCTTCCGGGGAGCCTGTGCAGCCCGCCACTGCCAGGGTGCCGGGATCCAGGGACAACTCCCCCGGGAGAACGCACGGCGCGCCTCAGGCTAGCAACGTCACGCCGGCCTCTGCCGCCGCAGGCCCGCCCCACACTCCGTGACCCTCCCTACCCCCCCGGCCTGAGTGAGCCAGAGCCTCCGAATCAGCGTCTCCTTTAACCCCGTCCTGTCTGAGCAAAGAACAGACGCCCTCCGGCGACCTACACGCACAGGCGGGGCCAAATCCAAAGCTGAGCCCCTGGGAGCTGTGAAAACAAAGAAGAGAAAGGGAAATCTCTCCCAGCAGCCTCAGAAGCAGCGGATTAAAGCTCCACAATCAACTTGATGTACCCTGCATCTGTGGAATACATGAATAGACAACGAATCATCCCAAATTAAGGAGCCCTGTGGATGAAAGGCTCTTGGTGCTGCAGCCAGGAGTCAGTGCTGTGCCTCTGAGGTGGGAGAGCCAACTTCAGGACACTGGTCCACAAGAGGCCTCCCAGCTGCACATAATATCAAACAGCGAAAATCTCCCAGAGATCTCCATCTCAACGCCAGCACCCAGCTTCACTCAACGACCAGCAAGCTACAGTGCTGGACATCCTATGCCAAACAACTAGCAAGACAGGAACACAACCCCACCCATTAGCAGAGAGGCTGCCCAAAATCATAATAAGTCTACAGACACCCCAAAACACACCACCAGACGTGGACCTGCCCACCAGAAAGACAAGATCCAGCCTCATCCACCAGAACACAGGCACTAGTACCCTCCACCAGGAAACCTACACAACCCACTGAACCAACCTTAGCCACTGGGGACAGACAAAAAAAACAACAGGAACTACGAACGTTCAGCCTGCAAAAAGGAGACCCCAAACACAGTAGGATAAGCAAAATGAAAAGACAGAAAAACACACAGCAGATGAAGGAGCAAGATAAAAACCCACCAGACCTAACAAATGAAGAGGAAATAGGCAGTCTACCTGAAAAAGAATTCAGAATAATGATAGTAAACATGATCCAAAATCTTGGAAATAGAATAGAAAAAATGCAAGAAACATTTAACAAGGACCTAGAAGAACTAAAGATGAAACAAGCAATGATGAACAACACAATAAATGAAATGAAAAATACTCTAGATGGGATCAATAGCAGAATAACTGAGGCAGAAGAATGGATAAGTGACCTGGAAGATAAAATAGTGGAAATAACTACTGCAGAGCAGAATAAAGAAAAAAGAATGAAAAGAACTGAGGACAGTCTCAGAGACCTCTGGGACAACATTACACGCACCAACATTCGAATTATAGGGGTTCCAGAAGAAGAAGAGAAAAAGAAAGGGACTGAGAAAATATTTGAAGAGATTATAGTTGAAAACTTCCCTAATATGGGAAAGGAAATAGTTAATCAAGTCCAGGAAGCACAGAGAGTCCCATACAGGATAAATCCAAGGAGAAACACGCCAAGACACATATTAATCAAACTGTCAAAAATTAAATACAAAGAAAACATATTAAAAGCAGCAAGGGAAAAACAACAAATAACACACAAGGGAATCCCCATAAGGTTAACAGCTGATCTTTCAGCAGAAACTCTGCAAGCCAGAAGGGAGTGGCAGGACATATTGAAAGTGTTGAAGGAGAAAAACCTGCAACCAAGATTACTCTACCCAGCAAGGATCTCATTCAGATTTGATGGAGAAATTAAAACCTTTACAGACAAGCAAAAGCTGAGAGAGTTCAGCACCACCAAACCAGCTCTACAACAACTGCTAAAGGTGCAGGATGGCACTGCACATCTCAGTCCTCTCAAGCACTAGAGAGGGACCTACAAAATTCCAAGGAAGGCATTCCAAAGCTGGGGCCCAGGGCAGAGACCCAGAGTGTCTAGCCTAAGGGAGGCACAGCATGTACCTGCTTTATGAAAAGAAACTCTTATATTTTTTAAAGTTCCGTGTGAGCCCCTCTCTGATACCACCTCTCTCCCTCCATACTCAGAGATAAACAATATCCTAAAATTTTCCTTTTTTTTCTTTACGGTTTTACCACATATATTTGTATTATTTAAAAAAAAAAAAGTTTGGTTTTTCATTATTTGAACCTCACATAAATAGAACAAACTTGTATATATTCTTGCTTCTTCCTTGAATCCATGGATTAGGAGAAAATAAAAAAGGCCCGCGTACCGCAAAAAAAAAAAAAAGTTTACTTAGCTTTGATTAGTTGTATTAAGATTATGCAGGAGAAGCTGGGTGAAAGATATATTGGAATTTTGGTACTGTTTTTGGAACATTTCAGTAAGTCTAAAATTATTTCAAAATAAAAAGTTTTTTTTTTAAGTGGAGAGGGAAGAGTTTGAATGAAAAGGAAAGGCAAATGCAGACAATCATTGAAGCTGAATGGTGGGTATGGAGGAGTTTGTTTTATGATTCTCTACTTTTTTTTGTATGATTGAAAATTACTACCAAAAAAAATTTTTTTAAGGAAAACAATCACAACAACAAAAAATTTATCTGGTCTGGGTTTTCACTTTGTGGGACAATTTTAAACAACTGATTTATTTTCTTTAAATTTTTTTGGACTACTATTTTCTATTTCCTCTTGAAGAAGTTTTGGTAGGTTATATTTTTCTAGGAATTTATCCATTTCTCTAAATTTTCCAATTCATAGCCTTAAAGTTGTTAATAATCCTCCTTATTAATCATTTAATTATCTGCTTCAACTGTAGGTATCTCTTTTGTTCTAATATTTATCTGTAAGAGGCTTTTCAAAGAAAGAATTTGGGGCCTTGTTAATTTTCTTTTATATTTTTTTCTATTTCATTGATTTCTGCTGTTACCTTTATTACTTCCACACTTTTATTTATTTTTATTTCATTATTGTTTTTCTAACTTCTTAGTTCATTGTTAACTTTTCATGTTTCCTAATAAAAGCATTTAAGGATGTAATTTCTCACTAGATCTTACTTTATCTGCGTTGAATACATCCTGATTTATAGTACCTTTGCTGCCACACATTCTAGTATTTTCTAATTTCTATCATAATTTCCTCTTCGGGCCACAGGTTATTTAGAAGAGGATATCTTAATTTTCCACATATGGGCTTTTTCTAGTTATCCTTTTATTATTGATTTCTAACTTAATTGCATTATGGTCATAAACTGTGGTCTGTATGATTTCAAACTTTTGAAAATTGTTGATATTTGCTTTATAACTCAGCATGTGATCAACTTTCAAAAATGTTCCATGTTGGTTGAAAAGAATGTGAATCCTATTGTTGTAAGGTACAGTGTTATCAATGCTTATTCAATCAGAGCCAGCTTATTAATTGTGTTGTTATAATCTTCTGTCTCCTTACTGATTTTGTCAGCTTGATCTAATTACTTACAAGTTCACAGAACTCTTAAATTTTCCTGGAGAACTGAACCTTTTATCCTTATGAAATGGTTGTCTTTAGAGTTTTCTGTCTTAAGGACTGTTTTGTCTGATACTAATATAGCAAGACCAACTTTCTTGTGGTTAGTGTCTGCATGGTATAATTTTATCACACTCCTAGTCTCAATTTTTCTGAATCCTTATGTTTTAAACATGACAGATAAACAGAATATAGCGGAACTCTTTCAAACAGAACATATATGTATGTATACACACACACACACACACCATCTGTAAATCTTTGCCTAATATGTTGGGCATTGAGTCTATTTTTGCTTATTTTAACTCCTGAAATATTTAAATTTATTTCTACCATCTTATTTTGTGCTTTTTAATGTGACTTGAGCCTTCAATATTTCTTTTTTCTCTGTTTTCATGCACTTTTGTATTGAATATTTTTCTCTTTCCCCTTTTTTTCCTTTTTAATTAAGAAGTTATACACCCTTTTGGTAGTTATTCTGGAAATTTTAACTTGGATACTTAATATCGTTACCATTCTCCCAAACAATAAAAAGGACAGAATACTTGAACTTTGATCATTCTTCTCCCAATTTACCTGCTATTCATGGCTGTGTATTTTATTTCTAGGTAGCTTTTGAAAATCTCTTAAGAGATTATTATTATTGTTGTTGTTCTTTTTAGCCCATATTTATTTACAATTAAACACGTATTTAGCACTTTCCTTGCTCCTCACTCCTTTATTCATCTCTGACCTTCCATCTGTGTTCACTTTCTTCAGGAAGAAAATGAGAGCAGCCTTTAGAATTACCTTTTGAGGGTCTAATTGGTGGCAAGCTCTCAGTTTTTGTTTGCTTGTTTGAAGACGTCTAATCTTTTCCATTGTCCTTGAAAGATAATATACAAATTTAGGTTGACAGTAGTTTTCTTTTAGTACACTGGCTTCCGTGGCTGTTAGGTTTAATTGTTGTCCTGTTGAAAATAATCTGTCTTTACTTTCTTTGGCTGCTTTTACATTTTTTCTCTTTGTTTATGGTATTCTGCATTTCTACTGGAATGTGCCTAAGTGTAAATTTCCTTTTATTTACCCGTATTGGGATTGTTGGGCTTTTTGAATCTGTGGCTTGTCATTTCTTGGAAATTCTCAGTCCTTATTCTTTCAATTATTGCTTTCACTCCTTCCTTCCTCCACTGTCTGCCTGGAATTCTGATTAGATAATTGTTGTATTTCTTACAATATCTCCATGACTTATAACCACTCTTTTATGTTTCCATTTCTTTGGGCTAAATTATGTAAAATTTTTCAGATCTATATTTCTTAATCCATTCTCTAGCTGTGGTTATTCTGGTATTAAATCCATCCATTGTGTTTTTAATTTCAAATATTACATTTTAAAGTTCTAGTAGTTCTTTTGAGTCTTTTTCAAATCTGCTGGGTCATGTTTTATGTATATTTTCAATCCCTTCTCTCATTTCTTTAAATACATGTAAAATACTCATTTTATAGGCTGTGCCTGGTAATTCCAATGGCTAATGCTTTGTAGTCCGATTCTGTTGTTTGTTGTTTCTGCTGGCCCTTGTTCGTGGTTTATTATTTCCCTTTGTATTTTGTGATTTTTGACCATAAGCTCATATTTCTTTAGAACTTATTGATGGGAATTCTTTAAGGCCTGTGTTGAAGATGGGTACCCCCAGAACAGATTTGTATTTGTTACTGCTAGGTGCCTTGGAACTACACAGTGAGGTTTACTTTAAACTTAATTCTTGACTTGAGTTTTTTGGACTCCCAGGTATAGTGTGGATTTGGGCTGCAAGCCTGTGTGTTGGCTGTGTTACAAATCCTCAAGGAATTTTTTGTTTTTTCTCTCCCTCCATTTAGAGTCATCCTCAAGGCAGGCAATTTTCCTTGCAATTTTCTGGGGGTGGAGGAAATGCGGTAGATTTATATGTAGTTCATCCTTTCACAAAATGGGTAGTCTTTTGGGCATCCAGGTTTAAGAAGTGGTGGATGGGTCTATACTTAGACTTCTAACTTTGTGCACACCTTAACCAATGCATTCACTCATCTGGCAAAAGCCCTCAAGGCAAAAGACTCTCTAGGTTTTTGTTTATTTCCCGGGTTCCCACTTGCATTTCATTTTTTTTTTTTTTTTTTTTGCGGTACGCGGGCCTCTCACTGTTGTGGCCTCTCCCGTTGCGGAGCACAGGCTCCGGATGCGCAGGCCCAGCGGCCATGGCCCACGGGCCCAGCCGCTCCGCGGCATGTGGGATCCTCCCGGACCAGGGCACGAACCCGTGTCCCCTGCATTACCAGGCAGACTCTCAACCACTGCGCCACCAGGGAAGTCCAGAACTTGGGTCTTTACCCTAAGAGTAAAGGAGAGCCACTGAAGAGTTTTAAGCATGTGAGTGACATAATCTAATGAATGTTTTAAAAGATTATTCTGGTTGCAGCAAGGGTAACATATGTAAATACGGCAAAAATTATCAATTAGGAGGTTGCTGCAAAAAGCCAAGTGAGAGCTCACAAATAGCTAAGCTACCGCGGGGCAGTGTGCGTGAGCACAATCAGATGGATCTGGAAAATATACAGGACATTATGAAGAAGAAAGTCAAAGATGCTGCTCGGGTGACTGGTTTGAGCTGCTGAGAGGCTGATGGAGCCAGTCCCTAAGAAAGAGAGACGGAAAGAGGGTCAGCCATCGTGAGGTGAGTTCAGTTTTAGAATGTTGTGGAGCAAGGCTTTTTGTGCCCTGCTTTCTACCCCATTGGCTCATCTCTGATTTCCATGCAGCTGTGGGGAACAAGTCCCTGTACTCTGAGTTTCCTACTTATGCTTTTCTGCCACACAGCTTTCTCCAGAGCTGGGGAAATTCATTCAACCTGGCAAAGATGCAGCCTGGAAGTGCCTCAAGTTACCATTTCCTGGGGGCAGTCTGCATCTAATGGGTGCTGGGAGCTGATGGACGATATCCCAGCCTCCCTCATTCAGAGAGAGAATTCTGAGTCTCATACACAGTGATGGTCTATGCCCATAATGATTACAGCTCAGCAATGTATCCTTTATGGACTTTTCCTCCTTCTCTGTTTTACTATTCTTGCTCCCTCACTCCTGCTTCCTGGAACTGTCTTTCCAAATAAACTTCATGCATCTAAGCCCTTGTCCTAGGCTCTATTTGAGGGAGGGATGTCCAAACTGAGATAAATTTCTGGAGGACTTCAAAGTGAAGACCCACTTCAGACCTTCAGAAGAAGAAATTTGGGGTAGAAGCATAAAGTTGTGCTTTCTTTCCAGTAAAGGCTGAAAACAAAGAAGTAGATTAAATCATCCAGTGAGAAAAGAAAGGAGCTTATGAGGGGAACCTGAGGGACAGTAACATTTTAGGCACTGGCAGAAGAAGAGACAGGAGACTGACAAAGAGATGACCAGAGAGGCAGGAAAAGAACCAAGAGAGTTAGCAGACATGGAAGCCCAGGGAAAAGGAAGCTTCAAGAAAGAGGGAGTGATTGGTAGTGTTAAATGCTATTGAGAAGTCAACAAAAGTACAGATAAGTAGCCATTAGATTTAGCAAATAGAGTTCATTTGTGACTTGATGAGAAAACAACTCTAAAAGCATGATGAGGCTGAAGCTAGGAAACAAAGAATTGAGTGTTTTGGGGAGAAGTGAGAATATGAACAGAGTAAATATAGGAAACTCTTTTAGGAAGTTTGGTTTTAAGGGGAGGAGAAAGATGAGAAGATAGCTGGTTGAATGAAGTAGGGGTGTGTGTGTGTGTGTGTGTGTGTGTGTGTGTGTGTGTGTGTGTGTGTGTGTGTGTGTGTGTGTGTGTTAAGATGGGAGATACTTGGGCCTGTTTAGTTCATAAGAAGATTGGCACAGAAAAAACGTTGAAGGTAGGGGAGAGTGAGGAACAACAAAGATAATGAGTTTCTAAAAAGAAAGAAAAGGATGAATCCCAGGTAGGTAGTTCAATTCATTCTGAGGCAGGGACTTGTCTTCCACTGAAATAACAACCTGGTTCCCTGCCTGTTTCAAAGATGATACAGGTGGATAATTCCAAAACATGGCTGCATATTTCTTTTGCACTAAATTGTCTTTATCTGATAAATTTTAGTTGAATTTAACCATTGATAGTACTTGATAATAAATATATATGTCCATCAACTAGTTTACTTGATGTTACCATAATATTAAGATTGTAATCCCTCAGATGTTACATGGGTATTTGCTTGACAGTGAGTGAAAAATATGTGTTCCTCAAGTAGCGGAGAGAAAGGGAAGCATCATTAAACTTCAGTGATGTGGCATTATGTGACCTCATCTGCCTTTTTTTAGGGGAAGCCAGCAAGTCATTTGCTGCTTTGTGGTCTGTTCCTCGTTTATAAACTGAGACTCATATAATTGGTATTTATGATTTGATTTATTCCTGGATATTGGTCATAAATTGAGCTTCTGTAAGTTAAACATTTAATATCTGTGAAGATAGTGTTCCTGAAGATACATTTTAATACTCTAAAATACCAAAATCAATCATGGAAAGACGAATACATGATTTTACAATGATTTTCTAAGTTTGTCAAGAAAAAGTCAAAGTTTCAGATGCTCTTAGAGAATTCTTTTTTATCACCTGGTTGAGACTTCTTAAAAATGCCTGTCCAAAGAAGTTCTAACTAAAGAAATTTTATTTTTCTGATAAATCTCCCTGAAGCAAGAAAATGCTTCAGTGCTCTAAAGACCTTCAAACTGTGATGAAAATTAGGGCCATCTGTCTAAAAACTATCATTGCAGATTCAGTGGTGAAATTTCTCTGAATGTTAAAGTTTTCCTTATTGCTATGTTCTCTTCCTTTTCTCCTTCTCCTGCACCTCCTCATCGTCTTCCCATCTCCATGCCTGATTTCAGCATCATTAAACACCCAGAGCACATAGTAGCTGTTATCTTTAGCAGACTCTGTGGATAAATTATCTGATGCTATTCTACTGGTTCTTATGGCTTCTTCCCTGAATAGTTAATGTTTTGCCAACTATCTTCTAAAAGTGATCCACCCAACTTTTGCTTGCAATAAAAACTCCCTTTGATGTCTTGGGGTAGCTCTTTTTCAACATAAATGGACAACACCTTCGCAAAAGCATTGTCTAATTCAGATGTTACGGATTTGCTTCATGTACACCTGCATCCATCAAATCAAAAGTTGTTCTTTACTTCTGGCACCAATTCACATAAACGCAGCTTCAGTTCTCCTGTCACTTATGATGAGAGTCATAGGCAGTCACATCATGAGATTTGACCAATACTGGGAGAGTCATATTTACAATAATAAAGGTCATAACAGCAGGGGTCTAAAGTGAAGCAATTGTGAGTCAGGAACCATCTGTACTCTTCTATCAGTGTTTATTGTGAGGATTAAGAGCATAAAGTGCTTCAAAAACTGCAAAACCTTATACAAGTGGGAGGAATTATTGTAATCCAAACCTGTATAATATATACAAAACCACACAAACCGAACAGCACTAATGCGTTGCTCATACAGGTCTGTGTAGCTAGAATTTGAAGCATTTCTTTTCCCTAAAAATCACAGGCTTCTTCTTGCTGAGTTTCAAAAGGATTCTGGTCACCATAGAAAAGTAACACCCAGTGAACAATCCACCCGTGACTAGGAAAGGAGCCATTCTTTCTCCAGCCTCCTCCCTGGTCCCTTCCATCCCTGTACATCACCCCTGGTCTTTCTCCCTGGCCTTTGGCGGAGCCCACTGTCTGCCACTCGGGAATGACATCTCTCACCTTGGAGTTTTCAGGCTTGAAAAATTCTTACAGACAGATGAAAGCACAAAACACCACTGTACCATTCAGATCTGAAACAGTTTTCCACCTCAGTGACAGACTGTTAAATAAAAAAGTTTGCCCCTCCCCAAGCTTTTAAAAGATCAGAGTTTCTTTTATTTAAGGACAAAAGGAAGAAAGAAAAACCCAGCTAACTTGTTATAAACAAAGCAATTTGAAATTCTAGTCACATTCTAGAAAAATGTCAGAAGATCGTTTTTCCACAGAAGCCCCCCCCCCCCATTAATGCCTCGTGTGACTTTCGGGAAGGCTTCAGGCAGTAGAATGCGTGAGAAATTCACTCTGGGTTTTGCTGTCCCACATACTCCTGTAGTGCTGAAGTACCCTATTGGCTCTGAGAAACGAAGCCTCAAAGCAATTGCCCAGCCATTTCCCCCTTAAATTTCTAAAAATTAACACAACATGGGGGTGTTGGTTACATTCATATGTATTAATTCAATAATGTTGATTAAGTCCCAACCACACCCACACATGTTGTCCCTTTCTCTTAGCTACCCACAATTTGCTTCTAGTGTTTCTTACATCCCTAGAACAACAGCTAGAATAACAACCACAGGAATTTTCGCTAGAATAAACATGATCAGTAGCCCTTGTAATTCTCCATGAAAGCTAAAAAAAGGAAAAATAGAAAAGAGTTACATGAAATATGTTTCCCTTGAGTCTACCAGTATTCATTTCCATGCTTATTTCCAATGTTAGTTACTTGAAAGATAGTTTATAGATCTTTTAAATCTCCTTCAAAGATTAAGCTGGGAGAAATGGACCTTTGGACCTGACCTTGGTATGATTCTTCATAGTTTACAGAACACCTCTGTGTTCATGATTTCTTTTCATCTGCACAACAATGGTTGGGTAGGTATTACTGTAGATGGAGAAACTGAATCTCAGAGAATTCAACTGTTACAGCTAGGATGCTCAAAACCAGACCATCTGACACTCTCCACCGCCCCATGTTTCCTTAGGTAGATGAATACAAAGATAACAAGACATAGGAAATGATAGTATGAGAAATCTTCAACTATAAAGAATACAGAAAAAAATTTAAACTGAGAGGATCAGAAAAAAAACACATTAAAAAGACAATCCTGATTTTTTTTGTATATACACATGCAAACACACACATATCACTGTTTACAATTTTTTAAAATGATAATCTATTTTTCTTCTAACAAGACTGATGGTGTTAATAAATTGGAAAAATAAGCAAAAACCATTTTAACTAACATGTGTTTCTATTGATTTATTTGTGGTGGTAACACTGGGGCTGCTCATAGGCTGTCTTCTCCCACATAATAATTATTATTTACTGATGGCAAAGCTCTGTGGATGCGACTAAAGTGTCAGTGACATAAAGAAAAGCCTGTTTAAATGATCTGCAAAGCAGGGCCACAGCTGTAACTTTGCCCTGGCAGAGCCTGTCAAGTAAATAGCATGATCTTTTCAAACACAGCCATATTATTTTCTTCCCAGCATTTGTAATTTGTTAAAACTCTCAGTGTACATGCCTTTCTTCCTATTAACAATGGCAAATGGCCAATCTCTGTATTTATCTCTTGCACACACATTATTTCTATATGTATTTGATCTGGTTTCTATATTTTAAGAAGTTATATATAGATATTGAAGAATGTACCTAACTGCAAATTTTAAACAGCATTCTGTGAGTGGTATGATATAACCTATAACTCCATGATATAACACTCAAAAATGCTGAATAAAACAATTTTGTTTTAGGTGCTATCAAAGTGGCCCACAATCAATTGCTGGATCTACTTAGAAAAAAAAAAAAACACAAAACACACAAAACACCATGACACTTCAAAACTGCTGATATTTGGTTTTGTAAGAGATACTACATTTGATATTTATAGGCTTAGTCTTATTGCCAGAGCCCAAGAGCATCTGTCTGGGATCCCAGCCATTGTCTACCAACTTACTTGTACCTTGGTAGATATATGAATATCCAACAGCTTTCTAATTTAGAAATGATGGGTGGATTTTCAGCGACTTTGATTTTATTCATAACTTAAAGATTAGTTACTAAAACAGGAGCCACCTAACATCACTGCCAACAAAATTAATCTTTAATATAAATCCCTTAAGACATGATTTTCCCCTCTGCACAATTATACAATCTCAGGATTTGATGAAATCTTGAAGGTTATGGAAGCCACTCTTTGCAAACAATGTACATTGATTCAGAGGTGAGGCTCTGGAAACAAACTGCCTGGGCAGTTCATACTTACCTTCTATGTGATACCAGGCAGGACTTTAGATTCTCTCTGCTTCTGTTGCATTTGTTAAATGGGAATACAATAGAACGTCCCTCACTGGGTTGCCATGATTAAATGAGATAGTGCATGGCTCGGTACATGCACACATTGGATGCTCAAGAAATGTGAGCTTTTTCATTCTTACAGCATTCCTGCCACATGGTCACTCAGCCTTTGGTTGAAAACCTCTAGTGACAAAGTACTTTTCACCTCCTAAGGCATCCTTCTAAGAATTTTGAATCACTAACTCTTAAAAGTTCTGCCAGAGCTTAAGTCTCTCTTCCTCTTGCCTCTTAATGATCCTGACTACACTTCCTTGGGGCTTTCAGGAAAAAAACAAAAATCACTGTTACACATAACAGTTTTTTTCTTTAAGTAGCTTAAAACAAGCTAATTTGGCTCTTTTTTTTTCCCTCCTGTGAGTCTTTTCCCCATGTAAAATATTTTCAAATATTTTCCTCATATGCCATGTTTTCAAAGTCCCCTCCTTGTCACCACCATGATTATTTCCCTACAAATCTCTTTTGGTTTATGTCCACACAGTAGTCTTAAAATGTGATACATATAGCTAATGAAATAGTCCAGGTGAGGACTAAGAAGTTAAAAGCATATGAAATTCTGATTCTAAATAATGACAATTTTGTTTCTCCTTTTCCAATCCTTATACCTTTTGTTTCTTTCTTTCTTCTTCTCCTTTTTTCTTTTTCTTGCCTGGTTTAGTGTAAATAAAATGTGGGGAGTGGAAGAGGCAGTAGTAGGTATCGCTGTCTCCTTGATTTTAAAAGGAAGCCTCACTATGTCAAGCAAATTTTGTCAGAACTTGTACTAAAGTTTTGGAAATTGAGGTGCGGTTAAAAGAAGCATGGAGAGGACTTCCCTGGTGGCGCAGTGGTTGGGAGTCCGCCTGCCGATGCAGGGGACGCAGGATCGTGCTCCGGTCGGGGAAGTTCCCACATGCCGCAGAGCGGCTGGGCCCGTGAGCCATGGCCGCTGGGCCTGCGCGTACGGAGCCTGTGCTCCGCAGTGGGAGAGGCCACAACAGTGAGAGGCCCGCGTACCCCCCCCCCCAAAAAAAGAAGCATGGAGGTTTCTGAGTTTTAATAGAGGTTAGTGCCTGTGATGTCTGTATCTGACAGTCTGAAAGAAAAACAAACTATTGAAGCTGTACTTTTTTACCTTGTTTTCTGTGAAAACTGTTTGCCTTACCTTGAGGATGAGGAAGTGTTTTTGATTACACAGATCCCCCAACAATTTTTAAAATATTAGCCAATAAAATAATCTCAACCACATTTAAATCAAACATACTGTGAAGTTTTGGCAGTGTTACAGGACTATAGCTTTCCTGATTCTGGACCTTAAGCTTTTACTAATGAAGTCCAAGATCCCAAGAGATTTTTGGCAGCCAAAGCACACTGATGCTGGCAACCTCAAAGCTCCCCCAACCAGAGGTTATGTAATTGGTATTCTGAACCCAAGAGCTGGTCTTCACTCTATTCATATTAAATATTATATGATAGAAGATATAGGTAAACAGTTATATAATATAAGGATCTCTTTCTGAGTAGGATATGAAAGGCAAGAACAATTAAAAACAATTAAACGGGAACTTCCCTGGTGGTGCAGTGGTTAAGAATCCACCTACCAGTGCAGGGGATATGGGTTCAATCCCTGGTCCAGGAAGATCCCACGTGTCACAGAGCAACTAAGCCCATGTGCCACAACTACTAAAGCCTGCGTACTCTAGGACCCACGTGCCACAACGACTGAGGCTGCGTGTTGCAACTACTGAAGCCTGTGCACCTAGAGCCCGTGCTCCAGAACAAGAGAAGCCACCGCAATGAGAAGCCCGCGCACCGCAACGAAGAGTGGCCCCCACTCGCCTCAAGTAGAGAAAAGCCAGTGCACAGCAACACTCAACGCAGCCAAAAATAAAAAAATTAAAAAAAATTAAATGATTATAGATTTAACTTCTTAAAGGTGAAAATCTTTTTGTCAAAAAACTAAACTTCATAAGCAAAAGAAAAATGACAAACTTGGAAGAAATATTTGCAATATGTATTTCAAGAAAGGATTAATGTGCATAATATATAAAAACCCTTAAGAAACGTTAAGATATACACTCTAGTTAAAAAATGAATGAAAGACATGAACATAGATGCTCCAAAACAAGAAATGCAAATAGTCAATATATGCATGAAACAATGTTCAACTTCACTAGTATTCAAAGAAAAGCAAAATAAAGCAAGACTCTAATTTGTGCTTATAAAATGGCAGGAATTTTGAAAATCATAATATTCAATGGTGAAGCAACAGAGAAACAAGTCAAGATTCTCATACATTGCTAGGAGTTTATCAGAAAGAAATAACTGTAACTTTTTCTAAAAATAATGCCATAGGAATATTCATGGTAATCTTAAAGACAAAAAGGGGGCAACATACTAATTGTGTAAATAACAGTACAGTCATGCAATTGAGAAAATATTATTTAATGATTTGAAAACCGTTTGATTTTGAAACAAAAGAAAAAAGTTTAGAAAACAGTATTACAGCATGTTTTGAGAGGAGATGATTAAATAAATTATGTTATATTAAAATAATATTGAAAAATAATAATGATTTGGAAATGTTTATGATTTCAAAGTGTTAAAATGTTTAGAAAATCATAAACTGTTATGCTAATTATATTTTTCACAAAAAAATAGACTGTAAAAGAAGAGAATAATTTTCTCAATATTTGGCAATTGACATATATTATTATTATTATTTTGGAGCAGAGAAAGGTTTATTGCAAGGCGATGCAAGGAGACGAGGTGGCTCATGCCCTAAAAAGCCTCAAGCTCCCAAGTATTATTTTTGAAATAAAAACATTTTAATATTATCTTTTTGGACTTAGCCATTGTTCCAGCTTGAAGGATCCTGCTAAACAATGTGTTTTTCCTCAGTAAATTTGATAAGCATGTCCTCAACAAAAGGGGTGATAAAAATGTTGACTAGAACAAGGTCAAGGGAAGAACTTTATAGTAAAAACAAAAGCAAAAGCAAAAATAAAAACTAGATCAAAAAACAACCTCCCTCCAGAATGAAGCAATTTTTTAATTAGTGTCCTTTGGGTATGACCACTTAATAAGTTTCTAATTCATTGATTTACACTCAACATTTAGTGAAAATTTCTCAATCTTGTCTTAAGACAAGGTATTACGTATCTTAATGAAGTACTTTGCTGAAGCTCAGATACACATTCAGCCGCATTCCCCTAGTACATTAGTCCCTTGATTGCAATGAAGACAGACTCATTTAGGTCACCTTAAGAAATTAGGGTTTTTAAATGTAAAATGGATGGCTAGTGGGAAGCTGCTGCATAGCACAGGTAGATCAGCTCAATGCTTTGTGACAACCTAGGGGGGTGGGATAGGGAGGGTGGGAGGGAGGCTCAAGAGGGAGGGGATATGGGGATATATGTATACATATAGCTGATTCACTTTGTTGTACAGCAGAAACTAACACAACACTGTAAAGCAATTATACTCCAATAAAGGTGTAAAAAAAATAAAAATAAAAAATGAGTAATCCAAAAAAAGAGAAATAAAGAAATTAGCGTTTTTGTAAGATTACACATCCAGTATCTAAAACTAAATAAATCCCAAGAATTAAGGCAGTTCTGGAGTAAATATGCTCTTTCTATTCTCTCTTTTATGACCTACATGGTGCCTCCCTCGCGTACTGGCTTCTGTTTCAAGATTTGCTTTGCTCTTCTTTTGAAATTGACTAACCAGTTTCTTCTACATTGTCCCACTCCAAGTCATGGAGAGCAAAGAGTAGCCCAACTCTGCTTCCCCGAGCGGGAGGCTATGGGTAAGTCATTTTCATCTAGAAGTTAAACACTGTTATGGTAGGCACTGTGACTGATGTGCCTGATACTACTAATTTGCTAATTCTGGCAAAGAAGAAAATGAGGTTAGAATGACATGGTATGCTCATAATAAACATACTCTGTCTAATAATCACAAACTTTCCTTATATATATACTCATAGACCAAAGCATGGGGAGAAAAAAAAAAAGAGAAAATGGGAAGAAGCAATATTTGAATAAATAACACCCAATAATTTTTTAAAATTCCAAAATATATCAGCCACAAGAAGAGCTATAAACCTTGAGATACGAATTTTTAAAAATTAGAAATTCATATCTAAACACATCATAGTCAAACACTGAAAATCAAAGACAAAGTAAAATCTTCAAAGTAGCCAGAGAAAAAGTTACAATATCTACAAAAGAACAAGAATAAGACTAATGGTTGCCTTATCATCAGAAATAATGGAAAAAGTGGCAATGGTATGTCTGTCATCTTTAAAGATTCTGCCAACCTACAATTCTACACCCAGTGAAATATCCTTCAAAAATGAAAGCAAAATAAAGACATTCCAGACCAACAAAATCTGAGAGGATTTATTGCTAGAAAACTGATATTGAAAGAAAGAGGGAATATAATCCCAGAGAGAAGCATAGAAGTGCAAGAAGGAATAAAGAGCAATAGAGTAAAAGCCTGGGTAAATCTAAATGAATATTAACATAAAACAATAATAATAACATATTGTGGGGTTTCAATTGTATGTAGAATTAAAATATGTGACAACATTAAGGCAAAAGGCAGGATAGGGGCAAGTAGAGTGTTCTAAAGTCCTTGCATTGTCTGGGAGGTGGTAAAGTATTCATTTGTGTTAGATTCAAGGCTGCATTTTTCTCTAGGGTAACCACAAAAGAAGTAATAAAGAATGCATACCTAACAAGCTAGTAGAGGGAGCTATAACACAATTTAAAATAAATCCAAAGAAAGCAAGAAAGGAGATAAAAGGGAACACAGAAAAAGTGAGAGAAATAGAAAATTATATGGTAAAGCAAAAGCATTTCCAGAGTTACAAAAGACATTTCATAATGATAGAAAGATCAACTCACCAGGAAGGCATGACAATTCTAAATTTCTAAGTTCCTAATAACATAGTTTCAAAATATCATAAAGAATATTAACAGAACTAAAAGGAGAAATGGACAAATTCGCAATCAGAATGAAGGTTTTTAACATACCTTCCTCAGTGACTGATAGAGCAAACAGACAAAAAAATCAAAATATAGAAGATTTAACTAACATTTAACAAACATGACCTAACTGACTTAAATAGAACACTTTCATTAGTCAGGGTTCTCTAGAGAAACAGAACTAATAGAAAGAAAGAAAGATAGATGATAGACAGATAGATAGATAGATAGATAGATAGATAGATAGATAGATAGATAGATAGAGTTTACCCTTGAACAGTGCGGGCTTGAAGTTCATGGGTCCGCTTACATGTGGATTTTTCTCAGTGGTAAATATTACAGCGTCACACCGTCTGAGGTTTGTTAAATATGAGGATGCGGAATGAGGGATTCTGAGGAACCGCACACAAGAAAGGCGAACTGTAAGTTATATGTGGATTTTTGACTTTGTTGGGAGTCTGTGCCCCTAACCCCCGTGTTGTTCAACTTGTGTGCGTGTATACACCTATATATGTATGTATGTTTGTATTTTTTTTTAATAGGAATTGGCTCACTAAGAGTTATGGAGGTAGAGAAGTCCCACAATCTGCTATCTGTAAGCTGTAGAATCAGGAGAGCCAGTGGTACAATTCAGTCTCAGCCTGAAGGCTTGAAAACCAGGAGCTCTGATGTCTGAGGACAAAAAGATGGATGTTCCAGCCCAAGAACAGAGAGAGTGAATTCACCCTTCCTTCCCCTTTTTGTTCCATTCAGGCCCCAGTGGATCGGTGAGGGGGGTTTCTTCTCTCAACCTACTGAATCAAATGCTAATCTCTTCCAGGAACACCCTCACAGACATACCTAGAATTAATGTGTTACCAGCTATCTGGGTATCACCTAAGTGATGTGCAGTCAGGCTGACACATAAACTAACCATCCAAACATTGCATCCAACAACTGAAGGAAACATTGTCTTGTCAAATGTACCTAGACATTTATTAAAATTGACCATATGCTGGGCAATAGAGCAAGTCTCAACAAATATTAAAGGATTAGAATAATACTAAACTCTTTGACTATGATGGAATAAAGCCAGAAATCAATTACAAAAAGATAACTAGAAGTTCCCTAGTGTTTGGAAATAAAAACAATATACTTCTAAATATCCAGTGGGTCAAAGAAGAGATCTCAATGGAAATTAGAACATATTTTCAACAAAATGGTAAGAAAAATACTACATATCAAAATTTGTATTTAGTAAAAGCCAAACTTAAGGGAAATTTTATAACTTCTAATGTACCTATTAAAAATAAGAGAACCTGAAAACCAATGATCTACATATCTATCTAAAAAATCATATTCAAAGAAAGTGAAAGCCACAGAAAGTAGAAGGAAATGATAAAGATTAGAAAAGAAATTAAGAAACAGAAGACAAATATGGAGAAAACCAAATGCCAAATATTGGTTCCTTGAAAAGACTAAAACAGTTGCAACCCCCCTGTCAACACTGATCAAGAAAAAAAACAAAGAAGGTACAAATAACCAATACCAAGAAGAAAAGGAGAGACATCAGTATAGATCCTGTCAGCATTAAGAATATACAGCTCACACCTGTCAGAATAGCTATTATCAAACAGACAAGAAATAATAGGTGTTGGTAAAGATGTGGAGAAAAGGGAACACTTGTGCACTGCTGGTGGGAACGTAAATTGGTGCAGCCACTATGGAAACCAGTATGGAGGTTCCTCAAAAAATTAAAAATAGAGCTATCATCTGATCCAGCAATTCCACTTCTATGTATTTATCCAAGAAAATAAAAACACTATTCAAAAAGATATATGCATCCCCATGTTTATTGCAGCATTATTTACAATAGCCAAGATGTGAAAACAACCTAAGTGTCCACTGATGGATGAATGAATAAGAAGATGTGATATATACACACAATGGAATATTACTCAGACATAAAAAAAGAATGAAATCTTGCCATTTGTGAAAACAGGGATGGACCTTGACAGCATTATGCTAAGTGAAATAAGTCAGAGAGAAAAAGATAAATAAATATGACCTTATTTATATATGGAATTTAAGAAATTAAGCAAACAAAAAAAACAAGCTTATGGATATAAAGAACAGATTGGTGGTTACCTGAGGCAAGGGGCAGGGGGAAGGGTGAAAAGGGGGAAGGGAATCAAAAGGTACAAATTTTCAGTTATAGAATGAATAAGTCATGGGGATATAATGTACAGCATGGTGACTATAGTTAATGATACTGTATTGGATATTTGAAAGCTGCTAAAAGAGTAAATCTTAAAAGTTCTCATCACAAGAAAAAAATTTTGTAACTATGTGTGGTGATGGATGTTAACTGGACTTATTGTGGCGATCATTTTGCAATATACACCAATATTAAATCATTATGTTACATACCTGAAACTAATATAATGTTGCATGTCAATTACAACTCAGATTTTCAGACGCTCTCTAAACTGGAGAGAATCCAAGTTCTGGCTCCTTCATTGTTGAAGGTCCTTGGGGTGCCTCCCTGCTGCTCAATTCCTTGAGGCATATCTTGCATCTACTTGACCTCCTCCACAAGGGGTCCAGTGAGCAGCCTCTCTTGGAGGGGGCAATGTGGGCGACTGTGGTGTCCCTTCCTTCGTCTAGATCATCTCTCTACTGCCCCTTCTCCTTGTCCTAGAACACCTGAGCACTCTGCCGGTCCAGGAGAGATCAGAGGTGAGACAATCACCAGTCTCCAACCTAGGAGAGGGGGAAGGTTGGGCATCTCTAAACTTTATAAGCAATTCTCTTGAATGCTCTTCTCTAGACTTGAAGAGGAAGAAGTGCCTCCATCTCCTTTATTACAGTGAGAATGGGGTGAAGAGAGGGAATAGAGTAACCTTATGAATATTCTACTTCACAGAAAGCTAACCTTATCTCTACTCACCCTTTCCTTACACTTCAGGGAGTAGGGATGGGATGGGGTAGGGGATGTTTGGTGTTTGGGCTGTTTCCCTGTATTGACATTTCTTGGCCTAACTATAGGTGGGCTGGCCTAACCACAGGTGGTCCCTGAACTTAGAATATGTGAGCTCATCTCCTTACATGCACAGCATTAGAACTTAGCCAGGGCCCAGTGAACATCCCTGTTGACATACTATTACACTTGTCTCCAACCACCTGGAAGTTCTGTTAATCTTCACAGCATGTGTTGGAAAAAAAAAAAAAAAGAACAATTCTGTATTAACTAAAAATATAATAGGAAAAGGAAAGGGATATAGGAAAAAATTGCAATGATTTTCTATTTTGCAAAGCAAATTTACCTTCAAGAAAATTTGGAGAGTTGTGTTATTTATCTATATAAATATAATAAATCATTTGAATTTATTTGAACTCTTTTACCTATGTGTACACCCATCATTTTAATACTAAATTGTCCATTTATAAGATTTCTGCCCTTACAATTTTGATGTGATTGGGGATCAAAACTGAACATGACTAAGCAACGTATAGTGTTATTGAAGACAAAGTATACTATTTGTTAAAAGCACAAAACCACAGTTTAAAACAAGCAAGAGATGGACTTCCATTGTGGTCCAGTGGTTAAGAATCCACCTGCCAATGCAGGGGACGTGGGCTCAATCACTGGTCTGGGAAGATCCCACATGCTGTGGGGCACTAAACTACTGAGCCTGTGCCCTAGAGCCCGCAAGCTGCAACTACTGAACCTGCACCCCACAACTACTGAGCCTGAGCTCTAGAGCCCGCAAACCTCAACTACTGAGCCTGTGCACAAATACTGAAGCCCACGCACTCTGGGGCCCACGTGCTGCAACTACTGAAGTCCGCATGCCTAGAGCCCATGTTCCACAACGAGAAGCCACTGCAACGAGAAGCCCATGCACAGCAACGAAGAGTAGTCCCTGCCTGCCGCAACTAGAGAAAGCCCGTGCACAGCAATGAAGACCCAGCGCAGCCAAAAATAAATAAATAAATAAAAATAAAACAAGAAAGGGGGGGTAAGATGTATCAATATTTAGTGGAGGGGAGGAACCAAGATGGAGGAGTAGAAGGACATGCTCTCACTCCCTCTTGTGAGAACACCAGAATCACAACTAGCTGCTGGACAGTCATCGACAGGAAGACACTGGAACTCACCAGAAAAGATACCCCATATCCAAAGACAAAGGAGAAGCCACAATGAGACGGTAGGAGGGGTGCAATCACAGTAATATCAAATCCCGTAATTGCTGGGTGGGTGACTCACAGACTGGAGAACACTTATACCACAGAAGTTCACCCACTGGAGTAAAGGTTCTGAGCCCCACGTCAGGCTTCCCAACCTGGGAGTCCAGCAACGGGAGGAGGAATTCCTAGAAAATCAGACTTTGAGGCCTAGTGGGATTTGATTGCAGGACTTCGACAGGACTGGGGGAAACAGAGACTCCACTCTTAGACAGCGCACACAAAGTAGTGGGCGCATTGGGACCCAGGGGAAGGAGCAGTGACCCCAGGGGAGACTGAACCAGACCTACCTGCTAGTGTTGGAGGGTCCCCTGCAGAGGCGGGGGGTGGCTGTGGCTCAATGTGGGGACAAGGACACTGGCAGCAGAAGTTCTAGGAAGTACTCCTTGGTGTGAGCCCTCCCAGAGTCTGTCATTAGCCTCACCAAAGAGCCCAGGTAGGCTCCAGTGTTGGGTTGCCTCAGGCCAAACAACCAACAGGGAGGGAACACAGCCCCACCCATCAGCGGTCAAGCGGATTAAAGTTTTACTGAGCTCTGCCCAGCAGAGCAATAGTCAGCTCTATCCACCACCAGTCCCTCCCATCAGGAAACTTACACAAGCCTCTTAGATGGCCTCATCCACCAGAGGGCAGACAGCAGAAGCAAGAATAACTACAATCCTGCAGCCTATGGATCAAAAACCACATTCACAGAAAGATAGACAAGATGAAAAGGCAGAGGGCTATGTACCAGATGAAGGAACGAGATAAAACCCCAGAAAAACAACTAAATGAAGGGAGATATGCAACTTTCCAGAAAAAGAATTCAGAATAATGATAGTGAAGATGATCCAGGACCTCGGAAAAGAATGGAGGCAAAGATCGAGAAGATGCAAGAAATGTTTAAAAAAGACCTAGAAGAATTAAAGAACAAACAATCAGAGATGAACAACACAGTAACTGAAATGAAAACTACACTAGAAGGAATCAATAGCAGAATAACTGAGGCAGAAGAACAGATAAGTGACCTGGAAGACAGAATGGTGGAATTCACTGCTGTGGAACAGAATAAAGAAAAAAGAATGAAAATAAATGAAGACAGCCTAAGAGACCTCTGGGACAACATTAAATGCAACAACATTTGCATTATAGGGGTCCCAGAAGGAGAAGAGAGAGAGAAAGGGCCCGAGAAAATATTTGCAGAAATTATAGTCGAAAACTTCCCTAACATGGGAAAGGAAATAGCCACCCAAGTCCAGGAAGCTTAGAGAGTCCCGTACAGGATAAACCCAAGGAGAAACATGCCGAGACACACAGTAATCAAATTGGAAAAAATTATAGACAAAGAAAAATTACTGAAAGCAGCAAGGGAAAAACGACAAATAACATACAAGGGAACTCCCATAAGGTTAACAGCTGATTTCTCAGCAGAAATTCTACAAGCCAGAAGGGAGTGGCATGATATACTTAAAGTGATGAAAGGGAAGAACGTACAACCAAGATTACTGTACCCGGCAAGGATCTCATTCAGCTTTGATGGAGAAATGAAAAGCTTTACAGAGAAGCAAAAGCTAAGAGAATTCAGCACCACCAAACCAACTCTACAACAAATGCTAAAGGAACTTCTCTAACTGGGAAACACAAGAGAAGAAAAGGACCTACAAAAACAAACCCAAAACAGTTAAGAAAATGGTCATAGGAACATACATATCGATAATTACCTTAAATGTGAATGGATTAAATGCTCCAACCAAAAGACACAGGCTTGCTAAATGGATACAAAAACAAGACCCATATATATGCTGTCTACAAGAGACACACTTCAGACCTAGGGACACATACAGACTGAAAGTGAGGGGATGGAAAAAGATATTCCGTGCAAATGGAAATGAAAAGAAAGCTGGAGTGGCAATACTCATATCTGATAAAATAGACTTTAAAATAAAGAATGTTACAAGAGACAAGGAAGGACACTACATAATGATCAAGGGATCAATCCTAGAAGAAGATATAACAATTATAACTATATATGCACCCAACATAGGAGCACCTCAATACATAAGGCAACTGCTATCAGCTATAAAAGAGGAAATTGACAGTAACAAAATAATAGTGGGGGACTTTAACACCTCACTTACACCAATGGACAGATCATCCAAATTGAAAATAAATAAGGAAACAGAAGCTTTAAATGATACAATAGACCAGATAGATTTAATTGATATTTATAGGACATTCCACCCAAAAACAGCAGATTACACTTTCTTCTCAAGTGCACACGGAACATTCTCCAGGATAGATCACATCATGGGTCACAAATCAAGCCTCCATAAATTTAAGAAAATTGAAATCATATCAAGCAACTTTTCTGACCACAATGCTATGAGAGTAGAAATGAATTACAGGGAAAAAAATGTAAAAAACACAAACACATGGAGGCTAAACAATACATTACTAAATAACCAAGAGATCACTGAAGAAATCAAAGAGGAAATCAAAAAATACCTAGAGACAAATAACAATGAAAACACGACGATCCAAAACCTATGGGCTTCAGCAAAGGCAGTTCCAAGAGGGAAGTTTATAGCTATACAAGCCTACTTCAAGAAACAAGAAATATCTCAAATAAACAATCTAACCTTACACCTAAAGGAACTAGAGAAAGAAGAACAAACAAAACCCGAAATTAGCAGAAGGAAAGAAATCATAAAGATCAGAGCAGAAATAAATGAAATAGAAACAAAGAAAACAATAGCAAAGATCAATAAAACTAAAAGCTGGTTCTTTGAGAAGATAAACAAAATTAATAAACCATTAGCCAGACTCATTAAGAAAAAGAGGGAGAGGACTCAAATCAATAAAATTAGAAATGAAAAAGGAGAAGTTACAACAGACACCGCAGAAATACAAAGCAGCCTAAGAGACTCCTACAAGTAACTCCATGCCAACAAAATGGACAATCTGGAAGAAATGGACAAATTCTTAGAAAGGTATAACCTTCCAAGACTGAACCAGGAAGAAATAGAAAATATGAACAGACCAATCACAAGTAATGAAATTGAAACTGTGATTAAAAATCTTCCAACAAACAAAAGTCCAGGACCAGATGGCTTCACAGGTGAATTCTATCAAACATTTAGAGACGAGCTAACACCTATACTTCTCAAACTCTTCCAAAAAATTGCAGAGGAACAAACACTCCCAAACTCATTCTATGAGGCCACCATCACCCTGATACCAAAAACAGACAAAGATACTACAAAAAAAGAAAATTACAGACCAATATCACTGATGAATATAGATGCAGAAATCCTCAACAAAATACTAGCAAACAGAATCCAACAACACATTAAAAGGATCATATACCATGATCAAGTGGGATTTATCCCAAGGATGCAAGGATTCTTCAATATACACAAATCAAGCAATGTGATACACCATATTAACAAACTGAAGAATAAAAAACATATGATCATCTCAAGAGATGCAGAAAAAGCTTTTGACAAAATTCAACACCCATTTATGATAAAAACTCTCCAGAAAGTGGGCATAGAGGGAATCTACCTCAACATAATAAAGGCCACATATGACAAACCCACAGCAAACATCATTCTCAATGGTGAAAAACTGAAAGCATTTCCTCTAAGATTAGGAACAAGAAAAGGATGTCCACTCTCACCACTATTATTCAACATAGTTTTGGAAGTCCTAGCCACAGCAGTCAGAGAAGAAAAAGAAATAAAAGGAATACAAATTGGAAAAGAAGAAGTAAAACTGTCACTGTTTGCAGATGACAGGATACTATACATAGAGAATCCTAAAAATGCCACCAGAAAACTACTAGAGCAACTCAATGAATTTGGTAAAGTTGCAGGATACAAGATTAATGCACAGAAATCTCCTGCATTCCTATACACTAATGATAAAAAATCTGAAAGAGAAATTAAGGAAACACTCCCATTTACCACTGCAACAAAAAGAATAAAATACCTAGGAATAAACCTACCTAGGGAGACAAAAGACCTGTATGCAGAAAACTATAAGACAGTGATGAAAGAAATTAAAGATGATACCAACAGATGAAGAGATATACCATGTTCTTGGATTGGAAGAATCAATATTGTGAAAATGACTATACTACCCAAAGCAATCTACAGATTCAATGCAACCCTATCAAATTACCAATGGCATTTTTTACAGAACTAGAACAAAAAAATCTCAAAATTTGTATGGAGACACAAAGACCCCGCATAGCCAAAGCAGTCTTGAGGGAATAAAATGGAGCTGGAGGAATCAGACTCCGTGACTTCAGACTATACTACAAAGCTACAGTAATCAAGACAATATGGTACTGGCACAAAAACAGAAACATAGATCAATGGAACAAGATAGAAAGCCCAGAGATAAACCCACGCACCTATGGTCAACTAATCTATGACAAAGGAGGCAAGGATATATAATGGAGAAAAGACAGTCTCTTCAATAAGTGGTGCTGGGAAAACTAGACAGCTACATGTAAAAGAATGAAATTAGAACACTCCCTAACACCATACACAGAAATAAACTCAAAATGGATTCGAGACCTAAATGTAAGACCAGACACTATAAAACTCTTAGAGGAAAACATAGGAAGAACACTCTTTGACATAAATCACAGCAAGACCTTTTTTGATCCACCTCCTAGAGTAATGGAAATAAAAACAAAAATAAACAAATGGGACCTAATGAAACTTAAAAGCTTTTGCAAAGCAAAGGAAACCATAAAGAAGATGAAAAGTCAACCCTCAGAATGGGAGAAAATATTTGTAGACGCATCAACAGACAAAGGATTAATCTCCGAAATATATAAACAGCTCATGCAGCTCAATATTAAAGAAACAAACAACACAATCTAAAACTTGGCAGAAGACCTAAATAGACATTTCTCCAAAGAAGACATACAGATGGCCAAGAAGCTCATGAAAAGCTGCTCAACATCCCTAATTATTAGAGAAATGCAAACCAAAACTACAATGAGATATCACTGGTATCACCACACCAGTTAGAATGGGCTTCATCAGAAAATCTACAAACAAATGCTGGAGAGAGTGTGGAGAAAAGGGAACCCTCTTGCACTGTTGGTGGGAATGTAAAGTGATACAGCCACTATGGGGAACAGTATGCAAGTTCCTTAATAAACTAAAAATAGAATTACCATATGATCCAGCAATCCCACTACTGGGCATATACCCAGAGAAAACCATAATTCAAAAAGACACATGCACCCCAATGTTCATTGCAGCACTATTTACAATAGCCAGGTCATGGAAGCAACCTAAATGCCCATTGACAGATGAATGGATAAAGAAGTTGTGGTACATATATACAATGGAATATTACTCAGCCATAAAAAAGAATGAAATTGAGTCATTTGTTGAGACATGGATGGATCTAGAGACTGTCATACAGAGTGAAGTAAGTCAGAAAGAGAAAAACAAATATCATATATTAACGCATGTATGTGGAACCTAGAAAAATGGTACAGATGAACCGGTTTGCAGGGCAGAAGTTGAGACACAGATGGAGAGAACAAATGTATGGACACCAAGGGGGGAAGCCACGGGGGGGTGGGGATGACTAATAAGAACCTGCTGTATAAAAAAAAAATTAAATTTAAAAATTAAAAAAAAACTAATACTAAACTTTCTTTGGGTTATTTGTATTGAAGTATGTTAATATAAATGTTTCAGACATTACATGAAATTCCTAAAAATCTTTTATGTTCTGGTATAATGTTATAAGCCATAATTCTAGTTATTACTTTAAACTGTATATCTCAGAAATAACTAAATTTCCTTGTCAATTGCATTATTATGAACTTTCATCAAATCTTTAACCGTGGTCATTTTTAAGTGTTTTGTCATTTACGGACAGTTCTTGGTGTACTCTGATGCTTTTGCAAAAATGTTCCTATAAAAGGGTTTCATCTTCAAGGAATTCATGGAAAAGACTCTGACAAGTACAGGTTTCTGGTAACTGACTATAATGCTGAACTGAATGAATAAGCATTTTCAGAACTCTAATGGAAAACTGATGAATTCATAAAAGTGCTAACAAAAGATCAAGATGAAAAAAAATTAATTACATGGGACTGAGTGAACTGATGAGGATGATTATAATTTTTGTGACTTTGAATTAAAAAAATGTGATAAAAAAGATTAACTTACTTAAGTGAGGTATTATTTATAAAAATAAGTTTAAAAAAATCAAGAAAATGAAAGACTTCATCTGTTTTCTTTTCTAATGTCTGTACGTTGGAGGAAGATGTAATGATATTCCTGGCATGTCATTTTGCCCTCCGGAACCATCAAACATTATAGATGTGATTAGGTAGAATTATTTAAATATGGTCGTGTATCTTTACCTTTCTGGTCAATCACAATTTCTGGTTTTTTGTTTTATTTTTTTTTTTTAATAATGAGTTTTTGTTTTTGTTTTGAAAAAAAATTTTAGGGCTTCCCTGGTAGCGCAGTGGTCGAGAGTCCGCCTGCCGATGCAAGGGACACGGGTTCGTGTCCCGGTCCGGGAAGATCCCACATGCCGCAGAGCGGCTAGACCCGTGAGCCATGGCCGCTGAACCTGCGCGTCCGGAGCCTGTGCTCCGCAACGAGAGTGAGAGGCCCGCGTACCGCAAAAAAAAAAAACTTAGTGGAGGGGGAGGAATATTTTATTACAGTCACTAAAAGGTAAGGATTAATTTCCTTTTAGAAAGGGGGACATAATGCACATTTTACAGTGCAATATAAAAAGTATTACTAGCACAATAATACTATCACACTAAAAATGGAACTTATTACTTATTCAGTAAAATGGCCACTTGCTCCTAATCAGTATCATAATTCACTAGACAGATCTGAGGTTCCCTTAAAGGTTTTGCTTTACTGATCTTCCCTGGGTTTGTCATTCTCATTTCCCACATAGTTTGACGCATGGAGCAGCTGTTTGCTATAGCACATGAAGAGTGCGGTAATCTAACACAAAGAAATGTCACAGAACCAAAAAACTATAATATACACAGTATTTTTAAAGGGAAAGAACTTTCTAGTAAGAATGCTCAATGGGTATGTCTTTGAAGACAAAATATTAAAGTCAGACTTAAAATATCACTTAATATAGTAAGAAAAATTCCTTTTATGAGGTTTGACTGTCTATGTAATTCATAGCCTGGTTCTTTCTTATAAACCTTTGAAAAGTGTTGTGAATAGAATATATTATACTTGGGATTCCAAAAGCTTTTTATTATTCATTAACAATTTGAGGATTATAAGATTACACTTCAGGTAATTTAGAATAAGATTTTTTAAAACTGAAGTATAGTTGATTTACAATATTGTGTTAGCTTCAGGTATACAACAAAGTGATTCAATTATTTTTTTTAGATTATGTTCCATTATAGGTTATTAGAAGATATTGAATATAGTTCCCTGCATTATACAGTAAAGCTTTTTTGCTTATCTATTTTATGTATAATAGGGTGTATCTGTTAATCCCATACTCCTAATTTATCCCTCCCTCCCTTTCCTCTTTGGTAACCATAAATTTGTTTTCTATGTGAGTCTGTTTCTGTTCTATATATAGATTCATTTGTATTATTTTTTAGATTCCATATATAAGTGATATCATATAATATTTGTCTGATTTACTTCACTTGGTATGATATTCTCTAGGTCCATTCATGTTGCTGCAAATGGCAATATTTCATTCTTTTTTATAGCTGAGTGTATCCCACATCTTCTTTATCCATTCGTCTGTTGATGGACACTTAGTTTGTTTCCATGTCTTTGCTATTATAAACAGTGCTGCTATGAACATTGGGGTGCATGTCTTTTTGAATTAGAGTTTTCATCTTTCCCAGATATATGTCCAGATGTGGGATTGCTGGGTCATATGGCAAATCTATTTTTAGTTTTTTTTTGAGGAACCCCCATGCTGTTTTCCATAGTGGCTGCACCAATTTACATTCCCACCATCAGTGTAGGAGGGTTCCCTTTTCTCCACACTTTCTCCAGCATTTATTATTTATAGACTTTTTGATGATGGCCATTCTGACTGGTGTGAGGTGATACCTCATTGTGGTTTTGATTTGCATTTCTCTAATAATTAGCGAGGTTGAACACCTTTTCATATGCCTGTTAGCCATCTGTATGTCTTCTTTTGAGAAATGTCTATTAAGGTCTTTGGCCCATTTTTTGATTGGATTATTTGGTTTTTTGATATTGAGTCATGTAAGTTGTCTGTATAGAATAAGATTTTTTAAATGTGGATGCTGATGTGGAATCATATCTACAGATATTGTGCCATATATAACTTACCTTTAAATTTATCTAAATTCTTATAAATATCTCACAGTTTTTGTTTGTTTGTTTGGCTATGTGGGATCTTATTTCCCTGATCAGGAATTGAACCCAGGCCCTCCTCAGTAATAGCACAGAGTCCTAACCACCGGACCACCAGGGAATTCTCACAGTTCATTTTAAGGCAATAAATTGATTAACATGTTCACTTTAAAATATTGTTTCTAAACTCTTTATTAATATCAAGTGGAAAGAATTTATACCTTTATTATAGTAAGAGGTAATTTTAAATTATTTAATAACTCACCAAATCAGTTTCTTGTCACATAGGGTAACATGTTATTACCAAACAACTTTGCCTCTGGTCAAAGAGAAACAAATCATTGCACAAGGCTCAAAATTTTTGTGAAAATAAATATTTAGGAAAGTAAACCATAGATGTAATTGAATCCCAGTGAAATACATTAAACAATTATGAGAAGTAGCTATTACTCTGACCATCAAGTTTGGTATAAGAAGTAAACAGTTTAGCCCAAACTGCCCTCAGCCGGCCGGTCGGCCGGCTCTGTTATGGCGATCTGCAGCCCCAGCATCGTGATTAGCAATAATTAACCAGCTTATGACCTAGATTTATTTTGTATACCTAATCATTATGCTGAGGATTTGGAAAAGGTGTTTATTCCTCATGGACTAATTATGGACAGGACCGAACGTCTTGCTCAAGATGTGAAGAAGGAGATGGGAGGCCATCACACCGTGGCCCTCTGTGTGCTCAACGGGGACTACAAATTCTTTGCTCACCTGCTGGATTACATCAAAGTACTGAAGAGAAATAGTGATAGATCCATTCCTATGACTAGATTTTATCAGACTGAAGAGCTACTGTAATGACCAGTCAACAGGCGACATAAAAGTAATTGGTGAAGATGATCTCTCAACTTTCACTGGAAAGAATGTGTTGATTGTGGAAGGTATAATTGACACTGGCAAAACAATGAAAACCTTGCTTTCCTTGGTCAAGCAGCATAATCCAAAGATGATCAAGGTTGCAAGCTTGCTGGTGAAAAGGACCCCTTGAAGTGCTGGATACAGACCAGACTTTGTTGGATTTGAAATTCTAGCCAAGTTTGTTGTAGGATATGCCCTTGACTATAATGAATACTTCGGGGATGTGAATCATGTTTGTGTCATTAGTGAAGCTGGAAAAGCAAAATACAAAGCCTAAGATGATAGTTCAAGTTGAGTTTGGAAACATCTGGAGTCCCACTGAAATCACCAGTAAAATTATCAAATGTTCTAGTTCTGTGGCCAGATGCTTAGTTGAGATTATTGCATGTAACTTCTTAGAATTTTAGCTGTTGTATTTTAGAAATGCCAGTTGCTGCATTCCCAAACTCTTTATTTGCACTGTCAGCCTACAGACTATCATTTCCCTTTGGGTGGATTGTTGTTTTACTCGTGAATGAAAAACCTCTTAAACCACATCACTATGGAACGAAAATATTGACATTGTATGTATGTAAAAAACATTTAAAGAAAAGAATATATTAGTTTTTTAACTGGTATTTTACTTTTTACATATTCAAGGAAGAACAGAAGTGATTGAGTATTGTTAACTATACCACTGTGTGTTCAGAAAAGTAAGAAACAGTCAGTTTCATATCAGTCACAGCACTTAGAAGTATCGTTATGTCGGATAAACCACACGTCCTGGAATTATTTTAGTAGCTTTTAGTAGTATTAACTGTAATTTCCCACTTGTTCAAATTATTTTTGGTGAATCTTTGTCAACAGATTGATCTGTACCTTTTAAATACAGACCAATAAGTTCCGAAAACCTACCACTTTTTGAATTCTTCAACATAAAAATCCTTAAAATAAAGGCTGTCTCTTTAAAAGAGAAAAAAAAAGTAAACAGTTTAACTTTATAGGGTTATTTATTAATCTTTTTTTTTACATCTTTATTGGAGTATAATTGCCTTCCAATGGTGTTAGTTTCTGCTTTATAACAAAGTGAATCAACTATACATATACATATATCCCCATACCTCCTCCCTCTTGTGTCTCCCTCCCAGTCTCCCTATCCCAACCCTCTTGGTGGTCACAAAGCACCAAGCTGATCTCCCTGTGCTATGTGGCTGCTTCTACAGGATTATTTATTAATCTTGCTGGAAATGATTCCCATGATTTTGAGAATGGAGACTCCATTCTTCTCTTTAGATCCTTAGTAATAGGTTTAGAATATGGGAAACCCAAATTATACTAGTCTATTGATTCCACAAAAGTAGATTCCCTTCTTTGTTCTGCAGTATTTCACCAATGTGATTGCTTTTTACAAGTATTGTGAGAATAAACTAACAGTAACATTTGGAAAGTTTTTCGAGCCCTTTGTGACATGAATAATGGCAGGATTCTTTCCAAACCACAAGTTTTTCCTCTCAAAACCCTTCTCTATTTTTGTACCATCATTTCCTCTTCCTCTCTATTTTTTTTTTTTTTTTTTTTTTTTTGCGGTACGCGGGCCTCTCACTGTTGTGGCCTCTCCCGTTGCAGAGCAGCACAGGCTCAGCAGCCATGGCTCATGGGCCCAGCCGCTCCGCGGCACGTGGGATCTTCCCGGACCGGGGCATGAACCCGTGTCCCCTGCATCGGCTGGCGGACTCTCAACCACTGCACCACCAGGGAAGCCCTTCCTCTCTATTTTTAATAAGATTTATTTCAAACTATGAAATGCATGGTTATTGTAGGAAATTTGAATAATAAAAGTAAAAATACCCATAATTCGATCAATTTTTCCTCCAGAATTTTGATGAAATAATTGCAGTCTGAACAAGATATGTTACATTTTTTTTTCAATGCTAGGAAAAAAATCTTTAAAGGAACTCAAGCACGCAAAAAAAAAAAAGAATTCATGGACACACTCATGGACCATTTTATGGTTAATTACATCCACTGGGAAAGCAATAGAGGTATTGCCTCACAGATACAGTTGAATTCAGAAACTTAAATACTAGCATGATTTCACTCCATTGTAGGTATTTCTTCTTCACTAACATCATTTTAATAGATGTGTCAATGATAGCTATCACTTATAGAAAGCCTTATTTAATGATATAATCTTTACATCAACCATAACAGTAAATTAGCACTAGCCTCACTTTACAAAACAAAAGTTTGAAAACAACCGCATAGCTCTTAGGTGGTGAAGTGAGAATTTGAGGGGATTTGAACACTGCTCTCTCTGCTTCCAAAGGCATCCTTTCCACTACAGCCCAACACCTCACCATGAATATCATAATCTGCTTAACTAGGTCCTGTGGTTGGGCATTTCAAATGCTCCCCCGACCTTTTTTCTTTTTTCTTTTTTTTAACTAAAATCAATAATGTTAGAAGTAATATCTTGGAGTATGAAACTTTGTTTTCATGATTATTTCCCCAAAATAGAGCTTAAAATCTGGATTAGTGTGTTAAAGGCAGGAATATTTTTAAGGCAATTTGTACACATTGTTAATTGCTTTCCTCAGTGAGATTGTTCAAATTATAATCCAATCAGCAGAGCATGAGGCTTCCTGCTCCACTGTGCTCTTTATAAAAATCTTGGTTAATTTAATAGATCAAAATTGACTCTTTGTTGCTAAGTTTAAAATTGTTTTGGTTGCTATAGTTAACTGTGTTTTAATACATCAATTCTCCATTCTACAGAGTGAAGGCTGGCTAAGTCTTTGAACTAGAAATGGGAAGATAGGGAAATGGTCTTTAGACTTTTTATTCCCTTTATTCATTCAATGGTTATCTAGTTCCTATTCTAGGTCAGGCATTGTGCTAGTGTTCAGGATATAAAGATGAAAGCCCATCCCTGACCTCAAAGAGCTTGTGAACTAGCAAGAGAAACAGACATAAATAGACTGTAGTACAGTGTGACTGGCACTGTGACCAAAGTAACACAGAAGAATATGCTTTGAGAAACACAGAGGAGGGCACTTAAACCAGCTTCAGGGAGGTCCTAGAAGCCATTTTGGAGGTGCTGAGGGCTGAGCTCCACCTTGAAGAGAAGCAGAAGTTAGCCAGCTTTTTCCTGACATCTCCAACCAGAATTAATTGCTTCCTCATCTATGTTCCTTTACTAAAATATAGTGTACTTATTTGTTTCCACGTCTCTTGCTTGGCTGCTCTTCTTGATGGGGAGGGACTATATCCCTATTAGCCCAAGACAATGCCCCAAAATGAGTAGGAATGCAGTTAACATTTGTTGAATTATTTTGAAATTCTACCCATATAGTGATTTCCTCCCATACCTTCCTCTTGACATTTATATAAATATGTGTGGTTTTTCTTTATATTGTAAAAATAATACTGTTCACCACATACCCATCAGAATGGCTAAAAGGAAAGCATGGAAAATGACAAGCGCTGGTGACGGATTTGGAGCAACAGAAATGCTCATACGTCACTGGAGGCAGTAGAAATTGGTACAGCCACTTTGGAAAAGTGGCAGTATCTATGAAAGCTGGGTTATACCTCATAAGCCAACAATTTCATTCCTAGGAACAAGTTCAACACAAATACATGCATATGTTCACCACAAAGCATATTTTCACCAAAAGCAGCACTACTGATAGTAGCTCCAAACTAGAAAATACACAGATGCTCATCAGCAGTAGAATGGATAAACTTATTGTGGTACGGCCACACCGCAAGGAAAAAGAATCTACACTTAACAATATGAAAGAATTTCACAAGAATAATTTTGAGGGCAAAGAACTAGTGTTTTTTTTTAAGCACTTATTGGATGATTACTTTTATATAAAGAATAAAAATAGGCAAAACTATTCTATGCTATAGAAGTCAGGAAAGGTCGGTTAGAAGTGGAGGGTTAGTCACTGTAAGGGAATAGGCATGGAGAGCTTCTGGGGGTGCTGGTAAGTTTCTGTTTCTTGATTTGGGTTTTGGTTACACCTGTATATTCAGTTTGTTCCCTTTTCTGTATATGTATTATACCTAAATAGTTTTTTTTAAAATATGTCTTATTTGAGAGAAAGCTGGAAAATACATAATGTTTAAAATTTTTTAAATCACCCACAATCTACTACCTAGAAATTACTATTAACATTTCGGATTATTTCCTTCTAGTCTTTTTTTGAAGCCGCAGTGCTTGTGCCATCTCCTCCCCTTCTCTGCTTCCCACATATTTACACACACATTTACTAAATTACGTTCATTCCTATTTAGTTTTACTTCTGCTTTTTAATTTTACTTAAATTTAATCCATATTATCAAATATTCAGGGCTTCCCTGGTGGCGCAGTGGTTAAGAACCTGCCTGCCAATGCAGGGAACATGGGTTCTATCCCTGGTCCAGGAAGATCCCACATGCCTCGGAGCAACTAAGCCTGTGTGCCACAACTACTGAACTTGTGCTCTAAAGCCCGAGAGCCACAACTACTGAAGCCCGCGTGCCTAGAGCCCGTGCTCTGCAACAAGAGAAGCCACTGCAATAAGAAGCCCGCGTGCAGCAACGTAGACCCAACGCAGCCAAAAAAAAAAAAAAAAAAAAAATTCGTTGCAAGCATGTTTTTAAACTGCTGCAATGTATTCCATCAAATATATATATGTAATATATGGTGTATATATATAAAATATTCCTAATATAATCATAAATTCCTGGGAGAGAGTTGTGTGTGTGGCATGTATATATATGAAATATTCCTAGTATATAATAACATATATTCCTAGAAGAGAGTATGTGTGTGTGTATACATACACACACACACAGACACACACATACACACAATCACGTATAAGCTACTGGGTCATGAACGTTCTCTAAGCTCTGCCTTCATTCTGCATTTCCTTCCAGAAAGCTTGCATCTCACTGGCAAGGTTATTAGAGCTCCTTGTATCACAGTCCAACCCCAGGTCATTTATTATTTTTTTAATTCGTTGTTAAAGTGGTGGAACTTAAAATAGGACTAAGGAATCCGCGGTTTTGCACCTGGCTAGGCGCTCAGCAGGAATGGGTTCCCCCGCACTCCTCTCCCCTCCAGGGAGCCCCACGCCTCGGTCCTGCAGTGCGGCCGCGCGTGCGCCCGGGCCCCCAGCGCCCTCGCCTCCCGGTTGCCGTGGGAACCTCAGAGCACCACAGCGCCCGAAGACGCAGCAGTGAGCCAGTACCAAGGCCAGAGCATGGAGCTGCCAGATCCGGTCCGCCAGAGGCTGGGAAACTTCAGCCGGACCGTGTTCAGTGACTCCAGCCGGACCGGGCCGGAGTATAACGAGGGTCCGGGTGAGTGGCGGAGGCCCAGCGCAGGACGTGTGGCCCTCGGAAGACCTGGCGCGGGTTTTGGAGCGGCCAGATTTTGCCCAGACCTAAGATGGCGGTTTCGCCTTCAGGTGGTTCTCCGCAGTGCGGGAAGCTCCTTGGAGGAGGGGCCAGGCCGAGGGATGGGGCTGAGATGGGGACCAGATACCCCGGCCCCGTAACCCAGCAGGTTCCGGGTTGATGGTGCTGTGACCTGGCCGGCTAATGGCAAACGGGGCGGCTGAGGTGGCGCCGGCCTTCCTCAAAAAAGAATATAAAAGCCGCCTTCGCAGCCCGCGTCCGGTCCCTTGCCCTCCGAGAACGCTGAGAAGGCCGACTTTGCTTTTCCTCTACAGCATTCGCCCTGGCTTTTCTGGCCAGGGTGGAGTGGAAACAGCCCAGGCAATCCCTTCTTTCCACTTACTATCCCCTACCCGGTAAAATATCTTTTCCTTTTCTCCTTTCCTAGCAGAACAAGTACTTTCCACCACAAGTCCATTTTCTGGCAGAAGACATGGAAAGAAATTTTATTTTAAACGCTATCCAATACAGAGTGGCACCTGCCACTCTAGCAACGCCTTCAACAAAACTCGCACTCTCCCTGCCTTCTCCTTCCCATCCCCTATTTATACTTCTTGTCCTAAATCAAGTAACAAAATACCACGATGCTACATCCAACATGACAAGTGACAACGCAGTTTTCTGCAAAACAGTTTCCCTCTCTTAAATCATGATAGACAACATACTGTCAACCAAACCCACGCAGCTTTTATCACTGAACTGTGCTGGGAAATAGAAATCTTTTCCTCTTGTTTGGTTTAGGGATTTTTTAAAGGGGGCAAAGAAAAGTCATTTCCCATCGTTTCAATTTTTCACCCTGATTACTTGCCTGTCCTCTGAATTTAGGCCTGGTCTTGATTTAGGATGTACAGAGAAAAACATAATGTGAAAAATTAGGTTATTATGTTTTTGATTCTAAAGCCAAGGCACTAAAATCTGATGATATAAAGTATCAGGGGTTTTCTGTAAAGGGCCAGATAGTAAATATTTTAGACCTTTCAGGCCGTAGGTCTCTGTGGCAGTCATAGGTAATGGTAATTGAATAGACATGGCAGTGTTCCAATAAAACTTTATTTGTGAACACTAAAGTTTGAATTTCATGATTTTCAGTGTCACAAAATATTATTATTCTTTGATATTTTTTCCTCAACCATTTAAAAATGTGAAAAAACATTTTTAGCTCACTTGCTGTACAAAAACAGGCAGCTGGCTGGTAGTTTGCCCACCCCTGATTTATATTACATAATGTTTTAATTTAAATTCCGTTTACAGAAGTCAACTTGTACTTTTGCAGAATTTAGTAAATTCATGTCTTGTGCTTTCAAGGTTAATTTACATATTAACTTGATTTTCAACTGCATGATGGTAAGTTTGATCTGAAATATAGACATAACTCTTAAGATGCTCATGTACAAAATTCTCAACATAAAAACTTCTTCGCAAAATTTGACTACAGTGTTTGCTCTAAAGGTATTAAAATTTTCAGCTTAACTAATTTATCACTATTTTTCCACATTTTCTTCCTTGTGGATCTGAATTAGGTTTGATTATTTGTACTGTAATTGCAAGCGTGTATTATGACCACAGCTGACCAAGAGTTGTACTATTGTTATGAGAAAATCCTAGGCAAGTGAGTTACCTTCAGATTTAACAGACTGTAAGAATGCATTCCTTTATTAGTGGTAATTTAATAAATGGGTGCAAGCAAAAGTAGACATAATAATCAGGGATATTCTTGGAGCTAAAGGAAAAACCTGGCTGTGAGAGACCATGACTATCTTATATTTTAAAACTGTTAAATGATAGATATAAAATACTCAGATGCGGAGAAAAAGACATAAAAATCTGTTTTTAAGAAATTTATTTTAGGGGCTTCCCTGGTGGTGCAGTGATTAAGAATCTGCCTGCCAATGCAGGGGACACAGGTTCGAGCCCTGGTCCAGGAAGATCCCACATGCCACGGAGCAGCTAAGCCTGTGTGCTGCAACTACTGAGCCTGCGCTCTAGAGCCCACGAGCCACAACTACTGAGCCTGTGTGCCACAGCTACTGAAGCCCACGCGCCTAGAGCGAGAGCTCTGCAACAAGAGAAGCCACCGCAATCAGAAGTCTACACACCACAACCAAGAGTAGCCCCCGCTAGCCACAACTAGAGAAAGCCCACGCACAGCAACAAAGACCCAACACAGCCAAAACTACATAAATAAATTAATTTAAAAAAATATTTATTTTAGAGCCTTTGTAAATTCTTTCATTTAGAGCAGTGGATTTCAAAATCTATATCTGCTCTTAAATTGTTGGAATTTAGTCAAATTGAGGATGCATTTGTAGGGCCCAATTTAAAAAATCAAATTCTTAATTTAGGACCCTTCTCCCTTATATGAAAGCAAAAGATACTATGTAATCAGCCTTAGATAAATGAAACTCATGTATCATGAATGGCTACACTGGTAATGCCCTTATAATAGTATGTTTTCATTCATTCATTAATGAATTCATTAATTCATTCTTTCTGCTTATGCATATTTGGTATTTTCCATGTGTAAAGCAAGATGCTAGGTTCTATGAGGGCCTCAAATTTGGGTAGAATGTGGGCTGTGCTTACAATGAGCCTGTGTATAAGTAAAAGAGAAGGAAAAAGGACTCATATTTATTGAGTGCCTACTAAGTGCCAGGCATAGTGCTAGGGTGAAGTAATTTATATTATCTTTAATCTTCACAAGCAACCTGTGAGGTAATTTTAATGTTACTGTTTTACAGGTGAATAAATTAAGGCTCAAAGAGGTTAAATAATTTATTCCAAGTCTGGCATCTAGAGTTCTGAGGGAGTCTGGGGGGCTCCGGGTTTACTTGGACTCCAGAGCTCATTGTCTCTTCAGTAACCAGATTGTGTCTCAAGTGAGGGGAGTGTGGCTCTTTGCTAGCACTTCTTACACATAGACTAGAGTGATAAGTACCTAGAGGGGAAAGAGATTTCTGCTGGAGTGGGGGAATGGGATCAAGAAAGGATTTATGGAAAAAGTGGCATTGAATTGGATATGAATGAACAGGTAGGATTAGGATATGCTGAAAAGGGGTGTCTGTTTAATTATAATTTGGGGAGGTTAGATTTTGCATGAGATTAGTTTATATGTGAGAGATTAGTTGTTACGTATTTTATGTGTTCATTTCATAGGCTCTTTACACAGAACTCTACAAAGGAGGTAATGATTATTATTGTTATCTGTTCAATAGGATTCGTATTGATATTCCACATTTAATTTATACCAGTAGTATGCAAAAAAGTCAGCAGACTGTAATGGGAAAATGATAAAGTAATTGAAAAATATGAAACACACCCCCAAGTAGCCAACATAGGAACTAAATAGTATTATGATGACTATTTCCTTTCACTGTCAATGATTATAAATAGGCTTAAAATTTGGAGTTTCGTTAAGCTGCTGCTATGGTTATTAATTCTAAGGAACTAAAGGACGTATAGGGCAGAGACCAGGGTTAAGAGTTTGTTCCTTTTCTCTCTCTTTCTTCCGTAGATAATGAAATGGTTTCCAGTTTGGCATTGCAGATGTCACTTTATTTTAACACTTATTTTTTCCCACTTTGGTGGGTGAGCAGCATTACGATGCTTCAGATGAAGGTAAATCTACACTTTACTACTTCTGCTGAGGTCTCTTCTGCCGTCCCTAGCATTGTTACATTGTCAATAAAATTAAAGTTCTTCATATTTTTTTTTAATCTCAGGTCAGTCTTACTATATGTGAGATTTTATGAACATGTTTTTTTTTTGTTTTTTTTAGTATTCAATCTTGCCTGATTACTACAAATTCATTGTGGTCACCGTTATCATCCTAATAACCTTAATTGAAGCTATCAGGTTGTATCTGGGCTACATGGGGAACCTGCAGGAGAAGGTAGGCTCTTCTTTCCTTTCTCTCAGTGCTACACATAAATGCAGTAAGATTTTCCTAACAAGGAAAAGGCAGTGAGATGGGATGGAAGGAGCAAAGGCCTGTAGTTAAGGCCTAGCTCCAACTTCACCACATCTGTCACTGTGGTCTGTTTGCTTAATCTCTTGAGCCTTGGTTTCTTCACATATAAAATTGGGGAAATATTTACTTCACAGATTTGTTAGGATTAAGTAATTTATATAAAGTACCTGAACATAGCAAACACTTAAGAAGTGATAGTTTTCCCTCTTCTCACCAGTCTTGAAAATACTTGGTCAATTAAACGTGATTATTTAGATCCTGAATAAGAGAATGGGGGGAAATGATAAACTCATTTCCTCTGCAAGGCTCATGTTTTCTGAATCATCATGCTGCCTAAGCATTTACAGTTACCAGAATTTAGGGATAATCCCTAAAGATTTCTGTGTTCTTTCAGGCCCTTCATAAGGACCTGTCCCAGCCTGTCCCACTGTATACTGTCCCAAGTATTTCTTGCTTTTTCCTAATCCAAGCATCCATTCCAGGTGATGTGTTGTTTCCCAGTCATACTCATTCCACATCTTTGCTTACTTAAGTTCTTGCCTCTTCCTCCTTCTACCCAACTTTAAAAGCCTACCTCCTTGAATTCTGTCTTTTACCTACCCTACTTACCCTCTTATTTCTTGTAGCATTTAGTCTATAATGCTAAGTGGTGCATTTCATTATTCACTGTAGTATTCTAGGACTGTCCCATAAGTAAGTTTTCTCTTCCAGTCTAGACTGTAAGTTTTCTGAGGACAAGGACCATGTTGTATTCCTTTTGATTTACAGAGCTCAAAATGTACGTTCACCGTAGTGCCATCAAGTAGTATCACTTGCTTATTGATGCAAACAGAAGCCTGTACTTCACTGATCTGATACTCATCATGTGTGTCATTGCAGGTTCCTGAGCTGGCTGGCTTTTGGCTTTTGAGCCTTCTATTGCAGTTGCCTTTAATTCTATTCTTGCTCTTTAATGAAGGCCTAACGAATCTGCCCTTAGAAAAAGCAGTACATATCATCTTCACTATATTCCTTACTTTCCAAGTTGTTTCGGCATTTCTTACCCTAAGGAAAATGGTAAATCAGTTGGCAACTCGTTTCCACCTCCAAGACTTTGACCGGCTCTCTGTGAGCAGAGGAGACATGAGAAGAGTGAGATCCTGTATAGAAGAGATTTGACCCAGTGCTGTTGAGTGAAAATCTGAAAGATCCTTCTAGAAAACTTCAGGAATTAGGAAAACACCAGAGGGCTAGCACGAGAAAAAGGATAAAGCAAGTGTTTTGAACTGTATGCTCTCTGGCTCTGAAATTCCAAGGTTGGGGGCAATGATAAGACTATTTGCACATCACATGAAAGCAGTAAATCAACCCTAAAGCCTACGTGTTGTCTACCTGATGTCAAATATCTGAAATTTTTTGTTGTTGTTGACTTTTTCAGGTGTGTAAAAACCTGTATTGGTGGCATTACATCTTTACTGTAATATTTCTAGTTAGTACCTATAACTAGAAATGTGTATATTTCTTTTAACCTTGTTGGCTATCTATGTGTTGGCAGTATGTCTGAAGCACGTGGAAATGCTTGTCAGTATTCCGATGTATTAGACTACATTTGTAAACTAAGACACCAAATTTTCATGTCTGCTAGGGTCTTAGCTGTTATGCTGAGGTTAAGAAGAAAACAGGTGGATTATCATGCTATTTAAGAAATGTTTTTATTCTAAAATTGTTACTTTCATAAAACCGTGTTCAGGGACTTCCCTGGCAGTTTGGTGGTTAAGACTTCACCTTCCAGTGCAGGGGATGCAGGTTTGATCCCTGGTCGGGGAGCTAAGATCCCACATGCCTCACGGCCAAAAAACCAAAACATGAAACAGAAGCAATATTGTAACAAATTCAATAAAGACTTTAAAAATGGTCACATCAAAAAAACTTTCAAAAAAATAAATAAGTAGATAAATAAAACCGTGTTTGGTATTTATGGCGGTGGTGTGTAAAATGTCTTTACAATAAGGTATAAAATATTTATGTTAAAGTATCTGTAGGAATCATTCCTGTCTTGTACAGTTCTTTTGGGCTGTGGGTTTGTTATTTTTATTACAGAGTTCGCTTGGATGTATCTGAACATTATTTTTAAGTGACTATTGGATTGTCTTAAGGGATATAATGTTTTCTGTCCTATAGGGAAATGTGCCTTTATAAGTAATGTATTTTACTGAGAGATAGTTGTAGCTACCTTAAAAATCATTCTTTCTAATTTTCCTGTTCTGTAATTCATGCTTATTTTAGGACTTCCATGCTGTGCCTTATACATTCTTATATTGCTTAATTTTTGAAAATTTTTTTATTTCCCACTCTTAATCACACCTGACCAGTCTATTTATGCTCTTTCTATTATTATATATAAAGTTCAGTCAAATTTTTCTACCCCCATGCACTGGCTGATTAGCCTTTCCCCTATACCAAAGCTGTCACTAGGTATATTCCAATAATTTGAAATTCAAAATAGAATTCTGTTTGGATAGTTTACTAAAACATATTTGTTGTGTTTGTTTCCAGATAGGTGAGTTTATAAGAAAATATAAAATAAGAACACTAAATGTACATAGCAGATAAATTAAGGGGATGATGAAGAAAGAATTTTCTATTTAATAGTTGTTTCCAGAGTTTTATTTTAAATATCAGAGCCTCTGAAACATTTAAACTTTAAGGTTAAAAGAGTAATCACTAAAATGTTAAGAGTGATAATCAAAAATTTTAACAACTATAAAAATTGGGGGAAAATATTCAATTTATTAAAATTTTAAAAAAATTTTGCTCTAATAGCCATATTGCTTAAAATACAGATATAATAAGGATGGGAAAAAAGAAACTAAGAAAATCCATTGAGAACATGACCAAGTTATTTGGTTTTTGTCTAAACAATAAAACCATGATTTTGTGTTAGGCTGAACCAATATTTTCTTTTGGAGTATAGCTGGTTCCCTATGTAAGCATACGAAAATCAAGATAGATATTTGATTTTGTGTGTCAGCACATTTGGAGTTTAGGCAGTCCTTATTTTTACTTTATTTGAATAAGTTTGCCCATCCTTAACTCCAGTTACATCTTCCTCTTCAGGGTTCACAGCACTGTTCTGAAGTTTTCTAGTTAGGACATTGAGCTTCACAAACACTTTGTCTTTCACATATTTTTTTTTTCCAGGGTTTTTTCCTAATTATAGACAAGGTGGATGTGAATTTCTGTAAATCGGAATGATTTTTAAAAATTGGATTTTAATCAACATATGTTTGAATGCCTAGTTTGTACAAGGAAGAGTGGAGAGTTCATAGACACATAAATGTGCTCCCTGTTCTCAGGGGTACAACGTTGGAAGTAAAGTCTAACTTCATCAGGGAGGTGCAGTGAATGAGTTTCTACCTAATAAGTACCTGACAGCTAACAGTCCTTGGCTTCCAGTGCATCTCCTCTCTTTTTTCCTAGCATTTGGTGTCCAGGATTAGCACACTAGCCCTTCATCAACACCATCTAGCAATCACTATTCCTCTCATTGTCAGAGCACAGGGAAGGGACATGGGGCGGGAGGGGCAGGGAGTGCTGTTAAACACACTTGCTCATACACACTCGCTTGCGCTTGCCCGTGCACACAATAACAAGACGTTTACTGTCTGGTGGAAAAAGCAGATGGGCAAATCAGGGATAGCACTGTAGGATTACAGAGAATACATAAAAGATGAGGAATCTGGGAAGGCTTCCCAAAGAAAGTAACACTTTGGGATTTGAAGACTGAGCTGGTATTAAGTGTTAGTTTCAGTATTAAAAGACAGAAGCAATAGTGACTCTGAGTACTGCTTCAGGTACTACATGTAGTTTGATAAAACTGGTGGGAAGGGTGCATGAGAAGAAAGGACACAGAATCAGATAGAGAAGCTTGGGAGGAGCTAGTAAGCTAAAAACTCTACTATTCTGAATCCCTGAATAGTTTAAACAGTGAAATATCACATACATTTAGGTTTCAGAAAGATTTCTCTGAAAACAGTGTGGGAAATGTACTATAAGGGTTGGGCTAGAGGTAGAACTTGATGAAGCAACTTTGGAGAGAACAAACTGGCCTGGATAAAGTCAGTGGCAGTAAAATAAACTTGAGTAGAACCTATTAAGATTTTTAAAAAATAATTTTATTTTATATTTTAAAATAGGTATTAAAATTTTTTTTCTAATGTATCTTTTTGGGGATTACACACAATGGTAAACAAAATGACGTACTCACTATCTTATCCACCCCCATCCCCTGGCCATTGTTAGATTATTATTAGACTTAAATAGAGCTCTATCTGAAATAGTCTTTTATAAATTTTATTTGACGTGGCATATCTGAATAGTTCTTAATTTGCATCTGTGAAGACTATAGTTTTCAAAAACTTAAATTTTAAAAGAATTTGAATCAAGATTTTGAGAGTAAAGGAAAGAAAAATCATCTATAATTCCATACCCTAAAACAACAAGTATTAGTAAATGTCCTCTTTCCTTGCAGTTTTCCTGTTGTAAATGCTTTTTAAAACATAGCTGTGACCACCAGCACTTACAACTTTGCACCCTGCTTTTCTGAAAACATTATAAATTTTTACCTATCTTTCTACATAGTCAACATGCCCATTATCTTAAATGATTGCACAATATTCCATCAAGTAGATAGACAGTAATTTATTAAACTTCTCTCCTATTGTTGGATATTTGGGTTGTTTTCTTCTTTTGCATGTATACTGTTGGGCCTCAGAGCAGGCTGCCCCAAGATATGCTACAATGACATATTGATTAGTTTGAATTTAAGCCAGTGGAGAAAAAATGATATAGAAAAACACTCTAACCCCCTCTTTCCCCATGAAAGCAGGAAACAACCTCCCATGTGAAAGTATCCTCCTTATACCAGGAGGATAGAAAGCATCCTTATCACCAGAGTTAGGAAATTCAAGGCTAAGAAAACTCTGTAGACAAACTTTGTTACCTCTTCATTAGTCTGCTACCCCAAGCACAAGCCCCTTTGTTAAATCTTCACAAATAGTTGTTTCTTTGTCTAAAAATAATATATAAACAGCCTGCTTTGTTCACCTCGAGGATTCCATTTTTATGAGACCTCTGTGCATATGAATTAAATTGGGGTTTTTTTCTTCCTATTAATCTGTTTGCATCAATTTAATTATTAGACCGAGCAAAAGAACTCCCCAACAATACATAACATTGTAATGAACATCTCATGTATACAGCTTTTTTCCATATCTTAGATGATTCTTTTTAATTAGTAAGCTAGAGTCTCAGAAGTGAAACTGCTGGATCATAGGGTATGAACATTTTTGAGGACTGTTGATGCATATTGCCAAATTATAATATCCACTTTCTGTAATTCTAAAGATATTGCAATGAAAATTTTGACAAGGAAAGACTTAGAGACCTTAGTCACCCACTCATCTTTGTGTTTCTGAGTAGCTACCACAGTAACAGAGTCTCCTAAGGAGGAAAAAATCTAAAAGCTGTGAAAGGAGAAGTGCAAAGAATTTAAAAAAATAAATTTTTTTTTTGAATTAAGGGAAAACTGATAAGGGACAGGAAAAGGCTTAGGCAAGCTGGTCGCAGTCAGCACAGACAGATGTGACACAATAAAAACTGGGTCATTGAGTTGGGACAGCCCTAGGACATAAAAAGACTGAAATGAAGTAAAGCTCTGGATTACTTTGTTCTTGAATATTGAATTTTTTCAGAAGCATGGAGCATGAAATATTACAGTGATAAGCCAAGATTGGAAACATAGCCAAGAAAAAGAGGTCTTTAAGGGATTGTTTAAAATGTTCTGAAGGAATAATTTGGTTTGGTCTTAAACGGCTCAAAAAGTAAATTGACATAAAGCTTTTGCATAGCAAAATAGGCATAGAGGCAGAAAACAATGAGGCAAGTGGAATGGTTTATCCTGTAAATTCGTTCCAATGTAAAACGTTAGATTTTTGGTCCTAGAAAAGGTTTGTCAGCAAACTTTAATGCTGTATTTTTTAAGTGCAATTAACAGTAATTTGTTATGGGTATACATCTTATTCTAGTTTTAAGAGACTGTTAATTTGAGGGTTTTCAGTCAAGAAAAAAACAAAACTAAACAGCTAATCATTCTAAAAATCATTCTAAGAATCATCCTAAAAATCTCCTGTCCACTGCATACCGCACTCCCGCCACAGTGTTTAAGCATTAAGCATTTAAAAACATTCAGGCCCTAGAAAAATGTGTTTAAAATCAGGTTTAACCACAACGTTTAAATTTATCCTGGTACTTACACAGATGTACATCTTTCTGAAAATGAGGGTAAGAATCGGTGTGTAATCATTTCAACCAAACTCAAGAAAGAATAAAACTCTTAAAAAGGCACAGACCAGAAGATAAATAAAACATATATTCTATGAAAAATTAAGACACTTGGAAGTTTAGCTTATCAACATGCTCAATCTAAACAAGTTTCACAGCCACACCCTTGTCTGGAAAGGGCTTTCTGAGCCAGTGAGGTCTGTACAATCACAGTGTATATATCACAGCTACTTATTCGTCCTTCATTGTTCCACAGGCCTAAGTGTTTAGCACTTGGCTACATTAAAAATGTAGACTTTTAAAAACAATAATCAACCAACAATGGGCTTCTCTTTTAATTTTTCAGAACTCTAATAGCACTATATTTGGCTGATAGGAAAGTGGTATTATCGATTCATCTCTAAAGGGTTTTAGTTCCTGATCTTGAGTTATTTATATTCTAATCGAAAACACATTGGAGACACTGCTCAATATTATAGCTCAAAAGAGAAAAATGTTTGATATTCAAATTCAAAATGCAAATTCAAAAAATGTTTGATATGTACATTTAATAATTATTTTATAAATGCTTGATTCATTAGTACCTAGAAGAACTAAAATGATCACTAAAGAGAGTGGAAGTTTAGGACTTTGCTTCAATAGCTTTCCTAAAAAGAATAAAAGCTGGTAAGAGTTAAAGTTTTTGCTATCCTAAAAACTAGAGCTCCTGATGCCCAATAAGCCCTTGCTAAGGAAGGCAGGAGAGCAGTTCACTGTTGATTATTTGGTAATTTACTAAGCAGAGCAGCAAAGGATATATTCATGCCTTTTATTTTTAGTATGCTATAATTTTGTTTTGCAAAGTAAACTTAATTTACTTAGCTCCAACAGTATGCCATCCACGCTATGCTTTGGTACTCCAGGACAAAAAGATAAATAGGATTGAGTCCCTGCCCTTCCAGCCAAGGGCTCGCAGAGGAGACAAATTTAAGGTGATCATCATGGCTTATGAAAATATTGTAATAGAGCTATGTAAAATATGAAGAAAAGTGAGGAATCCTGACTAGGAGGCAAGATAGTCTTTCAGACAGATGGAACAGCATAGACAAAGGCACAGACATTTGAAAACATAAGGTCTGACCAGAACCAAAAGTAGTTTGATATGATTAAAATATAAGCTATGTTGAGAAGGGCCTGAGATGAGCTGGAAAGACTGGCATCAGGATGTTATCAGTGTTTCATATAATAAAGAGTTTGAACTTTGTACTGTAGGCAAGGAATGGTGTATCTATATTGAAACAGAAGACAATGCTGCCGTATTTGAAAATGATACAAAGCTGAGAGGGAGAGCTAATTTGATAGATAATGATCACATTTCAAAAGAATCTCATAAGAGGCTGAAATGCTGGCACAAATACATTTTACACACACATACACACACACATCTTCCAACCTACACCTCTCAAAAAATCAGTTCACTAATAATTAAGGAGCTCATTATGTGCTATTTTTCAAAGGAAAATATCTGGGTGGTCTTACGCGAGGACAAGCATATCTTAATAGAAGTATAATGACCAGATCATGGAAAGGAACAATCTCACTGTTCTCTTCCATGTTGCACTAGTAAATGTCTCGTCTTTATTGTACCTTCCCTACATTTATTGAGAAATCTAAAAATAAATCTAATCATGCCACTACTCTCCTTAAAATTCCACCAGACCCTCCACTTCCTACAGCAGAACACCCACAGTCCTTTGCGTGGCGCACCAGGCCTCTTCCCGCCTGTCTGGCTCATCTTGCCACCCCTCCAATCCTACACGTGCAGCTCCTCCAGTGCACCATTCTGGATTTTGCCTCCGGACCTTTCCCCTCCATTCAGCTCTCAGCCTGAAGTAACTTTATCCACGTGGTGAAATTCTGCTTGTCTTATAATTCTTGGCTCAACTGTCATGTCCTCCATGGAAATGTTCCATTGTCTCCTACCTACTTCCAGGTAACACTTGCACACTTTTCTTTGTATCTCCACTGCTCATCTTTTATGACTGCATCTAAAATGATTAATTATATGTATTTTTATATATTAGATTCCTACTACTTAATTGTAAGGTCTTCATGGTAAATGTCTTATTCATCCTTGTATTTCCAGTGCTTACCACATTGTAAGTGTTCAGTAAATATTTGGTGATGTTGGTGAGCAAAATTTGCTGCCCCCAAATGTCTCTGGCATGTAGATGATTTCAAGCTGAAAACAAACAAGGCCCAAAAGTCTCAGGAAGAAACTTTGACCTTCTCCCAACTGCCTAAAAAGAATTTAGATGGAGGGCCTGTTTCCAGAATGGAGCTATCGCCACAGACACCTGCAGCGGATACGGGCCAGGTGTGGTGAGGGAAACTCTTAGAGATCAGAGTCTACTCTGTGTCCCCTTGTCTCTGCATGGCCCAGCAAACATTTATTTAACAAACATTTGCCTTCCATCCTCATGTTAATTGCCTTCCTCCCCTATGAAGTCCCAGACCCTTAACCTCCAACATCCTCTTTTGTCTTTAACTGAAAATGGTATTTAAGGTGAGGGTTTCAGCCATTTTGGTGATTACTCAGTTTTCCTGGGTCTCTCCCATGTACACGTTATGTACACGTTAACTTTTGTTTGGATTTCTCCCGTTAATCTGTCTCATGTCAATTTAATTCTTAGACCAGCCAGAAAGAAAATTTCCTCCTCCATGACAGTGAACAAATGAATGAACGGACTTAGTTAAGGGGAATCAGTGTTGTACGGTGGTTAAAACCACAGGTTTTGGAAGCAGACTTATGCTCAAATCCTTGCTCTGTTTATCAGTTTGGTCAAGTTATTTAACTTAAACTAATCCTTAGTTTATTCATCTTTAAAATGAGTGCTTATAGGACTTTTGCAAGAATTAAATGAGATAAACATAGTAGAATAAGCATTAACATATGGAAAATATTCTTATAATTTTATATTCTGAATTTCCTGGGCACTTTAATTCCTTCTAGGTCTTTAAACTCACTTTATTGCTTTATGGGCCCAGCAACTTGACCCTCAGGCTTGATCAGGCAGGGGTTTTGATTACCTCAATCTAAACTGATAAGACACTTACTGATAATGTATAATCGGAGCTATATAGGCTCTGAGTTCCTGCACACTGAATGCAGGCATAAGGCTTGCCCTCCCTGAGGGTCCACGTCCATGTGGGGGGATCAAGTTATAACTGCAGAGACTGCTTGGAAAGCACAGTTTTAAAAGAAGGAAATCAGATATTATTACAAGGATGTTTTTAACAAGCTAGTGTATATCCATTGGGGACATTTCCACTACAATAGGGCACATGTAAGATTTTTTTTTGTTACACCTTTCTCTTGAGGCAGTATGATCTTAGAGTTGTAAAGGTCTTTAGAAGTCATTGCTGATGTAGGGAGGTGATATAGATACATTGTCTCAGGCGGCCAGCTAACTACTTTTGGTTGTCCATGTGGGTTTAGAAGTTTGATCCTTGGCTTTTCCAACCAGAAACTCGATTTTGTTAGTATATCCCAAATTAAACAGACTCAAAAGGAGCGACCACAGTAACTAAACTTATAAAAGATTGATGTACGGGGCTTCCCTGGTGGCGCAGTGGTTGAGAGTCCACCTGCCGATGCAGGGGACACGGGTTCGTACCCTGGTCCGGGAAGATCCCACATGCCGCGGAGCGGCTGGGCCCGTGAGCCATGGCCGCTGAGCCTGCGCGTCCGGAGCCTGTGCTCCGCAACGAGAGAGGCCACAACAATGAGAGGCCCACGTACCGCAAAAAAAAAAAAAAAAAAAAGATTGATGTACAAACCAGGGTATGAATTTATTCATTTATAATGCAAAATACAACTGCCAGTATACTTTCTTCCTATAGGAAATCTATTTAAAAAGCCAAATTATAATCATTAAACTTGCTTGGTAATCATGAGATCAAATTGATGCTTGTGTCATCTAGCTATGATAACTTGAGGCACTCATCTCTGCTCTACAGATGTGTCTGCCAAGGAACTGACTACTTGAATCGAGGCTGATCAGGGCTCCCTCTCCCCAGGCCTGGGGGATGCCATGAGCAAAGTCAAGGAAGGCAAAAATTTCATTTCATGTTGTGTGTAGGGAATCCCATTCAGTGTATGTCATGTTCAAGCGTGAGCTGAGAGGAAGAAAGCAGAAAGATGAGGCTGAAGACACCAGATCATGGGATGTAGAAAATGGTAGAAGGATTGACCAGGGCAGGGCAAAGAATTATTAACTGGTATTGAGAGCTCACCTGGGGGTAGAAACGATGGATGTGTGCAGCTATTCCAACCTATGCAATTGCATCATTTTCTAGAGCTTTCTGGGTACTCTTGGGCAGAAGGTAGACGGTTAAGTTGATCCAGAGTTAGGAGTATATGGAGCAAATGCAGTGGAAAAACAACAGTAAGAAGATTTTCAGGTATTGTTTATAGTGGCAAGAGGAATGAACCCTGAGATTTCTACTATGTGAAACCATGAAGGATAATCAGCAGAAAAGAATGGGGCAGAGGTCCTGATGAGGTAGAAAGCAAGTTTGAATATATTTGTCTCCACTACAGTTAACGAGCATCTTGAGGACAGGGACTAGGTCTTATTCACTGTATCCCCAGTACCTAAGACCATGCTCAGCACATCATAGGCATTTAAGAACGTTAACTGAATGTACAGATGAATAAACAAACAAGCCATGTTAGAACTCAGAGCTCCTGCCTCCTGTTCTTAATATACAGTAATTTCTCTAATAGGTAATAGATAATTTCTACCCTAGAGGGTAGAAATGCCACATTTACTCATACCTAAATCTTTTTGGCATAAAAAAATCTTAATTTTAAAACCAATAACCACTCTTAACTAAGTATAAGCTTTCAAATTTTGACGAGACTCCCAAAACTAATACAAGTAATAGACACCACCATTTAACTGAAGGTCTGCCATGTACCAGATGCTGTGCTAGGACTTTATCTCATTTGATTTGCATGACAACTCTGTAAGGCAGGAATTATTCCCATTTTACAGAAGCTAAAATTGGGACTCAGGAGAGGTTAAAGAACTTATTCAGAGTCACACAAGTAAACAGAAGACAAGATTTAAACCTAAGCCTGGGACTTCCCTTGTGGTGCAGTGGTTAAGAATCTGCCTGCCAGCTCTATTTACAATAGCCAGGACATGGAAGCCACCTAAGTGTCCATTGACAATGAATGGGTAAAGATGTGGCACATATATACAAAGGAATATTACCCAGCCATAAAAAAGAAATGAAACTGAGTTATTTGTAGTGAGGTGGATGGACCTAGAGACTGTCATACAGAGTGAAGTAAGTCAGAAAGAGAAAAATAAATACCGTATGCTAACACATATACATGGAATCTAAGAAAACAAAAAGTGGTCATGAAGAACATAGGGGCAAGATGGGAATAAAGACACAGACCTACTAGAGAATGGACTTGAGGATATGGGGAGGGGGAAGGATAAGCTGTGACAAAGTGAGAGAGTGGCATGGACATATATACACTACCAAACGTAAAATAGATAGCTAGTGGGAAGCAGCTGCATAGCACAGGGAGATCAGCTAGGTGCTTTGTGACCACCTAGAGGGGTGGGATAGGGAGGGTGGGAGGGAGACACAAGAGGGAGGAGATATGGGGATACATGTATATGTATAGCTGATTCACTTTGTTATAAAGCAGAAACTAACACACCATTGTAAAGCAATTATACGCCAATAAAGATGCTAAAATAAAAAAAAAAAAAAGAATCCGCCTGCCAATGCAGGGGACACAGGTTCGAGCCCTAGTCCAGGAAGATACCACATGCCACGGAGCAACAAAGCCCGTGTGCCACAACTACTGAGCCTGCACTCTAGAGCCCGTGAGCCACAACCACTGAGCCCACGTGCCACAACTACTGAAGCCCACGCGCCTAGAGCTCGCGCTCTGCAACAAGAAAAAATACCACAACGAGAAGCCCACGCACCGCAAGAAAGAATAGCCCCTGCTCGCCACAACTAGAGAAAGCCTGTGCACAGCAATGAAGACCCAATGCAGCCCAAAATAAATAAATTTTAAATAAATAAACCTAAGCCTGCTGAGCTCTAAAGCCCATGCTTTTTCACTAAGCAGTGTTACTTGTCCCCAAACTTATGCTCCAAAAATATTTTTTTGAGTTGATTTAGACCTGTCCAATCTGGAAGCCAAAGCAGGAAAAATGACGCTATTTCTCCTCTTTGGACCCCAGACCTTCAGGGGTCAAGACAAATAGTAAAAAAGGGGTACACAAGCTCTTATCATTTTTTTAAATAGAATAGTATGTTTACCTATGGAAAGGCCGAGCAATTTTTAGCAAACTAGAAATCTGGGGGGGGTTTGCTTTTGGTTGGAATTATACTAACTCAGAGCATTGGCCTTGGTCATTTCAGGTTCATCCAAGCTGGCTGGCAGTTAAAGAGCTATGTATTTGATTAATTTTTTAAATGGGAACCCTTTTGATAAACTAATTAAAAGGACTGCTATTTTCTGATGTAGTTCCTTGCAAAAAGCTAAATGTTTTTCCTGTATTATTTACTCCTCCAAGGAATTCTAATAATTGTATTATTATTATTTTACATTAGTATAATACAGATCTTCCTCTATTTACAATGGGGTTATGTCCCGATAACCCCATGATAAGTTGAAAATATCATAAATTGAGTATGCATTTAATGCACCTAACCTACTGAACACCATAGCTCAGCCTAGCCTATGTTAAACGTGCTCAGAACACTTCTATTAGCCTGCAGTTGGGAAAAATCATCTAACACAAAGCCTCTTTAAAATAAAGTATTGACTATCTCAGGTAACTTATTGGATACTATACTGAAAGTGAAAAGCAGGGTGGTTGTATGTGTATTCGTTGTTTTCCCTTGTGATCACGTGGCTGACTGAGTCACGTGCCCAGCCCCTGCCCAGCATCACAAGAGAGCATAATGCAGCATATTGTTAGCCCAGGAAAAGGTCCAAATTCAAAATCTGAAGTATGATTTCTACTGAATGCGTATGAGTTTTGCACCATCATAAAGTCTAAAAGTTGTAAGTAAAACCGTCATGAGCCAGGGACATCTGTAATCATTATAATAGTACCATTTTCCATTTTGCCAGTGAGAAAAACCGAGCAACAGAGAGCTCTAGTAAGTTTATCAAGATCACATAGCCTGTAACTGGCAGAACTGGGATTCAAATTGAGGTCCATCCAAAGCTTTACCTCACAGTTCAGTTCTACGGATTAACGGAAGTCCTATTGTTTGGTGGGCACATGGGGTTCTCGGATGAGTTAAGATACTGTTCAAGAGACTTATAGTCTAGTAGCAACTTTCCAAACTTGGGGTGTCAGAGAGAGTAATAAAGGGGTGCTTGTGGGGGTCTCTGGGCCCCACTGGATGGGGTTCCGTCCCATTTCAAATAGCCAAGGTGTGCAGAGCACGAACCCACTGTTAGAGGTAGGAAGCAGCAGCGCTTTTAAAGCAGTTTGGCACATAGAGCTGATTCACTTTGTGATACAGCAGAAACGAACACACCACTGTAAAGCAAGTACACTCCCATAAAGATGTTAAAAATAAAATAAAATATATTTATTAGGACAGGAACATCCACTAGTTACCAATTAAAAGAATCAGGGCAGAAAAGGTGATTGAATGGGAAATTCAGGGTGTTTACCAAAGCTAAATGGCATTTTTGGGGATACTATTTTGCCTCTGCATGGGAATATATTATTTTCAAAATATTTTGTAAATGCTAACTCAAGTAATTTCTAACATTCAGTTTTATAGAGAATATTTAATAATAAAAATATTAAAAGAAGAAAATAAATAAATAAAGCAGTTTGGCATGCACACTCACTTTCTTCTCTTGAAACAAAACCCAAAGCCACATTTTATTAAGCAAAATTCCTGCAAATGCAAATTAATGAAGTACAAACTGAGAGCTCACACAGAAGCTGACAAAGGAGAAAAACGATCAGTCATATGGGGTGGTCAGAAAAGGATTCTGAGAGGCGATTTAAATCATGGGGGTTTCTGTGCCAGTTAAGATACCATGCTTTTCTGTTTCTTTTAGTAAAGGGCCTGGCATTAAAATTTAAAAATAAGAAAACCTTTCCACAAATGCATAACTTCTTGAGTCCTGTGAATCTATAACTCAGATGTTTCTAAACTGTATTCTTTAAAATATGAGTTGCCAGATCTTTCTCAATATTTATACCTCAGCATTTATAGTAAGTTTTTCTTTTTAATATCGAGTTAAATATTTTCTGAAATCCATTTTTGGTCCTACAGAAACAAAAAGGAACTGATTCTGGATTTCATAGATGTAAGACCGTGGAGCTTAAATGTCCAAACCTACCTAATAACATTTTTTTTTTTCCGGTACGCGGGCCTCTCACTGTTGTGGCCTCTCCCGTTGCGGAGCACAGGCTCCGGACGCGCAGGCTCAGCGGCGATGGCTCACGGGCCCAGCCGCTCCGCGGCATGTGGGATCCTCCCGGACCGGGGCACAAACCCGTGTTCCCGGCATCGGCAGGCGGACTCTCAACCACTGCGCCACCAGGGAAGCCCACCTAATAACATTTTAATGGAAGGTTTTTATCTTGTTTTGCTTTGCTTTTTAAACTTAAAAAAAAAAAATAGAGTTAAGGGTGATGCCCGTGTGCACTAGGGGTGTTATTGTGTGGCTCCCTATCACACAAAATCTTAATAACACACCTACGGCTCCCAAATTTCTTTTGAAAACTTCAGTCTTCTAGGTTATAAAAACAACCCCCAGTAAGCTGCTGCCTTTACTGTATGAAATGGAATGAGCCAAACACTTCTTTCCTTTGCAAACAAGCCCAAATCAGCACATAGACTGAAGAGTGAAAAAGACACAACAAAAATACAAGAATAACCAAGCCCCTCACAAAAATGCCCACGCCGATCAATCACAGGGCAATCGCAAGGCAACATGATCCTCACCAAAGACAAAAGCAATTCGCCTGTAGCAAACACAGCGGCAGTTAATAACATGAATGATATCAAGAGCAGATAGGAGTGCACACATGCCAGATTTTCATGATTTCAGTAGAGAAAACTCCACCTTCTACTTCATTCAGGGCCAAGAGTAAAGACAGGCAAATGGAAAATATGCTGGAAACTGTTGGGACTCTCCAATGAAAACATTCCTTCCCTTTTCTTTTTAGCTATCTGAGACAGCCAAGCTCCGGAGCTAGAAGAAGAAGAATCAGCCACCACTTACCCCTGGGGTAAACCCACCCTAGAAGTGTTTTACTATAATGCTTTCTGAGATGCTGGGCCACTCCAGAATATGGTTACCCTTTCCAAAGCCTCAGGGTGTCCATGTGGTGTGCGCTGCCAACCTCGAGTCACCTGGTAAAGAAGGCATGTTGTTTTCAAGTTTAATTCCTGGCTTAACAGTATAAGCCCCTGTATTATTGACAAAAACATAGCCAAATACCCACACACAATAGTGTGTGTTTGTGTGGTTTTGTTGTTTTTAAATCTGGCCCCTGAGCAGAGAAATTGTGCTAAGGATGGGGAAGTCTTTAATTCCACCCAAAAAAGAACAGAATAAAACAGAGGAGTGTCAGCAAGCAGGAGCTCAGTATAAGCCTTTTAAATCCAGCCTCTTAGTAGGTTAGGAACTTTCTGTTTCTTTCTTCATTGATTTCCCTAGATTCTGGATTCAATTCCTGACTTTCCCAGTCAAAATGCAAACGAAATTTAGCTTTTAGGAGAAGTGCATAAATGAGTCCCATGTGTTTGAATGGCAATCTTGGAACGGCAGTCAGAGTTGCTCCTTGCTAGTTGCTTTTAGGATTGCCCTAAATATCACAGGTTTTCTAATTCTTTTTCAAAAAGCTCATTCGTTATTTAAAAAAAAAAAAGTTTGTCCATATCTTGACTGATTGATAAAAATAGTCTATTCCTTCATGTAAAATTCAGCAAGGTCAGTACCAAGGCCGTGGCATTTATTGTCCACGTGGCATCTTTCTATGGCATTCACCTTAATAAATACAAATAGCTTTGCATTTGGGTCATACCTTTCCACAGTAAGTATCTGTGTTTAAACTATCATCTTTTTTAAAAAATATATTTATTTATTTACTTACCTATTTGACTGCGCTGGGTCTTAGTTGCGGCACATGGGATCTTTGTTGCCGCATACCAGATCTTTAGTTGCGGCATGCAGGATCTTTTAGTTACAGCATGTGGGCTCTTAGTTGTGGCATGCAGGCTCCAGTTCCCTGAACAGGGATGGAACCCGGGCCCCCTACACTGGGAGTGCAGAGCCTTAACCACTGGGCCACTAGGGAAGTCCCTAAGCTATCATTTTGGTTACTTTCAAAGCCACTTGGGAAGGCAAAAACAGGGGATCACAGACTCTGGAAGAGGAAATGACATACTCAGATCAAGTTCATGTGAACACACAACTTGGATCCAGGTCTGACCACTGGTCCTGAGGCAGGAGATAGATGGGACTCAGGCTGAGCAGCTGGAGTTCATCCCCTATGGACAGATACTCCAAAATAGCAGGAGGGAGGAGAAGCTAAGCCCTGCCCAGATAAAAGGTAGAGACCACATATTCCTCATTCTCAAAGTCAAGGAGACCTTCCCAGCTACACACGCACAGAAAGGTTCCTTGAAGGTCAAAAAGGGAGGGAGTATCACCTCACAGTAAGCGATGTCAACCTACCCATAGGCCTCTTCACTAGAATCCATCTTAGCTGAGAGATCCACGCGCACACACATGGGAGGACCCTGAGATAAACCAAATACAGACTCAGAACCAGGCAAAGCAAGATGATTGGCCAAAGGAAACCCGGAAGAAACGCCCCATTAAAGTGATTGAAACTACCATGAGGGCGTGACTCTCTCTCTCTGAGCCCTCCTGTGTTTCTCTCCACATGTACCCTTTTCCTCCTAATAAACACTTTACTTGTTTCACTACTTTCCATCTCTCTGTGGAAATTCATTTCTACACAGCTGATGGGCCAGGGCCTTGTCACTGGCCACTGGTCCCTGGTGGTCTAGTGGGTAGGATTCAGCACTCTCACTGCCACAGCCTGACTTCAATCTCTGGCTGGGGAACCAAAATCCTGCTTCAAGCTGCTGCAGGCCAAGGCCAACGGAGATCAGTCCTACAAGGTCATACTTTCCCTATGCTCCTTCTCTTTTATATGCATTGTTACCTAGAGTTATAGCCTGGACATGCACTGAATACCATGACCTGTATCTTAACTATTCTCTATTTCAAAGTGAACTCACGGTGAGATCTGTGCAAGTTTTGTTTGCTTACTTTCTTTTTTTTTTTAACTTCAGTTTTCTTATTATTAAAAAACATTAATCCCACCCACTCACCTATCTCAGAGGCATTTTAGAGTCAAATGAGGTGTATAAAAGGCTTGGAGAAAGGTAAGGGTTTATGATTAAGGTGAGCAGAACAACAGTCCCCCAAAGATGTCCACATCCTAATCTCTAGAACCTGTGAACATGTTAGGTTACATGGCAAAAGGGAATTAAGTTTGCAGATGGAATTTGGGTTGCTAGGCAACTGGTTTTGAAGGAGAGAAATGATCCTGGTTTATTCGGGTGGGTCCAATGTGATCACAAGGGTTTTTAAATGTGGAAGAGGAAAGCAGAAGAGTGAGATGCATTTGTGTGGTTTTAAGCCACTAAATTTGTAGTAATTTGTTATGTAGCCATAGGAAATTAATGCAATTATTAAAATATTTGAACTTCCAAGGACTGAAATAAATAATCAATGGATTATAAGAGCTGAGTGAAATACAGTGAGTTGTTCCCCAGTGTCTGCCTGGTAGGTCACCAAACACTAGTAAGATCTCAGGGCTGGCAGGAACACACAGCCAACCAGGAGTGGTTAAGCCCTGACTGGAGCTGTCCCCAGGATACCCTGAGTAGGGGCATGTGCTAAAAATGACAAGAGTTTGATATCCTTCCCCACTGTTAGGTGGGAACACCCTTTCCCATCTGCACCCCCCGCCTACCAACCCTGCTGTCACCAAGGTGTGGGCAGGTGATCCCCCTCTTGCTTGTTGTCCCTCCACTGGAGCTGCAACCACTTTGTCTCTCTCTTTCGGTCCCCCCACTATGCTTTTCAGTCCCTTCCAGACTGCTCTCATTTCCCAGGCAGCAGGAGTCGGAGCTCTGTGATCCTCCCTGGGGCCAAATCCCCAGGGACACCTCTGCCATCAGGTTCCAGATTCAGGAAGGGGGCAGAGTAACTGAGCAACTTCATCCTTACTCTATTCTTTTTTTTTTCTTACATCTTTATTGGAGTATAATTGCTTTACAATGTTACGTTAGTTTCTGCTGTATAACGAAGTGAATCAGCCATACGTATACATATATCCCCATATCTCCTCCCTCCCACCCTCCCTATCCCACCCCTCTAGGTGGTCACAAAGCACCAAGCTGATCTCCCTGTGCTATGCGGCTGCTTCTCACTAGCTATTTTACATTTGGTAGTATATATATGTCAATGCTGCTCTCTCACATCATCCCAGCTTCCCTGTCCCCCCGCCCCACCGTGTCCTCAAGTCCATTCTCTACGTCTGCATCTTTATTCCTGGCCTGTCCCAGGTTCATCAAAACCATTTTTTTTTTTTTTTAGATTCCCTACGTATGTGTTAGCATACGGTATTTGTTTTTCTCTTTCTGACTTACTTCACTCTGTATGACAGACTCTAGGTCCATCCACCTCTACCTCAAGAAACAAGAAAAATCTCAAACAACCTAACCTTACATCTAAAGCAACCAGAGAAAGAAGAACAAAAAAACCCCCAAAGTTAGCAGAAGGAAAGAAATCATAAAGATCAGAGCAGAAATAAATGAACAAGAAATGAAGGAAACAATAGCAAAGATCAATAAAACTAAAAGCTGGTTCTTTGAGAAGATAAACAAAATTGATAAACCATTAGCCAGACTCATCAAGAAAAAAAGGGAGACGACTCAAATCAGCAGAATTAGAAATGAAAAAGGAGAAGTAACAAGTGACACTGCAGAAATACAAAGGATCATGAGAGATTACTATAAGCAACTCTATGCCAATAAAATGGACAACCTGGAAGAAATGAACAAATTCTTAGAAAAGTACAATCTTCCAAGACTGAACTAGGAAGAAATAGAAAATATGAACAGACCAATCTCAAGCACTGAAATTGAAACTGTGATTAAAAATCTTGCAACAGGCGACATGGTTTCGTGCCCCGGTGCGGGAAGATCCCACATGCTGTGGAGCGGCTAGGCCCATGAGCCATGGCCGCTGAGCCTGCGCGTCCGGAGCCTGTGCTCCACAACGGGAGAGGCCACAACAGTGAGAGGCCTGCGTACCGCAAAAAAAAAAAAAAAAAAAAAAAATCTTGCAACAAACAAAAGCCCAGGACCAGATGGCTTCACAGGCGAATTCTACCAAACATTCAGAGAAGAGCTAACACCTATTCTTCTCAAACTCTTCCAAAATATAGCAGAGGGAGGAACACACCCAAACTCATTCTACGAGGCCACCATCATCCTGATACCAAAACCTGACAAAGATGTCATAAAAAAAGAAAACTACAGGCCAATATCACTGATGAACACAGTGATGCAAAAATCCTCAACAAAATACTAGCTTACTCTATTCTTGTTGGAAGATCACACCTGCTTCACATACATCTCATCAGAGGGCCTCCAGGGACAGAGGCAGAGCAAATGTCAGATTTGAAAATTATTTTCCTCCAGCTTTGCATTAATATTTTATTCCAATCTTGCCCCAAAGTCCGCTCAAGATGAAAAGCTTGAGGGGGTTCCAAAGGTGGATCAGAGCCAAACTGATTTCTGTCCATGTCTCCAGCCGCACCCGACCCCACCACCAGTAGCCTTATCATTAAAATGACAATCCTGCCCCGAAGAGTCCTCTATTCCTGCAGATTTACACACACCCGGCACCCCAGCCAGGCTTCTGAGGCTCTTTCCTGGTCAGTTCAGCTTCCACAGGAGCGTCCACTCTGACCCACATTCCTGGAACCGTTTCTTTTGCAAATCAGCAGGTTTTAAGCAAACAAGGGCACATTTCAGGACATGGAACTGCGCAATTAGCTGAGAGTAAATCTGGCAAAGCATCTGGTCTGCTCACCAAAATAGAAATACAAAAAAAAAGCAGCTTTTAAAATTAAACATTAACTGTGTAAGGTTAATTCTGTGCAAGTCTACTTGAAATGGAACAGAGTGGCACTGGCTCTGTACAGGGGGTGGAGGGCCTGGGGTTCCTGGGCCTGCTCAGGAGAATCATCGTTTGATTGGGGCAGATGCTGAACACAGAGACAAATATAATTCAGCAGTGCAAGAAAATGACAGTACATAGCTGGTCATCTGTTGCCATCTCCTAAAATCAGCTTTCAGTAGGTTTTAGCACTTTACTAACTGTAAAATTAGAATTGTGCATTAGAATTGCTAAAAGGACACACTGGATTAATCAAATTAAAGAAACACTCCCTGATCTCTTGGATCTTAGAACACATATCCTATGTAAAATCCTTGTACCACTCTTCTCTTGCATAATGCAAGGTCAAAAGCGCAGGTCAGTGGAACAATAATAGGGCAATGAAGAGAAGAAAGTGGTGGCAAACATATTCACCATAAGACCCTTGGAGCTGAGAGACCCTTCCATTTCATGAATATTTTTCTTGAAGTTTTGTAACCTCCCCCCTCTGAGAATCAGAAAGACCAGTTTCACATACTATTTGCAAACATTAGAGTAAAATAACACAGGTAAAAAGCAAAAAGATCAGGCAAGGTTTTCAGGGGAAGAAGCAGGGAAGCATGGAAGTCAATATTGTCTTTTCCCCACTTCTGCAGCAATAGGAAGCCCCTATAATAGAAATTATGAAACAGGAAAGTCATGACTGCTCTTCTCCTATCCCTCATTCTGCTCATCTGAGGAATTCTTATATAATTATCCACCAGCTGACTTTACAGTATGACCATCCTTTTGGGTCAAGGCCAAACTATTCCAAACAATATGAGAAACAGGTAGAAACAGATTTCAGTAGAGATAAATACAGACTTGGTGACATGAAAAAATATCAGAGCACTCAAATGGAAGCTGGAAACTAAAAGGTCACACAGAGTAGAGGGTCCTAATGGACCACAAGCTGAACAAAAGTCAGCAGGTCTTTAAAGAACAAGGATAATACTCGGGAGGCCAGAAACAAGATCAGAACATGTATGTGCTATATACAATGGGGCGAGTTAGCTACATGTGGCTTTTTAAATTCAAATAAATTAAAACTAAATAAAATTTGAAATTCAGTTCTCCAGTCAGCCTAGCCACATTTCAAGTGCTCAATAGCCTCACATGACCAGAGGCTATTTATTGGACAACACAGATCTAGAACATTCCCATTAATGCAGAAAGTCCTATTGGATGCTGCTACCCTAGAGATAGAGGAGCCTAGAAATAGTCTGGACAAGTACCACCAAGGTCATTGAAAAATAGAACCTTTGAAAGAGGCATTAAGACTAAATTAAGTTTCTTAAACTTTGAAAGGAAAAAGGTGAGGATTGACTGTGGGCTTTAAAACTATGTTAACTGCTGAGCAAAGCCCAGACATTTTCCACTTGTTTGAAGAGCTCCAACAGGAAGCTTGCAAATTAGTCATAAAGAACCTCTAATTGTGAGGTGACTGGACACTGGAAGTGAATAGGAAGGAACACGGTCAAATTTGTATCCAGGGAAAGATTTAAAAATAGAGTAGCAACACGACATCTGGATTGACTAGAATGAACTTCGTCTTAATCACCAATTTGATCAGTTCAAGTCCAGGACACAGAACACTCAAGTGACAGGCATAGAGGTGGGTGGCTGCATGAATCCAGGAAGCTTTGGTTTTGTTTTGATCCCTTGTACATATGGGGACTGCAATCCCAAATCATGGCCTTAGATCTTGACCTCAAAGTCTGGCTACCTTTGTTTCACCCTACAGACTCCCTTTGTCTCCAAAGGGAATTAGAAAAGCTCAACTCGTGGTTCAAGGGTACAGCAAACTTTAGACAGTTGAATGTAGAGACTCAAATGATATTTCTCTCCATCCTCAGATAAGCTTGTTCTATATGGTAAGATGACTACCAGAAGCCAAGCCCCACACTTAATCTAACAAACCCCCAAGAGAAAAAGATCACATCTTCCCTAATAGAAAATTCCAAAGAAAGGTTCTGATTGGTCCATTCTGGGCCAATGCCCATTTATGGGTCAGTCACTGCCCAAGAGGATGGGGCTCTCTGATTGATCAGTTCTGGGTCACATGCTCGTCCCTTTGCCTAAGGGTGGATTGTAAACCCAAACCCAAACTGCACAGGATGAGTTCCTCACAGGAAAGAAGAGTCTTGTGCACTGTATGGTCCATAAAAATGTGCTCACTGCAACTTCTCAGACGTGGTTTCCTCATCTGTGAAAAGGGGATAGAAAATCTGTCAGCTTGGCCAGTCTGAACTACATCTTCCAGAATTCCCTTTCCTGTGTGTCTCTGGTTAGACTGAGCTGCAAGAGAGATTCACAAGGTAGAAATGAGGTAGCAGCCATTTTGTAGCTCACACACATTGTCACTTAATCTGCTGGCTCACTTTGTCAGGCCTACAACAGTTCCACCTTCCCCTGGAACCTTCGTCAGCTTCTCTGACTCTTGGGCCAGGTGTGTGTTTGGTTCTGAGACAAAGGGCACCATCCTCTCCTGCAGGATACTCATACCGCCAAGTCAGAGGCAGTGAGGACTGACATGGGTTTCAATCCTTCTTGGGCTCCACTTCATGCTTGTGGGTTTCAGCTTGTCCTTGTTTTCTACTTCACACCCACCTTCCCTTCCCAACTATCTTCTCTGAAGACCAAACTCAAGCATTAGACATGAAAAAAAATAGCCTTACAGAAACTCTTTAACCAGCCGCATACTGTATAAGGTCAAATTCTCACTCTCTCTCTCTCTCTCTCTCACACACACACACACACACACACACACACACACACACACACACACACACACACACACACACACACACACACACACACACATCTCTAAGTGGTTCTGCCCCTCTTATTGGACCCTGATCGATGATAGCAGAACCTATTTTTTTATAAACTCCCCATAATGTCCATTTGGGGCTTAAAGGAAAGAAGAATCTTTAGAAATTGTTTCAAAAGAAGCACAAATTAGGATAAAACTAGAGCTAACCGTTAAGGTAAACTTCAAAATACTAGTTAAAAAAAGAGAGAGAGCTAGGAAAAAAAAACTACCATAGCACCAACCACATTCTGACCCCCCCCACCCCTCCAGATGTACAGTAAATGAAATAAATGGGACCAGCACCCTTTGTTATTGATCCTGCATTGGCTCGTACTTGCTCGAGGTCAGTCGCAAAGCCCATGCAAGAGGCAATGGAGTGTAGGGCCAAGGGGATGAGTTCGATTACTTAAATCAAGCGGGAATTCTCTTCAGTCTACAGTTACATATAAGCTTAAGACCAATGAATGCGGGTATCCATGACACCCGTGTATATGCACCATGGGAATTTCTTGCCATGTACCTTTCTGTACTTGGAGACTTGGCTGGGTCCCCAGTGGCAGCTGCCAGGACAGTGTTCTCTGGACTTCCTCATCCCTGCTCTCTCTATACAGGAAGCAACAAAGCAGTACATGCTGCTCCCTTCTCTGCTCTGCAGGGAACTCATAACAGGCAACACAGGCTAAGAAAGGAAGTATTCCCATCCCGTCACATGAACCCCTGAGGTGGATTTAGGAAAAAGTGATGTCACTTTGGATCTCCATCAAGGCATCTCTCAGGATAGGGAAGCTCATTGGCTTCTCAACGTTCCTCCCAACTCTGTCTTCAAATCTCTTTTGTTTAGATGCACCCACCTGAAATTTACCACTAGTGTCATTTAGCGTGGACCCAAGTCACACCATATGAGAGAGCTTAATCATCTTTTTGCCTTGTAACAGTAAGTAGAGATGTTTCCAGCCAGGAGTGGGGAGGTTTAATGGCAGCTGATGGGCCTTTGCAGGGTGAGGATATAGGGTCCAGGCAGTAGGGCACGGGAGCTCTGAGACAGGGGGCGATGAGAGGGAGTTCCAGGAGCTGCCACAGCACAAATGCCTTGCATTGCTCCGGTGGTGTGCGGGGCTGTCAGTCAGGGGGCCCATCAAGGTGGGAGAGGGCACATTAAGGAATGTAGAAGGGCCCTGAGCTTCCCTCTGCCACAGCATGGCTTAAAGCCACATATCCTTCCTGCTTTGCATCTCAGTCATTTCATGGGTTATGTCAGGGGCGTGGCCCATGTCTCCTGTGATGGTAGGTCAGATGCCTCTGGCTTCCTGACCCCAGTCCTTGACCTCATCTCTGATTCTAACCACAGTCTGTGCTGGCCTCACCCTGATAGCATCTTGTCTCAAGAGCAGGCCCGTGTCTCTTGCTTCCTCTATTTGAGGATTTCTGTGACGCTGCGGACACTAGTGGGAGCCCCCTTGAACCGTATACGCACAGCCTTGACACGCAGGGGAGCTAATGCCTCCAAAAGAACCCTCAAACAACGGGCAACGGGAGCTGATGATGAATGCCTCTCTGGCTGATCATCAGGTGGACCATCCTGAGAGACAATCCCAGGTGGGATTAAGCTCCACTTACAGAGCGATGACCTTGATAACACACCTATATTGGCTTTTTTCCCCCTTCCCTCCCTTTCCCCAGTGCCTCGCTTCTGCTCCCTGGGATCACGTCCCATATAAAGTACCTGCACACACAATCTCTTATCTTGGGCTCAGCCTTCTAGAGGGAGGGACCCAGGAGAGGAAACATAACATTTCTGTGTAATCTCAACAAACCCCAGGGCCACAAGAGGCTCAGTCTTGGCAGGAAGTCCAGCAAACAATAATGGCATCATGCAATAAAAGGAATTTGAACCTTCAGTATTTATAAAGATACATCAAAGAGGAGTCAGCACTTTCTAAATTCCCCCTGTCCGGGCCCCAAATCATCTCACAGCTACTCCAGACCCCTTTGCATGCCATTCTTGCTCTTCTTTTCCATCTCTTTTACTGCATGAATGCATTTAGCTTCTCTGGCTTAAATCTCTCTCTCTCTCTCTCTCTCTCTCTCTCTCTCACTCACTCACACTCACACACACACACACACACACACACACACACACACACTGTAGTCTGATCTGCTGTCCTCCTGACTCAGTTTCCCTGAAGAGCCAGCAGCAATCTTTTTCACTGGTGGTGGCAGCATGGGGGACTCTTGCTCCCTCCCAATGTCCTCCTCCTTTGGTTCTGGGATAAAAGTTAGACTGCAAACTTCTAGGGCACAAACACAGAGCCTGGCTTGCATAATCGCTACAGCAAACCTGCAAGGAGACCTTTTTCCTGTCACGACACACATAGAAACAGGCATTTTTGTACCACAGACTCACGTAAATAGCTAAAACTGCCATCCCAAGGGCCAAGGGGCTCCCTATCCTGCTTAGCAGAGTGTCCCTGTTTGCTGCACCCCGGCGTGTCAGACCACCTCAGTTGGGAAGGCGGGGGGACGTGCAGGCAGGGACTAGGGCTCCCACGCTGTGGTAGGTCCTGAGAACACGTGGACAGCTGGCTCTCTCTCGGCTCCTAATGAACACGAGCCCCGCTTGACATTTTCCTGCACGTTTTTATATTTCCCAGCTGCCTCCCTGCCCCCATCCACACGTTCCCCGACACGGCAATTAATTGTTCTCTGCTGTTCGGCGGTGCTGGTGTACATAGCCAGGCCTGCAGTCTTGCTTTGTTCCCAGTTTAATCAGTGGCGGTCCCTGGCTGTCCCTCAAAAAGCAGACAAAACCAGCCAGCTGCAGACCCAGCTGTCAGCGAACCCCGACACTGGCATTCAAGTGGCCACAAGAGAGCCTACAGAGCGCCCGGACAGGGCCCGTTCTTCACCTTTCTCTTCCTCACAACCGACAGGCCCTGAGGACGGGAATGTGCGCGCTGGGGCTTGGCAGTGGGCAGGAGGCTCTTGTTCACAGCTTGCCTTCCTGTTTACACGGGGTCTGGCAAAACTGTTAATTTCTTTCACGGAGGTGACAAATGGGAAAACCAGAAAGCCAGGGAGTAGCGGCCTGGAAAACAGCCTCAGAACGACTTCTTGAATCAAAGCAGGAGGCGGTGGGTCAGGGGGAGGACCACCTTGGGTTCCCAGGCCTGCCAAAGAGGACCTGGTGTACTTAGCTGTCTCTCCAAGAAGACGCAGTGAGCCCCACCGTGCGGGCATGCCTCTCCTGCTGTTCTACTTCCCACCAAAGTGGCCCACGACAGAAACTGTAAAGTCCCTGTGGAGTGAGCATCTGCATTAGGACCTGCGGAGTCTGTCCCCATCGTCCACGAGTAACCCCTGATCTGGGTCTGAAGCTGAAACCACTCCAGGAAATATATCAGGGTTTGGTGGCCCCTGCCCACTGCTTGCCTCTGGCATCCTAAATCCTGGACAGCGTTCCTCACCCTAGCTATACATTGAAAGCACCTGGGGAGAGTCTGATTTATTATTCTGGGGAGACACCTGGGTGCTGATCTGTTTTAAAAGCTCCTCAAGGGATTCTAATGAGCAGCCAAGGTTGAGAATGTCAGGGAGGAAAAACGTCTCCTCTACCCTCTTAGGTTCTGTATTGAGGGGCTGCAAATTTAACTGACAAATACTGATTAGCGGGAGAAAAGGCATACAAACTTAATATTTTGCATGCACGGGAGCTCACATAAAAGAAGTGACACTTAAAGAAGTAGTTAGATTTGGGAGTTTATATGCCCTTCCTAACAAAGGAAAGAGGGTTTGGGCTTCAAGGGACAATAAATTATGGGGAAGTGACAAGGAAATATATGTGGAAAACCAGTGGAAGATAAGGGTAATTTTAGTAAGGTCTGCTTATGCAGACTCATCTCACTGAGGACTCTTGGCGATAAGAGTTGCTCTTCTCTTCCTGGTATGGGAACGGGTATCTCTTCAAAAGAGAAATTTATGCCCCACTTTTAGGTAGATATGGAGAGGGCAGAGAACTCTTCTTGCAACTATTGCTTCTCAATTGCCTTCAACTTAAAATAATCCTTATTCCAAAATGGCATCTTTGGGGTGGCATATCCTGATCGCCTTCAGGAACTACTAGTAAAGGATAAATTATTGTTGTTTTCATTATCAATTATTATTATTATGTTAAGTGCAATGGTAGCTTCTCTCAAAAGGCTGTTTGTAGAGGTGAGGATGGAGGTAAGGAATGAGTTGAGGAGGAAGTGAATTCCAATAGTCACAGCCCCCCGCTAGGGTGAACCACAGCCCTATTCGAGTGGGGTTGGGGCGTGGGGTTTCCTGGTATATGGGACTTTGGGTGCTAAAACTGGAAAAGTCAGTCCGCACCCCACTAGCTCTGAGGGTGCCATGGGCTGTCTTTTACCATGTGGGTTCCCTGGGCCCCTGAGCCTCTTGAAGAAAGGAGTGGAGTTATTCATGCCTGTATTGCCAGTATCTGCCATGCAGTAGGCGCTCAGTATCCAGTTCCCAAATTTGCTGCCTCCTGTTTAATTCAACTAAGGTCCCTAATATTTTATGTAGAAATGTTACCATGCTTTCATGGCCTGGAGAGAGACACAGTGTTGTTTGTTCTAGAGAGGGAAGCAGCTTCAGAGTGGGTGGGCAAGCAGGCTGTAGGCTGAGCTTTGGGAGAGCATTTGCAAGCCTGTGGATACAGAACACCATGGCTGCAAGCATCACAGAGGAATGGAGCTATTCTCACCACAGATATAGAGCTCATTTAAATATCCCTGTGCACACAATTCCTATCAAAGGAGCTGGGTTGCAAAAAGTAGCTATTTTGGAAGTTTTGTCTCTTATGGAAGGAAAATCAAAATTTTTTCTCTCTCTCTCTCTCTCTGCTTCAGTTTTACATGGAGAGAGTGAATGAGGATTTGTGGAGAGCACTGCAGCTCTCTACTTGGGCTCTTGGAGGACTCTCAAAGCCTGACAGGGAGGCCCTCCCAAAGCTGACAATGAAGGTCTCCCCATACCCCCACACTGCCCCCTCCTATCCCCAGTGTGGCCACCCCAGGTCCCTGCACAGCCCTGGGCACCTGCCAGGATCCTGCCCATCACTTGTCTGGGAGGCTCCTACCCTGCCTCCTTACTTCTACTCCTTCTGCAATGGTCAACTCAAGCCTATGCTCCTCCAGCAAGTCCTACCTGCCTCTCTCTCTTCTGGAAGTTTCCAAGGGAAGCAGAGTCCATATCACACCGCCCAGCATCCCTTTGTAATCCCTCCTGGAAGTAACCAGGTAATTCGTTCTGCCAACATTTTCTTTGCTGACATATTCTCTGCCCTGCCTCCACTACTCCCCATCCCCGACCATGAGTCCCGGTATTCCTGGAACTCTGTGAAAACCTGGGTGGCAATGGTGTGCCAACCTGTTCACCATGATGTATAATCAGTAAGAAAGAAGTTGGGGGTGAGGGCGGGGGAGCATCGTGCTGGCTCTGCTGCTGTGAGGCCCTGGGTGTGAGGTCTCTGTGTTGGGCATCCCTCCAGAATGTCCAGGGCCACAGGCTATCTACCACCTCTGCTGCCATCCCACTATGTTCTCAACTCCCAAATCTTGGCCAGATCCTCAGCTCAGCCCCACAGGAAGCAGCAGAGCACATGATCAAGAGCCAGACTCTGGAGTCAGCTACCCAAGTTCTGGCCGTGTGGCTAGCTCCTCCCGGTGCCTTAAGTTTCCTCATCTATAAAATAGGGATAATAACAGTACCCACTTCACTCCATTATTGGGAGGATCAAGTGACCTACTTTTGTTAAAGCAGAATGGTGTCTGAGACATAAGAAATGCTGGTTATTATTATTTAACATTCTTTGAATAGTAGGGAGAGAGGCCACCTGATTTGTATGAGTCCTGTTCCCTGAACTTTTCCCATCTCTGGGTTTGGTTCTTCTTTTTTTTTTTTTTTTTTGCAGTATGTGGGCCTTTCACTGTTGTGGCCTCTCCCGTTGCGGAGCACAGGCTCTGGACGCGCAGGCTGAGCAGCCATGGCTCACGGCCCAGCCACTCCGCGGCACGTGGGATCCTCCCGGACCGAGGCACGAACCCGCGTCCCCCGCATCGGCAGGCGCACTCCCAACCACTGCGCCTCCAGGGAAGCCCTGGGTTTGGCTCTTATTGTTAAGGCAGTTCTGACCTCCCTAGGAACTTTTTACCCTAGCTGCTCCCGGGTTTCCTTCTGTATCGTACTTTGCCTCCCCAAGAGGCCAGCCAGGGCCAAGTTCTAAAAGGTTGTCTTTAACTGCCACCCTGATATAGTCTATTTGTAATTGCTTTGAATGTGTTAGTCTTGATCTCCTAAACCTCTGTGTGCTTTCTTGAGGGAAGCAATTCCGTCGTGTGCATTTTCTTTATCTCCCAACTATGCCTAACATAGTTCTAGGCACTGGCTGAGGGACACGTTAGCACCTGGGAGAACCCAAAAGCAATCTTCCACCCCACACTGCCTAACGTCCATAATACCAGAAGTAACACTGGAGGGACCCCCTTGACTTTGGCCATCTGGGTCTGGAACAGGCGGATTGGCAAATACACCTGCCTTGGATTTGGTAAGTTGGGGTTACCAAATAACCCATAGGACATACAGCCATAGCCTCTGTCCACTTCCTGAGGTTTGGAGTCAGCTCGAATACCTTTATTGGGAGGCAGACAGGGGAGACGCCAGCCAGAGGCAATAAATAGATATCCTCTCTCCCTCGGCTTGATTTCCTCAGCAGTGTACCGAAATAATGCTGAGCCTAAAGCCTGCAGTAACAAAATAGACACAGGCAATGAAGGAGCTATAATTCCAGGCTATAGGGAAAGCTCCCTGGCTCTGCTGTGGTTCTCCATGGCCACCCTTATTTTACTGGAAAGGAAGCTGTTTGTGGCATCTCTAGGGTCCTTCTGGCATTTTAGAGCCTTTGCTGGAAAATGCTTTTAGATCAGCATTAAGTCTGTGTTGCAAGACTGGCTGAGTAATAAGTGAGCTAACCTATCCTATTTTCCATAAAGAACTCCAAATTCCTCCTACTTCTCTGAACAAAATATCTGTATTCCCACCCACACTCTCAGCTACCTGCTGCGGAGGATGAAACCCCACCAAGTTCTATTTTAGCATTGCCGCTCCTGGGGCTGCGGGCCGGTCCTCCGTTCCAGCCAGGGTCCTCCACTCTGTGTCTGAGTTCTTGCTCTGCTCCAGTAGGGATAAAGGCATGTTAATGGGGCCAAGAGTCCCTCTGCCAGATGGGCTGAAACACCACAGCCTTACTGCAGTCAGCAGCCCTTGGAGAAGAGTCCAGACGTGAAATGCTTTGCTGTGCAGAAATTGTCAGCAAACAGCAAGATGGGCCCCCACCTGCCATGCACACCATATTCCTGCCTGGGCAGCCGGGCTCAGCCTGTCCCTTGCCTAAAAGGCCCTCTATTCTCCTAGGCACCTGTCAATCCTACTATCTTTCAACACTCAGCCCTAGCTCCTTCCTCTCTTGTATCTATTCTTTCAGAATGCATTTATTGAGAACCTGCTGAACTCCAGGGAGTGGACTAGGGATGAGGATACAAAGATGAAACTCACAGGCCCTACCTGCAAGGAGCTTCCAATCTAGGAAGGCTTCTCTGACCACTGAAGCCCACTGCCTTTTTTGAACTCCTTTGAACATCACCTGGTTGGTCCAGCCTTGGCTTTCGTTAATATTATCCCCAACTTACAGATGAGGTAACTGAGCCCCTGAGAGGTTAAGAGCATTGTCCATGGTCACTCAGTCAGTTGGTAGCCCTTAAGTGCTCAATAAGTTGGTCTTATTTCCCCAACTCATCTCTAAGCTTCCTGGGAGGGGACCAGACACTTCAGCTCCTCTACCCACAGCTTTCCAGCCACTCCTTTGCAGACATTAAGTCCCCAGTAAACGCTGATAACTTGCTGATTGCTCTTGGGCTGGCCCAAGGTCAGGGGGTTGCTCCCCTTGGGACCCCAGGCCATCCCTGCATCTTGAGAGGCTGAGTTTCTTCCCCAGTGCTCTGGCCTCACACTCACCTCAGTGTGGCCTCCTCTTGAGAAGCAGCAGCTTTCAGCCTCCAGAAGGAGACATACCCCTCCCTGTGGCAACTAGACTTTGCTTGCTCCAAAGGCCCTATTCTCAGGACAGGCCCAGGTGAGAAGCCCTTAGGGTGGGAGACCCTTACTTAAATAGGGGTCTTGGTTGCAGTCTTCTTCCTCAAAGAAAATCAGGTTGCCCTGATTTCTTTTTTTTCCCCATGAACCATTTGTGGGGAACAGGAGATAATAAAGAAAGCCGACTTTTCCTCCAGAAGAAATTTCTCAGGCTGCTTCTTACGAATGACTGTGGTCTTGTCAGGAGGATGCAGTGTGAGGGGGGAGCCGGTAGAACTGTGCTGGGAGCTCAAGCGGACCCAGCCCCCAACGGTGATCTGGCCACAGGGAAGTCACCAAGGACCCTGGGTGCCTAGGCCTCTGGCCAAGAAGGTCAGGCCTGGTTGTCAGCCAGCCAAAAGCTTCTGTGCCCGTGAAAGAGTTCATCCATAGACACAGCCTCACCTGAAATGCCACAGTCCGAAGTCTACCTGTGGGTGTTTGTTCTGTAAGGACAGATGTACCAGGCAGGGGAATTTAGGAAGCAGGAAGTGAGGACTCTGCATGGGAACGTTTAGATCTCAGGATTCAAGTCAGAACCTCATTGAGGATTTGTTTGCTGTCTCTGCGGCAATTTAAATGTCCATTTAAATCTCTCTCCAGAGCTGGCTGCAGTATCTGGTGAGTTGGGAGAGAAGCCTCAGGGCCTTGGAATTCAATCCTGGGGGTGGAGGAGCAGGGAGGGAAGGGCTCAGAATAGAGAGAGAAAAGGTGCCCCCCAACACACACAGAGACGCACACACAGGCAGAGGTGGTCAGCGCCCTGGGGGAAGCTGACTAATGAGGCCTAATCATGCCAAAGGGAAACCAGCCAACTGTCGGGCTATCTTCCCAGAGCTTGAAGACCTGAAGGAAGGAGCAGCTCGCTGGCCTCAGAGGTGACCTTGCTTTCAGGGGCCAGGGAAAGGAGAGGACACCCTCTGGAGGAGTATTCAAGGCCAGGAGGACGTCAGGATACGAAGGTGGAGGTCCTATGACTAGGGTGGGGATGGGCTTCCTCAAGGGCAGGGGAAGGGAGAGAGACAGGACAACTTAAGACAAACTGGCAGCCAGTCCGCAGGACCCAGGCTGGCCGGGTGGTGACGGCCAGGAGACGGCCTGCTTCTGGGGCACCAGACACAGCCTCTTCCCGAACACCACAAAGCTCCAGCCAACAGAAGAGCCACCTGGGCCTCCTTGCACACTTTCCTGCTCAGGAGCCAGGAATGTGCTGCCTCCTTTCCTGACCTCACAGACTGTACTCGGCAAAACAGCCGGATGTTCTCCAGATGCTATTTGCCTGCCATCACCTGGCAGCAGGCAACAGGCAGAAGGAGTAACTCTCACCCTTATTTTCATTCCTGTTTTCTTGAAATAAAATTCCTTAGAAAGAACTCTGAAAGCGAGGAGAAGAAATCCTAACTTGGTAACACCATTGAATGTTTCCATTTTTCAGGGCAAACCAATGGATTTTTGATTTTTAATTTTTTTAATTAAAAAAATAAAAATTTTATTTTTAATTTATTTATTTTTGGCTTCGTGGCATGCAAAATCTTAGTTCCCCGACCAGAGATTGAACCCGCACCCCCTGCAGTCAAAGCAGGGAGTCTTAGCCACTGGACCGCCAGGGAAGTCCCCCTCTGGATTTTTAATTTAAAAAACAAAAAAAAGCGGGGGGGGGGATAAAAAGAATTAACTAAGGAAACTATAAACAAAATGAAAAGATAACCTACAGAATGGGAGAAAATATTTGCAAACGATGTGATCAACAAGGGCTTAATTTCCAAAAAGCTCATACAATTCAACAACAAAAAAAACAAACAGCTCAATCGAAAAATGGGCAGAACAGACATTTCTCCAAATAAGAAATACAAATGGCCAACAGGCACACGAAAAGATGCTCAGTATTGTTAATTATTAGAGAAATGCAAATCAAAACTACAATGAGGTACCACCTCACATCAGTCAGAATGGCCATCATTAAAAAGTCTACAAATAACAAATGCTGGAGAGGGTGTGTAGAAAAGGGAACCCTCTTGCACTGCTGGTGGGAATGTAAATTGATACAGCCACTATGGAGAACAGTATGGAGGTTCCTCAGAAAACTAAAAATAGAATTACCATATGATCCAGCAATGCCACTCCTGGGCATATATCCAGAAAAAATTCTAATTCAAAACAATACATACACCCCTATGTTCATAGCAGCACTCTTCACAATAGCCAAGCCATGGAAACAACCTAAGTGTCCATTGACAGATGAATGGATAAATAAGACGTGATACATATATACAATGGAATACTACTCAGCCATAAAAAAGAATGAAATAATGCCATTTGCAGCAACATGGATGCAACTAGAGATTATCATATTAAGTGAAGTAAGCCAGAAAGATGTACCATATGATATCACTTATACATGGAATCTAAAATATGACACAAATGAACTTATCTATGAAACAAAAACAGACTCACAGACATAAAGAACAGACTTGTGGTTGCCAAGGGGGAGGGGGTTGGGGGAGGGAGAGAGTGGGAGGTTGGGGTTAGTGGATGTAAGCTATTGTATATAGAATGGACAAACAACAAGGTCCTACCATACAGCACAAACAACTATATTCAATATCCAAGCATAAGCCATAATGGAAAAGAATATTTTAAAAAAAGAATGTATATACGTGTATGACTCAATCACTTTGCTATACAGCAGAAATTAACATAACACTGTAAATCAATTGTACTTCAATTTAAAAAAAAAAAAAAGAATTAACTGAAAACGACAGTGGCAAGAAGCTAAATTAGCCCATACAGTTTGAAAATGAAGATAAAGGTCTTAGTGAAGTTTGTACTTCCCCCAGACGACACATGGGACAGGGCCAGGTGACCTCCCAGCCTTGCTCACCACATCACACCACCCTGGGCCCGTTTTGAGGGAAGAGCTTAGCCCAACCACTCCTACCAGGTCTAACCTGAGGCTGGAATATGCCACTAGCCATTTTAGGGAAGTACATTCATGTATACTAAGAGTTGCATAGATAGCATATAAACTTATACAAAATAAAAGTTACATGTGTGCCTGAAATAACATAAAGTGCATTTGCACATTTTCTGGAAAAATAAAGGTGGTGTTCAGCTTGGCCCTCTGGGGACGCCCTGACAGAAGGTAAAAGAGGTGGCTGCCTGCCATGGCTGGGCCTGACGTGAGGTAGAACTGAGCTGACCCCATCGTGCTCATTCGGTGATGGGGTGTGGGGCTCATAGGTTACCCTCCCCGTTCCAAAGACAACACTCAGCTCTGTCAAGCTCTCCTCACTGCCTCTAGCGAGTCTCCCCACAACCCCTGAAGGCTCCTTTACTCACTTCTGCAGCAGAGATACTCCGTGAACACCCGTCTTTGAGGTCAGACCTGCTGCCACACAGAATCCAAGCATCTTCGGGGCTCTCCCATGTGCCTGCTCTGCTCTATTAGCTGGACCATACAGTCCTGGCAGTGAGGGGTCTTACTCTCCCTCTCGCCCGTGTTTCAGAGGTGTGTCTGTGATGAAGACCCAGTTTCCACTCTGACAGCCCCACTCCCCGCCAACACCCGCTAGTTCTCTCCAGCGGTCTGGAGATGCCAGGCGCAGGTGATGAACACAGGAACAGCTCGAGTCAGGGCCCCAGTTGTAACTCGCCTGGCAGCTACTGCTTTTTTAAGGTGAGGAATATGACTGTCCCTAGGACTTCAGGCTAAACATCAGATGAAGATGGGGAGTCCCTGATCCTTTCATTCTGGGGTGTGGGCCAGTGAAGCAGCGTGCTGACATACCCCTCACCTCCTCGCCCCACGCACAGCCCTGGTCCCACAGTAGACTCTCTACTCTGCTCTCTGGTAGAGCAGGAAGGAGGTAGTGCTGGCTGCTTCCACAGAGTGGTGTGGAAGACCACCAGGATTAGGGCCCACCCCAGCCGGGGATGAAACGGAAGGGAACTGTAAAAGCAGGAGAGGAAACAACTCCAGCCTCTGCACATTGACCACAGCCGCTCCAAGCCCGGGCTCCCCCCAGCTCCGGGGCTGCCATACCACTGGGGACCCCCAGCCTTAGGATCCAGACCCACGCGACCATCACACTGAGGGTGCCGAGGATTCAACAGCACCTGTTGCATGGTGAGGACCCGCACTCTGACTAGAAAAGAAAGCAGACAGACATGGTGTGTGAGAGGCCAGCAGGCAAGCCCCTGGGGAAGCTCACCCACCGATGGGACCTGCCACCTGGCCCTCAGAGAGCGGGAACCTCTGTGAGCATTTGCCTCCATGCCTCTGGAGCTTGGAGGAGCCCCACAGACCACAGACTCCTGGCTGTCCCAGCCCTGAGTCATCACAGCCCCAGCTGGTCCTGCAGCCAGAAAACCAAACCACTGAATTTCAACCAAAGGGCCTGAGAGCTTAGGAGGATTCAAACAGGGCCACTAGTGGGCGGTCCTGCAACGAGCCTAAGCAGAACAAAGCAGGATAGAGCTTTGCCAGGAACCAGAAGAAAAGAAACCCTCCACTGGCACCTGGGCTGAGGCCCACTCTGCCTCCAGAGACCTTGGCTTGGCACCAGGGTGAGGCTTCCCAGAAGTGTTTGACAAAGGTACTCCAGAAGTCTCTATGGTGCTTCCAAGTTCATAGAATGTTAAAATAAGAAGGGACATTTTGTGGGATTTTCACAACTCCTTTCTCTTCTCTGGGCCACAGTTTGCATATCTGTGTGAAGAAGAGATTGCACCAGATCTGCAGACCTCAACCGTGTCTGCACATGGGAACTGCCTGTGGATGCCCCAGTCCACAGGTGAGCATCACGAGCTCCTGATCTTCAAAGTAATCCAGGGGGCAGGTGTGGGGAGCTGTGGAGGAAGTGCTGCCACCAGACTGGCCAAGAGTTGAAAATTGTTTAAGTAGGATGATGGGCAAATGGACCGGGGGAGGAAGTATTGTTCTGTTCACTCTTGTTTTTTAGAATAAAAGTTAAGAAACCAAAACTACTGATACTCTAAAACTAGCTGTGCCTGGGTGTCACCTGGAACTTATTAAACTGGAACGTCTAGGGGCAGGGGCCCTGGCACTGAGGTTTTCACAGAGGAGTCCCCAGGTGATCCTGCTGTGCAGCCAGGATTGAGAACCCTGGGCTAGACACTCTCCCTGGTCCCCACACGCACCTGAGCGGCTGGGCCGCCTGCACCTTCCACCAGACACAGCAAGTCACACTCTGGTCCCATTTGCTCTAACTTCCTGCTGCAGGAGCCCTTCCTCTCAGAGGGGAATGATGGGAGCTGCACTTGGAGCAGGGGGTCCCTGCCAGGCCTTCACCCGGGTCCTCTAGTCAGTCCAGTCTGCCCCACCCCCTGGTTATGGTGGCCCCTCAAATTGGCTGCTCCCCAAGGCCTCCAGGGGAGGGAGCTCAGCACAAGCTCAGGGAGGGTGCAGGCTGCTCCTCCAGGTGCATCAGGAAGCTCAGGGCAGGACCATTCCCTCTCACCCACACAGTGAACCTGAACTTGTGCCTCAATTTCAGTCTCCTCACGTGGCCAGGTGCTGTCAGGCCTCCCACCTCTCAGAACACAGTGAGTCACATTCCTATTGCATTTGGGTTGACCTCCCAGCAGACACTGAACGTTCCTGGACTGCTTCCCAGCATCCTTTTCCCAGTTGCATTTCAGCGTCTGGGACCAGGAAGGAGCAAACAGGCTCAGTTTGGATTTCCACACAGGATGCTCAGCTTGCTGGGCCCCCTGAGAGTTTCCACCTGCTTTCCCTGCCCCCTCAGCCCAGAACACCAACTGCTGCAGCACGTCCCCAACTGCAACATCACCCTCCGCGATCCTCGATATTGATACATGCCGGATTTCCCTGCTGTCTCCCCGACACTGGTGCAGCCGTTTGCATTCCACGCTCCTGGCAAACTTCTCAGAACGTTCCCTCCCCATCCAACCCTTTGTCCTTTGTCAGTAACTAACCAGCTCTGCAAGGCAGTGTGGACCTTTCGGAAATTAAGGAACTACTTAGGTGATGTTGCCACTTTCTCACATAGGTACTTCCTACTACCTTTCTGGAGCTGAAGTTGGTTCTCCAGTTTGGCATTGGAGGCCTTTCCTGTCTCATTTCCCATTACTTCCCTATTAAAAACAAAAACAGGGACTTCCCTGGTGGCGCAGTGGTTAAAAATCCACCTGCCAATGCAGGGGACACGGGTTCGTGCCCCGGTCCAGGAGGATCCCACATGCTGCGGAGCAGTTGGGCCCGTGAGCCATGGCCGCCGGGCCTGCGCGTCCGGAGCCTGTGCTCCGCAATGGGAGAGGCCACAACAGTGAGAGGCCCGCATACCGCAAAAAACAGAAACAAAAACAAGCCTTCTGCTTTAGTCAGTCTGGTCTGCTTATATCCCCACAGTGTACCTTGAGGTCTCCGCTCAGGCTAATTCTCCTGCTTCGAAGAATGGATTGCCCTTCTCTCTACCTGCCATCCTCAGGATCTGTCAGACCACTTTAACAACACTAGTAGAGGGTAAACCTTCTTGAGCACTTACTGTGCCAGCAGTGCTAAGCGCCTCATTTGCATCATCTCATTTACTCCCCACAAAACCCTAAGTCACTTAAAAAAAAAAAAAAAAGGACAACACTTTAGGTTTAGGTTACAGAGAAGTTGCAAAAACAGTACAGAGAGCTCTGTGTACCTCTCACCCTGCTTCCCCTAATGTTAACATCTTATACAACCACAGGACAATTATCTTTTTCTCTCAAATGTCCTTTTTCTGGTCAAGGATCCCACATTTGAGTTGTTGTGTCTCCTTATTCTCCTCCAGTCTGTGAACAGTTCTTTTGTCTTTCATGATTTTGACTCTTTTGATGAGTGCTGACGAGTTGCTTTGTAGAAAGTCTCTCAATCTGCGTTTGTCTGACGCTTTTCCTCATGATTAGATTGAGATTATGTACTTTTGGCAAGAAGACCACCGAAGAGATGTGATGCCCTTCTCAGTGCATCGTACCAGGAGCACATGATGTTAATTTGTCCTATTTTTGTAAATTTGTCATGTTAACCTTGATCACTTAAGATAGAGTCTGCCAGGTTTCCCCACAGTAAAGTTACTTTTTCTCTTCATAATTTGTAAGTACCTTGGGGGAGACACTTTGAGATTCTACAATATCCTGTTTCCCTTCCGACTTCGGCCCACTGAGTTTGGAACCATCCATGGATCTTGCCTGCAGTAGTTATTACTGCGATACAGGCCTAAAGGTGATTTTGTATTTCACGAGGGTCCCTGTTTTCCCCACTTTATAGACGAGGACACTGTGTCTCAGATCTGTGATGTAGCCCAAGGTCCTAATGCTAGTAAGTTAGAACTCGGGCACCAAAGCACTGCCTCTGATGCTAAGCTCTTTATTCTCCTCCTCAGGGAGTGAACCACATGCTGGTGGGTGGCACCTCTTGTAGTCACCTGATCTTCCACATGGTCTCCTCCCCCAGACACACAGTTGGTTTCTGGAGGGCAGGAACTGGATCTCCTATCTAATTGCCCCAGATGCTCAGGGCAGGGCCTAGTGTCCAGCATTTGTGGACTGAGTGGTCCTGGAGGATTGAAGAGGTCACGCATGACAAGGGGAGAGGGTGGAACCAAAAGAAAGTCCAGCTTCTTTCCTTTCCGCCAGCCCACAAGGTATTATGGCCACAGATACACCCAAGTCTGTGAACCAGGGGAGAATGGTGGGAAGGGGACTCAGAAGAGCAGACACCAGCAGGGGTGTGTGAGCCAGAGGCTGACCAGTGGGTGGAGGTGGGAGAAAGTTCGAAAGAAAAGGCAGAGGCAGGAAGAGGGACCATCTTACCCAGCCCATCATTTTGCAGATGAGATGGCCAAAGCCATTGTTTCAGGGCATTGTTGATTATAATCAGATCCTCAAGAGCAAAGCAGGGCTTATTGAAAGGATTCAGAGGAGGAGTTTACTGAACTCATTGGCAGGAAGTACAGCCTGGAGGAGGCTTTTCTACTGAAGTTCTCCCACTGATTACTAGCATCTCTGTGCCTCTACATTCACATGTACCTGTAGTTCCACCAATACTTATTGAGCACCTTTATGTGGCAGTAGCGTGCTGACTATGGGGAAGAAAACTGTGAGCAAAACCAGGGGTCCCCTTGGCACATTGGAGAGGGGTTGGTTTTGTCTGACTTGTCTTCTCAGGTCGTGGGTGGGGTGATCTAAGCCAGAAGGAAAAGCCAAAGTGACAAACATACTGAGTGACATCCTGCATGGGCCAGCAAGGGCTGGTGACGTGCTCAAGGTGGCATGGGGCTGCAACTTGGGTCCTTCAATGCTGATTTCAGGGCACATTCCTATTTGCTCACTTTCTGATGCAGGGGGCACACAGTGGAGGGGCTTGAGTGTGATGCGGGGGTTTATGAAGATGTGCATGCATGTAGGACCAGGGCTGAGGGCAGGTAGCTGGGCGTGTGGGAGGACTGGGGGCTGGACAGAGGAGGGGACTGTTCATAAGGAAACCACAGGCTGAAAACACCGAGAATCAGCCTTCGGGGGCCAGTTTCAGGCTTCAGTTTCCGGCTCCTGGCTTCTCTGCTCCTACGGCAACCGTCAGCCCTCTGATCTGGCAGCCAAGGCTGAACGCTCAGGACCTGAACTCCAGGTTTGCCCAGCGAGAGGAAGGTGGAAGTGAAGAACAGGCGTGCTGAGTGTGGTGACCAGCACTGGACTAGACGCGGCCTTGGGCTCTCGTCCTAGTACTCAGGACAAATCCCTTCGCCCATCAGACCCCAGTCCACTCACTGGATGCAAAATGAGGGCTGGCTCAGAGGTTTACAGTCTGAATCACCCGGAGACCTTGTGACCTGGTAGATCCCAGACCCACCCCAGAGATGGGGTGCTGGGGGCCTGGAAGGAGATTCAGGGACATGCCTGGCTAATCGGTGCTCTCAGGTGGCCCTGGGCCATCCTCAATCCTGAACCACACTTTGACCAACAGTGGACTTGGTCATCTCTGGGGTCCTTCACAGCATTTCCCTGAAAAAGCCAAGTTTCTTTGGGCTACATAGAGGGAAGGCCACTATCTTCCAGATGCCCCTGCCTATTGGTGTGGGGTGGCCCAGCAGAAGTGGCCAAGCAAGATGCCTGCCTACAGGGAGCCAGCAGTCACGCTTGGGGGAGCTGAAGTGGAGCCACGGAACCTCCATGCTGTCTGCTCAGGACCCTGAGGTCACGCTGGCCTCCATCCCCCATTCCCGGGGCTGGCCTAGCCACTTCAGATCCTTATCAGGCCAAAGCTCATTTGAACATATTTGTATGCCAGAGAGCAGAGTTCAGGGCCCAGTCCTGGAAGCACTTTGTGTTTTCCCAAATTCCGGGAGATCAACATGTTGATGAGACCTAACAGGAGCCCAAGGGGCTGGCCGGAGACCCCAGGACCCAGTTCCTCAGTGGAAAATCCACACTCACCAGTTTATACCTTTGAATCTCAATTTGCCCACTCTGTATGCATCATCAAAAGCTCCATCTTCAAAGCTTCCTTATGCCATAAAGCTGTCCCCAGCCCCCCAGCCAAAATTACCTGCTTTTTCTTCTACAACTTTGTTAACCATTTTAATGCTCATCTCCTACCCCAGTTGAAAGTAGGCATTGTCCCATTTTTGTTTTCCTGGGAGTCTGGCACATAGCAGGTGTTCATCAAATTGAAAATAGAATTGAATGAGACAAGGGGGTTAGTCTTCCAGTTCAAAAAATGAAGAAATTACTGTGGTTTGTTATTATATTAGATCAATCATTGATCTAACGTTATAGGTGACAGAGTTTATTAAAATAACCATTTTGCAAAGAATATGCTACATTTCCTGGCAATAATAACTATTCATAATTTATATTAGGGGTATCTACAGGAGCCCCAAAGATGAACTGCACAAAGTAGGAATGGCAAGTGACAATACTTAGCATCTATTTTTTTTTCTGAGCTTCACATTGAGTGAATGGTATTCTACCTTATAAAACCAAAAAGGACGATAAACGGGGAAGGAATTTTTCCCAGGAAGACACACAAGCCCACAAGAACTGCACGCACAGCTAGCAATTATGTTGGAAGCATGGTCTAAGAATGAGAGAGTTCCTCTTGACTCATATGTATCCCACAAAAGACACGGAGACAGGATCCTTGGTGCAGGAATACTGGTGGAAGGGCAAAACCTATTTCACATCTGGGTCTGAGGTGGCCCCGGTAAGGGAGGTTTGGGACACCAAGTTCTCCAGGTTAATGGTAGTGCCTGGAGTCAACAGGGCTGTGGAGAAGGCATCTGCAGCTCATACTGAAAGAACTATTTCTCCTCAGAGAAAGCACTATTCACGGAAATAACTGAAAAAAAAAAAAATGCAACCTTTGAGGGCTTCCCTGGTGGCGCAGTGGTTGAGAGTCCGCCTGCCGATGCAGGGGACACGGGTTCATGCCCTGGTTTGGGAAGATCCCACGTGCCACGGAGCGGCTGGGCCCGTGAGCCATGGCCGCTGAGCCTGCGCGTCCGGAGCCTGTGCTCCGCAACGGGAGAGGCCACAACAGTGAGAGGCCCGCGTACCGCAAAAAAAAAAAAAAAAAAAAAAAAAAAATGCAACCTTTGGGACAATAGTTGCTTTGGGGTCTGTCTGATAGGCTCTGAGCAACTACTTCTGTGGAAAGTGGATGAAAATGAAAGAAGATGCTGATGTGGTCTAGGACTCAGGTGGGATACCCAGGCCTGATAACCAACTTCCAGAAGAGGGGATGTGAAGGTGAAATCTCTTATTTTTTAAAAAAAAAAGTAGGGTAAGGGGTTTGTAAGAGTAACCAATGGCCCAGAGACATTTATGACAAAAATGTGGGAACAGTGTGGCAGAAAGAAACGCTGAAACTCAATGACTGAGTCACACTCCGGGGGCATCCTGCCCGATGGTTCCCCATGATCAGCTCAACCACTAAATTGCAGCAAAGGGAGGAAGGACAGCTAGTCTACTTCATGGAGCCTCAATTTTGTCACATGTGTGCAACAATCATTTCTACCCACAGGTTTGTTTACAAGGATTAAATAAGATCACAATAGGACTAGTAGATGCTTTTCCTGAGACCAGAGCCAATAGTACCTTGGCCTGGCTAAATAACGTGTAATGGTTTGCATTCTAGTATAGAAAACACATGTGCTCTGCAGCTATTCCTGTAACTGAATGGGACGTGAGCTCCATGCCCCCGCCTATTTTTAGCATTTTTTTGGTTTTATGATTTGTCCTCATTGCTTGCTTACTTAAGGAAACCCATTTCATCACGGCCTGAGAAAAATGTAGTACTCAAAAATGTTTATGGCAATACAATACTTTTTATAATGCTACGATGACATTTGGGCTGATTGTGAATGTCCTCTTTTCCCCTCTGGTTAGGAACACATGAAAAGTCAATTAAGCAGCACAGTTTGTTCTGTAAGTTAAGTTAGTGTGTAAGGCAGTTTGGGCACTGTTTATGGAAATGAAAAGTCTTCGCCCGGTTTTGACTCCTTTACAGAAGTCTCTTGCTGTGACAGGCTGGAAAATGAACTAGAGGAGAATGTGGGGGCTCCACGTAGGGACTTGGTCAAGAAACTTGGCCAGGAAGCAGAAACATGGCGCTGCATAAGCGCCATGTGCCTGGGGCTGGGGGCCAGCCTTCAGTAGAAGGTCTCTTAATTCTGAGTGACTTTGCCTTGAACCAAGCTGACAATAAAGAAATTCCAAAGAAACAGCCCCTTAACCCCAAATGAATGCAGATTTCAGTGACATACAAGAATGGACCACTGAGGGACCAGGCCAAGGCCCTTCCTCTCTGCAGCTTCAGTAGAAGCCCTAAAAGCAGGTATGCCCTGGCTTCCCTGAGACAGCGTAGAAGGCAACATCCCGGCTGCCCCTGGCAAGCGCATGCGCACACACATGCACAGTGCACGCACGCACACGCACGTGCGCACACACATGCTGCTTGTTATTCACAAAAACAACCCACTGACTCCCGATAATATCTGTGGTATTCTCGCTGTCACATCTGATTGAAATCTCTCCCACGAGGGCAGCAATTCTCCAACTATCTCACAATTTTCAATCAGAAGTGCTACAAGCACAGAAACCACATGACCCCCAAATCGTACTTCTAAATATTCGCCCAAGAGAAGTGAAGTTGTACATGAACGTTCATAGCAGCTTTATTCATAACAGATTGTAAATCCTCTTTAAAAACTGAAGCTAATTTACTTCAAAACCAGAATTAAGTTTTTCTTTGAACTGTCTATGGGAATACATATTGGCAGAGTGTCTGAAGGTGCTTCTGGGGTCAGCTGTCATGCTCACAAATGTCCAGGAACCCTAAAGCACTGCCCTGGCCTGGGTTTGCTGTAGAAACAAGCAAGTGGACGAGCAGTTGCAAGAGCCTCTCCAGAAGGCCCAACTTCTCTTTGGTTTTCTACTCAAAATATTCTTCTGTCTTTAGTATCAAAATCCATGTGTTCACCGTCTGGGTCCTCAGTGCCAGGTTGCTGAGGGGCAGGTGCCCAGCTCAGCAGCATCACGTGCATTACCTCTTGATCTTTGTGATGTAACGAGACAGTGGGTTATGTTATACGGATTTTGCGGATGAGAAAACCAATCCCCACAAAGGAGAAGTAACTAGCACAAGGCCACACAGCTGGTGAGTCTTGGGCTGGGATTGAACCCACGTGGTCCAATTTCCGTAGTTGCTACAGTTGCCGCCTCACAGGCGGAATGAACCACTGAGGATGATCTCCGAGCTGCACCGAAGGGGAGCATGAAGGCCTCCTCCCAAGAGGGTATACACTGCAGAGTACTGCTCTGCCAGCTTGGCCAGGCTGTATTTCCTGCCCTGAAGTGTGTGTGTCACCCGGCCTCCACACACAGGAACGGCCTCACCCATCAGCTGGCCTTAGTGCCCTCCTGGGATGCCCACACCAAGAGACGGGGTTTTAAAAGCCTGGAGCTCTAACCTTTACAAGTACTGGGTAATTCCTCATAATAGCCCTATGTAGTAGGTTCTGTTAGCAGCCCTCACGTAACAGGCAAGAAGATGGAGACATAAAGGGGTAAAGAAACTTCCCCATCATCTCCAGCTAGTAAGGGGCAAAATCAGATCTAACATCCAGACCTTTTTCTGACACCAGAGCTAAGCTCTAATCTCTTTCTTCTCAGAAGTTAGAGAAATAAGCCATGGGGGAAATGCTGGTGCAAGAAAATAAGGTCTTAGCTCCTTTGCAGTAGAATAGCCACTTCCGGGTTCAGTGGCGAAGCAGTGGTGGGACCAGAGGCTGCTGGCAGCAACCCCTCAGGTCAGGCCACAAACAAGAGGGGGAGCAGCCAATTGGAGGAAGGCTTTAATCACAGTCCTGGCTCGGAGCCTATAGCAAAGCCAGCAGCAGGTCCCTACTCTGCCCCAGGGCTAAGGAATTCCCACTGGGCTAGCCCAGCCCTCTGCATCCCGGCAGCACATCTCCACCCCCATCTTCTGGAGATGGGCACTCTCCCACTGGGAAGCATGGGGACTTCCTAATCAGATTAATTTTGGTCAATAATCTGGTTGGGAAGCTCTGATGAGCTTAGAGAGAAACTCATTCCAAATCTAATACAGATCTTCCTCCACTTACGATGGGGTTAGGTCCTGATAAACCCGTCCTAAGCTGAAAATATCTTAAGTGGAAAATGCATTTAATACACCTAACCTACCCAACATCACAGCTTAGCCTAGACTACCTTGCCTTACACTTACATTAGCCTGCAGTTGGCCAAAATCATCTACTATGAAGCCTATTTTATAACAAAATGTTAATTATCTCATGTAATTTACTGAATATTGTATTAAAGGTGAAAAGCAAATGGTTATCTGGGTCCAGAATGATTTGTAAAACTGATGGGTTGTTCACCCTCCATGATGGGGCAGCTGACAGCGAGCTGGGGCTGCACTGCCCGTGCCCAGCATCACAAAGGAATACCGGCACATCCCTAGTCCGGGGAAAAGGCCCAAAGTCAAAATGCAAGGTCCAGTTTATACTGAATGAATATCACTTCTGCACCATCATAAGGTCAAAATATCCTAAGTTGCACCACCCTACATCAGTTAGAACCATCTGCGGTTCATTGCTGAAAGAAGTCCTCCCCTGCGCTTTCAGCGCACAGAGAAACTGCTGCCTCCCATCCTTGCGCGCATTATTCCTCACAGCACGACCACACCCAGCACACACTCCTTCCTCTTGCCTTTGGGGACAAGGCCGCTTTTCCTCCAGGCCCAGGGGAGGAGGAAGCCCCCTCCCCCCAGCCCTCCACCAGCCCACTCACTGGCCGCTGTCTGATGAGACAACCAGGTGGTTGTCTGCCTGGTCTAGCGTGAGAGGCCGAGCGGACCGGGAGAGGCCCGTTAGGGTAATAAATTAAAAAGACGCAAAAAAAAAAAAAAAAAAAAAAAAGACGCAAAAAGCCTTCTGGCTAAGACGGTGACGCAGCAACAGAAACAAAACTGACGGCGGCTAGAAGAAAGGCGGCGAAGAGTCCCACCCCTCGGAGGCAGCCTTTTGCACGGAGGATGCTGACCCCTGCTGGCCGCGAGCGGGGACGCAGCGTGGCTGCCGCCGAGACTATAACAGTGAGTCACCTCGGGAGGTGCTGAGCGGGGGAGAACCCTGCCTGGGGGCAGGGGGCCTGGAGGGGAGGGGAGGGAAAGGCAGGGACGCGGGCAGAGGCCCTGAGTTCTAGGCCTGCCCCCCACACCATCGTCCAGTAACAGGGCTGGCAGCCCCTCCCAGCTCTCAGATGCCATCAACTCCTCGTGTTTCAGGATATAAGCAAGGAGGAAAAGGTAAGAGATATGCAGTATAAATGACGCTAGTAACCCTCCGGGGCCTACCTGTGCCTCCAAATGGCGTCCCGCGTTAGGGTCTTCCCCGGACCAGCCAATTCCAAGTCCAGAGCGAGTGAAGCCGCGTTGGCTTAACGGATGGTTACTGACTGGTGGGCTGCATAATGGCTGCCAAAGCTAATCAGGTCCTAATCCCTGGAACCTGTGAATGTTACCTTATAAAGCAAAAGGGACTTGACAGGTGTGATTACGTTAAGGTTGTTGAGATGGGGAGAGTACCCTGGATTCCTCAGGTGGGTCTTAAATGTTATCACAAGCATCCTTTAAGGAGGGAGAAGGAGATTTTACGACAGCAGAGAAAGAAAACCATATTACAAAGGAAGCAGAGAGAGAGATTTAAGATGGTACTCAGCTCATTTTGAAGATGGAGTCATGGACCACAGAATGCAAAAAAGGCAGCTCTAAAAACTGGAAAAGACAAGGAAATGGATTCTCCCCCGGAGGCTCTGCTGACACTTCGATTTTGGCTCCATGAAACTGATGGCAGATTTCTGGTCTCCAGAACTGTAAGAGAATAAATGTGTGTTGTTTTTAAGCCACGGAGTTTGTGGTAATTGGTTACAGCAGCCATCAGAAACGAACACATGACCTTCTCCTCTCAAACTCTTGTGCTGGGTGCTTGGGATAAAGCAGTTAATGAGCAGGACAGAGAATCCACTTCCACCCCTAGAAATGTTTATAATCTCCCTCTCTTGGGATTTGAAAAAGCAACAGCCAAAAAGTCATTAATCTTCTGTGGTGCAATATATAACCAATAAGCACATGGAAGATGCTCAAGATCATTAGCATTAGGGAGGGCAGGGATCATTAAAACCATGGTGAGATACCACTGCTATGATGGTAGGAGAGCTATGATGGGAGACACAGATAATAATAAGCTTTGGCAAGGATGTGGAAAAACTGGAATCCTCATGTGTTACTGATGGGATTGTAAAATGGTGTAACCACTTTGGAAGATAGCTTGCCAGTTTCTTAAAAAGTTAGACATAAATTACCAGTTGACCCAGCAATTCCACTCCCAGAAATCTGCCCAGGAAAAATGAACATTCATATCCAAAGACATGGGCATGAATGTTCACAGCTGCATTACTGATAATAGCCAAAACCTGGAAATAACTGAGAAGTTCAACAGTGAATGAAAATGTGGTATACACGATGAACTATTATTCTGTAAGTGCCAACCAACTCTGTTGACACATCTGCTCCGTCACCACAGAGCTCCAGGCCAGTTTTACACTTGTTCACATCAAAAACCAGGAGAAATAGACTGTTCTGGTTAGCCTCACTATCTAGTCCCTTTTGCCACACTATCTTCCAGACTATTCCAATGACTCTTCCTCTGTCCTTCCCTCTCTTGCTGGTCTCCATGCTGCTCTCTGAACGCATCAAGCACAACCCTGCCTCAGGACCTCAATGCCATCTGGAATCCTCTTACCCCGATGGCTAGCTTCATGGCTCACTCCTCTCAATGAGGCTTTCCCTTACCACCTTTTAAAGACCATAATAACACCACCCCTTTTCTATCCTCCTTTCCCTGATTTTTCTCCACGGAACTTATCAATTTATAAACTCCATAGTTTTGTCTGTCTCCTGGCTAGACCGTAAAGTCCGTAAGGAAAGGGATTAGTCTTTTAGGTTCACTACTGAATCCCCAGGACCCAGGACAATGCCTGATCCACAGAGGGAATGCGATAAAATATATGACATAAATGGATGAATTCATAGCCAACTCTTCCTTGGGCTTGGGTACAAGCATAACTTTTCCATGATGAAGACTGAGAGGGGGTCTGCTCTCCACAGTAAATGACATAGACTAGCACTAGGGACTTGCAGTTCACTTGATTCTGGCTGAAGCACGCCTAATCCTCCAAGCACAGTAAGTACCGACGGCCACCAATAGCCAAAAGACCCATCCACACCTTTGAGGAAGGGCCATCTTTTCTCTGCCTCGTGGGTTCCTAGAGCATCCTGGATGAGGGTCCTTAGCTGGTAAGACAGGAAATTAGTCACACCTACCGTCTGAGACTGTAAGTGTCGCCAGAAAACCTATGTGACATTCACAGCATCTCTTCTAGGAATATTTTAGAAGGGAGAAAAAGAAAATACAACCTAAATACCTCTTGGTAGAGAAATGTTAGCTTTTAAAGAGTCTAAGGCTAAACAATTTAGTTATGAAACTATATTGTAGACTGTTGAATTCATTTAGTTTCTTATTTAAACTCACATCTTTTCCATCAAGTAAGAAGTCTTGGTTCATGTCTGTATGAAAATCCCTCTCTCTCATGAAAATTTAGCACAAGGAGGTGGTTTTTAACCACACTCTTCCTGGGACATTAGTGATATCAGTGGTTCTGGCCATAGTTCATTGTGTTTTACCAGGTTGTTCTCCCGTTTACGACAAGGGAAGGGAAAGCTTCGTGAAGATCTCGGTTGACACTCTGGTTTTAACCCTTGATGGGGTTTTTCCCTTTAATTTGGGCACTTGGACATAATAGAAATGAATTAGGCTTTTTCCCTTGCAAATAGAGTAACCACACATTAACATATCTTGAATAAAACAACTACACTTACAGAACATGTACTGTTCCATTCCAGTCAGCCTGCCTTCATTTGGGGCTGAATAGAGTCTTTTCTTCCTAAGAGCTGTAAACAAAAGTAGAGATTGTGTGAGACCACCTTTGCTCTTTATTACAGCTGGTCAAGACTCAACACATTCCTATGATTACGGAGGCTGCCTTCAGCCCCGGAACATAAGGGAATGATGCCCCCAAAAATGACCCGGTGCACCGCAGCATTAGATAGATAGCTGTTGCTTATCTCTAACAGGATTGTCCTTTTCTGAACAAACTTTCTTCAAAAATAAAAATGAAAGGCAACTAGTTTCAGGAAGAACTGCTAAGTGACAATTATCATTGAAGTCAAGTCTTCCTGAAAAAAAGTAAAAAAAACTCATTGTCTTCTGTTCCCACTTTTGGTTTGATTTGACTATCTTTAGCATGTGCTGCAGATCTCCTCTTTAGTTATGAAAGAAAAAAGGAAAACTCACAAGGCCACGGCCCACACCCTCCTGTGTGCGCACCCATTTTTCACATGGAGTGTTCATCACTATACTTATGTGCACACAGGTTTGTAGATTGTTTTTAACTTGTATTGCTATAGTCTTTTAGCAGCTATAAAGGAGTCCATCATGTACAGGGTACCATGATTTATTTGACCCATATGATTTCAACATTCATATTTCTAACTTTTATTATAATAATCCTGTGAGAAATATATTGGTATATGAGTTTAACAAGTAATATCTTTCTGAGATTTCTAGAAGTTGGATATGTGGGTTTGAGAGCCATTTGTTTTGGGTTCTTGATATGTCTGTTACCCTGTTTTCCAGAAGGTACATGGCAATTTATAGCCCTATAAGTAATGTCTTATAACCACTAACACTCTGTAACATGTATTACATGCCATGCCCTGTTCTAAGCTCTTCATAGAAACTCATTTAATCTTTATAACAATCTTATGAGGTAGGTGCTATTATTGTTCCCATTTTATAGAAGAGGAAACTGAGGCACAGAAGTTATGCCAGATCTTTTAACAAGAGGAAAATTCGTTTGAGGAAGCATAAGTTTTGTCAACTGAAGGTGAACAATGAGGGGCACCAGAGTTGCCACAATCACTGATGTCTGTTACAGCAAAAGACTGTATCACCTGAACTGTGAGGAGATAAGGAGTGTGGGATGGTTGGCGGGGGGGTGGTCCTTTGTACCGTTTAAGTAGCTATGGTCCTTCCCCAAACCAGCTCAGAGATTTGGCAATAATGCAGGTAGTAGTAGTATTCCTAGTCAATTAGGTCTCAGCAAGTGAGTAACATTTAGAACTAGAACCTTTGTTAAACTCACATGTGGATTTTACAGAGCTAAGAAAGCAGATTTGGAATGGACACTTTGTCCAAAAACCTAGGAGGGACTCATCTGGGACTAGAGCCTAATCACCTAAATGGTCTGACTCCTCCCCGTCATGCCTGGTGCCCCTCAGTTGTGTTCCCTGATCCCAGCCAGAAGGTGGGCCAGCAAGTCAGGATGTAGGAGAAGGTTTCCCACCTGGGTAACAGCCAAAAGCCAGGAGTAGGGGAGAAGGAGGGGAGTAAAGGCGGGGGGAGGGGGAGAAAATGAGAATGTGCAGGGGGTAGAGATTCCTACCAGGGACTGTTGACCTTGTCACCAGAACAAGAAGGGTCGACGGGCACACAGCCACTTAGTTCAATCCTCAGCTTACCTCCGGCTTAATTTCTCTCCCCACAGATTTTAATACGTTGGAAGAGTCCCCACTCAAAGGCTCTTTCAGGTGCTCTGACTTAACCATCACCTTAACCAAGACATCTGCCTGAGTGGGGAGGGAGGGAACATATCAACAAAACACACCGACAATGCTTCAACCTCACAAGCCCCTTTGGGACTTTTACCCCCCGAACTGACATAAAGCACATTCTCATTGCTTGCATTGATGTTTGAGTTTACACTAGACTTGGGAATGGATTCTGAGACAATGGCCCTGGGTGATGTTGCTATTCAGGTTAAGCCTGTTAAACAAAACCTTAGACATTATGCTAAATATACTAAATATATTTAAAATATATATATTATAAATACTAAAATATACTTTAAAAAAATGTATTGTTTAGGGGCTTCCCTGGTGGCGCAGTGGTTGAGAGTCTGCCTGCCAATGCAGGGGATGCGGGTTCGTGCCCCGGTCCGGGAAGATCCCACACGCCGCGGAGTGGCTAGGCCCGTGAGCCATGGCCGCTGAGCCTGTGCGTCCAGAGCTTGTGCTCCGCAGCAGGAGAGGCCCCAATAGTGAGAGGCCCGCGTACCGCAAACAAAAAAAATAGCCACACCTGTGATACCAGATCTCATCTTCTAATCCCAATTACCTTCCATCCTCCAAAGCTGCCTCTTCATACTGACTACAAAGCGGCATGAAAATAAGCGGCATGAAAATAAACACCGTGATAGCTCTCAAGGCCAGAGCAGGAGAACAAGGCCCTGAGACCAAGTTTTTGTGGCCCTCAAGCCCACTAAATGGTTAAAACAATCTGGATTCAAAGTCTTGGAGCTCCGCAGTGTGAACCATTCCGAAGCCTGAAAGGCCAACTCAGTCAACTCCCGTTACTGACTTTGGGGCGGCTCCCTGTTTCCAGCTCTTCCCCCTCCAGACACTGTAGGATTATCCTTCCTGACCCTCTTGTTTTGGGGCATGCTTGTGTGACTACTCCCAGCCTATGAGTTCACTGCTGGGCCACAGCATTCAACTGCCAGTGCAAAGACAGACACTGCGGAGCTCTTCCCCTCTGGCGAGGCAACCAAAGACCACCAGCTGGGTACCCCAGGGCCTCCTGTGAGCAGAGCCCACCTGCCAAATGGGATGGACTGTAGCCTGAGAGAGAAAAAAAAGTCTTCCTTTGTTTCTAAGCCACTGGGATGGTGGTGGCGTTTGTTACCGCAGTGTAACATCGTGTACTCTGATACAACTCCATTATTAAATTCCTGAAAAGAATGGAGTTTCCCCCTCAACATCTCCTAGATCCTTCTCACACCACCTGGCATTGCCTAAGAGCTGACACCATCCCAACCCTTTTTCTTCCCTCTTTTTTTCTGATTGGGCTTAACAGCTTTATTTGAAATGAAAATGCCATAGAAGCCCAGCAGTTACTGAGAAACCAGCAAGAAGACCTCCTCCCGAGGTCTTAGACAACAGCTATTCCAGCAGCTGTAGCAAGAATCCAGTCTATGACTACCCTCAGTGAGCCACTGCCCTCTACCTTCAGAGGTGCAGGGGGCCACCCGCCCCGTGAGCCCAGAGCGGGGAAGAGCAGTTGAAGGGAGGGAGAAAGATATCATCAAGAACAAACTGAGATTTTTGTGCAGCCCTGTAGTTCAGTTCAATGTCTCCCTAGGAACGGCCCTCTGCTTGGTGAAACTGGTTCATTCCAGGCAGAGCAGACGCGGGGAATGAAATTCCGTAAACAGCCTCCTGGAACAAGCACCTCTAGCTACAGATGTGCAGTCACTGTTCCCGACAGGTCCCGACGGGAAATGAACGGTGCTGTCTTACCTTAAAGGTTAACAAGTTGCTGCAGTTTTGTTTTTTGCTCTGTGAGTCATGGGGAAGCGACACTCTGCAGAGCACCCAGCAGATCCAGAATGTCTAAGTCATAGGGCTGTCGGGCAGTTGCCAGGCTTCCTTTCCATATGCTACACAATCACTTCACTGGAGGGAACCCGCCTATGCCCCTGTACTCGGGGAGGCCCCAGGGTACCCAGCACTTGCTCTTTTAGAGTAGAATCAGCTTCCCGGGCTCAGCACCAGGAACCCACCAACTTCAGACCGTGGGCTTTGGGGGAAGTAACTTAAATCTGATAGGATTCTAAAACCTAACGATTTGGAAGAGTTGGGTAGAGGGGATTCAAAAGATGGACTAAATACCATCTATTTTCCTGTAAGGTATTTGAGAAGGAATAACTGGTACTCATTCAACTCACTGGATCCCCATTGATGTAAATAAACAAGGCCCCCCAGAACTGAGAAAATGCCTCTAGAGCATTCATTAAGACCCTTCCCCTCACTCAAAGCCCTCCCTCATTAGGATTCCATAAAGTCTAAAAGCATTGACTTTATCATTGTATTTCCTGAGGTTCCTAAACAGATACTGAAAGGAGAGGTAGCATTCATCCACCAGTTACAAGCTATGTGCCAAGAGCTTGCTGGGCCCTGGGGATACACGAGTGAACAAGTCAGGGGACGTGCCTTCGTGACACTGGCATTCCAGTGAGAGAGGCAGACGGTGCACAAGAAAACTGCCGACAGCAATAAGTGCTCTGAAAGAACTGAATGGGGTGACGTGACAGTAACTGTTGATGGCATCTGAGCTGAGACCTAGAGGATGAAAAGGAGTTGGACAAGTAAGGAGCTATAGCCAGTGACAGAAGGCAGGTGATCTGGGAAGCTGGACTTGGTGAGGGACAGAGGACAGGTAAGTTTTGACCAACAGGACGAACCTCAGGCCCAGTTCTCTTAGGCCTGCCTCGCTGCAGGACGGCGCTTAAAACCACCCCACAGCTCGAGGTGTTGGTCCCCGGGTCACCCTCCCACGTGTATGTGCACAGGATGCCAGCCCCTTGTGGCACGTCCTCCCCACCGGCCTCTGTCCACACCCAAGGTTGAGATGGACAAGCCATCGATGGTCGAGTTCTTCACCCTGGCAGGGGAGGAAGCCTGTGGGTTTGTGCCTTGTGTCCTGGCTTTTGTGGCGCTCTGGGTGGGACAAGGGTATGGTCTCCAGCAGTACCTGCTGAGCGATTAGCCGTGAACCTACTGAGCAGGCCGCGGCCAGGTGACAACCTTGTGTTCTGCACTCTTGCCCTTCAAACCCGAAGGCTTGGACAGCAGGGGCTATTGAGAACATGAAATGTGGCTCGTGTGACTGAGGAACTAAATTTCTAACTTCACATTTTAATTAACTTTAATTTAGGTAGCCACACATGGCTAGCAGTTACCATATTAGATAATGCAACATAGATTAAGATCAAGTACTTTTAGCAAAAGACAACAAAAGCCAATTGACACCCAAAGAATTACTGGAATTGTCAGATAAGCATAGTTGTGTGGGAAAATGGTAAAAGAAATAACATAATCAAAGCAAAAAGACACTATTAGGAATAAATGGGCAGATTAGAAAATAAGCGAACTTCTAGAAATGAAGAATTGAAATAAAACTCCATGGCTACTGATACATTTCAAGTAAATTGCAGATATCAAAAAATAAGATGGGACTTCCCTGGTGGCGCAGTGGTTGTGAGTCCGCCTGCCGATGCAGGGGACACGGGTTCGTGCCCCGGTCCGGGAAGATCCCACATGCCGTGGAGCGGCTGGGCCCGTGAGCCATGGCCGCTGAGCCTGTGCGTTCGGAGCCTGTGCTCTGCAACAGGAGAGGCCACAACAGTGAGAAGCCCGAGTACTGCAAAAAAAATAAAATAAAAATAAGATGGATAGACAAACAGATATGATAAACTGAATAAAATGTCACGAGTAGAATATTAAAAAAAGAGTAGAATATAGGTAGTAGGTATATGGACATTTATTGTAAAGGTCTTTTAACTTGGTCATGTTTGAATATTTATAATAAATGTCAGAAGAAAAAAAAACCTTCATGAACCAAATAAATGCCCCATGAATGCAGCACAGAGACAAGGAGATGAAACTATGAGAGAAGAGATTTGGAGGATTGAATAAGAAAGTCTTAGCTTTATAATTGGAGTCCCAGAAGAAATGAGTGGAAAATTGAGTTAAAGAAATACCTGAGGAAGAAATGCCTGCAAGTTTTCTCAAACGGATAAAAAACATGCATCCACAAGTCCAAGATGCACAAAGTAGTAATTAAAGGTGGCCATAAAAACTCTGCTGCTCCACCCACTGAAAGGGAAAGTCTTGCTCGTCTCCCTTGAGTCTGCACTGGCTTGATCCATAGGCCACAGCAGAAGTCACACTGCATGACACCCGAGGCACCGTCAAGACCATTCAGCTTCTATCTTGGTTTCTTGGAAAGTTGTTCCGGGGAAATCCAGCCACCTTGTAGAAATGTGACTAAAGAGTTCTCAAAACTATATAAAGAGGGACACACAGTGCCCAGCCTTCCAGCTGTCCCCAACAACATTCGTATTATGAACGCCTATGAGCAAAGCCATCCTGGACCCTCCAGACCAGCCCAAGTTTCAGCTAAATACCGGCAAGAAACTCCAGTCAATCCCACGTGGAATGGGAGAATCACTCTGCTGAGACCTGCCTAAATTTCTGACCCACAAAAGAGAGATGAAAAAATGGCTGTTTCTTTAAGCCACTAAGTTTTGGAGCAGTTTGCCATGCAACAAAACCCGGAAATTAACTCAGAAGCAAAAGGACACACAGCACCATCTAGTGTTCTTCCTTTAAGCAGTCCTGCTACTTCTGTGCTCTCTCTTCGAGGGTGTAGTTGGAAGCAAGTTCCCACTCCTCAAATAGTGAGGATAAGCCACTGCCCCACTAGGAGCTGCTTCCTTGGGCTCAGGCCATGGAAGCACTCACTAAAGTTCTAGATGCCATCTCTGCTCAGGCCAGACTTGCAGAGGGAACTGGAAAAACCAGTGAGCTCTGCAGAAGGAAAGCGTTAATCACAGAAAGCTTGAATTGCAGCTCCCAGGGAGCACAGCAGAGAGGCCAGCAGCCACTGTGTTCTTTCCTTGACTGGACAAGCCCTGGGGCATGGCTGGCCTTAGGGAGCTGAGGGGGAGGTATCACTGTCTGAGACCTGCCCTCCAGTCTCAGACAGGGCATCCGAAGGCAACTGTAAACCTGACACCAGCCGTGAAGGGGGTGTAGACGTCCCTGTGGCCCCCTCTGGTATCCCAGGACCTCTGTGGTAGGCGAGGGCGGGAATACCAGTGAGGGTTGGGGAGCATACTCAGGGGCAGCGGTGGCTGAGGAACTCAGTGGGAGGCCACTGTCAGCGTCACTCTGGCCAGGCTCCCCCGTGGCTCTGTGGCCAGCCCCTCTGGACTCCAGGAAGTGTATATATTGGGTCTCTTTCTGGAAGATGCCCATGATACCATGAGGAGACGCACTCAGAGGTCACACTCCGGGGCAGGCTCTCTGTCCTGGCTCTGGAAGTGCTGAGGACAAGCCCATCCAAGGGACAAGCTATGCCTCTGCCTTGGAGGGAGCCACTTGAAGGCCACGGAGAGAGTAGGTGGTGACAACACTTCACCACCCAGAGGTGCAGCCACCACGGTGACCCCTGCCTCACTGGAGATGAGCCCAGTGCTTAGCCAAGCAAACCCTCGATGCAGAAGTTAGGGTGTCCGCAGGAGCAGCAAGAATTCCCCAAAGAGAGCTCTCAGCCTGGGACACAAGGAAAAAGGACTTGGAGATGTGAGAAAGCTGTGTGATGACAGGGAAAGGATACAGCCTGCCCTCCAGGGACAGCTGGGCCTCAGTGGCCAAGCCTGCCCTTCATCCCATAGCAGCATGGTGTTTCACCAGGCAAGACTCTTGTCTGGACAGGCGTTTGCTGGCCTCCTCCAGGAATGCTCTCCACCACCTGAGAAGGAATGAGAGAAAGCAGCTCGCCTTCCTGGGGTGCAGTCCTTTCCCATAATCCCAAATCTGAGCGGTTGGCTGACCTCAGCGAGTCCACAGGGGTGGGCCTCGTGGCTGGCACATCCTCTAAAGTGCCCTCCAGCCTTCCCCATTCTACAGGCGGGGACCAAGCTGCCGGTGAATGGCTGCCGCAGAGCTTGTTACAGGAATCACAGCGCTGGAAGGGGCTTCTCCACTGGCTGAGGGCCCGGCAAAGATACTTTTTTCTGGGATCTCTGGCCACCTGGGATCAGAGACTGCTGTTCCCCTGGGGCTGGAGAAGAGGCTATTTTTCAAAGATCCTTCCCACTTATTTCTGGATTTAGTGGCCAGGCTGCCGTCTGCTGCAGGCTTGGTGAGGAACATGAGGAAGCCTGGCTGAACCAGTTGGGGTATAGAAGTTCCAGAGACCCCAAGTTTCTTCTCTGCTTGAGTCTTTGGCCCAGTGGTGCTAGCAGTGCGTTTGGAGAAAGGTCTTTGAAATTAGATGGGAGCCTGTGTAACCTGGGGCTTCATGATCTTTTCTCCTGAATCTGCTCTGGGATCTCAGAAGACATAACACTTCCCCCGAAAGGCCTGTATCTCCCACCTTGAGCATAGTTCTGAGATAGCAGGACCACTTGCACAGCCAGAGCTTGGGTGGCATAAACATGCACCCTTTCCTTTCAATAGGCATGGACCATACTGCTTTCTGCCAGAGGGGAGACCCCCTGGAACACAGTCTTGTCAGGGTTTGGCCCACAGTCATCATTTCCTATGACCTTAAACACACTGACATAGACAACAGCATGGTTTTGGGGGCCAGCCCAGATGGTCCAGCTGCACCAGAAGTTCTGAGGAAACTGACTTTGCATCATCGGGATGGAGAATTCACCCATCTTGCCTTTCAGGATGACACGGCGTTTCATGAGGATGTAGATTTCCGTCCAAGAAGGTCTGAGTCCTGCAGGAGAAGAAGAACCGGGTAGAGGCTTTGGGAAGAAACCCTGTTCAGATGAGGGCTCTAAAGAGCAAAGCTCATATTTTTTTTTTTCACGCCTTTCCTGTGCCTGGCCCAGGAGACTAGCGCCTTCAAGCTGTTGAGGGGAAGGTGTGGGGAGAGCTTGTTTAAGAAATAAGAGCAAAAAAACATCACATCCAACTTGTAGGAGATGGTGTTCCCCTCAGCTGGCATTTAAGACTGATTTCCTCAAAGGGGAGGGACGTGGGGAGACGAGGGATGAAGTCACTCACAGAGGAAAAGCATCTTCATAGAAGACATTGCAAAGGCAGCTCTGGCACCTGCTGAGACTAGATGGGTGGGGACAGGGGACAGTGATGCTCAACATGAAGACGACCTGAGAAGTTGTAAGGCCTACCTAGCTCAGCCATTTGCCACCTGTGATACTGTGATTTATAATTGTATATTTGGTTTTTGCCGCTCCTGGCAGAGCTCCTAAAACCCTGGAATTTCCTAAGTGAGGAGACTGATACATGCTGATACATGTGTCTTTTATGTTAATGAGGTGGCTTTTGGAAAGCACCTAGTTCACCTAAGGATGTTTCTAGGGGAAACAACCAGGTGATTAGAAGGTTGGAAATTTCAGTCCCTCCACAGGACCTCTGGGGAGGAAAAAGGGGGCTGGAAATTGAGTTCAGTCACCAATGGCCAGTGACTGAATCATTCATGCCTATGTAAAGAAGCACTCAGAAGGACGGGATGCAGAGAGCTTCCAGGTGGGGAACACATGGAGGTGCTGGGAGAGTGGTACCCTCAGAGCTGCAAGCTCTGTGCCCCTTCCCCATACCTTGCCCTGTGCATGTCTCCCTTCTGGCTGTTCCTGAGTTACCTATAACCAGCAATCTAATAAGTAAACTGTTCTTCTGAGTTCTGAAAGTCACTCCAGCAAATTAATCAAACCTGAGGAGGGGGTCATGGGAACCTCCGGTTTACAGCCGGTGAGTCAGAGGCACAAGTAACAACCTGGACTTGTGACCGGCATCTGAAGTGAGGGCAGACCTGTGGGACTGAGCCCTTAACCAGTGGAATCTGATGCTATCTCTAGGTAGTTTCAGAACTGAGTTGAATTGTAGGACACCTAACTGGTGTTGGATAATTGCTTGGTGGTGGTGAGAAAACACACACACACATACACACACACACGACCATCCAAACCTCCCTAGCAGGAAGGAAGCTCTCTTAATGGGTAGCTGTTATCAGCCCAGTAGCTTTACTCCCTGAAGCTCAGTTTTCTTGTCTTTAAGACTGCCATTTCTACTTCAAAGGGTTCTAGCCAACGTTTAATCCATAGCGTGCTTTTCTATGTTCTCACAACTGGTTTTATTCTACTGGGAATGGATGGGGTGGGGAGATTCAGGGAAGCTTAGCTATAGCCCTTGAGAACACAGTTCAGTTATGGGAAAAGAATGACATTTATAAGGAGAAAAAAGCTTACGAGGCAGCCTCTGATGGCCAGTGCAGAGTTTAGAGGAAGGGAGAGATCCTCTGAATGCCTCCAGGTTGCCCCCATCCCTCCTGCGGGTGTAGGACTGTGGGAAGACAGAGGCCTTTATTTTGTTAATAGGATTTTATTTTATTTAGTTACTTTTTGGGGCCACACCACGTGTCTTATGGGATCTTAGTTTCCTGACCAGGAAACAAATCTGGGCCCATCGCAGTGAAAGCGCAGAGTCCTAACCACTGGACCGCCAGGGAAATCCTCAGGGGCCTTTAGACCAGAGAAAAAGGCAGGTCCAGTCGCCTAAACCCAGAAGCCACTGTCCAGTCTTCTCTGCCCCAAAGGAATACATCCGCATGGACTTAGGGCTCCTCCTTCAAAACACCTAGACTCCAACGACTTTTCATTCCCATCTCTATACCACATCTCTCACTTGGATTATTCTAGCCTTCCTAACTCACCTCCCTGCTTCTACTCTTATGGAATGGTCCATTCTTCAGCGTGAGTTTTGTTCAGAGAGATACCACATCATTCACACCCTCAACACCCTCCAGTAGCCTGCCCTCACTTACAGGGAAGTCACTTGAACAGGATCACTAAGTTTCTTTCGTGATCTAGCCATTGCCTCCCAGGCCTGTCTCTCTCCACCTTGTACTGACTTCCTCTCTCATCTTAGAACATTCTGTTCCTACCTCAGGGACTCGACACTTCTGTTCCCCGTGCCTGGGCACTCTCCCTCAAATTCATGTGGTTTCTCCCTCATTTCAACCAGGTTTCTGCTCAAATATCACCTCAGATAAATATTCTCTAACCACAGTTGAGAAAACACCCCTCCCCGTCACTTATATTTTTCTTCTCCAAATCTAGAACTTATAGATATTTTTATGTTTAATTGATGGATCATCCCCTGACTAGAACATAAGCTGCATGGAAGAACACACTTTGATTTGTGCACTGTTGCATTCCCAGGGCTTAGCATAGAATAGCACCTAGCAAATGGCATCTGTTCCATAAAGGCTGGCTGAGTTATGTGAATAAGAGTCTGTCGACTATTTGACTCTGTGTCACTTGGACAGGACAAAAGGTCAGTAATAATATGACCATCGACCAGTGGGAGGGCAGTGACATATCCCAGAATAAACAGGTCCCTTTTCTCTGACAATAATAACCAGAGTCCACTTAGCAGATAAGGGTGCAGAGTAGGACAGTGGCCTTCAAACAAATGAGCTTCAGGAGGGCTTGGAAAGGGAGAGATTATTGGACCCCACCTCCAGTGTCTGATTCAGTAGGTTGGGGCCTGAGACTTTACAGATCTAATAAGCTCTCAGGTGATGCTAATGATTCTGGTCTGGGGATCTCATTTTGAGAACTATTAAAAAAAAAAGAAAATCTTTTTCATTTCTGACCAAAGAATCCCAGGGTGAGACTTATTTGAAGAAAGCCAACCTGCTTGCCCCTCCTTATACCACATGGATCCTAATAGCTGATCTTTGTTTATAATTTTGTCATCTCCTCTTTCAACATCTTCACTCACCTTTGCTAAAAGTTCCCCTCCCCTGATCCTCATAACTAAGTTCTTCCAGACTCCAGTCTCACCTCCTCTGCGGAGCCTTCCGTGACTGCACGGGTCCCCGATGCCCTCCCCCTTCTTCATACCTGTGGAACTGCTCCCACAGTTTAGACTCTAGATCATCCTTCTAATCACTAGTTTTCCTAGTCACTCCACAGGCTTGTTTCACCTCATCTCAGACCAGAAGAAGAAGAGCAAGTCCAAGTTGTGAGTATCCACTTTAAGGGCTCAGAACTATGGCAGGAACAAGAGTCCACAGAGCCCGCCATGTGCCCCTACCACCTGGAGATGACCCTCAGCCTCGGGAACTCACCACCCACTGGGCGATCTTTAGGGGTATCTAGTGACCACCAGGACATGACCTCATCCTGGGTCATTAAGACCCCCCAATACAGCTGGAGACAGAAGAAGGCAGCAGAAAATTCATTCTTCACCCAAAGCTTCTAAATTCTGGCCTGCCAGAAATACACCACCCAGAAACATACCAAGAGCAGCATTCTCCTTTGTCCTTTCTCCTCGGACCAACACAACAAACGTCAAAGACAGAGCCTGCACCAGAAGCCGTGCGGATGGGCTTCAGCCCCGACAAAGACGCCAGTTGGCCAGCCAGGTGTTAACGTGGCTCTCAGTGCTGATGGCAGCATATTAGAGTCACCTGGCCCAACTCAAAACCAACTTAGAATCTCTGGGGGTGGGACCTGGGTCTTGATATTTTTTAAGCTGCCCAGGTAATTCCCATATTTCAGCCAAAACTGAGAAAAGCTGCTGTACTCTCTCCTAAGTCAGGAATGTCAGTGCCGACGTGGCGAGTTCTCTGTTTTACTTGGATCGTTCACTTGGGCCCTCTCATGGCCCTGGTGCTTGGCAGTCCCGTGTTGCTCAGCTCTCAGAAATGACTCCATACAGGGACAAGGAACACTTAAGCAGGGGTCAAATACCAGAGGCCAATGGGCTTCTCCCAGGCCTGACCTCAGGATTTTACTGCTATACCAAATGGTGTCAGCTTTGAGTTCCTAAGGTCACGAGCCATCCCGCGGCCCTAACTCTAAAGCCAGTGTTTGGTTACAGGCAACACTGTGTAGAGGCTGGTGGGAGCTCCTTCAGGGAAGGATCAACCAGCATCAGCTGCTTGCGGGCAGACTTGGCCCCAGGGCTGACTCTGATCTTATTTCCTCTTGATTTTCTGGAGTTTGGGAGTAAAGACAGAGGCAGATACCAGAAAAAAAGAATTCATCCTGGTCTTAAGGGTCACGATTTGATGGCCACCTCGCTCATTTCCTCGAAGACCAAAGTTCCCAAATGTTGATGACGAAGGAGACTTTATACCCATTCTGGGAACCTACCTGACTTGTGTCATCCACCTCTTCTATGAGAGTTTTTCCACCTGGCTCACTACTGTTTCTCTGCCTGAGGTGATGGCCTAGCCTCCCTCACAGATGACAGGTGTCCTGAGGTCAGCAGCTAAGCCTTACCGTGCAGGGTCGTAACCATGCAGGGTCTCTGAGGCATTGATGTTTTGGCAGAAATGTTGGAAGAGGAAGGGTGTTCTTCCCCCCTGCAGGGCTCTTTCAAGACTTCAACATGATTAAAGGCACAGGGGCAGCCTGCAGCAACAGCAGGCAGTAGATGTCACAAGTGTCACTCTCTACCATCCAGGGGCCTGAATCCAGCAGGAGATGTGCTTCCTGGTAGGAACAGGAAGCACCTGTTTTCCAGAGGCCTTTCTCACCCCCTTACTTCCTCCTCACCTTCCCCGCTTATTCATCTAGCAAATGGCCCCAGGAACCTAACCCCCTGCTTCATTTCCTTGTCCGGGGGCCCCCGAAGGGCTCTGAAAAAGATGCTGGTGTGCAATGTGTGGGGATGAGGCCGGCCCCATCCCCACAGGGGTACAGCCATGTGCCACCCACTCCTGGGTGGACCCCTCAACCTGGGGCTCCCTGACAGCAAGAGGGTGACAGGCCCGGTTCTCCCTGCACGAGGAGCTGGACAGTCCCTCCACACTCACCACCTCGTCCCAGGGCCTGGGAGCCAGGCCAGACGTGGAGTTGGACCTGAGACCTGATTGTGGACAAGGGCTGGGGCCTGGCCTCTGAGGAGCTTCTATTCCAGCCATCAAGCAAGAGAGGGAGGCCAAGAGGAAGAAAGGCCGTGTGGAGGCCCATTCCGACCGGGGCTGCCTTCCCTTTCCAAGTAGCAGAGGTCTGAGGCCAGACAAAGCCTCCACTGATGCCTCCTTTAGGGCAGCCCTGGCCTGAGGGCTGATTCACCAATAAGGCACCTGTTCTGCAGCATCCAATGAAGGGCAGGATGCCTCAGCACAGCTGGGATGTGATCAATACTGGGAGAATGGAAATCAAGAACTCCTGAGGAGAACAGGCATTCTTTCCAAAGAAGACATACAGATGGCTAACAGGCACATGAAGAGATGCTCATCAGGAAAGTGCAAACCCAAACCACAATGAGCCATGACCTCACACCTGTCAGAATGGCTAGCATCAAAAATATAACCAAGTGTTGTCAAGGTCATGGAGAAACGAGAACTCTCGCGCACTGTTGGTGGGAAGACAGCATGGAGGTTTCGCAAAAAACTAAAAATAGAACTACCATATGACCTGGCAATGCCACTCTTTGGGGTTTTTTTTTTTGCGGTACGTGGGCCTCTCACCGTTGTGGCCTCTCCCGTTGCGGAGCACAGGCTCTGGTCGCGCAGGCTCAGCGACCATGACTCACGGGCCCAGCCGCTCCGCGGCATGTGGGATCTTCCCGGACCGGGGCATGAACTCATGTCCCCTGCATCGGCAGGCGGACTCTCAACCACTGCGCCACCAGGGAAGCCCTACTCCTTGGTTTTTATCTGAAGAAAACGAAAACACTGATTTGAAAATATCTGTGCACTCCTATGTTCATTGCATTGTTTATCCATTCATCTGTTAAAAATCTTCCTTTAGCTTTTAAGTTCTTAAAATATTTTTCCCTATTTATAAATTTAGTAAACAAAACTATAACAAACATCTTTAAGGATTTCTTTGGCTAGTAGTTACTTGGTTAATATTTGGTCCACTTTATAAGCATCATTAATTTAACACATTCAAACATTTATAAATTTAACATATGCAATTTTTTCTTAAGTTCCTCAATTGTCTGCGCAAACAAAATCTTACCAAGAACTTTTGAAAAACATATAAATCTAGTAAGTTAAATGGATAAATATGGTAACAATTTAGGTTTTCCTAACTTTCAACACCACACATAAATTTATTAAACTTTCAACTCATAATCGTAAGTCTAACTCATTTACTCAATTACACTTTAAAATCTGAATTATAAGTCTCACCCTTCCCCTAATAGAGCAAATTCTCTTCGACATTACAAGTACTTAAAATGCCAAATATGCATAGGGTATTCTTAGAACAAAAGAATCAATACTATAGGTTTACCTTTAAATCATTTCTATTCTTGGTTATAAATCTTCCTGGGCCGAAAGAAGTTTTCCCAGACGGTGGGATTTTCCAGACTTCCCAGAAAATGAGAACCATGTGGGGCATTTCTTAAATATACAGATTCCTAGGCTCCAACCCAGATCCAATGAATCTGCATTTCCATGGAGAAGACTAGGTAATCTGCATGATCATAAAAGCCCCAGGTTTGTCTTAGAAGTTTGGAAACAACTTTACTTAGGGAAAAATTGCTTCTCAGACATCTATAGACCAGATTTCGGCCAGGCTCTGACTAGAGTCTTGTGAGTAACTGAAAGGACACCTCAACCCTATGTATCTTCCTCTGCAGGGTCACTGTAAGCTAGGAGAGGTGGCCTTCCTGCCTTAGAGGTGTGTCACCGCTGCTTAGGATTTCAAGTTAGATTACAGCCAGTGGGCTTTGTCACTGGATTGGACTTTGCATTTCCCTGGCTCTCTAGATAGTATAAATGTCTTCTCCTATCTCTAGAACTTTGAGTGTCATTCTTAACATATTTCTCCAGGTTCTCAGGACCATACATCCTTATAGACACTAAAATGCTGCCCCATTGAACCCTGGTGTCTCCCTCAGCTTTGTCTGACTTGTCAGTCATGACTTCAAGGTCATTTTCCGGACAGGTTCCTAACTGGTGCCCTGATTCCAGCCCTAACCCCTCCACACAGCAACTAGATGATCTACCCAAGATGCAGGACCAGGGCACACGCTGCTAAACCCTCCCTTGGCGTGGCGTGAAAGGCCTGGCTCACGAACACCTGCCTGCCTCTCCGTGGGTCCATCTCAGGCTGCTCCCAGCAGGCCCCAGGCCCACAGAACGCCCCCCGCAGGGCTAGTCAAGCTCCCCTGATTCTGGCTGGCACAGGGGCCAGTGTTTGCCAAAGGAGTGGCCAAAGATAGTCTGCATCAGAATTGCTGGGCAGAGAGAGGCATGTTTACTAACATGCAGATTCCTGGGCCCCACCCCAGACAATCGGGCTCTGAACCTCTAGGGAATGGGGTCCAGAAATACTCCTTGTTAACAAGCTCCCATCCCCACCCCCAGGTAATTCTTGTGCTCGCTAACATTTGCAAAGCATGGTCTGCCTAGTCCAAGAGCAGTAAAAGCAAGCTTCACTTTCCTAAAATAGGAAGAAAAACATATTTCTGTTGCCAGGGTCCAGACTTCAGCAAAGTAAAAGAGCCACAATCATTAAACCCCCTCCACGTGAGCGTCATGGCTGTGTATTTGTCACAAAGGCACAAAAACCCTGTGCGTGGGTGCACATGCCTGGGTGTGTGGTGGGGATAGTCTTTGCACTTGAAGGAGGTTATGGTGGAAGGTGGCAAGGAGGAAGCAAGAGGAGCATAATTAGAAAGAAAGGGGGGTCTCCAACGGGACTACCGGGCAAAGACAAACCCAAAGCCCACGGCCCTTCAGGCTGCAGGGTCACGGGAAAGATGAAGGCTAAGGAGGGACTGCCTGAGAGGTAAGACGACACACCACAGCAGGGCTGCATACCAAAAACACAATACTGAGGGAAAAGAAAGCATCACAGAAGGAGAATACAGTGCATTCCATTTACATGAATTTTTTACAACTAGCAAAAGCAAATAGCATGTTGTATAGGCACGCATACTAAGGTGGTAACACTGTAAAGAAAACCGAAGAATGACGCACTGAAATTCAAGACTGTGATCCCCGGGGCTACCTCTGGGAGAGAGGGGACCACAGGGGACTTCAAAGGTACCAGTAAGTTTCCTAAGAGGTCGGGGGGTGGGGCTGGGCATGGGTATTCAAGCGTGGTTATATATACGTAACACGTATCATTTTGCATGTATGATATATTAAGGTTTTTAAACATATATATGAAATAGTGAACAGCATGAATTAAATAAACCACTTGCTCATCAAATTCTGAAATACTAGGAAAAGGCGTCACCTTCTGGAATTTGTGGCAGGTATGGCTTGAGCAAATAAAATGAAGCCCCACTGACCAAGTGGATCATGAATGTTCAGCACTTGTGCTGGCTGACCGAGCCTCCGGGACAGCGAAGGGCAGGTGAAGAAGGCCTGGGGGCCTGACTCGGAGAGGAAGTACCGCGTCCCATGTCCAGGGCTGAGGCAGTGTCCTGTGGAGCGTGTGAGCCCAGCTTGGCACCCACCTGCACGGAGTCCTATCTGTTCCAGAAAGGGAGGTGGTTTTGGACCCACTAACAAAGAAAAACAAAATGCTGTTTCCATTTACAGATGCCTTCTTCACTGCAGCCTTTACTAAGGGTCTGGCGTTTCCTTAAAAGTTCCTTTAAAGCAAACAGGGAAGGATTTTATCTAAGAGAGAATCCTCTGCAACTCCCCACCGTGAGCGTGCTTCAGTGAACAGTCCAGAATGGGCAAGACTGCAAACACGCGCCCCTGGGTGGGGCTGGAAAACCTCCCCATGAGCCGTGCCCATCACGTCTCTTCTGTCCCTTGGTGCCAGAATGGGATTTGCCAGCACACACCAGCAGAACCACCTGGCAGTTTCCACTCACTTGAAAAGGGTTTCCTTTCAAGTCTGGTTTCCTTGCTTAGTCCCAGAGTTCTCCCTCTCTGGACCCCTAGTACTTGTTGCTCTTGCCTGATTTTGTGCAATTCACTGTGCCCTGCTGTAGGACAATTCCCAGGCTGCTGGCCCTTTGGGTTATCTAGTTATATCCCTTGCATTATTATTTTCTACTAATAACAAAACAACAGCCAGCTGTGCCTATGGGCACCTCCTGCAGATTTTTTGTAGGAAGAAGACTGTGCCAGGCCTCCTCCTAGCTCCTCCTTGGATGGCTGTTGGGTTAAATTACAAGGAGAGATTTCTAATCCTTTCTTCTAAAATGACTTTTATTATCATCATCTCTTTTTTTCTGACTAAAAGAGAAATTTGTTTTATTAAAATCCTATTGCTGCTGTAACCAACTTCCACAAACCTAGCAGATTAAAACAACACAAGTTTATCACCTTAAAGTTTTGGGTGTCAGAAGTCCAAAATGAGACTCACTGGGCTCAAAGCGAGGTGTTAGCAGGGCCAAGTTCCTTTTCTGGAGGCTCTAGGAGAGAACCGGTTCTCTTGCCTTTTCCAGCTTCTAGGGGTCACCGGCTTTTCTGGGCTTCTGGCTCCCTCCCGTCTTCAATAGCTGGTGGAGACTTTCTCCCAGGGCATCAATGTTCTGCCTCCCTCTTCCACATGTAAAGACCCCTGTGATGACATTGGGCCCACCTGGGTTATCCCAGCTGCTCTCACCTTCTCCAGGTCAGCTGATTAGCAGTGACAGTTCCATATGCAAACTTAATTCCCTTTTGTCATGTAACCTAACATAGTCACAGGCTCCGAGCATTAGGATGTAGACATCTCTGGTCATTATTCTGCTACAACATATATGCTCATTGTAGAAAATTTAGAAGCACAGGAAAAGCATAAGGGAGAATATAGAAGCCACTTCTAACCCCACTTCCCAGACATAACCACCACCAATTTATTGTGTATTCATCCAGTCCTTATTTTATTTTTTAACATCATTATTGGAGTATAATTGCTTTACAGTGTTGTGTATCCAGTCCTTTTAAGTGCATATGTTTCCTTTTCTTTGTAAACTAGGTTTGAATAATACCATATATGTTTATATAGACATATATAGTGTTTAGTAATTTTCCTTAATAGTATGCATGTATTTCTATGATATTTACTATTTTGTTACATTTCATTTTTTAATGGCTACCTAGCATTCCACTATGTGGATGTACTATAATTTATTTAACTAATTTAGTTAATCCTTTATTGTAGGATTATTGTAGATACACAATGTATCTCTAACTTTTCTTCGTGCCTAGTAGCCCTGTGATAAACATCTCTGGAAGCTACATCTTTGTACACATTCTTAGGATACATTCCCCAAAGGTACCCCAAATATTGGGTGGCCACATCATTTATCCCCCAAAGCAGGACATTTTTAAGAATGAAAAAGGGTAATCTTAAAATTTAACAGTAACTGATAACTAACAATAAGCCAGGACGGACCTGGGCACGATACGTTCGGCAAACTGGCCTCGTGAAATGTTGCCGTGGTTTAGTCCTGTGGGCAGCACCCAAGAATCCTGCTGTAAGTCCTTGTCAAAATTGTCAGGCCTCCCCGTGCCCCCAGCTCCCAAACTCCATCTTCCTAAAACTGAAAACCACACAGAGGCAAATGTCACCCTCACTCTCACTGGAGAGGTAGCAACGGCAGGCCTGTTTCTTGTGGCAGGGAGAAGACAGCTAAGTCCTGCTTTGCCCTGGTAGCCAGTGATTTTACTCTAAGTGAGTCTATTATAGCTTCTGATCCAGGTAAGGCTGGGTTAGCTTCGAGGCAGCAGTGACCAACCTGCCTTCCCTACACACAGGCCGAGGTACAGGCTCAGAGAGGAAGCATCTCCCAGGGCCTTTCCCCAGACCCAGTCAGGTGCCCCCTGGGTAGCCCTGTAACAAGACAGTATTACCTGAACAAACTTACCTGCCAAACTTACCTGAGCAGAAGACACTGACCCTGAAGAGCCCAGAGCAAGAGCTTGGAGCTGCAGTCAGCCCAAGTTCCCTAACATGGGGAATGTTACAAGGAACAACTTACACTTTCTCGTCAGAGGACTTCCACTTGGATAGAACCCTCTGAAACCATCAACCATCAAGAACATACCCAAATAAAGCAGTCGCCAAAACCACAAAAATGAAAAGACTAGATTCACTGTTTTGTAACATTCCCGTGGGTCTTGTTTTGTTTTGTTTTTTTATTTTGGTAGCAGTCATTTGACCTGGCCACCCAGGCTACTGAATGCTCTCAGGGAAAAGACTGGGGCCCCTGCACAGGATTGTGAATGCAAACACTGAAAAAAAGCTATCAAGTCCTAGGGTTTCTTGTTGCAGGCATTTCTGACCTTCTGAGTCAAGTAACCTGACGAAACAGTCACCTCATCTACCCAGAGGCCACTCAGGAAGCATCTGACTCATTCTTGTTGACTCATATGCTGGAAAAGCAAAACCAAATGGGCTCTGATAGCAATCTAGTTTGGAGCAGTTTTACTTGTAAGCAACTGGCTCCCTGCCTACAGAGAATATAAACCTACAGAAATAAAGAAAAAAGCTTAGCAACCCACACCCTACCCCCAAATAATATTCCAGGTGATATTTTGTAAGCACAGCTGCAAACTGTGCTCTATTAACCTGGAAATGGAGCAAAACACACCTGGACACTGTGCACCATTTGTGAAATGAGCAAGGGGCAGAGCAGGCCAGCCCGGAACACGAACTGGCCAGTAGGCAAGTCTCGAACACTTGGGCCTTCTCTCTCTCAGAAAGAGCTGCTCTTCTTTTATTTCACCTTTGCGTTCTTAGTGGACATGTCATTCAGCTGGAGATCTGGGCTGTTTGATATAAGCAAAGGCAGAGTCGTGGGATCACCATTGGCCACATAAGGGAGTCCAACAATTTGGGGAAAGAAAACACCGGCCCAGACAGTGAAGCGTGTTGGATTTCTCACATCAAAAGTCAGCTTCTCAAATAGGAGAAGACTAGACGTGCTTGCTCTGGAGAAAGGGACTGGGAGGTAGAAAGGATGCTCTTTTTTATTATGAACATCGTAATACTATTGACTTTTAAACTATGAATATATATTACTTTGTTTTTAAAAACTTAAATGTTTCTTAAAAAAAAGGAAGCAGAACTGAAGCCCTAAGAAATGGGGTCAGTTCCATTTTTATGGAGTTTTAGGGGCATCTTTTATTTGAGGCTCTAGAAATTGTAATTTTCTTGTTGTATGTTAATTAAGCTTCTCCATCTGGCGGGAGAAAGTCAGCTTCTGGATTTGGAAGGATGGGAGCCAGAAAAGATCCTGACTGTGGACCTAGAGCATGGCCACCCCACGTGCTCTGTGGGCCCTGGGCAGGTGGATTTCTCTAAAGGTATTTTTGGATGCTGACAACAGGGCTGGCCAGAGAAGGGATACATGTCAGATCTATTCTTAGTCCCTAGACTCTAGACCCCTACATCATTTCGTGCGTCATCTCCTAGAGCTGCTTCTGCTAGAACCACAGCCCTGAGGAGATCCACACATAAGCTTCAGGCCTTTGCATCCTTTACACTTGGCGATTCCTTCTTCCCTCGGATATGCACTCGGCCTGCTCCGTCGCCCCCTTCAGGCCTCTGAGCAAATGTCAGCCGCTTAATAATAGTTGTGCCTGGTCAATTACTACCTGAAATGGCCTTACAATTCTCCTGCTAGATTTCTCTTCCTTACACGTATTAGTACTTCCCATTATGTGATCTATTTATGTACCCAGTAGAGAGAGACAGAGGTGGGGGGGGGGATAAAGGGATGGAGGGAAGGAGGGAGGGAGGGATGCGGGGGGAGGGAGAGAGAGACTGGTTGTAATTCCTCCTCATGACCACAAGATGGCACCATTGCTCAGAGTCTTTACTCTGAAAAGCAAATCAGGTAAGCAAAATCTACCTGGCATTTTGCTTTGGGATTTGGGATTCCCGGCTTTGGGATTCCGGGCTTCCCTCCCTCCCTGTCTGTCCGTCTATCTGTTTCAGTCTTTCTTCTTCCTCCACTCCCCCTCCTTCTGCCCCACCCCCCTTCTTCAATACCAGCTTACAGACCTTCTGGTGGGGTTGGGCAATATGATAGCAGAGGCCCTTTTGTGACGCTCAGAGCAACACAGATTCCTGAGACTGATGTTTGTCTACACAAAGTGCAGTGGTTGGCTCATGGGGTACGACTGGAAAGGCTCAGTCCACCTGCTTTTTCTTCTCTTTGGACCCTGCTGGTACTGCCCTGGCCCTTGGCAGCTTCAGGGACAATCTGTTCTCTCACCCTTCCTCTTACCACGTTCGCCCCACCTCCCAGCATGCACATCTTGGAAGCTTTTGCCCCGAGATCCGGTTCTAGAGGGTCATCGGAATGACTCTAGAGAAACTATAAACACGTACAAAATGTCTCCTGGTGGCGGTTCTGAGGTCTCCTTTGTATTTTAGCCTGAGGAAAAAGCAGCCAGTGGCTTGGGGATGCTGGGTGGAGCTTGCAGTATTTTTCTAAGATTTTTGTAGCTGGGGAATAAATCTCCAGGGATGGGCAGGGCTGCAGGCTAATTCCAGTACAGCAGGATCAGGGCTATGAAAACATGCACACAAAGGAAACTTCAAAGCTCTTCCTTGAATCTGAATGGGCAGGGGCCTGCGGAAGGTCGTGTTAACTTTGCACCAAACGACCTCTTGCTTTCAGATGGCCCTGGAGCTCTGCACACACTTCTGGTCCAACCCTCTCAGTGGGGTCAGGGTTCAACAGGGCCCTGCAGGCACAGAAGAAGGCAGAGCCCAGAAGCTGGGGTCTGGGTCGAACTGTTCTCTGGCCTGAAGAGCTGAGGCTGATTTCCTCTTTGCAAACTGAGCCCAGTCACCAAAGGAACTCTCCCCACTTCGGTCCGGCCTCTTCCCCAACCCTGGTCAAACCCCGACACAGCTACTTTGCAGGGAGTGGTGAGAATTACTACTGCTGGAAGGTCACTTAAGGTAATAATTAGAACGATCATTAATTTCTGAGGCCTAAGTGACTCATTTATCTCTGATAGGCACAGGGATCAAAGGATGGCATTTACGGCTTAGAAAGAAGCTTCCCATTCTTTCCCCTGCTACAGTAACTAATAAAGAGCTCCCAAGCCTGGCTTCTTCGCCCATCTCTTCCCGGTGGGTTTTCTGTCTTTACCGTCCCTGTACAAAACAAACCCGCCTCTGCCTTCTCTCCACTCCTCCCTCTTTAAGAACCATGGCAGGTCAAGCTGCTCTCTGCCCAGCTCGGAGAGTCTTGGTTGCAGCTGTGCAGTGGAGTGGTGCTGGATCCCTCCGTCCCAGGGGAGGGCACCAAACCCCTGACCTCCGGCAGGCCCAGGGTGGGCATCAGGCGGGCTCTCCCTGGAAACTTGCTATCTTTACTTTGCCTGGGTATGTACATCTGTGCCATCGGTCTGCATGGGTCAGCTGGAAACCTGGCCCTGTCACCTATTAGCTGTGTGACCTTGGGTGAGTTCCTTAACCTTTTTCAGCCTCAGTTTCCCAATCTTTGAAATAGGGATAATAATAGCATCTAAGACTGGTTTATGAAGATTTCCTAAATTCAAGTATGTGAAATGCTTACTTAGCACAGAGCCTGATACAAAAGAACATCAGCTACATTTGCCTCAAAATTCTTATCTCCAAAAACTTGTAGCTGCAGCGCAAACTGAGTCTTTCATGTTCTGAGGTGGCCTCTAAGAGTTGCTGAGGTGAGGATGCATGTTGCCCCCACCCCCAGGACCCTGGACCACCACTGTAACAGAAATCAGATCGTGTGTGTGTATGTGTGTGTGGTGGAGGGTCCTCAGCCTCAAGGAGGCCGTGAGATGGGCCCCGGTCAGTTTCTCAACCTCGGCATTGCTGACCTTTTGGACCAGGTAATCCCTTTGTTGTGAGGCCTCATCCTGTGCATTTCAGAACGTTTAGCACCATTTTTGGCCTCTACTTACTAGGTGCCAGTAGCAGCCTTCTGGTCACAACAATCAAAAATGTCTCTAGACATCACCACATGTCCTTCGGGGGGCAAAATTGCTCTTGGTTGAGAACCACTGGTGTAGGCAGACGGGAAGTGTGAGGGTCTCTCCGCAGGTGCCTGGCTGAGCTAAGGGGAGAAGACAAGAATGAGCGTGGTCAGAGAGGATATCCTCCTGCCCCAGGCATGCCTCAGGCAGACCCTCAGGACTGAGTACAGAGGTTGACCTCAGAAGGTAAACCCCTGTGGTTTTCCCTAGTAAGGATGTAGCCTGGCTTCCTCAGGAGGCCATGCCCAGCTGGGATGTGGACCTCTGGATTCCCTATAGCCAGAACTCAAACACATAACCCTGTCCAGCCCCAGGAGCCCTGGCCGAGAAACAGTGCCCCAGTGGCACAGAATGATCACCAAATGGACAATTCTTACCTCAGGACAGAGTGCACAGCCAGGCTGCCCATGTGCGAATTCCTATGCTGCTGCTACTACTCGCTGTGTGACCTTGAGCAAATTGCTTAACCTCTCTGTGCCTTAGGATTCTTATCTGTAAAATGAAGGCAATAGCATTGACCTCATAGGGTTGTTATGAGGATTAAATGACTTAATGTATTTAAAACAGAGCCTAGCACAGAACAAGCACTAAGTGTTTGCTAAATAAGCCAAAATCTGAAAAGAAGCTGCTACAGACCAGGAGATGCAGCTTCTGTAAGTCAGAGTTTGCCCTTGCCGTGACCTCAGGTCCAGCAGTTGTGTTTCTGGGGGCCCCTGGCCACCTGTGCTGGGGTGTGGGGTTGAGACTCCCTGGGGCAGCTGCCCTGCAGAGGTGGCTGTTCTTAAGGAAAGTTCACATGACCAGAGAGCAAACTCAGTGCAAAGGGCTCCAGAACTTCCCAGCTGATAGCCCCTGGGGATTCCTTTGATTAGAGAGTATCGGGAGGAAAAACTTTTTTCTCTACCAATTTAGGTTCGAGGGTTGGGGGTAGGGGCTAGATTAACAGGAGAAAAGACAAAGTTTATGCACACACTGAGTGCAGGAGCACTGTGTAATGAGTAACTCACTGAGGAACCAGAGGCAAAGGTTCATATACCAACTTAACAAAAGCGGGCGGGGGAGGGGGAGGGCTTCAAAGGATGGAAGGCTCTGATGAGGCTTGTTTACACAATTTCTTTGGGAATGTCCTGGTGCCCAAGGTCGGTGCCTCCCTGACTGGAGACCAGCTGGAGGGTGGAGGTGGGGGGGTGGCTGCTGATTCTCCATGCTCTGTGCCAGGCAGATAAGGAAAGTTCAGAGGAGAGTTCTTCTGCATCTGCTGCTGGGCTATTGGTCCCATCAAGGGAAGCACCTGTGGAAGGAAGGAACGGGGTGAGTGGCTGTGACCTTTGGGAGCCCTCATATTTCTGTTGTCAGAGGAGGCAAAACCCCAGCCAGGAAACCCCCAAACCCATAGCAGGAAAAGCCACACAGTATTGCCGAGTGCTTTGTGTTAGTTATCTACCACTATGTAACAAATTACCCCAAACTTCATGACTTAAATGATAAACACTTATCATCTCTAACAGTCTAAGAGTCAGGAATTTGGAAGCACCTGAGCTGGGTTGTTCTGGCTCAAGGTCTCAAGATGTTGAACGGGGCTGCTGTCATCTGAAGGCTTGATTGGAGCTGGGGGTCCACATGCAAGATGGCTCCTCTCATGGCTGTTGGCAGGAGGCCTCGGTTCTATACCACATGGACCTTTGATAGGGCTGCTTGTGTGTCCTGACAACATGGCAGCTGGCTTCTTCCAGAGTGAGCAGTCCAAGACAGAAACTAATGCAGAAGTCATAGTGTCTTTTATTGAGCTAGCCTCAAAGGCATATGCCATCAATCTGCTGTATTTTGTTGGTCATACCCATCAATCCTGACACAATGTGGGAGGAGACTGCACAAGACCATGAAAACCGGGAGGTGGGGCTCACTGGGCACCATCTGAGAGGCTGAATACCAGGGCTTTCAGGTCTCCCTCTGAGAAGAACATTCACCTGGGCATTGGCCCAGATGACAGCCCGGTCAGACATATCCCTACAGAAGCCTCTCAGGTTGAAAACCCAACGCACTATGTGGGATTTGGTGCTGCTACCCACCGCCTCAGTCTGCTTCCCCACTGAACAGTACACCCACTCGGAACTGGGTGAGCCACCCTCTCGGTGGGGTAAAGGCTGGATGCAAGGCACTGGGTGGGAGAAACCCTGGGCTTGTGGGCCCCTCTCCAAGTTGAGACTGGGAAACAAAACCTTCACACTCACTCACACACACACACACACACCCCATAACAGTAGGGGAACATGCAATTATAAAAGGTTGATCCAAGATTTCAGAAGAGGGGGATCTGGCAGGACTGGGGCAGTTCTGCAGGCTTCAGGGAGGAGATAGAACATGAGCGAAGTCCTAGCACCCAAGGCTCTTCCGGAGCCCCAAATCCAGACATGATGAACTGCTGACAGCTCCCTCTGTGTCCTGCTGTTTCATGCCTCCCAGCCATTGCAATAGAATACCTTTCCCCCATTATTCCCCTTCTTGTTACCTCTATTTACCCTTTCAGACTCAGTTCAAGGAGGACCACCTCCAAGAAGCCTCCCATGTGATATAGCTGCCCGCCTCTGTGGTCTCATAGCTCCCTCGCCCCTCACAAATCCCTACCATGCTTGACCACACTCACCGCTTGCTCCCCCCCGGACTTGACTCTCCTTGAGGGCAGGGGGCAATGCCAGATTCACTGGGGGCTGCCACGTGCCTTGTGCACACTCAGCACTGAATATGTTTCTAAGGAAAGGAGGGAGGGGAAGAGGAAGAGAGAGAAGGATGGATTAGGGAGACAGCAAATAGCTCCTCGTCTCTCTTTCTCCCCCTCGCTCCCCAAGAGTGGGGCTTCAAGGGGAAACAGAGCTGCTGGCCAGAACCGCTCACCTTTGTCTTCCACGCCCCAAGCAAAAAAAGCCGGACCTCATATAACACTCCGAGAAAGTTTTGGGTACTGAAGGCGCATTAAAAAGGAGGCTTCAGGGGCTGGAGGGTACTTGTTCCCAGGATATCCTGACTTTGCTGGAGGAACTCGAGGCTAATACAGGTTGAAAATACCCCATGGTGACGATCTCTGTGGGAAAATCTCGTGATCCAACAGTTTTCCTGAGAGCAGTCAGCGGTGCTGGGAGGCTGAAAGTCTGTGGATAAAAGCAACTCAAGGCCAAGCTATGGAGTGACCCCAGCAGGAGATCAGTTGGAGGGAATCACAGGGACTGCAGGACTGCTCGGTCACCTCTGGGCACTCATCAGACCTCTGGTTATTCACAGAGTTCTCTTTCCACAGGCATCAGGTTAATATTTTAAACATTAACTGATGTTTTGTTTTGCTGTAGTTTTCTGTTTGCCGAGACCTCCTTTGCTCAGGATCAATTAGCCACATGCATACCATCTTTATTAGCATACGCAGGGCTCACTTTTATTTTACTTTATTTTCTTGACCCCTTCACCCCATCCCCAATCTCATTTTTCTCCTCTTACGTCCTTGTGATTCTTTGTGTCTGGCCAATCTATATTTCTATGTGTATCTAGGCCCAATATTGGTATCATTTTGTGCATATTTTTAAAAATATGCTTAAGTAGTCTTTGGTAAACATGTCATTCTTTTCTCACTTTTTTCCAGTCAAGACTATGAGATTTTGAGATGGCTCCAAGTTAATATAAGTAAATATGGACCAGAGCATTCCTTTTACCTGCTGAATGGTACTCAGCATTTTCATATAACCTTTTATGTAACTACTTTCCTATGAATAAACTTCTAGGTGTTTCCAAATCTTCATTATTACAAACAATTCTACAAGAACAAATCCACACATGTTTCTTTGGGGGCCTGGGCAAGAATGTCTCTGGGCTCAGCGTCCCCAAGTACTGGGTTGTAGGAGTGGCCCATATTCCACATCACTTAACACTTTCAATCTGCTTCCCAGAAAGATTAGTTAACATTCCTATGAGATATTCTGCTTTCCTTCACCTTTTGTGGCACTTGATATCATCCAACGTTTTAATAGTTGCAAATCTGATATGTCTAAGACCCATATCTCCTTCTTAACCAAATTTCCCCCCTGGTTTCCTTCCCATCCTGGTCTGCTGTTTCCCCTTTTAAAGCCTCAGGCTGTTCTTTCGCACTCCCTCAGGGAAGGGATGTGATATGAAGCACTGCCCCGGAGGGGATGGAGGAGGGAGAAGTGTCTCCTTCTGGCTTTTGAGTTTCAAAATCCTCCACTCTTGGGGGACCACAAAGGTTTCAGAGCACAGAAAAACGATTTGGTAGAAAAACATCATGAAAAGGAAGGGAAAGTCAAGCACCCACTTTGGCCCAGCCCGACCTGACCCGTGATGGCTGGGCCCAGTGAAGGAGAGTGAAGGCCCAGAAGGAAGGAAAGGAAAGTTCTTATGGATTGCAAACCAGAGGCTGATGTTGAGGCTGAAGCACCGATACAGGAAGTGGGCTTTAAGGGCACCAGGGAGTGGTGGGGTCTGTGGTTCCCTGGACGGCATGTTCCTGTAACACTTCTCAATTCCGCTGGTTGTTACACGAGGTCTGGGCTAGTGTTAACAGGTATTTCCATTTTTCCAAAAGAATCCAAAATCAGAATTTTTATGTGGAAGGTCTCCTTCAAAAAAAAGAAAAAGAAAAAAGAAAGTCACTATGGCAAATTTCAAAACATATGCAAAATTAGGCAAACTAGTATAATGAACTTCCTTGTACCCATGACTGAGTTTCAACAATTGTCAACTCATGGCTAATTTCGTTTCTTCTATAACCCCACCCTTTCCCAGTCCTGAATGATTTTGAAGTAAATCCCAGACTCATCATTTTCTCTGTAAAGATAAGAACTCATGTTTTTTTAAACCATAACACAATATCATCACTAAATAAACGCCAATAACTTCCGATCAAATAGCCTGTCAGTGTTAAAATTTACAGTTTTCTCGTGGTGGTCATAAGTGTTTACTTTATATTATTTTATTTTTATAGTTTGTTTGAAATAGGACCCAAAGTCCACACAGTGCAAGTGATTGATGTTTTTAAGTTTCCTTTCATCTCTAGGTTTGCTCCCCACCCTTGGGACTCTTGCGATGTATCTGTTAATGAAGCCAGGTCCTTTATCATGTAGAGTGTTCCACAGTCTGGATTTTGTTGGTGTCATTTAACATACTTCCTCTGTCTTCTGCATTTCCTGTAATTGGTAGCTGGATCTAAAAGCCAAAACTCTCATTTTAAAAGATGTTCATAATCTTTTCAAAAGAATCTTTAAATACTGTCTGAGCCAGATAAAAACCTCCTGAACTGGATCTAGACTGTTTGCTACCCCCATCTTAGATGTTAGTGGATCATGGACAAGAGGGTTCGGGGACCTGTGTCCTGAGCAGAGCCCCAGGGAGAGAGCAAAATCCTGAATGAACATGTAGGATCTGAGACCAGGGGGCCTGTGCCTCATTTTCCACATAGAATCCCATTCAGAGAGGTGCCAAGACCCCATAGAAGGGAGGGGGTGTGCAGTGTGTCAAGGCAGACAGAGCCTGGCATGCACTCAAGAGCAGCACAGCAGTGGAGGGGTGCCCAGTCCCCAGGGACCCTGCATCCCCATAGCAACCAAGGAGCACCTGCTGTGCCATCCTCATGCCACAGGAAGTCCTCCAGAACTAGACACCCGGAGGAAAAGGGGGTGGACCGTATATGGCTGGGATGAATCGGGACACCTTGATGGCCTGGCAGACTATACTAGAAGTTCAGCTGCATCAAGGAAAACAGAGAAGCTTCTGTTTCTTCTTCACTTGAGTTGGTGGACTGAGGTTTGTACCCACCACAAGGGGAGCCTCCAGGGACCCCTGACAGCACACCTTAGAGCCGAGGCATTTGGGGGCAGTGGCCCCCTCTCCGTGGGAGAACCGGATTGAGGAGATGAGGGGCCCTCAGAGGCCACTCATGATTCTAGAAACCCTCCTTTCCCTTCTTTCTGTTTGATTTTGATAGAAATAGTCATCTAACTTTCCAGGTTTTTTCTTTTAAAAAAACCTTTGAGTGTACCTCATAATTTACTAACGGATTTTGTTTTTCGATCTGAACTGGGGTGCTTTGTATGCAGTAGAAGAATTTTGACTGTATTCACTTACTCTCATGTTTAGTCATTTCCTGGGTTCATATTTTATTTTAATTTTTATATTTCCTTATCTCTTTTCCATTATGTCTTTTGCTTATTTGTATCTTGCAAGTAAGTACGTGTGGTAAGTCATTTTTTTTTTTTTTAGCAGTAATGGGCAATTAACTTAAAACAAACAATAAACATTTCCTTTTCTACATTTGGTCCTAACTAACGACAATCAGAACTTTTAACTCTCTTCTATGAGAAAAATTTTTTTTGCTTTTCACTGCCTACCAAATAAAAGGAAAAAGTATTCAAAAGAATGAAAAGATCATCATGTAATAGAAAAGACATATTTAATAATAAAATATTAAGAACATTGAATATATATGACCCTAAAATATAGTTATAAAATGCAGAAAGCAAAAATGGGCATAAATACAAGAAAATTTCATTTTAGAAAAACAATTATAGTAAGAAATTTTACTGTCCTATCCTCAGTGAGGCTTGAATTCAACTGCATAATAATAGAAATGCAAATATGGCAGATTAATCAAATGGAGTATTTTTCCTAAGTAAGGTAAAGTCTGGCAGGCCTCCAGGGCCAGTGCAGAGGTTGTGGAAGTTAACAAGTGTTCCGGCTCCTCCTAACTTCAGGCTCTCCTACAGTGTGCTGTTCTTGACCTTGAAGGGTAGCAGAAAATGCCACCCCAAAATATGCCAGAGAGATCCACCGCTCACTCTTTATCTCCTCTTTGACGTCTTTGCTTGTCTACTGTTGGACCTGCCTCACTGTGCATGTGACACCTTATTATTTCTCCACCTCTCTGGCCTGTCGTACCAGCTATTCTCTTAACTATTCCCCCTCTATTTCAGCAACACACTCCTAGGCTACTTGAGTGGTGCCCTTCCCAGCTCAGCCTGGAACCAGAGTCCCCCTGCTAATACAGTTTTAGATATTCCTCAACTCTCACTTTAGTTCCTGAGACTGTCCCAGCCCTTGAGAAAAAAATCTCTTAGAGATAGAATTAATGGATATCTTGTACTATGTATAATTTCCAACTGTCCATGGCAATTGCCCATATGGTGTCATACACCACATGCTAGACCACAGACATAATCTCTACTAGTTCAAAAAGAACAGAAATGAAATGTGCTATGTTCTCTGGCCAAAATAGAATGAAATATAAAGTAACAACCAAAACAAATAAAAATAAACCAACTACTTGGAAATGTAAAAATACTTACTGAGTCAACAGTTGAATTGGAAAGGAAATAAAGAACACAAAAGGAGTTTATTCAGAAAACAATGCTGGTTAAAACATGCCACAGTAATCTCTGTGGAATGTAGTCAAAGCAGTACTTTTAGGAAATTTTATGATTTAAAATTTTCTCTTTTTTGGTGGTTGATAAAAGGGAATATTTTAGAAAGAATTCAATTGACAATATGAGAAAAGGAAGGAAAAGACAAGCCAGACTAAAGAGGAAGAAGAAAATACAACCATAAAAGCAGAAGGAAATCATTTTGAAAGTAAAAAATAATTTCTCTGGACGCAGTAAATAAAACCCAAAGCTAAGTATTTGAAAAGTAAAGGCATTTCAATAAAATCTGAATTGAGAAAGGAGATACCAACCAATATATAAAATTTAAAAATAAGAATAGAACACAAAAGCATTTGCTAATAAGATTTGAACATATGAGTGAAAAGAACAATTTTTTTCTTTTTTTTTTTTTTACAATATGGAAGTCCATACTTAACCTAGTAAATATTAAACCAATAACTTGGAGGGAGAAAGAAATTTAGAAAGCTACTCAACAAGAAGTGTCCAGGTATATAGATATAGATCGATCGTATATATATATATATATATATATATACACACACACACACACATATATACACACACACACACACATATATGGCAACAGTATTCTGTTGCTGCATAACAAATTACCACAAATCCAGCGGCTTAAAATAATACGTATTTATTATCTTACAGTTTCGCTGGCTTAGAAGTCCAGGTACAGCTTAGCTGGGTTCCTGGCTCAGAGTTTCACAGGTGGTAATCAAGGTGTTAACTGTACAGTGTTCTTATCTGGTACCTTGATGGGAAAAATCTGCTTCCAAGCTTATTGGCTGTTGGCAGAATCCATTTCCTTATGGCTGTTTGCCTAAGGCCCCAGCTTCTTACTAACTGTTGGCTATCCTCAGGTCCTAAGGCTACCTGCTGCTCCTTGCCACGTGACCCTCCCCATAGGCAGTTCACAACATGGCATTTTGCTTCTTCAAGGTCAACAGGAGAATCTCTCCAGTCTGTCTGTCTGTCTAGCTAGCTAGCTAGCTATATCTGTATCTATCATATGTAATTAAGGAGTGACACCCCATCACCTTTGCCATGATACACTAGTTAGAAGCAAGTCACAAGGTTCCACTTACATCTAACGGGAGGGGATTATTATACAGGAGTGTTATTTATTGGAGGTCACCTTAGGGTGTGTCCACCACAATATGGGTGAATACTAAATCCTCCCAAACTTTCCCAGACTAATCACCTCCCTTGAAAAATGGAAATCAAGGAGTTCTAGCCCTTTAAGACAGGACTGAAGCTATAAAAGAGGCATGTGCTACAGGCAATATAAGCCTTTGAGAACAGAGCCTGGGGCTCTCACCCTTGTGTACTTTAATACCTATTGCAACATCCCAATCTACAGCTCAGCTGGTGACTCCAACCTCTGCCCTCCACTTCTTCTCTCTGGGTTCAAACCCAGCTACTGTACTGTCAATCCTTGGCTTCACTTCTTGGCTTTACAAGCAGCTGCCCCAATGGAGTCTCGTTCTCCATGGCTGCCATGTTCTCCTGCTAAGCAATGCATACAGCTTTAGGGGTCTAATGACATTCTAGGCCCTCACCCCTTGGTTTCCTCTCCTGTCCTATAACCTGTCTTATCCACTAAGTATTGCAAATACTCTGATCCACATGCTGAAGGGCCTGAGATTGATGCTGTGAAGAAAAGAGCTTGTGGGCTACAATTTACAAAGTCTTGCTTGGCAAAGTCTCTCTAGGAACGGACTGAACTGGAATTGGAAGGCCCTGGGGCTGACTTTGTTAGTGATGACAAAGATCAAGTGTATTTCTTGGTCTGTTTTTATTAGGATGGTCAGAGAGGAGCTGATGAATAAGACTTGGTCTTTACTTAAAGCAGCTCTTACTATTCCATACATTGTTTCTGAACCTTGAAAAATGTGACCTATTGCATAGTTCATTCCAAGATGGGAAGATACACAGGGCTTGATCCTGAAATCTAATAAAGGTAATGTACAAACAAAGAATACTATAGGCCATGTATTCACAATGGGGTGACAGCTCCATGCATTCCAATGGAGCAATCTGGTTCTTGAAGGGGCTAAAGAATCTTACTCTCTATTATGTAGGAAGTGCAGATATACAAACAGTACAAATACAGATAGATAGTGTATCTGTGGAATTAAAATTACATGGGGGACAATTAAGGAAAAAAATTCTTATTAGGGGGATAATAGTGATAAAAAGAGTAAGAAGCACGGTCTAGGGAATCTTCACCTATAGATCAAAGCCACCCACAAATCTCACATTAAAATATACATAAATTTCATTAATATTTATTTATGGCCAAAGAGGCTCCCAAGAATGACTGAAGGATTTGACACAAAGGCAACTATTATTAATGATAACAATAAAATATCATCCAATTCACTGGATTAAATAATGAAAATGTGATGATTTCAACAGATGCTGAAACAGCACTTGATAAAATTCAATAGTCACTTTTCATTTTAAAAAAGAGGAATAGAAATATATTACAATAACATAATACAGAGCTATTTAAAACAGAGCTTGTTTTATCTTTAATGCAAAGCAGACATTGTTATTAAAAATAGTAGCAAAACAGGAAGCCCTATGAGTCCCACCTTCACCCCAGCCACCTAAAATGATCGTCTGGCCACTGTAGCCATGCGGAGGCTTTATATGAATTAATAAAACAGTTGAGTAAAGTGGATGAATATAAGATTCAGTGTATATTCAAAACACAGCTTAATTCCTTTGAACTGATTAGAAATATTAATTAAAAATGAGATCCTATTCACAATAATAACAAAGAAGAAAATACCGAATTTAGAATTTCAGTCGTATTCAGTATAATCTAATTCATGTTTTCAAAAATCATGTATGTTCCATGTGTTTATAAATGTACGTAAGTGAATAACAGAGAGAGGCCTGAAGTCTAAGACAAGTGCTTTTCCCAAGAGAGGGGAAGAGGATGGAGAGAGTAAGGAGGGGCTCTCTGCTTCCTTTGAATTTCTTCCATTGATAATGTATTAACACAGAACTTTTAAAATCTTAAAACTTTACAAAACAGCATTTATGACCTCATTTTGTCAAATTACAGAAACATTTATGTACACTTAGAAAATGTCTCAAAAGATGACTACACAAATTTTATAGTAGTTATGTACAGATGGTGGGATTTTAGGTGATTTTCACTGTGATTTTTCTTTTTACACTTGATCTTAGCCAAAAGGCCGAGAAGCGATGATTTTTCTTTTTAGTATTGTTTAATATTTTTACAATGAGCATGTGCTATTTTTTAAATAAAAAGTCATACAGATATCTTCATTTTGAAAACAAACAAAGAGAATCTAAGGAGTGCTATTCATGATATAAACAAGGACACTTTTAAAACTAAGATAGCAGAAGAATATAAACAAATGGAAAAATAGATCATGTTCCTATTTATAATATATTCACATATAGATATAATACAGATAAATCTTCCCAAGCTATAGATTCTATTATCAATTAGCATTTCAAGACCAGAAGTTTCCTGTAAAATATTTATTCCACTCTCCTCTTATGAAACCAAATGAACAAAGCAAAAGAAATGAAAAATAAAGGGAGGAGACCTCTGTTTTCAATGAGACAAGGAAGGACCAAAACTGTCAATGAAAAACCATGAGTAAACCTGCTGATTACTGTGGGATCAGAATTGGAATAGGGAAGAGAGATGCCAGGTGCCTCCTTGGACCCATGGTAGGACCCATATCTTTCCAAAGGTCCGTGGTGGAAGGTTGGCTGATGACATCTTTATTCCATCTTTGAGATGTGGTAGCACAGGCTGCCTCCAGAGACTGGGGAATGTCCTGTAGAGAGTGGGATTCATCCTGCAGAGTGGCAGGGGAGGTAGGCTGCAGGAATCACCTTGCTGACCTCGCCTCCAGAGAGAGAGACGTGTGACAACAGTGCGTGGGGTGATGCAAGGGGATGGCGCAAGTGAGGCAGGGACCACTGGATTGCACCACAGGAAGCTTATGAGACTAAGTCACATCGCTTTCCAGAACACTAAAAGCTAAGAGGAGATGGTCCCCAAGGAAAAGGAAATAACTGAAAGGGTGTGTGAGACAATAAGACCTGTTAAAGTTGAAGGACTTTAATTCCTCCACCAACTTCTCTACTTGTCATACTATTATTCAGCCAGTAGTAGACCTCATTCAATGACAAGTAATAATCAAAAAGAAACCATAATGGGATTTACACACAGAAATTGTAGAGAAAGGGAATATACACAAAAGCTGCTTTAAAAATAAATATCACAAGGAGAATTACCCAAGGAAACAGAAAAGATGTTCAGATAAATTTTCTATATTCTCAAAGAAATTTCAGATAACACTATCTTTCTAGAAAAAGACCCTAAAGAAAAGACATAAGAATTCAAAGAAGTGATTTTAAAAATGAAAGAAAAAGATAAAAAGCAAGCTAGTATATTCAGGATAAAAATGGAAGAGTAAACCTTGATAAAGATGGAATCTACATTAGATGCAACAGAAAATAGGATACAAATAACTGACTGTAGTTTGAACCATAGTGGAAAGAATCTGGGAAATCACACAAAATGAACAGCAACAACAAAACCAAGATTTGTTAATGTTTCTAGAGAAAACTGCCATTGTTATTATAGAAGACCAATGGGATCCTTGGCATATGCCAAGGATCATATGCATTTCTGAAGAAGGAGAATACAAGGAATTAAGTATAAATTATTTTCAAAAATAAAATTGAAGAGAACTTTCTTAAAACAAAGATGACTTGAACCTACAAATCACAAAGGACATATACATTCCAAGAAAAACTGATATAGACTCTTCAATGTCAGAATATATCCTACTGAAGTTATAAAACATCAAGGATAAAGAAAATCGCACATGGATAGTCAGATAGTTAATAAACCATATAAAGAGAGAAAAATCAAGTTTCTTCAAGCTTCTTCTCAATGCCAAAAGACAGAGGACCAACATCTAAAAAGGTCTGAAGGAAAGTAAATTCAAGGGTTGTGTACATGCCAAGTTATCCTTCAAGTATAAAGACAAACATTCTCAGGCATGCACAACCTTAGGGAATAAAGCATCCAGGAGGCTTATCAAAAAGCAACTTTTGAATGAAATCTATCCAACCAAGGAAGGAGTCAAAATAAATTCTAGAATAGAGAACCTAGGTGCATTAGTTTCCTAGGGCTGCCATAACAAAGCACCACAAATTGGATGGCTTAGAAAAATATTGTATCACAGTTCTGGAGTCTAGAATTCTGAAATCAAGGTGAGGGCAAGCCCATGCTCCCTCTGAAGGAGCTAAGGAAGGATCCTTCCTTGCCTCTTCCAGCTTTTGTAGCCCCAGACGTTCTTTGGTTTGTGGCAGCATAACTCCAATCTTCACCTGGTGGTCTCCCTATGTCTCTATATATGGTCTTCCCTCTGTGCATATCTGTGTCCAAATTTCCCCTTTTATAAGAACACCAGTCATACTGGATTAGGGCCCACTCTAATGATGTCATTTTAACTTTCTCACCCTTGTAAACACTCTATTTTCAAATAAGGCCATGCTGAGGTACCTGGGAATTAGAACTCCAACATACCTTTTTTGGGGAGAATACAATTGAACCTGTAACACTGAGGTAACATGAAGGGGTGAGCATTGAGTTCATTAAATACAGAGCTAAAACTAAACAACAGGAAGAAGTACAGTCAGAGAACAAAATGAAGTGAGAGAAACAGTAACAGTGGAATATAATAAAAGTCAAGAGACAGAGTTGGGCATGGGATAAAATGTAAGAGTGGGTAATTCCTCATCATTTACAGCAGAAGATCAATAAATATTACTTAAAATTGAAAATTGTCTTTTTTTTTAAAGCATAGAAAATTCAATCTTCTAATGTTTTTCATTGGTTTTTTTAATTCTAAAAGACTCTTTTAAGAACTTGTGGTGAAGAAACAACCAATTTAGGGCTTTCCTGGTGGCGCAGCGGTTGGGGGTCCGCTTGCTGATGCAGCGGACACGGGTTCGTGCCCCGGTCCGGGAAGATCCCACATGCCGCAGAGCGGCTGGGCCCGTGAGCCATGGCCGCTGAGCCTGCGCGTCCGGAGCATGTGCTCCGCAACGGGAGAGGCCACAACAGTGAGAGGCCCGCGTACCGCAAAAAAAAAAAAAAAAAAAAAAAAGAAAGAAACAACCAATTTAGTCATTTCTAAGTTTTGCTTCAATTCTTCTGACATTAAATTCAAGTAAAACAATATTAAATTTTTTTTCATCTAAAATGGTGTGCAGAGTATAATCCTATTTTTATAAAATTTTTTCATTATATTTATTCACATACCAACAGAGTCTCTAATGATGCTTTATAAATGTTGGGAATGTTTGTCTCTGGGCAGTAGGATTCATAGTGAGTTGTTTTTTTTACTCTTTTTACTGTACTTTTCTATATTACTTGAACTTTTATAATAAATATGTTATTTTAAACAAAAACAATAAAATCATTGTTTCACATTATTTTCCCAAAAACTTTCTTGGTAGGCATTAGGGGTGGGGCTCCACTTCAGGTCCCAGGAGGTGGTGGGTCTAGAAGGCAGGAGATAGGATCTCAGGGTCCTGTGACAGCCGACACAAGGTGACCGGGTTGTTAGGAGGCCCCTTCCCAACTGGGGGTCTGGTTTCACAGCCACTGTGGCAGAAAACTCCTCAACGGCAAATGCCACTACAGGCATTAAGGACTTTCCACAGTCAGACCCAGTCCCCAAAGAAGCCACATGGCTTTAAGTTCAGCAAAGTGAGTCAAGCCTGCCTTCTAATTTTTGACAAAGTCCAACATTTGCTTTATTGTGACATCAAAGAAGCCAACGCTCCCAGAAGTCAACCCGGAGGCTGGCTCTGTTCTTCTGGACCCCCAAGCAAGAGAGCGGCCCCTGGGACTGTCCTGCGCTCACAGCTGTGTGACCAAGTTCCCCACTCCACCCTCCAAGCTGGACTTTTTCGACAGGAAGGGCATCTGGGAGCATAACGGTCGTCATCATTTTCATATTTTATTGTTCCTCTCCTTATACCTGGTTGTCACCAAATGTTCGACAGGAAAATTTTCTTTGATTACTTCCCTTCTTGTATTTTAATGGAGGTGGTGGAGCTTTCTGTGGATACAGCAGGCAGTCAGCTGAGGTTTTGTGAGGCTGAGCACATCACAAAAAAGTTGCGGGCTTCCAGCCTTACTTCCTGCAAGTTGGTGCTGGCCCTCACATTCGATCTTTCTAGCCTGCATAACACAGCTGGTGTCCCAACAGGAGACACCAGCTCAGGAGCAGCAGTGGGTGCAGGAACAAGCTTGGGAGCAGCGGCAGGGGGGTCTGCAGTAGGAACAGGGTCCCGACCTAGGCCAGCGAGTCCTGTGGGGCCTGAGGCCCCAGGAATGTTACCTAAACCTGAACGCAGGCCGAGAGTGTGGCCCGGAGGACCTGCAGACTGGGCTCTGCCAAAGGGCTGGGGATCACATGCAACCGGTGTCTCCAAGGGACAGAACCACTGGACACGTTGTCATAGTAACACAGTCACAGAGGGAGGGATAGGCCTTCAGGGAACACAGAGAAACACAGCAAGAGTTTCTGCTGTGTAGGGTAGCAGCCCCTACCAGCGGTCTGGGAAAACTTCTTAGAAAATGTTTTCTGTACTCAATTTTTAAAACAGAAAGATTATAAAATTATTGATATTTGTTAAAGCACACAGAAAATCAATGTATTTGAAATAAAATAATACTACAAGTCTCATGTTCTCTGTGTTCTGAATCTAAGTCCTAGGATTGTCTGTTGCAATTTGTTCATCTCCTCTTTGCTCTCTAGATCATCTAAGACCAGGGCTGATTATTCAGAGGCCAAGTGTCTCAGAGGTTATTGCATTTAGACAAGGCAGCAGAGACCATCTTATCTCCCTCCCTGACCTATGGATTACTTGCACCTCCCTCACCACATTTTACCCTTTAGTTCTTTGATTCCTGATCAGCTTCTTGTGTGTCACCGTGCCTGGCAAGACTTTTTTCTTCTGATAGTTCTAATTTGGGCGGATGGCTTTTGCTCACTTAGCTGCATCTTCTCCATACCAAAGTTTATATCTGTAGAGAGTTCCCTCAGTTTATTAAAGATATGATTTTATTCATTCAGCGAAAGTAGGTTATGAACAAACAGCAAAGTGAGTATGGTCGTTTCGCCACAGCCTTCCAGCTGCCTCTTACACTCCTGCCCACGATATGGTTGAGAGAAGTCTCTACCTCATCTGGTTTCAAATCTTGGGTGACTCTGTTTAGCCATATACCCGTGAGCCACTTCCTCAGCTCATTCACTCCTCAGCCTGCTCGAATTGGCTTCTGTCTCCTCTATGCCACTGATATATGCTCTTTCCAAGACCATCAGTGAACCTTACTCATGCTAAATACAATCGACATGCTTCAACTGTCACTTCCCTAATCCATCTGCTCACATTTGAAACTACTTTCTCTCCATCTTTAAACTCCCTTGGCCATTGATTTCTCTCACATCCTTCTCTCTCTTAGTTCTTCTCACCAGCTTCCTGACCATTCCTCCCACACTTCAATGGGCTTCTCTTCCTCCTCTACCCACAAGCTTTCAGGGTTCCATTCTCTGCGAGCAAGCTCTTTTATCCTCATGTTTTAACTACCCAAAATCTCCCAACCCAGACCTCTCCAGAATTCCAGTCACATATATCCAACCCCTATGGGATGTCTTAATTTGCCCCAAATTAACACACCATAGTGCCCCCAAAGCTCTCTCTCTCTCTCTTCCCGGGTTACATTTCCTGCATTGCATTACATACATTTCTGCAGCCCAGAGAAACCGGGGAGTGCCCATGAATAGAACTGAAAACCATGCTGGGTCCCTAAAGCAGAAGTAACTCAGAGCCGCAATTACTGTTTGATCAGAAATCATGGCCTCCAGGGATTCAGGAGATACCGACCTCAGAGAGGAAGTTTCATTGCTTTTCCTCCTGTGTCTGTGTCCCTTTTGACATCTTTATCTTCCCAAGTAGAAAATGGAGAGGAATAACTATGCTTCTCCTTTGCACCAGTGATGTCAGCCTGGAGATGGGTATATGTGAAAACATAGTCTGGGGGGCTCAAGTGGATGAAAAGAGAGCTCAGTAGGATTTCCCCCAAAGCGCCAATGTTTCCTGAGAATACAAACCAGGCCAACTCATTTAGCTCTGAACTCTGGAGCTTTAATCTTTCAAGAACATACTTCCTTCCTGTATTTCTAGTAATTACTGTTTGACTTTTCTGGAAGTCCCACGAGTTACCCTCTCTCTTCCAAAAGAATGGAGTCACAAAAATAGAACCATGAGAAAAGTGAGTTTGACCACTTTGCTCTTTGAAATGTGCTGGGTGGAAAGAGCCTGGGGGAACTGGGTGGGGGCGAGGGGTAGAGGTGTGGGGCAGGGAGAGTTCTTCTTTAACAGATTCTTCTATCTCAAAGAAAAATAAACTGAGGGAAAGAATTTTTTAAAAATGCTTTAAATTAGTCATCCACAGGAAAAGGATTCTGTGGGAAACAATTTATACTTGGACTATTCTAGTTTTAGAGAAGGCATTTTAAACCTGAGATCCATGAATGGGCTTTATCAGAATACATGATCCTCGAGAAACTGTAAGCTACATGTTTTTGTGTCTGTGCATTTTTCTAAGAGGGTCCATAGCTCTTACGGGATTCTTAAAGGGGTTCCTGATACTTCACCACATGTTAAGAACTGCTTAGAGGTTAACTTAGTTGCATTGGTTATCTATTGGTGTATAACAAATTACCCCAAACTTAGCAGTGTAATACAGCTGACATTTATTATCTCACAGGTTGAATGGGTAAGGAATTGAGCAGTGGTTTAGCCAAGTGACTTGGCTCAGGGTCTCTTGTGACATTGCAGTCAAGAAGTCAGCTGGGCAGAGGGAGGAAACTCATTCTATGAGGCCACCATCACCCTGATACCAAAACCAGACAAGGATGTCACAAAAAAAAAGAAAACTACAGGCCAATATCACTGATGAACATAGATGCAAAAATCCTCAACAAAATACTAGCAAACAGAATCCAACAGCACATTAAAAGGATCATACACCACGATCAAGTGGGGTTTATTTCGGGAATGCAAGGATTCTTCAATATATGCAAATCAATCAATGTGATAGAGCATATTAACAAATTGAAGGAAAAAAACCATATGGTCATCTCAATAGATGCAGAGAAAGCTTTCAACAAAATTCAACACCCATTTATGATAAAAACCCTCCAGAAAGTAGGCATAGAGGGAACTTTCCTCAACATAATAAAGCCCATATATGACAAACCCACAGCCAACATCGTCCTCAATGGTGAAAAACTGAAACTATTTCCACTAAGATCAGGAACAAGACAAGGTTGCCTACTCTCACCACTCTTATTCAACATAGTTTTGGAAGTTTTAGCCACAGCAATCAGAGAAGAAAAGGAAATAAAAGGAATCCAAATTGGAAAAGAAGAAGTAAAGCTCTCACTGTTTGCAGATGACATGATACTATACATAGAGAATCCTAAAGATGCTACCAGAAAATTGCTAGAGCTAATCAATGAATTTGGTAAAGTAGCAGGATACAAAATTAATGCACAATCTCTGGCATTCCTATACACTAATGATGAAAAATCTGAAAGTGAAATCAAGAAAACACTCCCATTTACCACTGCAACAAAAAAAATAAAATATCTAGGAATAAACCTACCTAAGGAGACAAAAGACCTATATGCAGAAAATTATAAGACACTGATGAAAGAAATTAAAGATGATACAAATAGATGGAGAGATATACCATGTTCTTGGATTGGAAGAATCAACATTGTGAGAATGACTCTACTACCCAAAGCAATCTACAGATTCAATGCAATCTGTATCAAACTACCACTGGGATTTTTCACGGAACTAGAACAAAAAATTTCACAATTTGTATGGAAACACAAAAGACCCCGAATAGCCAAAGCAATCTTGAGAATGAAAAATGGAGCTAGAGGAATCAGGCTCCCTGACTTCAGACCATACTACAAAGCTACAGTAATCAAGACAGTATGGTACTGGCACAAAAACAGAAAGATAGATCAATGGAACAGGATAGAAAGCCCAGAGTTAAACCCATGCACATATGGTCACCTTATCTTTGATAAAGGAGGCAGGAATGTACAGTGGAGAAAGGACAGACTCTTCAATAAGTGGTGCTGGGAAAACTGGACAGGTACATGTAAAAGTATGACATTAGATCACTCCCTAACACCATACACAAAAATAAGCTCAAAATGGATTAAAGACCTAAATGTAAGGCCAGAAACTATCAAACTCTTAGAGGAAAACATAGGCAGAACACTCTATGACATAAATCACAGCAAGTTCCTTTTTGATCCACCTCCTAGAGAAATGGAAATAAAAACAAAAATAAACAAATGGGACCTAATGAAACTTCAAAGCTTTTGCACAGCAAAGGAAACCATAAACAAGACTAAAAGACAACCCTCAGAATGGGAGAAAATATTTGCAAATGAAGCAACTGACAGAGGATTAATCTCCAAAATTTATAAGCAGCTCATGCAGCTCAATAACAGAAAAACAAACAACCCAATCCAAAAATGGGCAGAAGACCTAAATAGACATGTCTCCAAAGAAGATATACAGACTGCCAACAAACACATGAAAGAATGCTCAACATCATTAATCATTAGAGAAATACAAATCAAAACTACAATGAGATCTCATCTCACACCAGTCAGAATAGCCATCATCAAAAAATTTAGAAACAATAAATGCTGGAGTGGGTGTGGAGAAAAGGGAACCCTCTTGCACTGCTGGTGGGAATGTGAATTGGTACAGCCACTATGGAGAACAGTATGGAGGATCCTTAAGAAACTACAAATAGGGCTTCCCTGGTGGCATAGTGGTTGAGAGTCCGCCTGCTGATGCAGGGGACACGGGTTTGTGCCCCGGTCCGGGAAGATCCCACATGCCGCGGAGCGGCTAGGCCCGTGAGCCATGGCTGCTGAGCCTGCGTGTCTGGAGCCTGTGCTCCGCAACGGGAGAGGCCACAACAGTGAGAGGCCTGCATACCGCCAAAAAAACAAAACAAAAACAAAAAAAACTACAAATAGAACTATCATATGACCCAGCAATCTCACTACTGGGCATATACCCTGAGAAAACCATAATTCAAAAAGAGTCATGTACCAAAATGTTCATTGCAGCTCTATTTACAATAGCCAGGAGATGGAAACAACCTAAGTGTCCATCATCGGATGAATGGATAAAGAAGATGTGGCACATACATACAATGGAATATTACTCAGCCATAAAAAGGAACGAAATTGAGCTATTTGTAATGAGGTGGATGGACCTAGAGTCTGTCATACAGAGTGAAGTAAGTCAGAAAGAGAAAGACAAATACTGTACGCTAACACATATATATGGAACTTAAGAAGGAAAAAAAAAATGTCATGAAGAACCTAGGGGTAAGACAGGAATAAAGACTCAGACCTACTAGAGAATGGACTTGAGGATATGGGGAGGGGGAAGGGTAAGCTGTGACAAAGTGAGAGAGTGGCATGGACATATATACACTACCAAATGTAAAACAGATAGCTAGTGGGAAGCAGCCACATAGCAGAGGGAGATCAGCTGGGTGCTTTGTGACCACCTAGAGGGGTGGGATAGGGAGGGTGGGAGGGAGGGAGATGCAAGAGGGAAGAGATATGGGAACATATGTATATGTATAACTGATTGACTTTGTTACAAAGCAGAAACTAACACACCATTGTAAAGCAATTATACTCCAATAAAGATGTAAAAAAAAAAAAAAAAAGAGAGAGAGAAAAGCCTGTAAATAAATTTTAAACTCCAGCTAAAAAAAAAAGAGAAGTCAGCTGGGGTTGCTATCATCTGAAGGGTCAACTAGGGCTGGAGAATCTGCTTCCAAGATGGTTTGCTCACATGGCTGTTGGCAGAAGGCCTCAGCTCCTTCTTGGCTGTTGGCAGGAAGCCTCCATTCCTTGCTACATGGACCTCTCCACTGGGCTGCTTGAGTGAGTATCCTCACAACATGGCAGTTGGCTTCGCCCCGAGTGAGTGACCAGGATAGAAAGCAAGGAGGAAGCCACAGTGCCTTTTATAACCTAGTCTCAGGAGTCAAACATTGTTACTCCTGCCACATGCTATCCTATAACAAGCCAGCCCACACTCAAGGGGAGGTAATTCGGCTCCAATTCTTGAAGGGAGAATTATCAAAGAATTTGTGAATATATGTTTGAACTACCAAAATAGCTAAGAGGCCTTACTTGATAGTCTTGCTGAAAAGCAAATCCGCGCCCCCATACAACTCTTCCCCTTCTTCTACCAGATCATTCTGCAGTGTTTGGGACTCCCCTCAGTTAGGGCTCCCCCATGACCTTGGACAAATTACTGAACTTTATGGTGTTGCAATTTTTTCATTGGTTACTGGGGATAATAATAGTACCTACTTCATAGGATTGTTCCATGATGATGAAGTGAAATGCTAGATTAATAGATGTTAAAAAATGTTAGTTATAATAATGGTGCCTACCACTCAAATCTAGAGCTTTCCATTTCCATTACTTAGAACTGTACACTTATGGATTATCAGTCTTCCAGATGGGGTAAGAAGTGATTGTTTTCTGAGGATTTATCTGTAGAGTAGGTGCTATAAGGCAGGGAGATACAAAAGAAGCTAAAAATAGACGCTGTCCTTGAGAGGTCTAAAATGAAGTTGGGGAGAAAAGATATCTATACATGAAGCAGAGGAATGCTTTGGAAATCCATTGACACTCATCTCTGTTGAGAACAGGGGAGAGTCCCTGCTTTGAGTGTAATTTTGAAGGTTAATATTCAGGCCAGAGGGACTTCCCTGGTGGTCCAGTGGATAAGACTCTGCAGTCCCAGTGCCGGGGGCCTGGGTTCTAGATGCTGCATGCCACAACTAAGAGTTCGCATGTCACAAATAAGAAGCTTACATGCCACAATTGAGACCCAGCACAGCCAAAATCAATCAATAAGTATTTTTTTTAATGATTAAAAAAAAAAAGATTCATGCCAGGGAATGTGAGTAAAACTTTAAGGAACAATGGATGCTGAAGTTTGAAGGGGGACCACAGAAAGCTTTTTAGGGACCATAGCAGGCAAAAATAAAGGGGACAAGAGAAAGGTTTGTGAAGTCAGGATTCCACAAAGAAAGGAATGGACTTAAAGAAAAGGGAAACCCACAGGGGTTTCTTCGAGGGAAGAACTAGTTTGTGCTGTGGTAATCCCTGAAGGAGAGCTTTATTATATTTATCAATTTATTTATTGAAACAGAAAGATATCCTGTTAATCTTTTAAGGGCAAGGAACATGTCTGTAGGTTTCTGTAATCTAGCACAGTGTGGAGGATACTTTCCAAAAATACACACACTGAAAAACTACTTCTTTGACTAATTCCGAATTTAGATTAAAATGTTTGCTGGCGAGCATTCCACTGGGCTGGTTCTCTGCAGCCCAGCTTTTCTGTGTGTTTCCTATTGTGGGAGGGACCAGACTTACAGGAGCTGCCTGATTCTGCTGGGCACGTGCACATTTTCAGACCTCACAAGCAACCTCCAAGGCTGGAGGAGGGAAGAGAAGAGAGGAGTCTCGAGTCTGGTCTCAAAGGCGCATCTGCAGCGTGGAGGGCACGGGAAGCGAGGATGATGGCGTGCAGACTCCTGAGGCCTGCAGTTACCACCTCTCATTTTCTTGTGGTTGGGAACTGGCCTAAGATCATTTTCGTCTATAAGTAGCCCAAACATTTTGAAGTGGGTGAGAGTCAGCTGCTCACTCACCACCTGGCTATTAAGTTATAATGAAAGTAAATCTCAGACCAAAATATTCCCCCTATATAGACATTTTTTTTTTTTTGGCCACACCATGTAGCATGCAGGATCTTAATTCCCTGACCAGGGATCGAACCCACGCACCCTGCAATGGAAGCATGGAGTCTTAACCACTGGACCGCCGGGGAAGTCCCCCCTATATAGACATTTTTTTAAAATTAGTTATCTATTTTATACATATTAGTGCATATATGTCAATCCCAATCTCCCAATTCATCCCACTACCACCACCCACCCCCACTTTCCCCCCTTGGTGTCCATATGTTTGTTCTCCACATCTGTCTCTTTTTCTGCCCTGCAAACCGGTTCAGCTGTAACATTTTTCTAGATTCCACAGATATGCATTAATAGATGATATTTGTTTTTCTCTTTGTGACTTACTTCACTCTGTATGACAGTCTCTAGGTCCATCCACATATATAGACATTTTTTAAACAAATATTAACGAGCAATTAGGCACAGAACATTTCATGCAACTGGCTCCATAGGTTCCATGAAGTCCCAGCTCTTGTCCTTTTAAGGGATCCAACCACTACCTGGCATGAACAGTCCACTGGAGGCATAACCAACAGCATTTCAGAGGCAGGATTTCATTATCCTTGTGGTAGCAACATCAGACAACCAGAACCCTCCTAAAGCTACGTCTGGAGACAGGAGTGGCTCAGGATCAAGTGTCTGGCACCGTCCTCACAGGTTCATGCTAAAGGTCTTGCTAGGCTCTGATACTCTGTCCAAACAAACAGGAGGAGTGCCTCTACAATATTTTAGCCTATTCACATACTTGACTACCTTTAACTTTGTCAGTGAGAACCCTTTTCTATCATTCCTCATGCTAATTACCAAGCCACTAATTCCATCACATACAGTCCGTTTAGGATATTCATTGTGCTGATTGGCAGTGTCTGCTGTGGATCAAAATATAAATTAATTTATATTACTTTCTTTCTGATACAATGCTAGCTGATGCCCTGGGGTGTAGACTGCTCCTAGAATTGAAGCTTAATCTAACTAGCAAGCACGCAGCATTACACCATCTATGCTGCAGTATTTTCAAGTAAATTACTGACATCAAGACACTTGCTTTGACCTGGGAGGAAAAAAACAATCATTTTCATAAGTTTCAGTAAAAAGCTAGTCAATACCAGGACCACCAGTCCCAGGTTCTATGACTATTTCATCAGTTGTAATTTCTGTCTGGTTAGAAGATGATGAATACAAGATATGACTGAAGTCTGTGAGACTGTATTGGGGACTCCAAATTCCTAAGCATTATAATACAGCAAGATACTTGTTATTTCAAAGAGGTTATTTTAGTGCAAGTAGAAGGAAATATTATTTCATATGATTCTTATGAAACTGGTTACTCCCAAAGGTAGTTCAGACTGTAAACAAATAATTTATTCTGGGCTAAATCAAAGGTCTTAGAGTGGCAGCCCACAAAAATGTTTTATTTGTTCCGAGCAATATTGTAAAAGTATTGAATTTGATAGCCAGTACTTAAAAATTAGTTGCCATTCCCATAAAAATCTAGATTTCCAGGGCTTCCCTGGTGGCGCAGTGGTTGAGAGTCTGCCTGTCAATGCAGGGGACGCGGGTTCGCGCCCTGGTCTGGGAAGATCCCACATGCCGCAGAGCAACTGGGCCCGTGAGCCACAATTACTGAGCCTGCGCGTCTGGAGCCTATGCTCCGCAACAAGAGAGGTCGCGATAGTGAGAGGCCCATGCACCGCGATGAAGAGTGGCCCCCGCTTGCCACAACTAGAGAAAGCCCTCGCACAGAAACAAAGACCCAACACAGCCATAAATTAATTAATTAAAAAAATCTAGATTTCCAGGTTTTCTTGGGGAAAAAAAAATCTGGCAACACTTGATCTGCATTCCCTGCTGACATCAGGAAGCTGGAATTGATGACCCATGTAACAGGCATTTTCTCTCCAGCTTGCTACAGTCCTCATTGTGCCCTAATATTTCACAACACCATTTGCCACTTATACTCTCACCTGCACTGCCGTGTTTCTTATCATAGAGTTAAGAGAAACATGAACTATTTCTTATACCCTGAGCAGCATTTAGCACCATAGTTAAGAATATGGGCCCTAAAGGCAGACAGCCCTAAGGTTCTTTTGAATCTTGGTTCTTTTACTTTCTAGTTATGTGACTTTGGGCAAGCTGCTTAACTTCTCCAAGACTAAAATTTCCTTATCTGTAAGATGAGCTTAATTCTGGAATCTACTTCATAGATTAAACCGCTTAGGGCAGCCTCAAATAAGTGCCTCTGAGAGGGCTACACATCCTACCCAGCCTACTTTAATCTTTTATGTCACCCACCTGGCCCCCTGCAGGCGTTGAGTTCGTAACCTCTGGTTTGAATAAATATGTGTGTATCATTTCATAATGAATTATGTTAATAATTCAGAGCATGTCCGGAAGATTCTCTTCACCTTTGAAAATTATTTTATGGAGCACCCCTTAATGATCTGCACCAGCTGAGCCTTGAAACTAAGTAATAGACCGGGATCCTAAGGGGATTGTGGAACTTAATTTCTGCTCAAATGCTGCCTTGGAGTAAGATGATATCCCTGCCTCAATAGACAGAATGTCTTCATGAAAAGCAAACCACAAAGTGTGAGAAGATATTTACAACATATGTTGCTGCAGAGGATTTAGTATCCAAAATAATAATAAGGAATTTCTATGTACTAATACTAAAAAGCTCTACAGAAAAATGGGCGAAAAGATGAACAGGCAATTCACAGAGGAAGAAACAGGGCCGATCTATAAACATAGGAAAAGATACTCAATTCCATAAGAATCCAGAAAATAAATGTTAAAACCAGAAATAAAATAACATTTTATACTCATCATATCAGCAAAAATTTTACAGTCTACCAATACTACCATCACTACCAAGTCTATGCATTGCCAGTTGAGTATAGATTGGCCTGGCCTCTTTGAAGAGCATTTGGAACTCTCTGGAAAATCCATTTATCTAAGATCCCAGGGGTTTCACTCCTAGGAATCAACCCTAGAGAAATCCTTGCAGAGGCGCACCAAAAGGCAGGCACAAAAATGTTTACAGCTCCATTGTTTGCAATAGCCAAAATTGATAACAACTTAAATGTTTATCAGCAGAATAAATTATGACATATTTATACAACAGGGTAATATGCAGTCACTACATCCATCAACAAAAATGATTCTCAAACCATGTTAGATACAAAAAGTTGCATAAGAATACATACATTATGATGTCATGTATATGAAACAGCATGCAAACCAGTACTACATAGTGGTTGGGGACACAGGTATAAAAATGTATGGGAATAGGGACTTCCCTGGTGGCGCAGTGGTTAAGAATCTGCCTGCCAATGCAGGGGACATGGGTTCAAGCCCTGGTCCGGGAAGATCCCACATGCCATGGAGCCACTAAGCCTGTGCGCCACAACTACTGAGCCTGTGCTCTAGAGCCTGCGATCCACAACTACTGAAGCCCTTGCGCCTATAGCCCATGCTCCGCAACAAGAGAAGCCACCGCAATGAGAAGCCCGTGCACCGCAACGAAGAGTAGCTCCCACTCGCCACAACTAGAGAAAGCCCGTGCATGGCAACGAAGACCCAACACAGCCAAAAGTAAATAAATAAATAAATTTTTTAAAAAAATGTACGGGAATAATAAATACCAAATTTAGGATATTGATTACCTCTGGAAAGAAGAGAGGGAAATGAGATCCGGGGTGGGTCTGCAAGGGACTTCAGCTGTATGAGAACTGCTTGATTTCTTGAGTCAGGTGAGTACATCTGGCTGTGTGTTGAATTCATCTTTGTACCTTTTTGTATATGTTAAATATTATAAAACAAATTTTTAAATAAATGACATTTCTTAATTTCTATAGTGCAGTTTTCCTTTTTTATTTCAGAATTAATTAAAACTTTTTCCAGGCTGTATTAGTTTCCTGTTGCTGTTCTAACAAATCACTAGAAATTTAGTGGCGCACGCATTCATTATTTTAGAGCAATGGCCCCTTCCTCCATCTTCAAGGCCAGCAGCATAGCCCCTTCAGATCTCTTTCTGGCCTCTGTCTCTGTTACCACATGTCTGAATCTGACTCTCTTGCTCCCTTTTTAAGGACCCTTAAATTACACTGGTCCACTCAGATAATCCAGGATAATCCTCCCATTACAAGTGCCTTACCTTGATCACATCTGCAAAACCCCTTTTGCCATGTACAGTGACATATTCACAGGTTTGGGAGTTAGAACACAAACACCTCTGGGGACATTTTCTGTCCGCCACACGGGCCTTAAACATTTTATAAGCTCTAGTGCAGGGCCTATTGTGCCCAGTGGAAAGCACCTGGCCTGCTCAGCATCTAAATATCTGAATTGGTTTCCTTGCCCTGGTAGAGACCCTGATAGCCACAAAGCAATTAAAGGTAAGCCCCCAAGGCAAGGAATCACAGAGGCTGGAAATTCCCAAGCTGGAGAATGAATGGGTCCAGAACTACCTTCCTAGGAGCAGCCCAAGCGATCACTTTAAAACATAAACTTGATCATGTCCTTCTCCCATGCGAAACCCCATCATGGCTTCCCCTCGGCTTTAGAATAAGGAACAAAGCCCTTAAAGTGGGGTCCCACACAAAGGTTTCTCAACCTCAGCACGACTGACATTTGGGGCTGGGTCATTCTTTGTTGCTGGGGCCGGGCGTCCTGGGCACTGTGGTTTGTTTAGCAGCATCCGGGCCTCCACCCCCTAGATGCTAGAGGCTCCCCCACCCTGGGCCCCTGCCACACACACTTGTGATAAGCAAGTTGTGACAACCGTGTTAAATGTCCCTGGGGCACAAAGTCGCCCTGTCCCCCACTCCTGTCCAAAGAGATCCTATAGGATCTGGGCCCTGCCCCTCTCCCCACCCTGGTCTCTCTTCTTTAGCCACCTAAAGGGCATCTCCCAGCTGAACACAGCAGGGTCCAGCTTTCTGCATACACTGTTCCCTCTTCCTGGATCGCCCCTTCCCACATCTCCTCACCTGGCAAGCTCTGTCTATATGTCTCAGTCTAACCGTCTCCTGCTCAGACACCCCTGCATCCCCTTCTCAAATGACTGCTGAGTTCCACGGCAGCCCACCGCCTCTCCTGCAAACCCTCTTCACACCTGCCATCATTCGCCTGCCTTCTCCAACAGACTGCCACCTTCAGGAGGGCAGGGCCTGTGACTGTCTGGTCCCACTGACTACAGTGCTTATTGATTAGTGGCCACATGGTCTGTCCCATAATCAGAGGCCCAGGAATCAGACCCTGAAGCCAGATAAATCCTCAAGGAAGATCTGGGATTAATTACCTGCTCTGGGTTGTGTCTGGACTCTGCTGACCCCATTAAAGATTAAACAGTAACTCGGGGTGTGATCTGGAAAAGAGCCTTTTCCTAAGGGCAGTAAACTGAGGATTCAGAGGGCTACGCATCAGGAATCCTTTGCCCCAGGGGCTCCTGTTAAATTATGCCCCCACCCACCACCGGGGAAGGGCCAGCACCGTGAACTGGCACCAGCTGCCAGGACTCTTTGGGAAGAGAGCCAGACAGCGGTCACCTGCAGACGGGGAACAGCCCAGCAGGGAGAAAGCTGTCACTTGTCAGCTCTGGCACAACAGACCTCTGAAAGAACAGCACTCTCAAATAAGAGATACCTAGACCCCAGCCAGGTTCCCTTTGTGCGCCCCAACCTGGGGCATGTAAATCAGGCAAGGCAAAGATCTAACACACCACAGAAACTTGGCCACATCTCGCCAAAGGATCCATGTTTTACCTGATTCAAAACGTGTAACTGAGACTCTAAAACAGAATCGGCTGAACAATGCTGAAGGGACAAAGCCCAGTCTCTGGGCAGTAGGTGCCTGAATTTCCCACGACGGGAAAGCTGTCCTTGCCCTTTGCCTGGGTTCAGCCTGCTCTTCCCCCTTCCTCAGTCTCCCAGAGGCAGCCCTACCCCTGGCTGTCAACTATGTCACCAAAGCCATAGTCCTTGTGTTATTCTATACTTAATATGTTCCTTTAAACATACTTCATGTAAACATACATCCTCTCTCCTTAACAAAAATAGTTATTTTCTGATTATGTAAATAACGTATGCTCATTGTAAAAAAAAAAAAGCAAACAACACAACAAAATATAAGGAAGACAAAAAACCATGAGATCACCACCATCAACATACCTCTCTTTATCCAAATGCACACATAAATGTGATTTTACATACATAAAGTGAACTTCTTTGCTCAAATATCAAAAAGGGAACTTCCTATTAGCATCACTAACAGCAAACTGCCATCACTTGCCAGAATAGAAGGCAACTCCCCCAAAATAAATACAGCGAAAGCAAAACAATGTGATTGACTATCTAGTCAGATACCATAGCTCCCAAGGGCGCAAAGCCTGAGGTCCAATCTCTAGGAGTTAAAAGAGGGGATTAGCAAGTGTTAGACAAGTCAGACCAAAGGGAGACTCTCTCCCAGATACAATTAGAAGGATTGAAAGAGAATTAAAAGAAAAAAAACCTTACTCTACTCTGTTATCTGTTCCAAGTCTATGCAGTAGCTTAAACTTCTGGGGTGCCCTCAAGACCTCCCACATTCTGTGGAGAAGGCAGGGGCAGAACCCACCAGTACCAGACCCTGCAGGGTTTGCGCAAGGCCTCATGGAGGGGAAAGGCCCCCTAGGCACCAGCCACTTGCCCCCAGAAGCCTCAGAAAATAGCACTTCAGGGGCACCAGTCCCAGTGCCCTTCTCCCCCGACCCAGTCCCAGGCACCCCTCCTTCCCTAGCCCAAGCCGGGGCTGACAGGAGATTCCAGGCTTCCTTTTCCTTCTTCTTCACAAAGATTCTTCTGTCTCGGGAACCAACATTGCTGGGCAGGAGACCCAAAGTCCATGTGTGTCGTTTATCAGGACAAGCCTTCCTGCCACAGTCTGGGTCCCCTGAAGGGAAGGAGACAGTGAGCTCAGGGCCCAAATAGGATGAGGCAAGCAAGGCACCCAGGGCGCAAAATTAAAGAAAGCGCTCACTCTCTGCTGCAGACCCTCACGCCCCGGAGAGTGGGCACCTCGCTTATCTCACCCTCTCCTGGGCCCTGGGCACCAGAGCCGAGCCTTGAACCACTCAATATGTGGTGCTGGGACAATTGGGTATCCGTGTGAAAAAGATAAAATCAGAGCCAATCTGATCCTTCCTTATCCTACACCATACCCAAAAATAAATTCAGTGTGCAAAGGCCTAAAGATGAAAAAGAAAACATGAAAACTTTTAGACAATATAGGAGAAATCAAACATACCTTGATGATTTGAGAGCAAGAAGAATTTCTTAAAGAGATATCAAAGAACAAACCATAAGTTAAAATGTTGATAAATTCAACTATGTTAACGATTATCTGATTGCTTTTCTAAAGCCACCATTAACAAAGTTAAAAGACCAACTACAAGCTGGGAAAATACATGTGTACTGCATATAACTGACAAAAGATTAGTAACCAGAATCTATGGGTTATTTAATTTTTTTAACAACATAAGAAAAAATAGACAAAAGACTGAACAGCAAACTCACAGAAGAGGGAACATCCAATAAATATACAAAGAGATGTTCAACCACACTACTAACCAGGGAAATGCAAGTTAAAATTGCAGTGAGGGCTTCCCTGGTGGTGCAGTGGTTGAGAGTCTGCCTGCTGATGCAGGGGACACGGGTTCGTGCCCCGGTCCAGGATGGTCCCACATGCCGCAGAGCGGCTAGGCCCGTGAGCCATGGCCGCTGAGCCTGCGCGTCCGGAGCCTGTGCTCCGCAACGGGAGAGGCCACAACAGTGAGAGGCCCGCGTACTGCAAAAAAAAAAAAAAAAAAAAAAATTGCAGTGAAATGTCAATTCACACCCATTTGGTTGGCAAAAATGCAGACATCTGATAATGCCAAGTAATAGTGAGATAATGAGGAAACAAGAACTCAGCCTGCTGGTGGGCATGTGAATTAGAACCATCCTTAGGAAGGCAGTGGTGCTGTCCTGTAAGGGCAAAGATGTGTGTGCGTAGCCCCTTAACTGGCTTCTTTTGTCCTCAGTTCTTCTGAAACTTGGCATCCTACTTCACCTTTCTAGGGTCCAGCTCTGAACATAACCCTTTCCTCTTGAGATGCCTTCGGTGGTCCCCCATGGCCTACAAACAAGCATCAAATTCTTTTTTTTTTTAATAAATTTATTTATTTTATTTATTTATTATTTTTGGCTGTGTTGGGTCTTCGTTGCAGCACGTGAGCTTTCTCTAGTTGCAGCGAGCAGGGGCTACTCTTTGTTGCAGTGCGCGGGCTTCTCGTTGCGGTGGCCTCTCTCATTGCAGAGCACAGGCTCTAGGCACGCGAGCTTTAGTAGTTGTGGTGCACGGGCTTCAGTAGTTGTGGTGCGCAGGCTCTAGAGCGCAGGCTCAGTAGTTGTGGCACACAGGCTTAGTTGCTCCGTGGCATGTGGGATCTTCCTGGACCAGGGCTCGAACCCGTGTCCTCTGCATTGGCAGACGGATTCTTAACCACTGCGCCACCAGGGAAGCCCAAATTCTTTAATGACATTTTTGTGATGTAACCAACTCACCATCCGGTTTATATCCCACTCTGCCCTACGTTCTTAATGCTCCTCCTGTAAAACTAACTGCACAGGCTGAAATATCTCTTAATCCTTAATCATATGAATCATATGAAATGTATAAATATGGGAGAGGTGGAGCTGGGAGATAATCTCATTGAATACCTTTACGTTACAGATGGGAACACTGAGGCCAGGCAGGCTGAATGTCTACCCAAGGCCACCCCGTGAGACAGAGAATTATAAGAGACCCCAGCTTTTCCGAGTCCCTGATCAGGCGTCTTATCGCTGTACATCTCCTCCCGGGCTGACACATCGCAGGCCTGGCTATGGGGGTACGAGGATCCCAATCCCCTTGGCTCCCTCCACATCACCCTACTTGACACAGCCGAGCAGTGACAGCCACCATTTGTCACGAAGTAAAAATATGCCAGAGAGCTGGACAGGCAAGTACTTTCTGTGCTGGCAGCTTGCCGGTCCTGAAGCATTATATCTCTGAACTGAGATGCCCTTGTGTTCCCTTTGTCAGCAGGGAGCAGCCAGATTTCTCTTTTGCTGTAACTGGGTTAGTCTTGTGGGTTTGCCCTCCTCTCAGCTGTCAAAAGAGATTATACAGAAAGGTACTGCTGCATCGACCACAGTTCAGGTGCTGGCTGAGGCTGAAGCAGGAGGAAATTTCCAAACGCATTCATTAATCACCCTAAGTAACCGGTGGCTGCTGGCTGCACTGCTTTCTTCCAGCTGCAATCACTTTTGCTCCAGCCAGAGCTCAGAGGTCTCCCTGTCAGCTGCAGCGCCCTCAGCAGGGGCCTGGGCACAACCTCAGGAAGGTGGGGATTGGGGCAGAACCCCAGAAGCCTGTGAGGGTCTGTACTCACCCCGCAAGTATCCCCTGCCTGAGAGAGCGTAACATTCAATAGCAAATTTTAAAGCAACAAGACATGAGGGAGGCCACAGAGAAAAGAAAAAGGCTCTCCTCCTGCTTTTTGAACAAGGCGCCCTGCATTTTCATTTGGCACTGGATGGCCCTGCTCCTAGCCCAGCAGTATCTTAGTCCATTCAGGCTGCTATAACAAAATAGCACACAGTGGGCTGCTTAAGAACAATAGAAATTTATATCTCACAGTTCTGGAAGCTGGAAGCCAGAGATCAGGGTACCGGCATGGGCGGGTGAGGGTCACAGACTTCTCATTGTAGCTTCTCCAGGTGAAGAGGGCAGGGACCTCTCCGGAGCCTCTTGTAACCACTAATCTAACTCACGAGGGCTCCACCCTCAAGATTTAAGCAGTTCCCCAAAGCCCCACCTCCTAATACCATCACGTTGGAGGGGTTAGGATTTCAACATACAGATTTGGGGAGACACAAACATTCAGACCATAACAAGCAGTTTCTAAACTCTAACAGGTAGAATCGGAACATCTGATTCCTCCAAACCCCATCAGTGCCTACACAAGTGGAGCTGCTCTGGTGAGGCCCAGCCCTTAGGCCTCCTGCATCAGTACCTGGGAGGGGGTCTGTGGAGCCAGGTCTGTGAAGACCTCTGGCAGTCCACACCGGTGATCCTCAAACTTCAGTGGGCAAAAAATCACCTAGAGGATGTGTTAGAAAGGCAAATTCTCAGGCCCCAGACCCAGAGATTCTGACTCAGTAGGTCTGGGGCGGGGCCTGAGATTTTGCCCTTCAAACAGGCTCCAGGTGATGCCGAGGCTGCAGCCCCCGTGGTCCACACTTGGAGGGACACCGGTAACCGCTCCACTTCACAGAGGAAGCAGCAGGGACTGGGTGTCTTGCCCGACAGCACACTCGTTAAGGGCAGGCACCACGGAACCCAGATATCCACACTCCCGACACCTCTTCGTGGCTCTCGCAGTTTGAGGAAGGAGGGCATAACTTAGGACCAGACCGAAAGTTTCCCTCAATGCTTGTTAAGCAAATGAGTATTTTAGCAATTGTATAAACAGCTCCTCACTTCTCCCTCCGATCTATCTACGAGACAAGGCAAGCAGCACTGGGGAGCAGAGAGATCACCCTTCATCTGCTCTAAGCCTCAGTTTCCTTAGTGATAGCCAGTATTCATGAAGCACTTCCCAGGCATTTTACATACGTTGATCCTCTCCAAGAACCTAGGGAGTAGGTGCCATTATTGCCTCCATTTTACAGGTGACGGAACTGGTACTCAGGAATGTGGTGCAACCAGGGTGCACAGGCAGGATTTTAACAGATGCACTCTGACTCCATAGCCCAAACTTCTCACCACCCTGCCCTAAAGAAACTACCTTGTTGGGAACCCACAACTCAGTGCTGGCTGCCTTGCTGGAGGCCTTCCCATTTCCCTGCTCTCTAAGCCCTCCCACCTTTAGGGTCCAGCTCAACCCACAGCTTGCTTTGAAGACTGTGCTCAGATGTGGGGCAGCTCTGCTCATTTACGCTCCTCGGGCAGCTCTCTGGGTCTGATCCAATCCACCTGGCCCTCAACCAGCACTTCTCATGAGGGCAGTGCTGGCCTTAGAGTGGGTGAGAGGCCTGGCCTTGGCCCTCTGCTTTGGAGGGCCTTGCTCTGCCCCTTCTCTAGCCATGTCCTTTCCAGTGGGGTGGGAGTCGAGAGGGAAGGGGCAAGGACTTGAATCCCCTCTTCTAAAATGTTCTGAGTACCCGGGACCCTGGAATTCCCTGCATGAATGGCCATGAAATCATCCCCTAGCCCACTCTTCCAAGGGCAGCATTGTTCTTAAGCTGGTTACACCAGCTTAAGATGTGCCCCCTCTAGGCCTGAAGGGCATCTAGGAGTAGGGAGTGGGGAAGGCAGAACTGACATGGAAGCTGGGGTGTCTATAAAGATGAGCATGAAGCCCCTCAAGATTCCAGATGAAGAGGGGTTCAGAACAGAAAGTGAGTAGCTAACTGGGGGCCGTGACTGAAGGACAACTCTTCCAGCAGTGCCATTATATTAGTTTCCTATTGTTGTGTAACAAATTACTGCAAACTTAATGACTTAAAACAACACATATTTATTGTCTCACAGTTTCTGTGAGTTAGGAATCTAGGCAGGGAATAGCTGGGTCCTCTGTTTCATGGCCTCTCACAAGGTGTTGTCCAGGGCTGAGGTCTCACCTGAAGGCTTGTTTGGGGAAGCATCTGCTTCTAAACTCATGTAGCTATTGGCAGAATTTCAGTTCCTCAAGGGTCATTGGACTGCAGGGCTCAGTTCCTTGCTGGGTGTTGGACAGAGACCACCCTCATGTACTTGCCACAGAGGCCTCTCCAACGTGGCAACTTGCTTCATCAAAACCAGGCAGGGAAGGAGTTGGCTAGCGAGAGAGAAATCACTATCCTGTATAACCTAGACATAGATGTGACATCCCAACCCATTTAACACATTCTACTGGTTAGAAGCAAGTCATGGAAAACAACTATACTTAAATTTAAAAAGAAAGAAAGAAAGACGCAAGTTGTGGGTCACGTCCACACTCAAGAGGAGAGGATTCCACAAGAGTATAAGAGGTGGAGATCAGTGGACACCATCTTAGAAGCTGCCTGACACAGCCTTACCCAAGCAGAGAACTCCAAAGAATCACAGAGGGAATTCTACATTCAAACCTGGCCTTCTCTGGTGCTTTAAAGTTATATTTATTAAGGGAGGAAAATAAATATTTTAGTCAACAGTATGTTAGCTTGAGTTACAGCTTTTAAGTATTTGACATATGGGATGTAGGCCGCTTTTGATACTCTCATCCTGGTCCCATAAATATTAGGACAGTCCTGCTTCTGTGCATTTGTCCTGGCTGCCACTTCAGACAGACAAGGCCTTGTTGGAAGGGTCCTGTCTCCTGATTGTTTGCCCTACACACAGCCTAGCATGCCGTCATGTGAGAAGCAATCAGTAAAGTCTGCCTGGCCATATGCTGGCAGCTGCCCGGCTCCAGTGGTGGCCCTCTTCCAGCCGCTGCCATGAGGCAGCTGTGCTGATTTGAAACCTCAGTAGTTTGGTTTCCTCATGAGCAAGAAAAGAGGATCCCACATGGTACAGAAAGAAAATGAGAGGAGCAAAATCTACCACATCAGCAAGGCAAAGATGACTCCTGGGCTTCCCTGGTGGCACAGTGGTTGAGAGTCCGCCTGACGATGCAGGGGATGTGGGTTCGTGCCCTGGTCCGGGAGGATCCCACATGCCATGGAGCGGCTGGGCCTGTGAGCCATGGCCGCTGGGCATGTGCGTCCGGAGCCCATGCTCTGCAACAGGAGAGGCCACAACAGTGAGAGGCACGTGTACCGCTAAAAAAAAAAAAAAAAAAAAAAAAGACTCCTTCCAGGGGAGCAAAACTCTGCCTCTAGATAGGGTTTCCCTGGTGACTCAGTAGTTAAGAATCCGCCTACCAAAAAAAAAAGAAGAATCCGCCTACCAATGCAGGGGACACGGGTTCAAGCCCTGGTCCGGGAAGATCCCACATGCCACAGAGCAACTAAGCCCATGAACCACAACTACTGAGCCTGCGCTCTAGAGCCCGTGAGCCACAACTACTGAGCCTGCGCCACAACTACTGAAGCCCGTGCGCCTAGAGCCCATGCTCCACAATAAGAGAAGACACCACAATGAGAAGCCCGCAACAAAGAGTAGCCCCCACTTGCCACAACTAGAGAAAGCCCGCATGAAGCAACGAAGACCCAACATAGCCAAAAAAAACTCTGCCTTTAGATGAAAACATAATTATTAGGTTTCTTTCTATTTTTTATTTTATATTTATTATAAAAATAATGAATATGGTTTATTTTTTTCATCTATAGGAAACAAAAGAGCTACAGTTTCACCATTAAACTCCCTTTGTCATGTGTGTGTGTACACAGCATATACATATATGTACATGTATACTCATATATACTTATATATGTATTTTAATTTTGTAATGTAATATATTACGTTAACTTAATTTTGTATGTAGTATATTTTAAATTTCCTTCCCCAGAAAATGTTTTTTATGCATAGTTGCTGCTGGTGGTATTGTTGTTAAATTTGTGTGATTTGGGGGCTTTAAAAAAAATAAAAGATCATACTGTCTATTCAGTTATATATCTACTTTTTCAGGACAGTGAATATTTTTTCTAGATTAAAGAGGTAGAATTTAAAAATAACTTAAAAATAGATGATAGATTCACAAAGTCAAAAAAGTACTCAGTGAAAAGTCTCCCTCCCTATCCCCAGTTCACATCCCTGGCAGTAACCAATGTTAACAGATCCTTCTATGTTCTTCCAAAAATAATTTTATATACATAAGCAAATATATAAATAACTTCTCTTCTTTTCCACCTTCTACATAGTGGTAGTATCTTATGCACACCATTCTGCACTCAATATATCTTGGAGATAGTTCCATATCTTTATATACCAATGGTTCTCCATCTTGGCTGAATATTAGAATTATCTGAGTAGCTTTAAAAAATTCTGGATGCCCAAGCCACACCCCAAACCAATTAAATTAGAATCTACGGGGGTGGGAGGCACACACATCAGGATTTTTTAACCTCCTTTAGGTACAGCCAAGGTTGTGTACTACTTATATAAAGAGCTTCCTGAGAAAGGAAATGAAAGGAAGAGGAAATATGATACTTCCATCATTGCTTATAAAAGAAAATTAGGGTGACCAACTGTCCTGGTTTTCCAGGCACTGAGGGGTTTCCAAGGAAAGGTGAGCTGCTTACCTTACAGAGAAAATTTGTAAAACTTCAATTTAATGTAGTACTAGATGTCTTTAACCAGAGCAATTAGTCAAGAAAAAGAAATAAAATGAATTCAAACCAAATTGGAAAAAAGGAAGTAAAGTTATCTCTGATTACAGATGACATGATCTTATATATAGAAAAGGCTGGTGAGGGGTATGGTAAATAAGACTCTTTTGTACCCTGGTGGTGCAGTGGTTGAGAGTCCACCTGCCGATGCAGGCGACACGGGTTTGTGCCCCGGTCCGGGAAGATCCCACATGCCGCGGAATGGCTGAGCCCATGAGCCATGGCCGCTGAGCCTGCGCGTCCGGAGCCTGTGCTCTGCCACAGAAGAGGCCACAACGGTGAGAAAAAAAAAGACTCTTTTGTTATGTGGTCAAGCGTCTCTCAGGTGATAAGCATTGTCTCCAAAGTAGCTCTCTTCTTGGTATGGAGACATCTTTGCAAATGGAAATTTCCTTCATAAATGTAAATTTCCTTTACAAAAGGGGAAATCCTTTATTTTTAGACAAGTGGAGGAGGTAAAGAGCTTTTCCTGAGTCTTCTGGTCCTCAATTGCCTTTAAATTAGCTCAAAATAATCCGTATGTGCCAAAGTGGCATATTTTGGGGTGATATTCTGGTACCCTCCATAATTCTTCAATAAGAATTTATTTATAAATTCCAAAAAGACTATAGATACCATTCTCTAATCATAATGTAACAAAACTAGAAATTGATTATAGAACCAGAAAATAAAAAGACCTTACTGCTTGGATAGCTATAACCATCCCTCAACCCAAAAGCCCAAAACCCTCTTTCCTTTGTGTATATATTTGTGTACATCTGTGTAAATTCCTAAAATGGAATATGAGCCTCATCATCTGGCCTCCTTCTTGAGTCTCATATCTTTGTGAAACGCCTCCTGCATATAGAACCTAGGAGGGTAAAAGAAAAAGGTTTGTTTTTCTACTACAATTACCCTACTTTTGAGTTCACTGAAGTTTTTTTGGTGAACTAATTACTGTAAAGTCAATTTAATTTCATGTAACCAGAGATACATGAAAATAAAATAAATATTTAGTTTTCAGATTATGTTTAATATATATCAAGCAGCTCTATTTAAAAAATTATATTATTTAGGTCTTACCTTAGCATGGCCTAAAAGAGAGGTAAATGATCTCCCTTACTGATGTTTCTATTTTTCCTTGTATTTCCTCTAGCTTTTGCTTTATTAATGTGTATTATTTGTTACATAGATGTTAAATGTTATATATCACGTAGATTAAAAACAGTTATATCACGAATTTCACAACTTTATTATCCTAGAACTCATCCAAGTCTAGTATTAAGATAATGATCTCTGCTAAACTTTTACACTTACTTGGTAAAAACACATTTTCTCATCCTTTCATTTTCAATCTTTCTTAATCATTTTATCATTAGGTTTTACTTTGTGATCTAATATTGAGAGTCTCTTTTAACAGGTCAATTGGGCCTAATTACACTTATTGCTATGACAATTACGTTTGGTTCTATAGGTTTTGTTTCATTATTGTGTTTGCATTTTCAGTGATAATTTGGAAAGTTGGTGTTTCTTATGTAGTAATTACCTTTAGGGGCTTGTTAAAAAATAACTATCCCAGAGAGAGGGGGAAGATGGCGGAAGAGTAAGACGCGGAGATCACCTTCCTCACCACAGATACATCAGAAATACATCTACACATGGAACAACTACAGAACACCGACTGAACGCTGGCAGAAGACCTCAGACCTCCCAAAACGCAAGAAACTCCCCACGTACCTGGGTAGGGCAAAAGAAAAAAGAATAAACAGAGACAATAGAATAGGGACGGGACCCGCACCAGTGGGAGGGAGCCGTGAAGGAGGAAAGGTTTCCACACACTAGAAGCCCCTTCACGGGCGGAGACTGTGGGTGGCGGAGAGGGGGGAGCTTTGGAGTGGCAGGGGGGAGCTTTGGAGTGGCAGAGGAGAGCGCAGCAACAGGGGTGCAGAGGGCAAAGCGGAGAGATTCCAGCACAGAGGATCGGTGCCGACCAGCACTCACCAGCCCGAGAGGCTTGTCTGCTTACCCGCCGGGGCAGAGGGGCTGGGAGCTGAGGCTCGGGTTTCGGTCGGAGCGCAGGGAGAGGACTGGCAGTGTGAACACAGCCTAAAGGGGTTTGTGCACCACGGCTAGCCGGGAGGGAGTCCGGGGAAAAGTCTGGACCTGCCGAAGAGGCAAGAGACTTTTTCTTCCCTCTTTGTTTCCTGGTGCACAAGGAGAGGGGATTAAGAGCGCTGCTTAAAGGAGCTCCAGAGACGGGCGCGAGCCACGGCTATCAGCACGGACCCCAGAGATGGGCATGAGACGCTAAGGCTGCTGCTGCCGCCACCAATAAGCCTGTGTGCGAGCACAGGTCACTCCCTACACCTCCCTTCCAGGTAGCCTGTGCAGCCCGCCACTGCCAGGGTCCCAGGATCCAGGGACAACTTCCCTGGGAGAACGCACGGTGCGCCTCAGGCTGGTGCAACGTCACGCCGGCCTCTGCCGCCGAAGGCTTGCCCCGCACTCCGTACCCCTCCCTCACCCCGAACCTGCAGCCTGCAAAAAGGAGACCCCAAACAGAGTAAGATAAGCAAAATGAGAAGACAGAAAAACACACAGCAGATGAAGGATAAGATAAAAACCCACCAGACCTAACAAATGAAGAGGAAATAGGCAGTCTACCTGAAAAAGAATTCAGAATAATGATAGTAAAGATGATCCAAACTCTTGGAAATATAATAGAGAAAATGCAAGAAACATTTAACAAGGACCTAGAAGAACTAAAGATGAAACAAGCAACAATGAACAACATAATAAATGAAATTTAAAATACTCTAGAAAGGGGCTTCCCTGGTGGCACGGTGGTTGAGAGTCCACCTGCCGATGCAGGGGACACGGCTTCGTGTCCTGGTCTGGGAGAATCCCACATGCCACGGAGCGGCTGGGCCCGTGGGCCATGGCTGCTGAGCCTGCGCATCCGGAGCCTGTGCTCCGCAACGGGAGAGGCCACAACAGTGAGAGGCCCCCATACCGCAAAAAACAAAAAACAAAATACTATATATCAAAACCCATAAGGTATAGCTAAAACAGTTCTCAGAGGAAAAATATATACTAAAAAATACTTTAGTTATATAAATAAATAAATTAAGCATAAAACTCAAGAGAGTCGTGGGGAAAAAGAAAATTATCCCTAAGGAAAGTAAAAGGAAGAAATTAATAAAGGAGAAGTGAATTAGAAAATATAAAAATTATAGCACTAATAGATAAATTTATTAGCTGGTTCTTTGAAAAATCCAAGAAAGAAAGAAAACAAAAGAAAGAAAAACAACATCCCCAAAGAAAAGCAAACAAAGGACATAAACAATTCATAGAAAAGAACATACGAAGGGTTCTTAAACATATATAAAGATGCCTAACCTTACTCATAAAAAAGTGATATGTAATTTAAAACTATACTAAGATAAATAGGCACATGAAAAGATGCTCAACATCATTAGTCATCAGAGAAATGCCAATCAAAACCACAATGAGATCCAGCTTCATGTCCACTAGGATAGCTGTAAAAAAAAAAAACAAGTGTTGGCAAGGCTGTGGAGAAATTGGAACCCTCCTACATTGTTGGTAGGGATGTAAAAATGGTGCAACCACTGTGGAAAACATTTTGGCAGTTCTGCAAAAGATTAAACATAGAGTTACCAGCAGACCCAGCAATTCCACTCTTAGGTATAGAGCCGAAAGAATTGAAAACATATGCTCACACAAATACTTGTACCCAAATGTTCATAGCAGCATTATTCATAATAGCCAAAAAATGGAAACAACCTAAATGATTAATGGGTAAATAAAATGTGTTATACAATTGAATATTATCAGGCAATAAAAAGAAATGAAGTACTAATGCATGCTACAACATGAACCTGAAAACATTATGCTAAATGAAAGAAGCCAGTCACAAATGACCACATATTGTACGATTCCATTTATATGAAATTTCCAGAATAGGCAAATCTATAGAGGCAGGAAGTAAATTAATGGTTGCCTAGGACTGGGCAGTGGGAAATGGGGTGTGACTGCTAATGGGTACAGGGTTTCTTTTTGGAGTGATGAAAATGTTCTAAAATTGATTGTGATGATGGCTGCACAACTTTGCTAATATACCAAAAACCAGTGAACTGTACACTGGAAGTGACGGTACAGTTCCAAGATAAGAGCTGCCTCTGCTCTTCCTCAATGACTCCTTTGTTTTAGAAAACTGAAAGTTTTCTTCCCCTTCTTTGAGACCTCTCTCATTCATGAATGTTTCCCCTATTGGCCTAGCCTGAAAAAAATGATCTCCTTGGGGCTTCCCTGGTGGCGCAGTGGTTGAGAGTCCGCCTGCCGATGCAGGGGACACGGGTTCGTGCCCCGGTCCGGGAAGATCCCACATGCCGCGGAGCGGCTGGGCCCGTGAGCCATGGCCGCTGAGCCTGCGCGTCCGGAGCCTGTGCTCCGCAACGGGAGAGGCCACAACAGTGAGAGGCCCGCGTACCGCAAAAAAAAAGATCTCCCTAATTGCCAGGTGCACTTTGCCCTAGATGGTATTTAGTCATAGGGTGCTCTTTGCAAGGATCGGTTAGATTTTGTAAACTAGAGAATTAATGGAAGTGCCAGTGGTTTTATCTTGGAATTCTAGGTCTGAACAAACTGGTGTTGCAGATTTGAGTTTCGATAGTATGTGAAGCATATCATGGCTCGGTCTGGCACAGTATATCTGTTCTGTGAGTCAGGATATGTTTGACAAGTTGGGGTTTCTGTTTCAATTCTCAGTCCTTTACATTTACTTGGTCCCTGGTAGGTGCTCAATAAATATTTGTTGAATGACTAAAAAAATCAATATGTTGTTGGCAGTGGGACAAAAATAGTACAACTTCTTTGTTGGTTACAGTTTGGCGAAGTCTATAAAAAATACAAATACACACCCCCTTGACCTCCTAGTAGTTCCACTTCTAGGAATTAATCCTTCTAGGAATCAATCCATGTTGAAGTTTCAACATGTGCAAAGGGCCACCTGATAAGGTTATTCATTGCAATCACAAGAGACCAAAGTCTCCGAAATTTCCATAATAGGAGACTGCTTAATTAAACTATGATACACACACACAATGGAATAAAATGCAGATATAAAAAATAATGAGGAAGTTCTCATGATACAGAATATCTGAGATGTATTCACTCAGTTCCAACTACAATGGCTGTCTTGTTGATCCTCACAGCAAGTCTTTTCCTCCCTCAGGGCCTCAGCATGGGAAGTTCCCTCTCCTTTGACTGTTCAACTCCAGATACATGCATGGCTCACTCCCTCATTTTCTTCAGGCCTTGGCTCAAATACCACTTAACCTGCAAGGCTTCTGCTGACCACACCATGTAAAATAGCAACAATTCCTCTACACACACACACACACACACACACACACACACACACACACACACACACACACACACACTACCTATCCCCTTATCCTGCTTTTTTCCACAGCACTTACCACATATCACTATATATTTACTTGTTTATTTATGTCCCACAAAAATGAAAGCTTCATGAAGGGAAGAAATGTTTTGGTCACTACCAAATTCCAAATGACTAAAAGAGTGCTTGGCACATAGCAGGTACTCAGTAAATATTTATTGAATAAATGAATGTATTATGTGAAAAGAAAAGATGCTGGGTAGTGTTTTTCAATATGCTTCTATTTGTGTTTTTTAAAAGACTATCCATGTAAATGCTTCTATGTGCATGAAATATCTTTTAAAGTGTTACAGAAGAAGTAGGACATGCTGGTCGCCTGCAGGAAAGAGAACTTGATGGCTGGGAGACAGAGTGGGAAGCCGGCTTTTCACCATACTCTATTTGCAGATTATTAATTAGCCAAAGACTTTCAAAGTAAAAAGGAAAGCTCTCGTGTCATTTCTTTCTCTTTATGCCTCCGTAGTAGGCTGCTGTGTGTTTGTAGGATAAGCCATTTCATCAGTCCTCTTCTGATGGACAATTATTTCCAAACTTCTGCTATCAAAAATCAGGGAGTCTAGATATTTACTTTTCACATGTCATAACAAAAAGGATGCTGAGGTCTTTTTATGACTCCCTAACTTTGGTTCTAAATCCATGCAGTTGAAAGTATAACCCACACCCCAGACTAAACAAAAGTCTCCTACAGGATTTGATGGCTGGAAGCGGGGCTGCCTCAGCAAGCAGCGGGTCCTAGAAAAGGGAGAATGTCATTATCTTTATTTAAGATTTTTATAATCTCATTCGTAAATTCACCCAATCCCTGAGCCTGTGGACATTTACTAATTACCAGGATAGTAGGGCTGTCTTACAAAAGGGGGAAAAACCAAAACAACAAGCTTCTATCAAGATGTGAAGACAGCTCAGTAGTCCTAATTCTCACAACGAAAGAGTCTGAACTGGACATTGAGAGTCTTGGTTCTGCTACTGAGGAGCTGTGTGATCTTGAAGAAATCACTTCCCCTCTCTGGGCCTCCACTGCCTCAATCCAGGGATGAGGAACCTGTTCTACTTCCTTCCATTCTACACTGAGTGACTTGTGGCAGCTACTAGATGTACAGATCTGACGGGGCTGTCACTTTGCAGTGGTTCCTGTAGGTAAAGAGGGCTCTGGGCTGTGTTGGGAGGGAAGTGGAAACAGAAAAGCAGCTGCCTTCATTTCCAGAAGTGACACCTGTACCTACTCAGGGGGATGGGCGAGCAAAGGCCCAGGTGACTCCAGGGGTGCAGAGTAGTGGGCAAGAGCATCAGCCACAGGGGCATCAGGGCCCAGGCCCCATGGAGTCGCTCTGGCAGGAGTCTGTGTGGCTCTTTCTCCAGCCCCATCAGGGGCCCAGAGTGTCCCAGGGGTCTCACCCCCGTGAAGAGTCTGACAAGCACAGACTTCTGGAAATGACTCTGCACTGTTCTGCTGCCTAATCTGAAAACAGACGCTGGAGAGAGGCTGACAGGCACATTTTCACCACCCCTAAGTCTCTCAAGTGCAAATGAAGGCCACGTACATTCTTATTCTTTGGATCTGTAATTAAATCTTGATTTAGTAAAAAAATATAAAGTTGCAGGGATTTCATTGAACCTGTTCAAGTCATGAATTTGATGAGAATACTTTTCTTGCTCATTTTCAGTTTTTAATCAGCAATTAAATGTTCATTAGATAATTTCTGAAGTTCTCTGCTCACATATTCTATGAGAAACCTACTCAACAGAAGATTGCACTTTCAGTGTTTCTGGTTTTTAAAAATTTAAGCAGATCATCTTTTTGAATACCTTTCCTTTTCTGGCTTTTTTCTTTTCTGGGCTACACAGTCATATTTTCTAAACCAATCCCAATGCAACTTGTACTCATTCCCAATGATCTAAGAGTTTACAAAATAAAGTCGTTCTTCTAAAACATTCAAACTTATTGATATTACAAAGCAAAACACAAGAACTTTAATTAATAAATATAAAATTTAAAAATCAAAAGTATTTAAATAAAGCTGAATTTTTTATTTATATGTTTTACTTTTCTTTCTTTTTTTTTTTTTTTTTAAATGTGGGGCAATGCCTCTTCCCCTGCTTTTTTTTTTTTATATTTATTGATTGATTGATTGATTGATTGCTGTGTTTGGTCTTCTTTTCTGTACGAGGGCTTTCTCTAGTTGCGGCAAGTGGGGGCCACTCTTCATCGCGTTGCACGGGCCTCTCACTATCGCGGCCTCTCTTGTTGTGGAGCACAGGCTCCAGACGCGCAGGCTCAGTAATTGTGGCTCACGGGCCCAGTTGCTCTGCAGCATGTGGGATCTTCCCAGACCAGGGCTCGAACCCGTGTCCCCTGCACTGGCAGGCAGGCTCTCAACCACTGCGCCACCAGGGAAGCCCTGTTTTACTTTTCAATATTGCTTCTGTTTTATGTTTTGGTTTTTTGACCCAGAGGCATGGGGGAATCTTAGCTCCCTGACCAGGGATCAAACCCACACCCTCTGTATTGGAAGGCGAAGCCTTAACCACTGGACTGCCAGGGAAGTCCCTTACTTTTCAATTAAATCTTATTAAATATTATTATAAAAATAAAACTTCGGGGCTTCCCTGGTGGCGCAGTGGTTGAGAGTCCGCTTGCCGATGCAGGGGACACGGGTTCGTGCCCCGGTCCGGGAGGATCCCACGTGCCGTGGAGTGGCTGGGCCCGTGAGCCATGGCCGCTGAGCCTGCGCGTCCGGAGCCTGTGCTCCGCAACGGGAGAGGCCGCAACAGTGAGAGGCCTGTGTACTGCAAAATAAATAAATAAATAAATAAATAAAACTTCGGAATTCTCCGGCGGCAGCTGATTGAGCAGGATGAGATAGGCCTGATGGGGCTCATCGGGAAACTCGGTCATCAGCTGGCCGAGATCAGGGAGCGCACTCTCAAGAATATTCTCTGCAAGACTGAGCACAACTTAATCTGCTGTGCTGATCTGTTTCAGGAGAGGCTACTTTTTCTCCATTTGCTGGAATGGTTCAGTTTTCTGTCTGTTCCAATGAAAGAAGAGGCTCTGAGTCTGTCGAACAGATTGGTTAAGTATCCCCAGCAGTCCAGCATTTGGTTGGTCTTGGTGCAGCCGAATTCTTATCTAAACTTCATTCTAATGTGGAGCCAAATCTACAGGCCGAAATTGATGGCATTTTGGATGGACTTTTTATTCGTCCTTCAGAAGTTCCTGAACTATATTCTGCATCTTACCAAACCAGTCAGACTGGTAACTCTTTGAAATCAATCAATCAATCTGTTAAAATATAAATATATGGGTTCTACTGGTTAATTCTAAGGAAAGGGACCTTAGATTTAAAAAAAAAACACACACAAAAAAACCTCCCCCCTGCCCCCCACAACTTGTGTTAATTTACATGAATTTGACCTTAATTTCCCCTCCTCTAATGTTATACAGAGGAGGATACTTGTGTATTTTTGATTTTTTAGTCAAGGAGCATAAAAGATGCAAGTGACTTTCTTTTTTGTGAGATTAGTCTGACAGATTTTTTTTTTTTAACAATAACAGCAAATTTTTATCGAGCACTCATTACTCTGTGCGGGATGTTGTTTTAAATGTTTTATACTTGCATTTTGGAGCTGTGTTCTTCATATAGTGACCATGTTTGCCCTGCTCATGCTTTTGTTATGGGGTCCAATCAAAATGTGCTACACAAGGTATACTGGCTAAAATCAGAGTCAAAGAGACATGGATTTAAGTCCCAGTTCTACCACTAGTTGTGTGACCTTGGCTAAGGCACTTAATCCCTCCAGGCTTTAGTTTTCTCATCCAAAAACTGGTACAATAAGCGAGAATGTCTTATAGGATTTTTGTGAGGATTAAGTGAGACAGCGTCTGGACAGTGCTCAGCATAGGGCCCAGCGTATATTAAGCACAGAAGCCTTGTCTGCTATGGTTACTTGTTGCTCTTGTTATTTGATGTCCAGTATAGTGCCTTGCTCATAGAAAGCATTTAAATTGATTTGAAGAAGAGAAAATGCTCTTGAAATGTATGTGATTGAGTAGTAAAAGTATTAAAAAATATGTGTTTGCTCATTTAATCTGTTAGACCCTGTTTTTTTCCATGCCAGTGCTGTACTGCTACTGCTGTGACCTTCGGTCCTCCTGCTGTTAACAAGAACAATAGCAGCTGCCACTTAATGAATTCTGTGATTGTGATTTTTCACAATGTATTTTACAATTTCTGTCGAAGCCATAACAAATAAAGTAGAATCTCAAATCATGAAAAAACCACTTCACAATTCTGGGGTTTTAATGTGCACTTAATAAACAAAGCAAGGAATCTGTATTACACTTCAAATACCTTACCACTACAACTACATGTATACAAATATAAGAAAAATATAATTCTCTAATATGGCAAAATGTTCCTCAGACACCATGGTATATTTTTACGTAATGGTACCCAACACATCACACCTCCCTGCGTCCAGCTCCTTTGCAATAAGATCAGGAGATAGAGTTTATTACCGCTGCTACCTCCTACCTTGGATCTGGGTGTTCCTTAAGGCTTCATTTGGTCAACAGAATGAGACAGAAGTAACACTGTACAACTCCCAAGGCCAGGCCTTAAGAAGCTTTTGCTTTTGCTCTCTTGGAACATTTCTACCATTATGTGAAAAAGCCCATTCTAGCCCAGAGGATGAAAGGCCATTTGGAGAACTGAGGTATCCCAGTCAACAGCCAGCATAACTGCCAAACACGTGAACAAAGCCATCCTGGACCATGCAGTTCCAGTTGAGCTGAGCAGCTGCCTAAGTGACCTCAATGGAGATCAGAAGAAAAATTGCCCAGCTGCTCCCAGCCCAGAATTGCGAGCAAATAAATTGCTGTTGCTTTAATCCACCAAGTTTCAGTGTGGTTTGTTACACAGCAATAGATAACTGACATAGACACCATGTACAACAGTTGTGAATATTCAGCTTACTTGTGACTGCCTCCAGAATCACAACTTAGACCAAAAAAAGAAGAAAATAGACCCTTGGCACTATTGAAAAATAATATTTCGTTATGCCAGGACCTGCTGAACTCATGCTCTCTGAGAGGAGGGATGCAACAAAGGAGTATTTTATCTACAAATATCAGCCCAATAAATTCTTTCTCCCTCCAAAGCAGTGACTGTCTCCTAGGTCAGCAGGGGGTCAGCCCACAAGGCTTCACAGCATTTGGACTCAGCTGTTTTCTGTTTCAAGAAAATAGGAGGGGGCTTCCCTGGTGGTGCAGTGGTTGAGAGTCTGCCTGCTGATGCAGGGGACACAGGTTCGCGCCCTGGTCTGGGAAGATCCCACATGCCGCGTGGTGCAGCTGGGCCCGTGAGCCATGGCCGCTGAGCCTGCGCATCCGGAGCCTGTGCTCCGCAACAGGAGAGGCCACAACAGTGGGAGGCCCGTGTACCTCAAAAAAAAAAAAAAAAGAAAATAGGAGGAAAGGTGGAGACAGTGTTAATCACGAGCTTCCACGTTCAGGGTTGGAGGTCACACTGTGCCAGCCCAGTGCTGAATGCAAGATCCCAAGCGAGAAAAAGTCCCATGTGGCCTTTAATAAATTTAAAGTATAAGGGCCCAGGACAGAGGCCTCCTTGTCTGACCTAAGGGTAATCTTACCCTGCCCTCAGTTTGGGGAAATGATTGAGACCTTGTTTCAGGATTTGCCTGTGAACTGTGACTAGGAAAATTTGGTAATGGCCATTAAATGTAAAATATGCCTATCTCTTGATACATCAACCCAGCTTTAGGGAAAACATTCTATAGAAATAAAAGAACCAACATATTAAAGTAGCTATGCAAAAATGTTTATCACAAATATTGTTTAAAGTAAGAAAAAGTAGAAACAACATCATTAATAGGGGCTGGTTAAGTCAATCATGGTCCATCCATATTAGCAAATGTTAGGCAACCTGTTAAAAGGTTGTTACATCTATTGACTTGGAGAGATCTATTTATGTTTTCATTTACTAAACATTTGCCAAGCATCAGTTATGAACCTGGCAGTCTTCTAAGTACTAGGGATACAGCAGGGAAGAGGACAAGGTTTGTTGCTTATGAAATTCACATCTTAATGGGGAAAGACAGACCATAAATAAACAAATAAATAGGTAGTATGTCAGATGTTGTTAAGTGCTATGAAGAATAATGAAGGTGGGTGGGGAGATAGAGTCTGGAAGGAAGTGAGGGAAGGAGCTCTGTGGCTACCAGGAGGAAGGGCAGTTGAGGCTAAAGGAGACAGCAAGCGCAAAGGCCCTGATTTGGGAGTGTGCTTGGTAGGATTAGAAACCTGAAGGAGGCCAGGGTGGTGGAGGGCAGGGCTCAGAGGTGAGATGAGAGAGGAGAGTGGTAGACTGGGTGTGTGTGTGTGTGTGTGTGTGTGTATGTGTGTACATGTGCACGTCCACGCACAGATCATGTAGGGTCTTGTAGCTCCTGGTGAGGACTTTGGTTTTACTCTGCATAGGGTGAGAAGCCACTGGGGGAGTTTTGAGCTGAGGAACAACACGACCTGACTTAGGTTTTTAAAGGATTCCAGCAGCTGCTGTGAGGAGAGTAGACCGAAGCGGGCAAGAGTGGAAGCAAAGGGCTTCCCTGGTGGTGCAGTGGTTAAGAATCCGCCTGCCAATGCAGGGGACACGGGTTCAAGCCCTGGTCCGGGAAGATCCCACATGCCGCGGAGCAACTAAGCCGGTGCTCCACAACTACTGAGCCTGCGCTCTAAGCCCACGAGCCACAACTACTGAAGCCTGCGAGCCACAACTACTGAATCCCGTGCGCCTAGAGCCTGTGCTCTGCAACAAGAGAAGCCACTGCCATGAGAAGCCTGCACACTGCAATGAAGACTCAACGCAGCCAAAAATAAATAAATTTATTTTTAAAAAAAAGTGGAAGCAGAGAAGAATGAAGAGGTTGCTGCCATGAGAGAGAGAGGGGATGGCGCCTACACAAAGGTGGAAGCAGCAAGGTGGGGAGAAGCGATGGGATTCTGGATAGGTTTTGAAGGGTTCGGGGGCTGTGGGATGCCCTAATGGAATTGGAGGTGGGTGTGAGCAAGGAGCCAGATGGCCTTTATTTATTTATTTTTGGCCACGCCGCGTGACATGAGGGAGCTACTAGCTACGTGGGCTACTCTTCGTTGCAGTGTGCGGGCTTCTCATTGCAGTGGCTTCTCTTGTTTCAGAGCATGGGCCCTAGGCGCAAGGGCTTCAGTAGTTGTGGCTTGCGGGTTCAGTAGTTGTGGCTCACAGGCTTAGTTGCTCCGTGGCATGTGGGATCTTCCCAGACCACGGCTCAAACCCACGTCCCCTGCATTGGCAGGCGGATTCTTAACCACTGTGCCACCAGGGAAGTCCCAAGATTCCTTTTTTACAAAACTTCTATACCTTTTTAAAATGTTTTAATTTTATATTGGAGTATAGTTGATTTAAAATGCTGTGTTAGTTTCAGGTGTACAGCAAAGTGATTCAGTTTTACATATATATAGTTTACATATATATATATATATATGTATATATATATTCTTTTTCAGATTCTTTTCCCATATAGGTTATCACAGAATATTGAGTAGAGTTCCCTGTGCTATACAGTAGGTCCTTGTTGATTACCTATTTTATATATAGTAGTGTGTATATGTTATTCCCAACCTCCTAATTTATCCCCCCCCCCGTGGCCACCTTTCCCCTTTTGTAACCATAAATTTGCTTTCTAAGTCTGTGAGTCTGTTTCTGTTTTGTAAATAAGTTCATTTGTATCATTTTTTTAGATTCCACATATAATGATATCATATGGTATTTGTGTTTCTCTATCTGATTTACTTCACTTAGTATGATAATCTCTAGGTCCATCCATGTTGCTGCAAATGGCATATTTCATTCTTTTTTATGGCTGAGTAATATTCCATTGTATATATGTACCACATCTTCTTTATCCATTCCTCTGTCAATGGACATTTAGGTTGCTTCCCTGTTGTGGCTATTACATAGTACTGCAATGAACATTGGGGTGCATGTTTCTTTTTGAAGTATGGTTTTCTCTGGATATTTGCCCAGGAGTGGAATTGCTGAATCATATGGTAGCTTTATTTTTAGCTTTTTTTTTTTTTTTTTTGTGGTACGCAGGCCCCTCACTGTTGTGGCCTCTCCCGTTGCAGAGCACAGGCTCCTGACGCGCAGGCTCAGTGGCCATGGCTCACGGGTCCAGCCGCTCCGTGGCATGTGGGATCTTGCCGGACCGGGGCACGAACCCGTGTCCCCTGCATCGGCAGGCGGACTCTCAACCACTGCGCCACTACGGAAGCCCTATTTTTAGCTTTTTAAGGAAGCTCTATACTGTTCTCCATAGGGGCTGTACCAATTTACATTCCCACCAACACTGTAGGAGGGTTCCCTTTTCTCCACACTCTGGCCATTCTAACGGTGTGAGGTGATACCTCCTTGTAGTTTTGATTTGCATTTCTCTAATAATTAGCGATGTTGATCATCTTTTCATGTGCTTTTTAGCCATCTGTATGTCTTCTTTGGATAAATGTCTATTTAGATCTTCTGCCCATTTTTTTGATTGGGTTGTTTTTGCTTTGTTTGTTTTTTTTGATATTGGCTGCATGAGCTGTTTGTATATTTTGGAGATTAGTCCGTTGTTGGTCTCATCATTTGCAAATATTTTCTCCCATTCTGTGAGTTGTCTTTTCGTTTTGTTTATGGTTTCCTTTGCTGTGCAAAAGCTTTTAAGTTTAATTAGGTCCCATTTGTTTATTTTTGTTTTTATTTTCATTACTCTAGGAGGTGGATTCAAAAAGATATTGTTGCAGTTTATGTCAAAGAGTGTTCTGCCTATGTTTTCCTCTAAGAATTTTATAGTATCCGGTCTTACATTTAGGTCTTTAACGCATTTTCAGTTTATTTTTTGTGTATAATGTTAGAGTATGTTCCAATTTCATTCTTCTACATGTGGCGGTCCAGTTTCTCCAGAACCACTTACTGAGGAGACTGTCTTTTCTCCATTGTATATTCTTGCCTCTTTTGTCATAGATTAACTGACCACAGATGTGTGGCTTTATTTCTGGGCTTTCTATCCTGTTCCACTGATCTATAAGTCTGTCTTTGTGCCAGTACCATACTGTTTTGATTACTGTTGTAGCTTTATAGTATAATCTGAAGTCAGGGAGCCTGATTCCTCTAGCTCTGTTTTTCTTTCTGAAGATTGCTTTGGCTATTCAGGGTCTTTTGTGTTTCCATACACATTTAAAAAATTTTTTGTTCTAGATCTGCAAAAAATGCCATTGGTGATTTGATAGGGATTGCATTGAATCTGTAGATTGCCTTGGGTAATATAGTCATTTTGACAATACTGATTCTTCCTAAAACTTCTATAACTTTTAATGCCTATTTTAGTTTGTCAGTTGTTCTCTTTCCCATTCAGAAATAATCAACTTTACTTTAGGACAAAATTACTTCCTTTTCCTTCAACAAAAATGTATCTCCATCCCTCATACCTTTTTTTTTTAACCAAAAACACATATCCTACTTTCCTTCCATATAGAGTTGTTTCCCTTATTATTTTTAGAAGCTTTAATTACATATACAGGCCTACCTCATTTTATTGTACTTCACAGATATTGCATTTTTTTATAAATTGAAGGTTTGTGGCAACTCCACATCAAGCCAATCTATCAGTGCCATTTTTCCAACAGAAATTGCTCACTTCATGACTTCATGTCTCTGTGTCACATTTTGGTGATTCTCACATTTCAAACTCTTTTATTTAATAAATATTTCTTATGATGATCTGTGATCAGCAATCTTTGATGTTACTATTGTAATTGTTTTGGGGCACCACAAACCATGCCCATATAAGACATGAACTTAGTTGATAAATATGGCGTGTGTTCTGACTGCTCCACTAACCAGCTGTTCCCCTATCTCTCTCCTTCTCCTCAGGCCTCCCTATTCTCCAAGACACAACAATATTGAAATTAGGCCAATTAATAACCCTACAATGGCCTCTAAGTGTTCAAGGGAAAAGAAGAATCACAAGTCTCTCACTTTAAATCAAAAGCTAGAAATGATTAAACTTAGTGAGGAAGGCATATTGAAAGCCAAGATAAGCTGAAAGTGAGACCTCTTGTGCCAGTTAGCCAAGTTGTGAATGCAAAAGAAAAGTTTTTGAAGGAAATTAACAGTACGACTCCAGTGAACACATGAATGATAAGAAAGATAATCAGCCTCATTGCTGCTATGGAGAAAGTTTTAGTGGTCTGGATAAAAGATCATACCAGCCACAATGTTCCCTTAAGCCAGAGCCTAATACAGAGAAAAACCCCAATTCTCTTCAATTCTGTGAAGGCTGAAAGGAGCGAGAAAGATGCAGAAGAAAAGTTTGAAGTTAGCAGAGGTTGTTCATGAGGTTTAATGAAAGAAGCCATCTCCATAACATAAAAGTGCCGGGTGAAAGTGCAAGTGATGATGTGGAAGCTGCAGCAAGTTATCCAGAAGATCTAGCAAAGATAATTAATGAAGGTGGCTATGTAAACCACAGATTTTCAATGTAGATGAAACACCTCTCTATTGGAAGAAGGTGCCATCTAGGACTTTCATAGCTAGAGAGAAGCCAGCGCCTGCTTCAAAGCTTCAAAGGATAGGCTGACCCTCTCGTTAGGAGCTAATGCAGCTGGTGACTTTAAATTTGAAGTCAATTCTCATTTACCATTCAAAAATTCCTAGGGCCCTTAAAGATTCTGCTAAATCTACTTTGCCTATGGTCTATAAATGGAACAACAAAGCCTGGATAACAGCACATCTGTTTACCACATAGTTCCTTGAATATTTTAAGACTACTGTTGAGACCTACTGCTCAGAAAAAGAAATTCCTTTTTAAATGCTACCCTGGCAATGTACCTGGTCACCCAAGAGCTCTGAAGGAGATGTACAATGAGGTTAATGTTGTTTTCATGCCTGCTAACACAACATCCATTCTGCGGCCCATGGATCAAGGAGTCATTTCAACTTTCACGTCTTATTACTTAAGTAATACACTTCATAAAATGATAGCTGCCATAGATAGTAATTCCTCTGATGGATCTGGGCAAAGTAAACTGAAAAACTTCTGAAAAGGATTCACCACTCTTGATGTCATTAACAACACTCATGATTCATGGGAAGAGCCAAAGTATCAACATTAACAGGAGTTTGGAAGAAGTTTGTTCCAACTCTTGAGGGGGTTCAAGACTTCAGTGGAGGAAGGAAGGACAGATGTGGTAGAAACAGCAGGAGAACTAGAATTAGAAGTGGAGCCTAAAGACACGACTGAATTGCTGTAAGCTCATGATAGAACTTTAAAAGTTGAAGGGTTGCTTCTTATGGATAGCAAAGAAAGTGGTTTCTTGAGATGGAATCTACTCCTGGTGAAGATGCTGTGAAAATTGCTGAAATCATTTGAAGGCAAATGTTGCAAACATTTGAAGGCAACAAAGGATTGAGAAAATTACATACACAGTGACAGGGTTTGAGAGGTTCGACTCCAATTTTGAAAGAAGTTCTACTCTGGGTAAAATGCTATCAAACAGCATTGTGTGCTACAGAGAAATGGTTTGTGAAAAGAAGAGTCCATCAATGTGGCAAGCTTTATTGCTGTCTTATTTTAAGAAACTGCCACAGGCACCCCAGCCTTCAGCAGCCACCTCCCTGATCAGTCAGCAGCATCAACACTGAGGCAAGACCCTCCACCAGTAAAAAGATTATAACTCGCTAAAGGCTCAGATGATAGTTAGCATTTTTTAGCAATAAATTATTTTTAACTAAGGTATATACATTTTTTCTTTAGACATAATGCTATTGCATACCTAATAGACTACAGTATAGTGTAACTATAACTTTTATATGCCCTGAGAAACCAAAAAATTCTTGTGACTCACTTTATTGCAATATTTGCTCTATTGCAGTGGTCTGGAACCAAACTCCGAGGTACGCCTGTACTAATTAGAATTCTCAATCCTTAAAAACCTTAAATTCTAGTGAAAAATAAGAAGTAAGCAATTGTGAATTGTCTGTTATACCAAGATACTTTAGTTAGGCAAATTTATGAATACATTTCATAATTTCTTAAAATATGCATTTCCTCATAGCTCAGTTTTTCAATGTGGCACAAAACATGTTTACTAAGAGACTCAAGTATCTTTAGCCTCCAAAATAAAAGGTCAAAAGTAGGTAAACTTTGGGCTTTCCTGGTGGCACCGTGGTTAAGAATCCACCTGCCAATGCAGCGGACACGGGTTCGAGCCCTGCTCTGGGAAGATCCCACATGCTGCAGAGCAGCTAAGCCCGTGCGTCACAACTACTGAGCCTGTGCTCTAGAGCCTGCAAGCCACAACTACTGAGCCCATGTGCCACAACTATTGAAGCCCACGTGCCTAGAGCCTGTGCTTCACAACAAGAGAAGCCACAGCAATGAGAAGCCTGTGCACCACAAGGAAGAGTAGCCCCCGCTCACTGCAATTAGAGAAAAGCCTGCACACAGCAATGAAGACCCAATGCAGCCAAAAATAAAAATAAATAAAAAATAAAGTAGGTAAACTTAGATTGGTTTTGTAATTAATGTTTCAGTATTTTATCTTATTTGGAAATGATATAGACATTCAATGAATTCCCATCATTTAATTTAACTTAGCAAAATTCTAAGGGTAGAAGTTACCAAAGAGACTTGGGAAACTAAGTAGACTTATCATAAAACAGCCATGGCTAAAAAGTTTACCTGAAACATCTCATTTACATCTATTTAATTCATTTGTTCTTAACAATCATACTCATGAAAATCTCATGATACATTAAAACAGGTAATCATTACGTTGTTATTTTTCTTGCTGAAAAATTTTGTAACAGAGATAACATGGTCTTATTTGACCTAGGTAAATTAAAAGTATTATACTTAATGCTGATTACTCTAACAACATGCCTGTATTAATTAAACCAACAAACTACCTTTTACTTACTGAAAATTATCCTAGATCATGTAGATTTGAAAAATATTTGAGTTAGTTTCTATTATATTTCTGAGACTTAGAAATAATTACTAAGCACATATTTTAAGCCAATTAAATAGAGCTCTTTTACAAATTAAGTTTGGCAATGCCATCCAAAAGTAGAAAAATACTATACCTATAACGCACATACATAGACATACATAAAAACAAACGGAGAGAGCTTTCCTGGTGGCGCAGTGGTTGAGAGTCCGCCTGCCGATGCAGGGGACACGAGTTCGTGCCCCGGTGTGGGAAGATCCCACATGCCGCAGCGGTTAGGCCCGTGAGCCATGGCCGCTGAGCCTGCGCATCCGGAGCCTGTGCTCCGCAACGGGAGAGGCCACAACAGTGAGAGGCCCGCGTACCGCAAAAACAAACAAACAAACAGAGATCTTCATTTTAAAATTTTAGTCATGAATCAAGTATACTGATTCAGATAACAACAGTATATTCTAGTGAGTTTATAAATAATAGTTGGAAAAAGTTGAGTTTATCCGTCAGATGGCTAAAGCTTTTTACTATTTGTGGAGATAACTTTTAATATTTGTATTTGTCTTTGACAAGTAATCTTAAAGAGGCTGTGGTCTAGAGTTTGGGCAAGAGAGCTCTTTTATCAGTTTGTATTTTTAAAAGACCTCTTTCCTCCTTTTATTTTTTCCTTCAGTCTCGGGCAATTGAGGGCTGTATTTACTTTTCAAAGACGTGATAAGATTTACAACTTTAAGAGCCAGAGAAAGAATGTAAATTTTCTCCTAGGAATTTTGGGTTTATTTTTCTATTACCAGAAGTTTAGAGCATTTACTATTTAAAAATTTCCTTCCTTTTCTTAAGTGCAAAACAATTGTACTTCCAATGTCATGGAATATCTGCTATATATATATATATATGTAGCATATATATATAGTAGATATATATATATTTTTAATATATATAAAATAAAAATAAATATATATATATATTTTACAATATCTGCAAATATTTGAAGGCAATTAGGACGAGGTATGAGTGGATTTTGAGTTGCTTTTTGAGTTATGCTTTTGTTTTTGTAAAGAGTCAAGTTGTAAATTAAGAATTGTTGATTTTAACTCTTTTTTTCATCTCTGTTCCGGCAAGGTACCTTCAAAGAATTGGGTAGACTTTTCCATTATAATGTTTAGAGGTTGGTTTGCCCACTCAATCACACTATTTTGAGTTTGCCTTTTTTATACCATGGAGAAATTTTCCGACTAAATGGAAATCAAAAGATCTCTATGTTTTGTGGCCCAGGAGAAATAAATTCTCTGGGTGGAGATCTAGGATATATCTGCAAAGGACGTTGCATAGGAAGGCCTGAAGCTGGCAAAGCCTGATTATAGAGCCCAACAAAACGAGACTTACTGTCCATTCCAGACGCTTCTGCTAAATTTATTTCCTGGCTTTTAGCATTTATATGAATTACTTGTAAACCCTGGGCCTAGAGATTAGGCTGGAGTGCTCTCTGTAAATCTTGTAAGGAAAGGGAAGTTAAAACAAGCAGCTGAGTGTTTAAGGGATTTTCTGAGGAAGGTGGAGGAGTTTTGGGATTTAAGGGAATTTGCTGAGGAGATGGGGTCAGATTTTTAAGAAGGGGAATTTATGTTGAATGGGACAATTTTTTTCTACATTTAATTTCTATTCTTTCATCTTGTTATGGAAGTCCCTAAACTAGGTGTTATATTTCTTTGTATCCACTTTTTAATTTGGTCTTTTTTAAGATAGGTACAAAGAAGACAATTGTTTAAGATAGGAGTTCTCCCCACCACCAAATTTTTTTCAAATATAGAAGCTTTTCTACTTTAAAAAGGTTCATCATCCTGGTCATTGATGAGTAGGATCTATTAATCTCAATAGCGACTCAGTCTGACAAGCCTTTTTATAGCTTAACCAAGAACGCAAGAGACCTCCACAAAAGACTGCAAGAGATGCAACCCTCACAAGATCCAGAAAGTTCACTCCCAGATAGCCTAAGAAAGCAAAGGCCTTTTTTGCACAGGGTAAGGATGGTGTAGTGAAAATGGTGTCTCTGGTCTCTCACAGGAATGTGAGACACCTCCAGTGACAGACCCACTAGTCTGTGACACCAGGCAGGCACTACTGGAATGGGACTTTTCCAGCACTAACAAAGCAAGGAAGGTTGAGAAGACAAAGGCCCCTTATGGATCGGGACCCTTTATACAAAGTTCCCTGAATGCTAGCACGGCTGCTTGTGAGTTCGTGTTTTGGAACCCCAGTCTATTCAAATGGCCACCAAGGGGCACCCCAGACCGAATGGCAAAGACCAGACAGAATATTCTCACTGGTTACAAAGCCAAGCTCTCAGAACATAGAACAAAACAAAAGGAAAAACCTCATCTGGTTTTTACATAAGGGACCCGCAGCATGGTTGGTCTAAACAGACACCAGTCTGGTGAGAACCATGAACTTAGCAGTCTTTGAGGTCCGCTCAAACAGCAGGCTTATAAGGCCTCTGCCTGTGTTCTGCCCTAAGGCTTTTTTTTCTCCTTATAACACACAACACAGCAGAGACAAAGAAAAACAGTGACCATCTCCGGGAGGAAAAGGATCAGTTAAACCAAGAGTACCCATGTACCAAATCTTTACCAGGGTCACTGTACACAAGGAACTAATTCCACAAATATTTTCTCCTGCTAATTTAAGTTTAGAAAAGGAGAGAAAAGGACTCTTACTACTTTCACTTCCATCAGACCCCCAGAGTCAGAGATCCAGGAGGCTGATGTGGTAAGAATTCTTACCTTCTGCCAGGTTTTCTTCAGAAGTTCCAGGATCTCTTTATCTGCAACAGTCCCAGGAGCAAGCAGTAGCCAAGCAGTATCCAGCCAACGACACCAAAACTGTCGGAGAGGGGAGAATTTCCCCCTAGCCCTCCTGGTTCTTTTGGCTGATCTAAAAATTAAATTGACACAAAACAGATTAACAGGAGGGGAAAAAAATTCAATTTTGAACATGCAGAGGTCTCATAGCTATCGGACCCAAGAAGTAGCCAAAGCAGGCTGTTTATATACCTTTTAGATAAAGAAACAATAAATCTGTGAAGAAGTGACAAGACAAACAAACTTAGGTTTATGTACTAATTAGTGAAGAAACTAAGCAAAGTTTGTTTATAAGCCATCTTGGCCCTGAATTCCCTGTCTCTTGTAATAAGGATGTCTCTCTACCTCCTGGTGCAAGGAGGATACCTTTCACATGAGAGATTTATTTTCTGCTTTCAAGGGGATAGAGGAAGGTCAGAGTGTGCTCTTTGCACAGGCTGTTTCTCAAGTAACTTTAATTCTAAATAACCAATATGCCAAAGTGGAATATTTTGAGGTGGCCTGCCCTGAGCCCTATTACCTACAAACACAGAGCCCATGTGTTTGAAATGCTGGTAAACCCCTCCCAACTGCTGCCCTAAGAAAACCCAAGGAAGAAGAATTGTCAAAGAGAGAAAGACAGAGAGGCAGTATTTAAACTTGGCAACCAGTATCCACGTCTTCTACCCACAGATTTTCTTTCATTTACCCAGGCCTGCTCAGCATTTCCTGGATATGTGATGTCTGGTTTCTTTTATTTGTCTGTTGAGTCGACATTTCCTGAGGTGCCCTTCCACCCAAAGCACCTTGTCCTCAGGGTCAGCTCACCCCTCCTCTGGGGTTGTCTTTCCTGGTATCATTTCCCAGCTTCCTGGGCTAAGCCACTTCCACCCCAGCCCAGGGCAAGGACTGCCCTCCTGCTCTGCTAGGAGGCCACGTGAAGGTCTGAGGCAGGTGCTGGGGCCTCGTGCCCTGGGGGCAGGTGAACCTGCACCCTGCAAAGGCCTTGCTAGCTCTGCCTAGCCACCTGGAAAGGTATGGACCGCTACGCCAACTCCAGGCTGACAAAGGAGGCGAAGTGTGAGATTTTTGTGAGCACTAAGAATCCAGCATATGCAAAAAGGCTTACATTGTCTAGCTTAACCTAAACCATACCGTAAGAGTTGAGAGTGTTGTACATAGTGGGAGTAATGTTAGGGAACCATTGACTGAAACTGCCCGCCCTGGCCAGGCACGATAAGAACCACTCGCATGAGTTGTCTCACTACAGGAGGTCCCTCCAGTAAGGAACACGGTGCTGCCACCAAAAACTAGCCAGGAGAATTCAGGAGGGACCAAAAGAGGGAGGAGACACCGGCGCGTAATATGTCCTGCCAACCTCCCAGAAACCCTCACACTAGAATCCATCTTGGCTGAGAGTGTGCCTTCCACCAGGAAGGACCCTGAGTCAGACCAAATATGGGCACAAGCAAGATGACTGGCCAGAGATGACCCGGAAACTAACTCCATTACCATAAAACCTGAGACAGAGAGCCACGTGGCAGAGCAGTTCTCCTGGGTTCCCTTACCCTACTGCTCTCCCCTTGGGAGCCCCTTCCCAATAAAGCCTCTTGCTTTGTCAGTACGTGTGTCTCCTTGGACAATTCATTTCTGAGGGTTAGACAGCAGCCGACTCACAAGCCCTGGAAGGGGTCCCCCTTCTGGTAACACTAGGAGTCTGGTGTGGGTGAAAAGAACACTAGGTTTAGATTCAGGGTTTTGCATCCAAAATCTTCCCTTTCTGGTCGCGTGACTTTGGGCAAAGCTGCTTCAACAATATAGACCGCGGTTCCCCCATTTGTGAAAAGGGAGTTATTATTTCCATTTTGGGGTCGTGTGAGGATTAAATGGGATAACCTATGCTTTAAAACCTGCTTTGTAGGCATTAAAGCATTACACAAATACTTATGCCTGGGAGGGAAGAGAAGGGGCTATTCTGTTAGTACAGTGTTTTTCAAAGAGCAGGTTGTGAGTCATCAGCAGGTCACAGAAAAAAATTCGGTGGGTCCTGATCACCATTCGAAAATGTTAATAGAGTACAAAATATCAACGTGTGTCCCAAGTAAGAAGAGTAGGTATTGTTTCTTTTATTTAAGTTGTGTGCGGGTGTGTATTAATTAGTATGTGTCGTGATGTAAAGTCTATGTCTTTTACAAAACAACACACATACTAGCACTTTCCTTCAGTGGTAAATAATGGAAGTAGAAATAAAGGGAGCTGTTTGTGCTTTGTTGTATTTTTTTAACTGCAGCGTTTCCACATTCCAAGAGTGGGAGAAGAATTCCTCTTGGCAAAGAATCTTATCTTTTGTTTGGGAAACACTTTAATGGGCCCTTCGGTTATGCAAAGGTAGGGCCCTGAGGCCAGGTTGAAGTGAACCGTGGCTAAACTGCTCTCCACAATAAAAGTCAATATTCGACAGCTTCTTTTTTCTTCGGTGCTCCTAGAAGCAGCAGTTTGGAGCCTCGGGTCTCAGAGAAAAGGGGGGTTTAGCTGGGCCCGAGAGAAGCCCTGACCAGAGGATGTGGGGACTCTCCGCCTGGATTACTAGATGGAGTTCTCCTGGCCTGTGTCATTAAGCCCTAACAAGGGTGATTAAGCATCCTAACCTGGTTCTCTCCAGACAGCCCTGCCTCCGGAATGATGGGGAGAGGGCAGTGTGTAGAGCCTGTGACGGGGGAGTCAGGAGGATTCAGGAGCAGCATGGAGTGAGAAAAGACAGGCCATGAGTGTGGATGCGCATCCGAGGATACTTAGCAATATTTGGGAGGGGACTGGAATTCCTCTGGCCTCAGAGCATGAGTTATTTTCTTTGAATATTTAAGTGAAAGGTAATTCTGAAAGGCTGGAAAATGTGGGAACACCAACCACATTAAGGGCTGATGAGGCTCAAACACAGCTGAAAATTAGGAAGGTACTGACCTTTAGCTTCAAGCAAGAGGCAGCCGGACTGTGATCTTCACCACCGCTATTAGTATGATTATTACCACCCTCTCTTACCGCAGGGCATAGGCTCATGACCCTGGTAGGCAGAATAATGGCCCTCCCAAAGATGTCTGCATCCTATCCCCAGAACCTGTGCATATGTTAGCATACGCAACAAGGTTGCAGGTGAAATTAAGGTTGGTGATCAGCTGACATCAAAATGGGGGAGAGAATCCTGGATTATCCAGGTGGGCCCAATGCAATCACTAGAGTCCTTAAAGGTGGATGAGAGAGGCAGAAGCGATGTGACTTGAAAAAACTCAACCAGCCATTGCCGGTTTTGAGGATGGCCTTGACTCCAGGAATTTGGGCAGCGTCTAGAAGCTGCAAAAGTCGGGAAAACGTATTCTGTTCTGGAGCCCCCAGAAAAGAACGCAGCCCTGCTGACATCTTGATTTTAGTCCACTGAGGTTCTGATCTCCAGAAATGTTAGATTTAAAAAAAAAAAAAGTATTGACTTCATTTTTTAAAGAACAGTTTTAGGTTCACAGCAAAATTGTCAGGAAGGTACAAGGAGTTCCCATATACCCCCTGCCCTCAGACAGGAATATCCTCCCCCATTTCCACTTCTTCCGGCAGAGTAGCGAGTTTGTTACAGTTGATGAACCTACACTGACACATCATCATCACCCCAAGTCCGTAGTTTACATTAGGCTTCACTCTTGGTGTTGTACATTCTTTGGGTTTTGACAAACGTATAATGACATGATCCATCGTTATAGTCCCACACAGGGTATTTTCACTACCCTAAAAATCCTCTGTGCTCTGCCTATTCATGTCCCTGCCCAACCCCCTGGGAACCAATTTATCTTTTTAGTGTCTCCATAATTTTTCCTTTTCCTTTTCCAGAACGTCATATCGTTGGAATTTCACAGTATGTGGCTGTATCTGATTGGCTTCTTTCACTTAGTAATACGCATTTAAGGTCCCTCCCTTGCTTTTTATGGCTTGATAGCTCATTTCTTTTTAGTGCTTAAAAATATTCCATTGTCTAGCTGTATCACATTTTATTCATCCATTCATATACTGAGGACATCTTGGTTGCTTCCAAGTTTGGGCAATTATGAATAAAGCTGCTATAAACATCTGTGTGCAGGTTTTTGTGTAGACATAAGTTTTCAAGTCCTTTGGGTGAATACCAAGGAGTATGATTGCTGGATCGTATGGTAAGTGTATGTTTAGCTTTATAAGAAACTGCCGAACTATCTTCAAAAGTGGCTGTACCATTTTGCATTCCTGCCAGCAATGAATGAGTTCCTGTTGCTCCCTATCCTCACCTGCATTTGGTGCTGTCAGTGTTTTCAGATTTTGGTAGTGGTATCTCATTATCTCATGGCTGTTTTAATTAATTTGTGTTGTTTTGAGCTACTAAATTTGTGGTAATGTGTTACAACAGCAATAGAAAACTAATACATTGACACTGTGCAAGGAGGTGACAAGGGACCAGGAGATAGGAGGCCCGACTCAGTGCTGCCACAAGCTCATTGTGTTTCCTTGTGTAGGTCACCTTACTCTTCTGGACTTCAGGTACCTCTAGACTCAACTAGGAGCAGCAATTCCTGCCCTAGCTACAGCAGGAAGTGGTGAGTCAATCTGGGGTATGATGCCTGGAGTAGCAGTAACATGGGAAGCTGCCAGTGAAGAAAGCTGGAAAGGCCAAGGGGATGGTTTTGTGGCTCCATCAGTAATTGGTGCTTTTGGTGGGTTCCGCCTCCTGCGGAGGCCATCAGCCCATGTCATGACTTAGCCCATGATGACTCAGTGCCTGCCAAGAGGAGCGAGCAGGGGCAGGAGCTGGCCCTGCTGGGGAGCCCAGGCCAGGCATGAGTCAGGCATGGATGAGGTTGGGCAAGGCTTGCACCCAGACTTCCTTTCTATAGTAGGAACTGCCTTAGGGCAAGGCCTTGCCGACGTCTGGATTTGGTACAACTAGAATTCCTGGCAGACCATGCTTATTCACTGAAAACATGCAGTGCTCAGCAGGACTTGAGCCAGACGCAGACTCATAGGAAGCATCATTTAATAATAATGGCCAGGTGTTCTCCACTCACGGTCCCTAATCCCCCAAGAAGCCTGCACAGGTTTTCACCTTTGACGGATGCGTGAACAGGTTCTAGAACTGGCACAAGGGCATGCAATCCTTAAGAGGTAGAGCCAGATGTAAATTCAGATCTGCTTGGCCACAAAGTATCCTGCATCTTGTGTTCCTAGCTGAAAGAGAGTGTGATATCAGTGAGTCCTGGCCCTCATTTTACAAATGAAGAAGAGAAAAGACTTGTCCAAGCTTCCTCAGCTAGTTAGAGCCAGCCAGGGTTAGGACTCAGTTCTTGACTCCTGTGCCATTGTTCTTTCCACTAACCTTTGGGGGTCACGGACTTCTCTGAGAAGCTAGTACAAACTGGACACATCCTCTCCCAAAATGAACATCTACACAGATTATTTAGGCTACAATTTTGGGATGAGTTTGAGACTCCTCTCCCTCTATCTATGGACCCCAAGTTAAGAGCCCCTGCATTGTCCCCTCTGTGTCTCTTGAGTACAGGGCTGTGAATGGGGTGGGAACTCTAGGGTGCCTGTATATTAACCAACCTCGTAAAAGAGAGGCTTTATTTTCCCTGTAAGTTGTATACCACCACCTCCCTTCTTTCATCAACCTTTAATTTTTTTATAACAGCTTCGTGAGATGTTATTCACATACTATATTGTAACCGAGCAGGACCCTACGGGGCCTTCCCAGGACAGGCCTTCCCCCCATCCTCTGCTTTAGCTTCTCTCTGAAGTACCTAGATAACTGTTTTGATGCACATTTCCTGAGTTGTTTTACAGATGTGAAAACCCCCCACCAAATGGAAGATGTTAACTACTTGATGACCATGAGCACATAGCCCCAGGCCTCCTGGAGCCTAAGGACTGATAATGTTAACCCCTGTGACACCACCCTGTTACCTCACCATCAGCCAATCAGAGAATTGAGCGCAAGCTGATCATATACCCTGTGACTCCCTCCCTCACCTGACCTTTGAAAATGCTTTGCCAAAGCTCGAAACTTAGGGATTTTGGGGGCCTGAGCCACCCGTCTTCTTGTACGGCCCTGCAATAAACCTTTCTCTGCTCCAAACTCTGACATTTCGGTTTGTTTGGCCTCACTGTGCGTCGGGCACACAGACTTGTGCTAACAATATAACAAGCTCTTCTGCCATTGCTGCCTCCTCAATGCATCTGGAAAATGAGGATAATTCCACAACTCCTTGCATCATTGAATAGCTAAGAAAACCTTTAAGGTCATATTTATCTGTAGTAATCATTAGTGCTTTTTCCAAATAGTCATTTCAGTTTTTTTCCCTTCTGGGCACATTTTAGGATTATACTTCTTGATGCCCTTGTGGCCAGTTCCAGCCAATGATTTCCTTTGGCTAATGAATTTTGAGCAGAAGGGACACATGTCATGTGGGGGCCAAAGGTTTAACTTCTGAGTGAGACCTCCTGTGACATTACCGTGACCACCAGCAATGTTCTGGATAGTGGCTGCCCCATTGCCCTGGGTCTTAGAGTGAGAAGGCAAAAGGCGAGGGAACAAAGTACCTAATGCGTCTGTAGTAAACATGTGCTGTGAGTGAGAAATGAACCTTTGTTGTTTGAATGTACGGGGATTTTTTTTTCTTTTTTTGAAGTATAACCCAGTCTATCCTGACTGATAAAATACATAACTGTGCTTTAAAAGCTACAGGTCACTTACAAATATAAGGGATGCTTATTACCTCTAATTGTACTCTCACTGCAGCTTTTCCTGACATTGCCAAAGTCCTCACATTGGGACAACGTACATTCTGTCTAAATGGATGACTGCTCAGCAGCGTCCTAAGGATCAAGGGGCTGTTTGCCACAGTCCCCAGAGTCCAGCTAAAAGGGAGACATTTTAGACTCCTTTGGGGAGGGCAGCAGTACTGACCAGTCACTAAACAAACATCCTCTGATTTAAAGAACGCTTGGGTGATTTCATCCTACAAAGACAGCCCAAAAAGGAGTTTGGGGTAGCTGTGCTACTCATTTGACCTGGTTTCTTCCCTGTAAACTCAGCCAAGACACTGTTGATGCTGTCAGCAGCCTGGCAAAAATTAAAACAGGTCATCCTAGGGATAATATTTGAGATGCTATACTAAAGAACCAAAATAACCAATCATGAGAAATAGAATGAGAAGGTGGGGAGGGGAATTAAAAAGAAAAAGGAATAGAATGATACAGAAAAATAAGTTTTGGGGTCAGATGGACCCCTTCCATTCAGATCTCAATTCTGTCACTTACTGGCAGTATAATCTTGGACACATTACATAACCCATCAAAGCCTTGATTTCCTAGTCTGCACAGACGTCCCCCACCTCACAGTGAACCCTGCCTCCTCACAGTATCACATTCTTCTGTGGTTCTCATCTTGGAGAGGCAGCAGTGAGTGGTGGCGTGAAGCGAGACCTTAGTTCCCTGCCCAGGAATTGAACCTGGGTAGCCTGGATGAAAACCAGGAATCCTGGGCACCATACCCCCTGGCTCTTGCCCCCAGTGAAAAATGCATTTCTCACGGAGGCAAAAACTGTAAAAAGAGGTACAAAGTTTATTATTAGAGACCTAGCACAACAACAACTGGGAGAGCACCCAGAGCAACAGTTTGTATAGTTAAGACAGAAGCAAGGCAGAGATGCACACCTGGAGAGAAAGTGTGTGTGCGTCCCCCCAGTGAGGAGGAGCGCGGTAAAGAGGCGGTGGGCTTCCCTGGTGGCGCAGTGGTTGAGAGTCCGCCTGCTGATGCAGGGGACGCGGGTTCGTGCCCTGGTCCGGGAAGATCCCACATGCCGCGGAGCGGCTGGGCCTGTGAGCCATGGCCGCTGAGCCTGCGTGTCCGGAGCCTGTGCTCCGCAACGGGAGAGGCCACAGCAGTGAGAGGCTCGCGTACCGCAAAAAAAAAAAAATAATAATAATCATTTATCTAGGGCAGGTCTTCTGGGTCTTTGTTTACCTCTGGCCAATTATCTGGCTTCTTTTTCCACACCTGCCCTGCCCTAGGATCCGCCCCAACTTGTGTGGGCAACTTTTTTCCAAGATGGATTTCAGCCCAGAGGCCTATGGGATGGCCTTAGCATCACATATTATGGGGTAGTGCCCCCTCCTTTTTGACCCCCAAGGAGCCTTTCTGCGCATGTTCAATGTCTCCCTTGCCCCAAGAATGGGAAATATGTGACCTGTTGATCCTTTACTCAAACAAGGGTTAGCCCCTCTCTGTTCCTGCCATGACTGTTATCTTAAGGTGCCCACAGGAGACAAAGCCTGGCTATCTGCCCTGTTTCTGTTGTTACTTCCATTTCGGAGAGCAAACAGGAGGCTGATTTTTAAATGTCTAACCTGAAGCCCATCTATCTCCTGTCTCAGGAAATGTAAACAGGAGGCTAGTTGTAAGTGTCCAGCCTGAAGCCCACTTTTTCCTGCTCCGTGAAATGTAAACGGGAGGGCAGTTGTAAATGCCTACCTTGAGGCCCATCTACCTCCTGCCTCAGTTCCCTCCCACATTGAACTGGACTGCATATAATGAGCAATGGGATGCAGCAGAAGTGATGCTGGGTCATAAGAAGCCTGGGTCTCTTGGAACACTAGCTCTGGGGAAGCCAGTGGTCATGTAAGTCCGACTACCTGGACACTAAGATACTGGGAGAAAGCCCAACAAGGAGAGACTGTGTAGAGACAGAGATGCTCAGCCAGCCTCCCGCTCTGCTCCCGTCATCCCAGCTGAGGCATCAGACAGGTGAGTGAAGAAGCCACACTAGATGTCCAGCCTCATTGACTCCAGGTCGGGACACACAGTCTTGAGGGCATTAGGTCCTCTGTGACCCCCTTCACCTGGCAAAGCAGTAAAGCTGTTCTTTTCTCCTTCACCCAAAACTCTGTCTCCAAGATTCAATTTAGTACCTATGTACAGAGGCTGAATTTCGGGTACAGTCGCAACCATGTGTGAGAGTCCAAGAGAGAACCACCCAGCTGAACCCAGCTGACCGACACAAGTGTAAGCATATGATTATAAATAGTTTTAATCCATCAGATTTTGGGATGACTGTTATAGATAACCAGAATGTCATCTGAGAAATGGGAATAATAATCCCAAACTTATTGGGTGAGAATAGAGAAAATATGTCTAAAATGCCTAACATAATGCTTTTGCACTTTATAGTAGCTATTTGTAATAAAAATGGTATGTCTGCGTAAACACAACCAAATGGAGCAATGTTTATAACTGAAAACCACTGACACCCACAGTGAGGCCATTCTTGTAATACATACACATGTGGCAGGGGAAGAAGCTAGAAATGGGTAAGCTGGGTAAAGACTGAGGCTGTTTGCTGTCACGGCAGAGCAGAGGAGCCATGGGACAAGATATATTTGGAGATGGAGAGTCAGGCACCTGAGGGAACTCTGAGTCTCAGGCTTATATTCCCTTCATATCAATAATAACAAGAGGAAACTAACATAAGAAAAAAATGCAATATTTATTTTACTATATTCTGTGTAGAACATGGCCATTTAAACTTAAAGTTGGGGCTCCCCTGTTGGCTCAGTGTTTAAGAATCCACCTGCCAATGCAGGGGACACAGGTTTGATCCCTGGTCCGGGAAGATCCCACATGCCACGGAGCAACTAAGCCTGTGAGCCACAACTACTGAGCCTGCGCTCTAGAGCCATGAGCCACAACTACTGAGCCCACGTGCCACAACTACTGAAGCCTGCATGCTTGGAGGCTGTGCTCCACAATAAGAGAAGCCACCACAATGAGAAGCAGGCACCACAATGAAGAGTAGCCCCTGCTCACCACAGCTAAAGAAAGCCCGTGCACAGCAATGAACACCCGACACAGCCAAAAATAAATAAATAAATTTTAAAAAATAAAATAAAATAAATAAACTTAAAGTAGGCTCTCTGGATTAATTAAAAAAGCTTTTATATTCTAAGTGAACCTTCTGCTGCTGTGTAATTGAAGAATAGAAATGAGAACTAACCCTACAATGGGTTCTAAATGGCTCGAGTTCAACAAGGTCCCTCAGCCTCCAAGAGCTGCTCCAGATAAGGTTCACGCTTTCAAATGTCAAGGACACTGCTCACCCAGGAGCTCCCCAGTTAAAATTCAGATTGTTTTTCGGGGCTAAAAGTCACATTTCACTGCGCTCTGAGCTTGAGAAATGTCATCAGAGGCAGCTGCTTGTCTCAGGAGTTAGGCTGAAAGAAAAAGGAATGCTTTGTCCCATCACCCATGATACCACAACTTAAATGTAGGTGTGGAGACAGGATGGGAGAGGATGGGCGGAAAGGAGGGGAAGAGATGCTGGGGGTGAGGCCGACAAGTGGGCTTGAGGAGTAGCAGAACTACCCCGCTGAATACCTTCCAAGTCCTTCCCCCACCTCTCTTACTCCCTCCTGCACCCTTCCTTTGAATTCATGCTCTGCCCTGTGCTTTCCCTATTAAAGCTCTTCTCAGGATGGAATTTAACAAGCAAACTTGTACTCAGGGGAAATGATCGCCATAGTTTAAAATAAAGATTTTTTCAAGACCTAGGAGACCTTTGAGCAGAGAACAAAGCCTCAAAGCAAAGCACTCATTTCTCATCTTGATTTAAAGGTCAGTGAGCAGACAGAAGAAGAATGTTTTCAGAGGGGCCTTCGGTGTCCCTGAAAGGGTGGCTTCCATTCTACCCACTAAGAGCTGGTCTTATTCTCACTTGCTCTCTCTATTCATAGGTTGCCTAGTTACATTGCTGTAATTGGGTTTGTTAATAAAATCATCCATTCCTCTAGGATTTTACTTTTTTTTTTTTTTTTGGCCTGCTAGATCTTAGTATTAAGGAGTGTTTTTAAATCTCCCACCAAAATTGTAAATCCAAACTTAGAGGATAAATTCCTGGTCACTCTATCATTATTCATTTAGATTTAGGTATACAAAGGCATAGTAGGCTTATTTCTCACTATTACTATTTCCTCTCTTCTTCATCTTCCCCTATCCTGAGAGTTTTGCTTGATTCATTTGTTGCTTGGAAAGGGGTTCTTCGTTTGAATAAATTCCTCAAATGATGTGTGTGGATGATATACTCTCTGCAGCCCATCATACCCATCCTGACAGGTGAGATCCTCAGGTGAGGTTATAAAATTCTTAGGTCAAGGTCCTCTTCTTTCATTAGATGTTATTCATAGCCTTCTGACATCCAGTGTTGCAGATGAAAAGCCTGATGACAGTCTGATTCTCCTTTATAAGTTATTTGTTCTTTCTGTCTAGAAGCTTATAGAAATTTCTTTTTATCCTGGGAGTTGAGGAATTTCACAGGATATTACTAGATGTGTGCCTTTTTCCTCAATCCCAGCCTGGAATCCACTGAGCTCTTTTAAATTGCAAGTCTTTCTTAAACTCAGAGGTGTTTTCTTGCATCACTTATTTAATTCCTACAGCTCCTCCAACAATTACTTTCCTCCTTCTTGAATTTCTGTTCCTCACATTAGGTGTCCTGGCTCTGTCTCCCTACTTGTTTATCACGGCAGAATAGCATGGGCATTAAGAAGCAGAAAATGTGATTAAGAACAGTACTGAATACCTGGGACTGAATACCAGCCCTGCCACAGCTGAGTGACCTTGGGATAGCTCCTTAACCTTTCTGGGCCTCTGTGTCTTCAGCTGTACAATGGGTTGAAGAACAACAGTAGCCAACGCACTCTTTTTCCACTTTGCCCATGCACTCTTTGAATTAATCCACTGAGTTTTTAATGAGAGAATCATGGTTTTAGTTCCAGAAAAAAAATATTAATGCCTCTTAAGTCTTAAATGCTCTGAGGTAGATCTTATCACTGTTCCCAATTATTCTGCTTCCTCTGCGAGATGCTTGTTATTTTCTACCCCGTTGACAGGGCGTTTGGAAGACGACTTGCTTTAACTTCTGAAAAGAAGTTTTAAGAGACTTCATATGGTTCTGTCATCTCTCTTTCTCTCCTCCACAAGCTGGCACATTCTAGATAGGGGCTGTTCCTTTACCTTGAGTCCAAAATGAAAAAGGCATGGGGCCTAGCCAAAGCCAACTCACGGAGGAGAGGTATTATGACTGAGAAGTAAACCTTTGTTTTTGTATGCCGTGGAGCTTCTGGAGTTGGTTGTTATCACAGCATCACCCAGCAAAAGCCTACAAATACAGTGAAGGTTAATTTTTTCTTCAAATCGTTCCATGTTTCCTACAGCAGTTATGCTTTGCTCAGAGCCACTTATTCTGAGTCATCTCCTAGTTTTCCTTTGCCTGATTGCTGGGTCTCCCTGCATGCATTACTTTCATTTGCTTACATGGCTCTAGTCACCTTTAGGGCTCAGGTCCAGTTGGCTAGGATTCCTTAGGTGTAGCAGACCCGCAGTCTCCACCCATAAACTAGTAATATAACCACCAGCAAGTGGTAGTCCCCTGTCCAGGTAACAGGTTCAGACATTAGGAGGTAGATTTTCTCCCCCTTTTCTTTTTATATACTTATTTTATTTATTTATTTTTGGCTGCGTTGGGTCTTCGTTGCTGTGCACGGGCTTTCTCTAGTTGAGGCGAGCGGGGGCCACTCTTCATCGTGGTGCTCAGGATTCCCATTGTGGTGGCTTCTCCTATTGCAGAGCATGGGCTCTAGGCTGGCGGGCTTCAGTAGCTGTGGCGCACGGGCTTAGCTGCTCCGCGGCATGTGGGATCTTCCCAGACCAGGGCTCGAATCCGTGTCCTCTGCATTGGCAGGTGGATTCTTAACCACTGTGCCACCAGAGATGCCCCCCTTTTTCTTTTCTACTACAAAGCCCAGCCTCACAGGCAAGGAGGATTCAGCCTATTTAGCTTCACTCATACAGTCTGGTACCACAATCTCTTTTCCTCTGGATTCCAGTCATTTGCATATTAGACCATTTGATATTGTCCTACAACTCTTTATTCACTCTTTATTCTGTGTTTCATTTTGGATAATTTCTACTGACCTATATTCAAGTTCACTGTTTTCTATCCTCAGCTATGTCCAGTTTACTTCTCAGAGGCGTTTGTCACTCTTTGGAATTTAGTTCATTTTGGTTGCCTTGTGACCTTCGTTTTCTCATGGATTCAGGAAAAGTTATGACTTACAGACTTTTTTCTCACTGTTTGGGTGGGAGCTATGTTCTTAATTCTCTCACAGCTTTCTACATCCTAAGTAGAAACATAACTTTTTCTGTTAGAATTTATTTGGGGCCTCGAAGGGAGGTAAGAATGCTGTTGGGCTACAGATTCCCGGCCATTGGGTAAGCTGGTGGTGGACAAGTGATTATCTCTGGATGGTGTGACTCTTTTGTCCTCCTTTTAATTTGACTATAATTTCCCAAATTATTTTTACAATGAGCGTATTTGATAAAAACAACCAGAACACCAAATTTTGCACCATTTCTTTCAAACAATTGTTTTAAATGACAGTGAAACAATTCCTGAGAGCTCCTTCTCTGGACTCACCAGAGAAAACAGCATATTTAGAGGCACCAAGGGATGCTGTGCAGGAGGTACAGGCACCAAATGAACAGAGGTCTGCTGGTCTAGGACGAGGCTCCCTCAGTCCCCGCCTTGGCTCAGGTGGCAGGAAAGCCACTGTCTGCATATTTGCTTTCAGAGCCACCACTTCCCCGCAGCTGGGGAGGGCCAGGATGCCGCCCCTGTTCCTTTGCTCCCATTCTGCCCTGGTGGGAAAGGGCCGGATGCTAGCCCAGGGGGTAGGTGGTCGTTCCATGCTTTCGTAGCACCCCTCTGGGAACTGCCAAGATCTTAGTGAAAAATAAACAGCATGGTGTAAGAACACTGGTCAGGGAGTCGGAAGTCTTACTGCCAGCTCTGCTACTGAGTCTATGACCTTAGACACGACACAGCCAATATAAGCATCAGTTTCCTCACTTGTAAAATAAAGGTCATAATCACAACTACCTCAAAGAACATTTTTAGGAGGACAAAATGATTATGTTATACAGAACATTTTATAAACTGTAATGAAACATCATCATTCATCTTGTTAAGTAAATTAGGCCTGGGAGCAGAATAGGATGGGGGAAAATAGGCCCCAGAGTCACTTGCAAACCTCATAGTTTGGGGCAAAGTTTGGAGATGAAAACAATATCTCTCTGTTCTCTTGTCTCTTAACCATCCTGCTCCCCACCCTCCTGTGGAATCTCAGCGTGTGTGTGTGGTTGCAGGTGCAGGTGCCCCTGTAATCACAATACTCAGGGGGCCTCCTTCCTTCCTGTCACCTTCTACCCTGCCTTAGTGGGCATGTGTGTTGCAGGGCATGTATGTAAGATCAAGAGGAAATGATTAAGTTCCTGGCAAGTGCTTCTCTGCTGGCCCATCACTAATCCTTTCATTGAAAAGGAGGGCCCCCTTAGTAACAATGGCCGTGACATCTCCTCTGTCCCTGCCATTGTGTTCAATGAAGATGCAGTGAAGATGCTGCCTAGATGATCTCTCTGGAAGGGAGGGAGCTCCTCCCTCGAACAGGAGGTATGCTCCAGTCTCCGCGCCACAGAAACACACCTCCCTCAGCAGCTGGACTCCCAGATGCCGTATGGACTCCCAGATGGCACTACCCAAGACTGGGAGGAAGCATAGCCAGGTTTCCCATGATGGGAGCTGTCTAGGGGAGGATTGGGCCAGAGATGGATTTGGCACTACCAGCTGGTGGGTGATAGAGCACATTTTAAAAGGTGCTTCCCTTTGATTAATTGTTCTTGGTGTCATAGAGCCTGACCACCTGACCATTGACAGCTATTTCCTTTTTTTTTTTTTTTTAGCATGAGAAAAGGCTTTCTTTTATCTTAATTTATTAATTCATTTCAAAACTACATGTATTTGAACATCTCTGAACATGTCTCAACCCAAGACCTAAAACATTAACAGGGACTTCCCTGGTGGCGCAGTGGTTAAGAATCCGCCTGCCAATGCAGGGGATGTGGGTTCGAGCCCTGGTCTGGGAAGATCCCACATGCTGCAGAGCAACTAAGCCTGTGCGCCAAACTACTGAGTCTGTGCTCTAGAGCCCGTGAGCCACAACTAGTGAGCCCACGTGCTGCAACTACTGAAGCCTGCGCACCTAGAGCCCGTGCTCTGAGACAAGAGAAGCCATCGTAGTGAGAAGCCTGTGCACCACAACGAAGACCCAATACAGCCAAAAATATATATATATATAAATAAGTTATTTTACCTATGTTTCTCTCCACTCCTTTGCCTTCATTTTGTATTTAGAATTTCCTTCCTTTTCAAAATAGTTTAATGCTATGCTTAATTAATTTTTCATTAACGTTAACTTATATTTAATTAGTGTAAGGCTGATTTAATGTTTAGTTTTCACTGTTTTTAAACTTTATAGAAAAGTTATGTTATATGTAGTCTTCTGGGTTTGCTTTTGTCACTCAGCATATATAATAAATTATACTGTAAGAACTATGTTGCATGCAGTTGTATATAGTTCATTGTTTTCATTGTTGTATAATATCCCACTGTGTGAATATATCAGTTTATTTATCCATTTACCTGTCAGTGGGCATTTTAGATATTTCTGGGGTTTTTATTTTTATTATTATGTAAGGAGCTGCTGAGAATATTCTCATATGTGTATCCTGATGTAAATGTTGAATCATGGAGAATGTGAATATTCAATTTTACAATATATTTAACATGATCAAATTTATCAATCTTTTCTCTTTTTGGCTGGTGCTTCTTTGCACTTTATTAAGGAAATTCCTCGCTTCTCTAGTGCAAGAAAGATAGTCATTTATCTTTTCTACTAAGATTAACTGATGAAGGCATGCTTTGACACTGTCCGTAATCCATTTAGGGTTGATTTCATGTGTGGTGTTAGATGGGTTTCCTGTTTCATTTTTATCCATGTGGATGTTTTTCTAGCTTCAGTTATTGAATAGTTACTCTTTTTCCCACTGATATGACATAACTATTAATATTGTATTTCACCCTGATTCTTCATAGGAGAAACATTTTTTACTCATAGTCTTAGGAAAACATTATATTGACATATAACCTTTAAAACATTATGTCAACATATTACCATTTTAAAAAACTGTTGAAAAGTTATCACTTCCGGAAAATGTATTCGCACTGGCTATGCTTCCAGTCCTTCCCTCACAGCATCAGGCGAGTACCTGCTTGGTCCATTGCTCTTCACTGAGGCTCTGAAGGCATGAAGCCAGAGGGAGTTTCTGCTATCTGTTGGCAGGGAACTCACAGGTTCTTCTGTACTAAAGTCAGAGACAACTTTACAGGCCTGAGGGAACCAGGTCTGGGGATAGGAATGGGCTAGCTCAGAATAAGGCACTCTTATGGGCTGGACACATCCCAGAAAGATATGTCCTAGCCTCTGAACCTGAGAATATGAACCTATTTAGAAATAGGGTCTTTGCAGATGTAATCAAATTAAGACGAGGTCATACTGGATCAGGGTGGACCCTAATCCAGTGACTGGTGTCCTTATAAGAAGGAAGTCTGAGCACAGACACACATGGGAGAAGGCCATGTGAAGACAGAGTTTGACATTGGAGTGCTGCATCTACTAGCCAAGAAATGCCAAAGGTCGCCAGCCACCATAAGAAGTTGGGAAGAGGCAGGGAAGGATACTCCCCTACAGCCTTCAGACAGAACATGGCCCTGCCAACACCTTGATTTCTGACTTCTAGCCTCCAGAGCTGTGAGAGAATACATTTCCGCTGTTTTAAGCCACCCAGTTTGTGGTATTTTGTTAGAGCAGCCCTAGGAAACGAACACAGGCACCTTGTCGCTTACCAAGCAATGGCCAGGATTGGTGTGAGGGGATAAAAATGGCTGGCGACTGGCGAGTTCCCAGCCTTTCCCATCCCCAGAGTGTCCTGGCTCCGTACTCCTCCATCTCTCCTGGACCTCAACCTCCAAGGGAAGGAGACCTGCTTTGCCAGCCATTCTTAAGATAAAAAATCAGGGGAAGGAAGGAAATAGCCAGGGGAGGAAGGATCTGAGAGCCGGGAAGAGGGCAGGGGCACCTGCAGTGAGATCAATGGGGGAGAGGCCAGGAGGGAAATGGGAGAAGCACTGAGGGTCTCCCAACCGCGGGGAGAAATCAGAAGTACTGCTAAAGGCCATGTGTTCACTTGGCGGTATGGGAGAAATGCACGTAAGTGAAAAACAAGTTATTTTTAAATGACTTTTGGTTTCACGGTCTCCTGGCCGCGCTGGGGCTCCTAGCATAGAGCTAAGCCCTGTGGCAGAGGCCCCGAGAGCTTTGGGGCTGAGAGCTCGACAGATGCATCTCCTCTCTTGCTCCAGCAGCCCTCTGAGGAGAGCACTGAACTCAGAGATAAAACTGAGGCTGGGGCTTCCCTGGTGGCGCAGTGGTTGAGAGTCCGCCTGCTGATGCAGGGGACACAGGTTCGTGCCCCGGTCCGGGAAGATCCCACATGCCGTGGAGCGGCTGGGCCCGTGAGCCATGGCCGCTGAGCCGGCGCGTCCGGAGCCTGTGCTCCACAACGGGAGAGGCTACAACAGTGAGAGGCCCGCGTACCGCAAAAACAACAACAACAACAAAAAAAAAAAAACTGAGTCTGGTGAGCATCTGTTCAATGGCCAAGTTCAAACAGCTCAGATTGCCTTGTGCCTAGCTCAGACCTAGAAGTGGTCTGGAGTCTCAGGGCAGCTCCTGGAAGCTGGCGGCCAGTCCTACAACTGGTTTGCACCCTCAGGACCGCCTTGTCTCCTAGGATGATGGCAGCTTTGTTTCCCTCGAGGAGATTGAACGAGGGTGTTTCTGGCACTGAGGCCTGACCAGGCAAGGCAGGCAGAGGTGGAGGCCACAGGCTCTGGAGCCAAATTGCCAGGGTTCCGCCCAGCTCTGCCTCTTTCTAGCTGTTTGAGCATGGTATCCAACTGCCTGGGCCTCTGTTTCCTTATCTATAAAATGGACGTGATAATAGTTCTCACTTCAGGAAATACTTGTGATGATTGAGTTAATACAGCAAATGATGCACTGGAACTAGCACTGGCACAGAGTAAACATTCAATAAAAATTAGCTCTCATAATTGTTAAAAACATGATGCTCTCATCAGATCTGACCACACCTTAGCTACAAATAATATATATCATCAAGGAGACTCTGATAGGCAGATTACATTCAATGTAAGAATAAATTTCACTCTAATTATATATTGTACCTTAAAATATTAGTTAATTATAACATTACATGTATATTTTAACATACAAGTATTGACAAATCTCTCCATGCAGGAGAATTCCAAATAATTTATGTAGATACATCACCCTGGAGGGGAGTATAACTCCTTAGTCTTTAAAGCGTGGGCTGCGCATAGCGACTTCCTTCCAAAGAATACAGTATGGAAGGGGGTGGGGGTAATTTCACAGTGGAAAAACCTGCCTAGCACTACCTCAACCAGAGGTCAACCCAAGGTCAACATCAACAGCAATAAGTCACATTGACGGAATGTACCCTTGATGTATGCGATGAGGTAACACTTTACCTCTGTGTTTTTCCTCCCCAGAACCCAAAACGTCAGTTTACAATAAGAAAAACCTCAGGCAAATCCCAGTTGAGGAAAGGGATCGTTCTACAAAATACCTGACCAGTATTCCTCAAAACTGCCAAGGTCATCAAAAACAAAGTCTGAGAAACTGGCACAGCCAAGAGAAGCCTAAGGAGACACAACTAAATGTAATATGGTGTCCAGATGGGATCCCAGAACAGAGAAAGGACATTTGGTAAAAATCAAGGAACTATGAATAAAGTATGGACTGTAGTTAATAGTAATGTATCAATATTGGCTCGTTAATTGGGACAAATGTATCATACTAATGTAAGATGCTAGTAAAAAGGGAAACTGGGTATGGGCTATATGGGAACTGTGCTGTGTTCACAAGAATTCTGTAAATCTAAAACTGCTCTAAAAGCCAAAGTTTATTTAATAAAAATATTGAGAACACATGCTTTTGATGATTGATAGGATGTTCAAAAGTCTACACCACTCATTTGTAACCCATACTGCCGCACGGTCTTTCTTATGGTTTCATCATGCAACCATTTAAGATGGGAAAGCAGGCACGGAATTGGCTATTTGGCGCTGACAGTGCCACTCTCTAGCTGTGTGACCTTGGCCATGTTTCTAATCCTGAGCCTCCCCTTCCACCTGTGTGAAATAAAGGAGGTATGCAAGACAACAATGGTAATATTAACAACAGCTAATAACATTTACTCGGCACTTCTTATGTGCCAGGCACTGTTGAAAATGCTTCAGCTTAATTAACTCATGGAAGCCTCACAATGACCCTATGACGAAGGTACTAGCATGATTCCCATTTTTCAGAGGAGGAAATAGTTCATCTCTAAGTCCTTCCAGCTCCTAAGTGTATGAACCACAAGGCTTCTGTCCCTTTCTCTGAAGGCATCTCTCAAGGTGAATCACATGAGTTCTGGAGTCCGGCCAGCACCAGCTGTGGGACAATCAGCACAATCTCGACCCCTCCAATCTCAGTTCCTGCTTCCATTTCCACGTACAATCTACAGAGATTTTGTGAGCATGAGACTACAACATAGGACTCACAGCAGGTGATGAATAAGTTTACCTCCTTGGTTTAAAATGGCCAAGCTCATATACCCTCAAAATAGGTTCAGGGGTGAGGAGACTACTAGTAAATATGGTGGCCTGGGTCAGGGGCCAGTCAGGAGAGGGTTACGGCCCTCCAACAGCATGATGGTCTGGGATGGTCATGGGGACCTTGTGGCTGATTCCTAACCAGCTTTCTAACCAGTCAAAGAGCTGGAGCAACCCTAGCTCTACTGCAGCAGCAGAATGGTACAGTGGGGTCAGACAGACAGATGCACTCACATCCTGGGCTCGTTCCTTTCTGGGGAACTAAATGATTCTGGTCACCAATTCCTACGTGTGTGTGTTGGCGTGGGGGGTTTTCTCCACATTAACAAGCAATTTTCTGACATCAGCTGGTTTGTCCTACAATTCAACTCCGTTCTGGCACTATCTACCTGAAGATGGCGTCAGATCCCACAGGTTAAGGGCTCAGTCTCACGAGACTACCCGCACCACAACCCCCCAAATTCAGAGGCCAAATGCAAGTCCAGGTTGTCACCTGTGCTTCTGACCAACAGGCCATAGATTAGAGGTTCAATGACAGTCCCTTGGGTTTGATTAATTTGATAGAGTGATTCACAGAACTCGGGAAATCCATTTACTCACTAGATTACAGGTTTATTTTAAGAGGACATAACTCAGGAACAGCCAGATGGAAGAGATGCATAGGCCCACTCTCCTCAAATCTCCACACGTTCACCAGAAGCTCTCAGGTCATTTTTGTTGTATAAGTTTCACAGCTAATAAATACAGGAAACATGAGATGGTAAAAATAGCAAACCTGGGGAAGTTACAAAGTCCTCCCAGGCTAGACCTTGACTTTCTGGGAATAGGAATTGTCACTTCTGCAGACCATGGAAACTCTCAGGAACTTTGCATTGAACACGGGACCCAGACACAGAGGAGCAGGTCACCGACAGAAACTTCATCCAGTGCCATCTGCCTGCAAGGAAAGGCAGAGGGGAGGCAAGTGGCCTCCACTCTTCACGAAGGACACAGAATGAATTCCACTAGTATAGAAATGCCCAAACCCTCTCAGGTCCTGGCTGAAGACAGCCCAGGCAACTGGTGATCTCAGGCACCCCAGCCTGTTCCCTGGGGATGTTGGGCTGGACAAAGAAGGAAGACTCGTCAGTCTGGTGCAGAGAAAATGGGGGAGCAGAAAACTAAGCCAAGAAGTATCTTCCCCAAAAGTTTTTACTTGAAATATTCACAAAAATGAGTCACAAAAAGAAACAGAGAAAGCAGCGAGATGTGTGACCAGGTTCTCTTTTCTGTTCCACAGAGCAGGGCAAAGTGACGGCAAGCAGTACCAGCGAAGAGAGCATGCTCTGCAGAGGGCCCCTGCTTGAGAAGTCCACGCGCCGCCTCACTTCCGGCCTTGGACTGAGATTAAGAGAGGAAACCGAAACTGCACAAGCAGAAAAGCCCCTGCAGGAAGCCAGCCATTGTTCCAGGTTACCACAGCCACCAGCCGGCAGATGCTCTCGTCCCTTGAGAGAGGATGGGCCTGTGGAGGCTAGGATGTGTCCTGCCCCCAAATAAGTGGCCTTTACCCTTTGACAGCATCAAATAACAGCGCTTCCTGTGCATTCCCATCTCATTTAATCCACCTCTTGAGGGAGTTAGGTCCAGGGTGTTTATACCTATTTGACAGGTGAGGAAACTGAGGCCTTGAGACATTAAGTACCTTGCCTAAAGTTACATGACCAAGAAGTAGCTCAGATCCAACCTGAGTCTTTAAACACCGAGTCCAGGGTGTATTCCCCTAGGCAGCCTGCCTGTCAAATCAATAGCCAGTGGTTTTTTCAAGTGCTCTTACATCCATGAGCGCACGCATTCTAGGTGAGAAATACCAGGCATGGATCACTTCCATCTCCCACATCACAGCTGAGAAACAGCTGTGCAGGGAGGCGGGGCTGCCACAGCTGCAGTCTGTGTGGTTAGCCAGCCTCTGACCAAGACTCGAATCCAGGTTTTTTCCATGATACCAGCGGGCTGCCTCCCTCCAGCCCCCAACACCACATCTGGAAAAAATGACTCAGGTGACAGTGGGCTGCTCATGTCATCCCCGTGTACAGAAGATGCCATGTCATTTATGAGGCATTTCAAAGTGGGAACACTTGCCCCGGCCTTCCCCCAGGCCTGTATTAAGTAGAGGTCATGATGTTTGTTAAAATGTGAGTACACGGGTGCCTGGCTCACAGGAAAGGGTTTCAGAGGCTGTGCCCGAGATAAGGCTGACTTCTGGAAGCCTCTCCGCAGACAGGCACGACTCCCCTGGGCTCCCACCCCTCGCTGGATAGTAAGCCTCAGAAGCTCCAGCTCGGCCCTTCCTGCCCGGCTGTGGCGAGCCCTGTGTCTGACGGGACTGCCCCTTTTCTCACCTGCCTGAGGTCTGTGCTGCAGAACATTCCAACCACTCAAGAAAGGCAGGACCGAAGAGGGGTTCAGGCCCAAAGACAATCTCCAGTCTCCTCTGGAATAGCAATTTTTCTGGCTGTGAAGAAAAGTTTTCAGTCTTTCTCCACAGAGGGCCCCTGTTCCTCATTCTCTGCGGCTCTTGATTCCAGATTCAGGACCCCAAGGAGGCCTGAAGCCCTCACGTGGTCATTGCACTAAGATGGGGCTCGTGTATTTGGCCTCCTTCTCTGCCCAGCACAGAGGTCAGGACAGCCGCAGCAGCCTCTCCAAGGCAGTAACAGGAAATAATCCTTCTAGCAACTCCCTTCCTCCGCCCCGGTCCCGTCAGGTGAAAATTGTAGAGGTGGTTAACAGGTAAGGCGGTGGGGAGCTGGGCTGAAACTTCAATTGGCCTTGAATCACCCATTGGTCCTGCCTTTCTTTTTTTCTTTTTTTTTTTTTTCGGTACGCGGGCCTCTCACTGTTGTGGCCTCTCCCGTTGTGGAGCACAGGCTCCGGACGCGCAGGCTCAGCGGCCATGGCTCACGGGCCCAGCCGCTCCGCGGCATGTGGGATCTTCCCGGACCAGGGCAGGAACCCGCGTCCCCTGCATCGGCAGGCGGACTCTCAACCACTGTGCCACCAGGGAGGCCCGGTCCTTTCTTGAGTGGTTGGAATGTTCTGCAGCACAGACCTCAGGCAGGTGAGAAAAGGGGCAGTCCCGTCAGACACAGGGCTCGCCACAGCCGGGCAGGAAGGGCCAAGCTGGAGCTTCTGAGGCTTACTATCCAGCAAGGGGTGGGAGCCCGAGGCGAGTCCTGCCTGTCTGCGGAGAGGCTTCCAGAAGTCAGCCTTATCTCGGGCACAGCCTCTGAAACTCTTTCCTGTGAGCCAGACACCAGTATGCTCAAAAATAAATGTTTTAAATTAAGACAATTTTTAAGAGTAGTTTTAGGTTCAGAGTAAAATTGAGGGGCAGATATAGAGATGTGCCATATACCTCCTGCCTCCACACATGCATGACCTCCCCGATTATCAACATCTGCCACCAGAGGGGTACGTTTGTTACAAGTAATGAACCTACTCTGATCTATCATAATTACCCAAAGTCCATAGTTTACTTTAGGGCTCATTCTTGGTGTTGTCAAGTTTTAATCATGTCAAACAGCACTTGCAATCAATCAGATGTGAGGCAAGCAGCCAGCATTGTTCTGGAGGAAGCCCAGATAGGGTGCTTCTGATCTAAGAAGTGATACGTCCTGTCTGGGAACACAAATTGAGTATAGGAGCAGAACTGGCCCCCCCAAAATTAGACACATGTTTTAGGTGTTCTCTTTCCTTACATCTGGGTGTAGGATGCTCTATGGCTAAAAATAATTGTTGGTTCCTGGGAGATGTAGGTATTGAATTGTTCAAGATTCGTTCATGGGAGATGAGGTGATCAGATGATGGCAGACTGACCCTCTCTTCATTCCCGGTTAGAGGAAAGGCTGTGACAATGCACTGGGCACAGAATATTGCTACTTGGACTGGCCCCTGGCTGAGACCGAAACCTTCAGACTGGAGACCATGATGGTTCCCTTCTCTGAGCCAAGGGGATGAGGCCACACCTTTGGGTATGTGGTGGGAGGGGTGTTGGGGGGCATGGGGAGACACTCCTTAACATAAAGGGTGTTCTCACTGTCAGTCATCCTGTGGCAGGCAAGGGAGAATGCCTTGGGCTGGGGGAGGAAAGGATCTCTCCTCTCCGTGCAGTAAGTGGGCCTGGAGACTGCTATTGGTAGGGGTTGAAGTGGCCCTTGCCGGATGGAGGCCTGTGGGTACCAGACACGTCTCTTCTAAGGCAGGTGGAAATTACTCTCAGGAGCCTGTTGTCATAGGGGCGATGGGGCTGGGAGCAGGGCAGTGTCCTCTCCCCCAGGCCTGGCAGAGTCACCATGGGACCAGTCTCATGAGCTACAGAGGCATAATCATGGCAGCAAGGTGAGAAGGCTGGATGGAAGAGGCTCTCTGGAGCTCACATCAGGCTGTGCCTCAGGAAACGCTCAGAAATCATCGAGAAGGAAACTCTACACTTTGGGTGTAGGAAAGAAGTATAATTTCATTTTAGACACAGTGAAGTTTCAACATAAGTTACTTGCATATACAACACACTCATTTCACAGATGAGGAAACCAGGGGTCGGAGGGCCTGAGAAAGAGACTGAGAGGGTCTGCTGTCTGAGGAGCATGAACCAGCCCCTGGAGGTAGCGATAACCCAGGAGTCCCTGGGATCCTATGAGGCGTTCTCGACGGCTACATCTGCTTAGACTTTGGGTAAAGGTGGTACAGTGATGCCAGATCACACAACCGTCTTCTATTGGGTTGGCCAAAAAGTTCGTTCGGTTTTTTTCCGTAAGATGGCTCTAGTAGCACTTAGTTGTCTTTAACTTCATTCAAAACAACTTTGTTAGATTGTATGTGACAGCTGTCATAGCAGCATGCATTTAAAAAAAAAGACATCAAATTTGGTGACTTTTTGTGTAGTCATTTTAATATTGAAGGTGGAAGAAAAAAGCAACATTTTCGGCATATTATGCTTTATAATTTCAAGAAAGGTAAAAACGCAACTGAAATTAAAAAAAAAAGTTGTGCAGTGTATGGAGAAGGTGCTGTGACTGACAAATGCGTCAAAAGTGGTTTGCAAAGTTTCGTGCTGGAGATTTCTCGCTGGACAATGCTCCACGGTTGGGTAGACCAGTTGAAGTTGATAGCGATCAAATCAAGACATTAATTGAGGGCTTCCCTGGTGGTGCAGTGGTTAAGAAACCGCCTGCCAACGCAGGGGACACGGGTTCAATCCCTGGTCCAGGAAGATCCCACATGCCGTGGAGAAACTAAACCCATGAGCCACAACTACTGAGCCTGTGCTCTAGGGCCCATGTGCCACAACTACTGAGCCCGTGTGCTGCAACTACTGAAGCTTGTGTGCCTAGAACCCATGCTCCGCAGCAAGAGAAGCCACCACAATGAGAAGCATGCGCACCACAATGAAGAGTAGCTCCCGCTCGCCACAACTAGAGAAAGCCCGCGTGCAGCAACGGACTAAACTAATTAATTAATTAATGCAGTCTAAATTAATTAATTAAAAATTTTAAAAAAAGACATTAATTGAGACCAATCAACGTTATACCACGTGGGAGATAGCCGACATACTCAAAATATCCAAATCAAGAGTTGAAAATCATTAGCACCAGCTTGGTTATGTTAATCACTGATGTTTGGGTGCCACATAACTTAAGGGAACAAAATCTTCTTGACCATATTTCCGCATACGATTCTTTACTTATACGTTTTTAAAACGTTCCATTTTTAAAACTGATTGTGACGGGCAATGAAAAGTAGATTCTGTACAATAATGTGGAACAGAAGAGATTATGGGGCAACTGAAATGAATCACCACCAACCACACCAAAGGCCGGTCTTCATCCAAAAAAGGTGATGTTGTGCATATGGTGGGATTGGAAGGGAGTCCTCTATTATGAGCTCCTTCTGGAAAACCAAACGATTAATTCCAACAAGTATGGCTCCCAATTAGACAAACTGAAAGCAGCACTCAACAAAAAGCGTCCAGAATTAGTCAACAGAAAAGGCATAATATTCCATCTGGATGACGCAAGACTGCATGTTTCTTTGATGACCAGGCATAAACTGTTACAGCTTGGCTGGGAAGTTCTGATTCATCTGCTGTATTCACCAGACATTGCACCTTTGGATTTCCATTTATTTTGGTCTTTACAAAATTCTATTAATGGAAAACATTTCAATTCCTGAAAGACTGTAAAAGGCACCTGGAACAGTTCTTTGCTCAAAAAGATAAAAAGTTTTGGGAAGGTGGAATTATGAAGTTGCCTGAAAAAATGGCAGAAGGTAGTGGAACAAAAGGGTGAATACATTGTTCAATGAAGTTCTTGATGAAAATGAAAAATGTGTCTTTTATTTTTACTTAAAAACCAAAGGCACTTTTTGGCCAACCCAATATTTTACTCATCTTTGAGTGATTGAAAAGTAACTTTTTTAGAAAAAAGCCAAACGTTAACCAGAGTCAACCAAATATGGAAAATAGATCAACCTCATAAGACTGAAAATGTGTCAAGAGAAAAGAAACAAAGAATTCCAGAATGGAATGTTAGTTGTCTCTCCCCCTCCACACACCTGGAGCTGAATGAGAAGAGAAGGTTAGAGAATAAGACCCCAAGGAGTATCATCAGTTCCTCACAATTTGGCAGAGAGAGGGCTGAGGGGTTGAATAGGCAGCCTGGGGAAAGTCGAGGAGAAATCCCAGGGAGAAACCCATCAAGGAGGCCAACAGGGGCTGGAGGAGAAGCTGCACTTGTTTTTTCAGGGCTCTAAGGTGCCTTCCAGGAACAAGCCAAAGCTCCAGGAGGAGGTCACATCCCTGTTAGGTAAAGAGGATCCTGGTGTGGGGCACTGAATGGATTTCAGGAGAGACAGCAGAGCCCAGATCTGTCCTTCATCTGTCCCTGTAACCCTCAGACCTCAGTGAAGCAGGAAGTACTCCCATCCCCCAAACTCTAGTGTCAAGGGAATGACAGGTAGGTAGAAAGAGTGTCAAGGGGAACTCGCTCTCACACTTTCAGAGCATTGGATCATCTGGCCAGACTTACCCATGCAAAATTAAAAGAAATGTTAGGGAAGCTAAGCCAACATGCTAGATTTTTAAAAAGAAGAACAAGGAGAAAGCAGAGGAGGGGAAGAGAAGGAAAATAAACAAGAAACAGAATATGAAAAAGATAAACAAATCCAGTCTAGAAGTAATCACTGTCCCGGTTACAGAAGAAAACTCCCGAGTGCTTCACACTATAGAACCAATATGAATATTTAATAAATTATATTAATTTAATAGTTAATTATATTAATTTAACATTTAGTAAATTATATCCATTTAGTGTATAATTAATTTAAACATATTTAGTATGCTTATGAAACAATAAAAAAGAGCCCAAGGATGAGTTGATAAATCAACTAAATAAAATAAAAAGGAACTCTAGAGTGAAGGCAAAAAATTAAGAACAAAAACAAGAGATTTATAGATCTATTAGATAAGTTAGAAACATCAAGGAAGCTAACAAATTTTCTGGCTCAGAGGAAAAGCTTGAGATAATTATAGTGAACATGGAGGAGGAAAACGACAAAACAATTAAAGCAATTAAGCACAGGCTGCTCTACGGAAGACAAGCACAAATCGCCTAACATAGGGATAACTGGTATTGAACTTCAGGTCGAGATGATGAGCGCTAGGTGAACCTCCCCTACTGCCCTAACTTCCTATTGCAAATACACAGAAAAGCTTGCTAAAATATGAAAACACATTTTAAAATGTCATCTCCAAGCTCCAAACAAAAAAGGCAGATCTCTAGGGACAGAGTAGGAATATTACCAAACGGAACTTGGGTCTGCTTGCCTGACACACAGCAAAGCCAATCCACTGACACCGGGTTGTGGTGAAAGAAAGTATAGCTTTTATTATAGGGCACCAAACAAAGAGAAGTGGCAGCTCATGCTCAAAAGACCCCAACGCCTCGATGGCTTTCCAGGGAAAGGTTTTTAAAAACAGTATGAAGGAGAGGGTTGTGGGGCGTATGATCACCCTGCGCACAATTCTCTGACTGGCTGATGGTGAGGTCAACGGGTGAATGTTTGGGGAATCTCAATGATCAGTTTTCTGGCTCCAACCAGTCCGGGGGTCCTTGGCTGGTGGTCAGCATACGGTTAACTTCTTCCACCTGGTGGGGGTTTTAGTACCTACAGAAACACTCAAAGATATGGCTTAAGATATTATCTATAGCTCTTGAGGAGGAACTGAAGGTCCTTGACTTTGTTTTATGGCTAAACTATTATTATTTTGTCTTGCTTGACTGTTTTTATTTCTTTCTGCATTTTCTCACTTCTCTAGTTAAATTTGCTCTTTGGAACTCAGGGGAGGCCTAGGAGGCTAACACCTTTCTACAAACAACAGGCAGGGGACACAGCGGAAGGGGGTGTCCTGTCCCTGGGAAGGCCCCACAAGGTCCTGCTCAGTTTCAGGAATAAAGATTTAAATGAGAACTGAAGCTGCGAGACCCACAGGGGACTCAGACTGGGTGACTGGGGTTGGGGTTTCAGTGAGCCATGAGCCCCCCATGCAGCAGAGAGTCATGAAGTCAGGAGACAAGGATCATGCTGCCCCTCACTGGAGAGGACCAGGCAAAGATTATACTGAGCACAGCCATCTGTCCAGCTACGGATGAAAACAGTCAACAGTCCTGGTCCACTAGCCTACGGTTTGGTCTGGCAGTGCTATATCCTAAAGGACAACACTGAAACCTCCCTTGTGGGACTCCTCCCTCCATAACCCAGAGAACACAGGGGAGACATCCTTGGAAAGATGGCTTCTGTGGAAGATGAGCTCATAGACAAGAATTACAAAATCTATAAGGAAGACCAACAACACTAAAGTCTCTAGACCCCCAAAACAAGAAAATTTACACGTAAGGACCTGGAGATGATACGCAATCTTGAAGAGATTTTAACTCAAAATGTATATAAAACTTCAGAGAACTAAATGAATAAATAGCCACCACCATAAATAAGAACAGGTGGTTATGAAATAAAAGAGGCAAATATTTTACAAAGTTGAAGTATTAGAAACAAATAATGTAGTTATTGAGATAACTGGACATAGCCTTCTTTGCGTCCTATAGGCATGTGAGTGCTTTTTATACACAAGCATTCATGTATCCTTTCATAGAAGATTTGGAAGAATATACATCAAGTTGTGAATAGTGGTTAAGTCTGAGAATGGAACTGGGGTGTATTTTATTTTCTTCTTTTGCCCAACTGTATCTTTTAACTTTTTTTACAGTGAATGTGTAATGTTTTATCAAAAGAAAAATCAATAAGGGACATATTTTAATCTTAAAAGGATGGGGTGGGAGGGTTGGCAGGGCTTCTGGCTCAGCCCACGTAGAATAATCATGAATTAAACTGTGAGAAGTTAATGAAATTGTATTATCACATGAAAATAGTTGAATAATTTTTGAGCAAATGTTTAGAGTATATTCAGTATTGCCTAACTTTATATAGACTAAGTGTCATGCCCAAAATAATTCACTTCAAAGAGAGATAGGCAGGCATCCTCTAGAGTGGCTACAACTGAGGTCCAAGGAGAGGCTGGTGTGACTGCAGAGAAGGGAGACACGCCCTGTATAATCAGGCCCTGTGGACAAAGAAAGCAAGTAGTAGTTCTGAGTATGAGCCACACATCTAAAGTCACAAGGGCAGGTGCTCGAAATTCCAAGTGCTGATTGGGGCTCAGCTTGCTTCTCACATGGGAAACTGTGGTATCTTCTGGGTGAGGAAAAGCAAAGGTTATTTATTTAATGATAGCTGATGATTCTGCCTGCAATACCAGGTAAGGCCACTTACAAACTTTAATGATTTAAAGAACATGGCCTTTAAAACAGTTTTTCCAACCCCAGTGTAATAAGTTCTCCCCCAGACAGAGTGTCCTAAGGGAATGGGTCACAACTGCAGTGTGGCAGAAATATCTTCAACTCCAGTCCACTGCCCTGTCCTTTCCCAGGTAGGACTTCGGTATCTTATCAACACCACTTCAGCTGATAAAGTCTTCCTGTACTTCTCTTTGGTGCCATTCTCCTCTTTGCTTCAACGGGATTGCTGTGGGTTTTGACATGAAATGCAACCTAGCCGTCACCAAGGTCAATGTTGTTGACTCCATACATCACGGCTGGTGTTGGCCATTAACAACACAGCTCCCAGGTTTTTGTTGTCAGTGTCGCTGCCCAGTGGGGACATCGCCCTGTTCTCTGACCTTGGCCACCCCTACTCTTATTGTGCCCCTGTGCCACTTAGACCAAAGGGTGCCCTTCCTCAAGACACTGGACTCCCTCTAACAGAAGCCATCATGATAGCCTGACTTGGTTGGGATGCAACACTTGGCTGCCATTTGCTGGAAAGATCTGTCTCTAGTGTCTGTTGTGTGAGTGCGCTTCCTTCGATGTGGCAGAACACAGTCTGCACGGCCTTCTGACCATGCTTGGGAGAGGTGTCTCTCCTCACCAGTACTCACAACTTCTTTATAAGGCTCCAAGAGGAACACACCAGCTATTTCCATTTTCTTTTTAAAATTAATTAATTAATTAATATTTGGCTGTGTTGGGGCCTCGTTGCTGCATGCGGGCTTTCTCCAGCTGCGGCGAGCGGGGGACACTCCTCACTGCGGCACGCAGGCTTCTTATTGCGGTGGCCTCTCCGGATGCGGAGCACAGACTCTAGGCACACGGGCTCTGGAGCGCAGGCTCAGCAGTTGTGGCACACGGGCCCAGTTGCTCTGCAGCATGTGGGATCCTCCCGGACCAGGGCTCAAACCCGTGTCCGCTGCATTGGCAGGTGGATTCCCAACCACTGAGCCACCAGGGAAGTCCTATTTCCATTTACTTGTGGCCTCCTGGCTTCTTCCACCCACAGCTGGGTCAGAACTCATCTACCATCAACCACCATCAACCAGCCAGGGGTACATTCAAGAGACTCCTCCCCATCAATTTCAAGCCACAGCCTTCTACGTTGGAGTGAACTCTTTGCGCGCCTAGGCTTACTCTTCAGAGGTCAAGGTCACCTTTTATGTTTTTTTCCTAGAGATGTCAACCTGCTTTCCTAGGATCCAGCAGTTAATTCTTTTTGGTTTTGTTTTTTTGTTGTTGTTTGTTTGTTTGTTTTGTGGTACGCGGGCCTCTCACTGTTGCAGCCTCTCCCGTTGTGGAGCACAGGCTCCAGACCTGCAGGCTCAGGGGCCATGGCTCACGGGCCCAGCCACTCCGCGGCATGTGGGATCCTCCCGGACCGGGGCATGAACCATGTCCCCTGCATCGGCAGGCGGACTCTCAACCACTGTGCCACCAGGGAAGCCCCCAGCAGTTAATTCTTAAAGTTCTTTTCATTTCTTCCAGCAGTCCTAGCAGGTTCTCATGCAAAGCAGAGACTTGAAATCCCACCTGGGTATGCCAACACATACTCCTTCCCTTACAAACAACTGTGGTCCCAGGAGATTCTGCCACATCGATTGTGATGTGTCAGACAAACACTATGCTCGGCAGCCCAATCCTAGGCTGCTCTGAAAGGGTCCACTTCCCAACATGGGTCACGTGCTGTCTCTTAGTGTTTATTCTCAACTCGTTAACAACCAAAGCCAACCCAGCCTACATTAAGGTGTTTGAACTAAACTGAGAAGCCTCTCCCCTTAAATTTGCCCTGGGCTAGATTTCTTGGGAAAAGAGTATCTTAAGGAGGCAGACATCAGCCAGTGTTCACTGAGCATCTCTGTGAACAAAGCTCCAGGATGGATACAAAGGGGCCTCTAAGATGGATAGACAAGGCCTCTTCGTGGAGGAAGCTCCCAGTTAGTTGCCACAGTCCCAGTTTACACATATTGTCCCAGTGTAATCAGTATTTGCACCCCCTTTCACTCTTAAAAATGTCACAGTTTGGGGCTTCCCTGTTGGCGTAGTGGTTGAGAATCTGCCTGCCAATGCAGGGGACATGGGTTCGAGCCCTGGTCTGGGAGGATCCCACATGCCGCGGAGCAACTAGGCCCGTGAGCCGCAACTACTGAGCCTGCGCGTCTGGAGCCGTGCTCCGCAACAATAGAGGACACGACAGTGAGAGGCCCGCGCACCGTGATGAAGAGTGGCTCCCGCTTGCCACAACTAGAGAAAGCCCTCGCACAGAAACGAAGACCCAACACAGCAATAATTAATTAATTAATTAATTAATTAATTAACTCCTACCCCCAACATCTTCTTAAAAAAAAAAAGTCACAGTTTACTTTGTGACGACCTAGAGGGGTGGGAAAGGGAGGGTGGGAGGGAGGCTCAAGAGGGAGGGGATATGGGGATATATGTATACATATAGCTGATTCACTTTGTTGTACAGCAGAAACTAACACACCATTGTAAAGCAATTATACTCCAATAAAGATATAAAAAAAAGAAAAAAGAAAAAGCTTCCAAAACAAATGTCACAGTTTAGAGGCTAAAGTTATAGTCACCTTAGAGATAAGGCATATTCATATGAAGAGGACTTAAGAAATCCAGGGTGGAACGCACTATCAAGTGTTAGGTAAAGTGCTGTCATAGTTTCTCAGAGGGGAAACTGAGGCTCCAGGTGTTTAAATGGCTTCACAGGATGATGAGGCCTTTGGGCATTGCTGGAACCAGTATCTAAGGCTCCTTTCTTTACCAGCCCTATCACACACCTCTCCCAGGAGGGGAAAATGAGGCTTTCAGAGAGGGAAACAGATGCCTGGGGGTAGACACAGCACACCCCAAGAAAGTCTGCTTTCATTGCTCATAAAGGCAAAGAAAAGGTTCAAAAAATTTTTAAGGGGGCACTAGAGAGAGTTATGAATTTTAGACCTGTGAAAACTACTTGGCACTTAACACACACCACAGATTCTGAATGCTGAGTGGAAGAGTTTAGGGTCTGTGTGTGTGCATTGCGTGAGGGGAGGGGGCAGGAATGTGTCTAGCTGACTGCATTTTAGAGGCCCAAGTAAATCATTTAGGGGTTTTGTCTGGGCCCCTGGCCCTGCGCTGGTCCTAAGTCTCCTGCCGCTCACTCCCCACGTTTGCCGAGCTCCTCCTACAGGCCACGCTCCTGATTCTCCTTGTTGCGGAGGAAAAGGTGAAGGCTCTCATCACCAACGTCTTCTGCCTTTGTCTGAAGTAAGGAGCTAATCGGGGGACATCTGGCTTGGGTGTCCACGTTCAGTTTAATTATTTACCCTTCATGTGGTTAACCCCGCCACTCGCACCCCAAGATGTCCCGAAGCACCCTGCTGATTGAGGGGTTTTCTTCTGTTGAGTTCATTGCATCCTGGGAGCCTTGCAAGGGAGGGCAAGCAGTGGGGCAAGCAGGACAGAGGCACACTCTGAAACCCCAAGGCTTTCCCCGGGCTTGACAGAGGGGGCAGATAGGGAGTTCCCTCAGGCTGGGGGGACTGATAAAGACAGGCCAGCAACACCCCAGTCACAGACATCTTTCTGCATTCTGTCAAAGAATGATTTTCAAAACGTCGAAAACATGGTGCAACATGGATGACCCCTGAGGACATTATGCTAAGTGAAATAAGCCAGTCATAAAAGGACAAACACTGTATGATTCCATTTAGGTGATGTATCTTAACTAGTCAAATTCACAGATCTAGAAAATAGAATGGTGGTTGCCAGGGGCTGCAGAGAGGGAACACAGAGGAGTCACAGTTTAATGGGTACAAAGTTTCAGTTCTGCAAGATGATAAGGTTCCGGAAATCTGTCTTACGACAATGTAGGTTTATTTTTCTTTCTTTTTTTACTTTTTGGTCACACCACGTGGCACATGGGATCTTAATTCCCCAAGCAGGTATCGAACCTGTGCCCCCTGCAGTGAAAGTGCAGAGTCTTAACCACTGGACCACCAGGGAAGTCCCACAGTGTAGATATTCTTAATGCTATTGAACTGTATACTTAAAAATGCTTAAATTTTATGATGTGTGGGGTTTTTTGTTTTTTTTTTTTTACTATACACACAAACACACACAACATCAAAAACATGATTCTGCAGGGATGGCACAGGGAGTGTTTTGTGGGGGATGAAACTGTTCTGTATCCTGATTGTGGCAGTGGCTGCACTCTTTAAATGGGTTAAAATTCATAGGACTATGTATGAAAAAAGTCCATTTTGCTATACGGTGATTTTTTAATTAAAATTTGTAAAACATGGCTTTTGTACAAAAGTAGAATGAACATGTAACAAAAATGTATTTCAGGGCTTCCCTGGTGGCGCAGTGGTTGAGAGTCCACCTGCCGATGCAGGGGACACGGGTTCGTGCCCCGGTGCGGGAAGATCCCACATGCCGTGGAGCAGCTGGGGCCGTGAGCCATGGCCGCTGAGCCTGTGCGTCCGGAGCCTGTGCTCCGCAACGGGAGAGGCCACAACAGTGAGAGGCCCGCGTACTGAAGGAAAAAACAAAAAAAAAAAAACAAACAAAACAAAACAACAACAACAAAAAAATGTATTTCATTAATTAATGAGAGAACCAACAGGATGGTTCAAAAAAGTACAGGAGATACTGAAATATTTATAATAACTGAAAGGAAGAATATTGAAAGGATTGCTAAATTACATTATATAAAATAAAACCTTAGCCGTTTGACTAAAATATTTTTATTTGCATCACTATATAACAGTCCTGTATTGCTATTAGTTTTCTACGCCTTCCTTATAAAGTTGTAAAATACCCTAATCAATAGTAAACAGCAAGTTAGACAAAGGTCTGCTTGCCTAGAAAACCAGATAATCTGCCCAGGGCAGGCCTGTCAGGGGTCCCCAGCTCTGGGGGCCTCAGACCGCATATCGGTCTGTGGCCTGTTAGGAACCGGGCCGCGCAGCAGGAGGTGAGCGGCGGGCCAGTGAGTGAAGCTTCATCTGCCGCTCCCCATCGCTCCCCATCGCCCCCATTACCGCCTGAACCATTCCCCCACCCCACCCCCGGTCCATGGAAAAATTGTTTTCCACGAAACCGGCCCTTGGTGCCAAAAAGATTGGGGACTACTGTGCTGGATGACTCCCAAGCCCGGAATGACTCCAGGGCTTTTTGGAACTCCTTTGGTCCCATCTGCTACTCTTGGACAATTTTTCCTAACTGTCGAGATGAAGGGAAGCAGGGGGATATCAGGCCCAAAGCTGGGCCAGGGAGGAAAGAATAAGTGGTGCTATCAAAGAAGGGAGGGCCCAGAGATGCCCTGCCGCCCCAGCTGGTCCTCATCTTAGTAGAATATCAGTTTTCAGGAATATGGGCATTTAGAGAAAGGACGGTAGGAAAGAAAACCAGGAAGGGATTGCTGGTTCCAAGAACCACCAGATCATCCTTGGGCCCGCCAGGCTCATTCTGGCCCGGGACTCTAGACCCGTGACAGAGCGGCACCGGCACGGGCCTGGCCTCTCTCTTTCCAGGCTTCACAGGCACCATCTTATCTCCTTGACTTCAGGTGGATCCCTCTGCCTTTCTTCCCCAGGCACTGGAAGTGGGGCTGTTATGGGGGTTCCTTAACCCTAGCTGCTCAGAGGGGAACCCCAAAGCCCAGAACAGATCTGGGACGAGGTCCGGCCTCCTCAGTACACCTCCAGCTGAATGGGGGTTGGGGGGCTTTTGCCAGCCAGCCCCAGGCTGACATCTGAGTGCAGGTGGACCCCTGGGCTCTGGAGACCATGGCTCCTGGGCGGCTGCAGGGCCTTCCTTTGCGGGGAAGGGAAGAAGCCAAGCTGCTTTGCGGGAAGGGGAATGTGGAAAATGTGTGTGGCAGAGGTGAGCTGGAACCGGTAAACAAAAGGCCCTGAGAAACCTGGGGCATGGGGACAGGAACAGCCTAGGCCAGGGTCCCTCCAAGAACAGCCAGATGTACTTTTACAGCTCTGGTCACACTGGGGCAGCCAGCACTGGAAGTAGCTGAATTCTTCACCTCCTGGGCAACTGTGAAGAGAGGGTGATCAGTTCCCCTTGACGCTGGTGCCAGCCAGCCTCTCTCCCAGGGCTTAATAATTCAGGCCTCTCAACCTAGTGGGCCCCAGGCCCGCACCCAGGCTGCGAGCTGAGTACGTGGTGTCTGTTTCCCTGGCTGCCTCTTGCACAAGATCTCGAAGGCTGCTTCCCCCAACTCGGAGCTTATGGGGGGCGGGTAGGTCTCAGGCCAACACTGTCACTGATAAGACCCTCCTGATAAGACCCACCCACCAGCCCGAGTTGTCCTGACTGACCTTCAGCCTTTGTCTCAGCTGCTGCCCTGCTGGCCCCTGGGGGCTGTCCCAGAGCTCTGGTTACCGGTCTCAGGCAGCCACTCAACCCCTCCCCTGGGAGGCTGGAATCACACCCCACTGGACACAGTTCAGAGAAGTGATGTTCTCATTACCCTCCCTCCTCCCTGCCCATCTCCTCAGCTTCCCCACCCCCCTTACTCCCCTGCGCCAGCCTCAATCCCAGCCCCTCCATTACCAGACCCGAACTCACTGCTGTGCGGGGGGACCTGCATGGCAGACGGCAGGATTCTGGCCCTCCCCTCACTTGAGACCCCAGACTCTGTTCTGCAACTGTCGAGAAAGACCACAGACCACTGATGTGAGGGTGAGGGGTGATGGTTCTGTGGCCTGAGCCTGTGGGCCAGTAGGGAGGGACCCTGCGGACATCAATCCCTCCACAGAGGGGTGAGGAAGGGGTGGGTTCCTGGCATTCCTGTCAGATGCCTGAGGCAGGAAAAGTGGCCACTGAAAGAGCTTCCACCCCAGACACAGGCTGGGGCAGAGGGTCCATTACCGACCCGGGTTCTGGACCTCCCACCATGCACTAAGGACAAGCAGGGGTCTGAACAGAACAGAGGGGGAGGATTCCTGGGGGTGGAACTTTTCACAGGGAGCTGAAATGGGGCTGTTGCTATAGCAGCAACAAAAACAACCAGCTCACGTGGACCGGGTAAGAAGCCTTCTGCCTCAGGCGGTGTAGTCACCAGCAGAGGTCCTGGCAGGGGCAGTTCAGGGCTTGCAGAGAAACCAGGAAAGGCCTAGAAGACAGCCAGGAGGAATGTGGGAATGCAGAGGAGACGGGGGTCCAGAGCGGACCCCAGAGAGCCTTGTCTCTCTCTCAGACAGCAGGAGCCATCTCAGTGGGGCTGAAAGTAGAAACTCTTTGGTGAGGGACAGCAGAGCACTGCTTTGCTGACTTCGGCATCCAGACAGAACCTGCTGGCTGAGAGGCAGGGAAAACACCTCTTGCACAACCTTAGTTCGTGGCTGAAGTTTTGGAACGCCACAGCAGGCCACTGATTCTTAATAAGATCACTTTGATCTGAGGCTGCTCCACAGTTGATCTTATCACTAAGCCTCCTTTGCACTGAGCAGCGGGGTGCCAGGCCTGGGCTGGTCCTTCACATCCTCACCATAACCTTGTGACCTGGGAATTAGCACCCGGAGACAACGGAGACTCCAAGGTCAAGTTACAATTCCCAAAATATCTGTGCCCATCTTGTGTTTCTGCCAAGCATGTTTTGGACCCAAATGTAGGTTGTCACATTTCCATTCCATTCATATGAAAGGTCCAGAAAAGGCAAATCTATAGAGACAGAAAGTAGATTGGTGTTTGCGTAGGGCTGGGGGAGGACTGAAAGGATGGGGACCTAAAAGGTTCAGGATTTCTTTTTTGGATGAAAATGGTCTAAAATTGACTGTGAAGATGGTTGCACAACTCTGTGAATATAATAAAAGCCATGAATTGTATAGTTTAGATGGGTGAGTTGTATGGTATGTGAATGATACCTCCATAAGCTGTCAGAAAAATATAATTTTGGCATATTTTGACTCACAAGATGATCTGTCATTTGGCAAATGGGGTCTGCATCCAGCCTCAGGTCAGCTCTCCCTCTGACCAGCACCCCTCCTCAAATGCATTTCAAAAGCTCCTGGTACAAAGGGCTGTTGTCACTCACCCTCTCCCTTCCTCCCTGTATTCATGGCTGTCACACGAGCCTCAGCTGTAGCAGGGCCCCACTGAGCTCCATCTGACGCTGCCGCTGTGTTTACTCAGGTGGAGGTTACAAAGGCCCGACTGGCATCCGACCTGCCTGCGCTGCCTGTGAGCCTGGAAGGGGAGTGAGCTGTTTGGGCCGTCAAGAACATGACAGGAAGAGAGGAGCAGAGGCTCCAGATGGAGGGAGGACAAAACTGTGGAAGACTCCCTTGCACCCCACCCCAGACTCGACACCCAGAGCTGTGGGCTTGCGCTAGGCTGGTGGTAAAATAAGGCCTTCGTTTCCAAAGAAAAGTCAACAGAGGATCTCTCAACGCTGCACATGCTGCCATCTCAGGGTTGGTGCCAAGGCCTTTGCATGGTCTCCCTAGAGGATAGTGTGCCTTAAGATATTGATTCCCTTCACTGGCGGGGGCCTGGGATGGCCGCAGCTCCTGGGCAGGTGACTTCAGGTTGTCAACAATCTGGGCCAGGGCTCCAAATTTCCTCCAGTTCACGAGAGCGAGCCGGGTTGTACCAAGAGGTAAAGATGGTTGGGTGAAATGGTTGCCTAGATGGGGGATTCTCAAAGGCTGGTCCCAGGACCAGGCAGCATCAGCATCACCTGGGAACTTGTTAGGAATGCAAATTCTCAGGCCATCCCAGCCCTATCGAATTGGAAACTCCAGGAATGGGGCCTGGCAATCTGTGTTTTAACATGCCATCCAGGGGAGTCTGATGTGCATTAAAGTTTGAGAACCATGGTATAGATTCCAAGGTCCATGAGGCAGAGGCTGTGCCTTATTCTGGTGTGTATCTTCAGCTCCTAGCCAAGTCTGCTGGTATATAGTAAACAATCATGGACAGTTTATTGAATGAATGGTTTAGCTCCACTTGTCACTAACTGCTTCTCTCCAACCAGGTGCCAACCAGGACATTTGCATGCTGATAAAAAGAGAAGGGTGTGGGTATATCTGATAATTTGCTCCAGCTTCTTGTTGGCTCAGTTTGGTCTCTGAATTATTAAGCAGGATTCTCAGCCCATTTCACGTTTTCTTTTTACAGATAAGGCCTTGGCTCTTTGACAATTTTTTTTTCTAATCTCAAGAAACAAAAACACTTTCCATTTGATTTCAGAACCAAGCTCTCCCGCTACATTATCCTGACTCTGAAAGAAAAGGAGGATGCAGCTGGAAGGATGTTTTTACCTTTTCAAGTTAAAATGTACCCATATTATTATACATCTGGTCCCAGGAGAACCAAGAAATAGAGGCCAAGCATTTCTTAGAAATCCTGGAGTGGGCAGGTTACATACAAGGAACAGATCTGCTTCCCCTTAGTGCTCAGTTGGTGGCCAGAGGCCGGGTGGGGTTCCATGCCTTCCCTCATCTGATTCTGAATCACCAGCCGACTTTCCAATTCTCTGGTCCTGCTACCTCCTTCTAATGCTCCAAAGCCCAGATTTCTCTGGGTGCAGACCTCCTGAAACCACCCATTTTGTTACCCAACCCAGTTCCCTTTCTCCTAAACCACATGTATTTCAGCTGGAAAGATGCTGGCCTCAGACAGGTTGGGCACAGTGCCAGGACGCTGAGATGCTGTCTATTTCCAGAGCTGTGGCTACCTGCCATTGGCCCTACCCTTACGAGGTTGCCACACTCAACTGACATACACTGACCACTGTCTGGGGCCATCTAACCTCCACCAGACATCCAGCACCTTCCCTTCTGTGTAGACAGGACCCCTGCAGCAGTGTGTAACAGAGCAACCAAGTTGAGAAACTAACTTGCCCTTGTTTTCTGTCGGCCAAAGGCTCATAATGAAAAAATAAAGCATCCCCCTTCCTCCTAATGGATAACCAGGGCTGAAGTCCTGGGCCTTGAGTTCCCCTTGCCCAGGGAGGTGAGCCTTTGTTCTCATCAAGTAGTTAAAGAGCTGGTGGGAGGACTTGGCAGGTAGCTGGGGAGGGGAACAGCCCAGAGTGCAGGAAAGGAAGAGGGGCCTGAGTCATCCACCCTCAAAGGTCTCCTGACTCATAGAGATCAGCACCCCAGGAGTGGTGGTGCCTTGAAGATGAGAGAGAGTGGCACTGGGGGTGGTGGCCTGAGACTAAGAGGAGGAGCCATAAGCCTAGAAGAGATGGTGACAGCTGTGGTAAGAGGGCACTAGGAGAAGCCACCAATGCTGGACTGAAGACAGGGACTCTTCCCAAGCCTGTGCAAGCCTACAGTTCCTCTGCATGCCCACAGGCTGTGGGGACTTGAGGGCAGTGGGATGCAGTAGGAGAAGAAGGAGGGAACCCCAACAAAGAAGAGAGTCTGTCTTGCCTACCAAGCCTAGTGGGCAGGGGCCGGGTGAGATATATTTGTCTTTCCTCACACTTTGGGGATCTTGAAGAGTATTTCATCTCTCCAACAGATAGTAAGCTCCTCGAGACAGGGGGCTGGTCTTGCAATTTTATATTCCCACCCCAGCACTTAACAGTGACAGGCACACATATGATCCAGCAATCCCACTCCTGGGCATATACCCAGACAAAACTATAATTCAAATAGTTACATGCACCCCTATGTTCACAACAGCACTATTTACAATTGCCAAGACATGGAAACAACATAAATGTCCATCGACTGATGAATAGATAAAGATGTGGTGTGTGTATATATATATATATATATACATATATATATATATATATACACACACAGACACACACACAGACACACACACACACAGTGGAATATTACTCAGCCACCAAAACGAATGAAATAATGCCATTTGCAGCAACATGGATGGACCTAGAGATTATCATACTAAGTGAAGTAAGACAGAAAGAGAAAGACAAATACCATATGATATCACTTATATGTGGAATGTAAAATACTACATGAAAAGAATCTAAAAATAAAGAGTGGATATATGTATATGAATAACTGATACTTTGCTGTATACCTGAAGCTAACACAACATTGGAAATCAGCTATACTCCAATAAAAATTAAAAGAAAACTATGACACAAATGAACAAATCTACAAAACAGAAACAGACTCACAGACATAGAGAACAGACTTGTGGTTGCCAAGGGGGAGGGGTATAGGGGAGGGGAGGATTGGGAGTCTGGGATTAGCAGAGGCAAAGTATTATATGTAGAATGGATAAGCAACAAGGTCCTACTGTATAGCACAGGGAACAATATTCAATATCCTGTGACAAACCATAATGGAAAAAAATATGAAAAAGAATATATATGTATAACTGAGTCACTTTGCTGTACAGAAGAAATTAATACAACATTGTAAATCAACTATACTTCCGTAAAATTAAAGAAACAAAACAGTGACAGGCACAAGGTAGGTGATGAGTGAGCTGGGAGTATGATCATTTCTATGTGCTAATTTTCTTCCTCCACCTCCTCCCTCTCCTCTCCATCTTCCTCATCCCCCTTCCCTCTTCCTTTTTTCCTTTTCCTTCTTCTTTTTCCTATTCCTCTTCTTCCTCCTCTTCTTCTACTTCTCTTTAAAGCAACTTGTTCAGGTGTAATTTATACACATTGGAATGCACCCTTTTTAGTGTACCATTCTATTCCTTTTTATAGACCCATCACGATCAAGTTATAGAACATTTCCATCATCCCTAAACGTTCCCTTGTGCCCCTTCACAGTCAGTGCCTTCCCAAACATGCGGTATCGCTGTTTCTGTGACTGTTTGCTGGAAAACATTCGTGTATTTGGTGTACTTTGGTTTCAGACCTGTTTCTAGCAGAGCCAACAGCCTGGTAGGAGGTTGGTGTGAACTTTGAAGGATCCCAAACGAACCACAAGAACCTGAGGATTGCTGAATGGTCAAATCAGCTTCTCTGGGTTCCCACTGGAAGGAAAAGAAAGGAACCATTCCAGGCAAACTCTACAGAATTATTGTGTGGATGTCTTCAAAATGAGAATTCTAACTGAAGGAAGGATGCCTTCTCTGTTTTGGAGAGTGTGACCCACATCAGGCCCCCAGGTTAGGCAGGAGCTCCGCATAGTTGGGACGGGGACCCTGAGCCTCAGAACAACTTCTCCTCCGTGGCCGTGCCCAGCCCAGCTGCTGAGACGCTCTCAGACCTGACTCTACTCCACCTGCCACCAAGAGCCCTGTCTCAGATTCAAATTTTCTCTCTATGTTCAGGACCCACCTCTGATTATTGTCTTTTCCTCGTGATAATGTGCCCCTCAGCCAGGGCCAGAAGGGTCTCTGCCACTCCAGGAGAATCATACCTGGCCAAGTGGGTGAATCCTGCCGGGAAGCCAGTGCCCAAGATAGTGGCTCTGCCTTCAAGGGGCTCTGAAGTGGCTGCTGTGCAGCCACATCCAGGCTTTATCTTGATTCTTTCATTCATTATTACACGAGCAGCCCTTGTCATTGCAGACAAATCAGAAATGTGGAAAAACAACCAAACTCCCACCAACTGGCAAAGGATGTGAACAGACATTTCTCCAAAGAAGATGCATAAATGACCAATAAGTATGTGAAAAGATGTTCAACATCATTAGTCATTCAGGAAATGCAATACAAAGCCACAGTGAGACACCACTTCACACCCATCAGGATGGTTATTAACAAAAAAAACCCCAGAAATTAATGTGTTGGTGAGGATGTGGAGAAACTGGGAAATCTCATATATTGCTGGTAGAAATGTAAAATAGTACAGCCGCTATGGAAAATAGTTTTGGCAGTTACTCAAAAAATTAAATATAGGAGCTTCCCTGGTGGCGCAGTGGTTGAGAGTCTGCCTGCCGATGCAGGGGACACGGGTTCGTGCCCTGGTCCGGGAGGATCCCACATGCCGCGGAGCGGCTGGGCCCGTGAGCCATGGCCGCTGAGCCTGCGCGTCCAGAGCCTGTGCTCCGCAACGGGAGAGGCCACAACAGTGAGAGGCCCACGTACCGCAAAAAAAATTGAATATAGAATTACCATATGACCCAGCAATTCCACTCCTAAGTACATAACCAAAAGAATTGAAAATATATGTTCACAGAAGAATTGTACTCAAGTATTCATAGCATCAATATTCATGATAGCCAAAATGTGGAAACAACCCAAATTTCCATCAAGTGTCCAATAAACAAAATGTGGCATATCCACACAGCATAATCTTATTTGGCAATAAAAGGGAATGAAGTATTGACACATGCTACAACGTGGCTGAAACTTGAAGACATTACGCTAAGAAGCCAGACATAAAAGGTCACCTATTGTATGATTCCATTTATAGGAAATGTCCAGAATAGGCAAATCCATAGAGACAGAAGAGATGAGTTGTTGCCAAGGACTGGGGAGAGGAGTGACTGCTAGTAGATATAGGGTTTCTTTTTCAGGTAATGAAAATGTTCTGGAATTAGATAGTGGTGATGGTTGCACAACTCTGTGAATATACTAAAACCCACTGAATTTTACACTTTAAAATGGTGAAGTTTTAGGGCTTCCCTGGTGGCGCAGTGGTTGAGAGTCCGCCTGCCGATGCAGGGGACACAGGTTCGTGCCCCGGTCCGGGAAGATTCCACATGCCGCGGAGCAGCTGGGCCCGTGAGCCATGGCCGCTGAGCCTGCGCGTCCGGAGCCTGTGCTCCGCAACGGGAGAGGCCCGTGTACCGCAAAAAATAAAAAATAAAAATAATTTAAAAATTAAATAAAAATAAAATGGTGAAGTTTTAAAGTGAATACTGAAGTTGATGGTATGTGAATTATATCTCAAACGAAAGCAATCATAAGCTTTCGTTTGAGATATAATAAGCAATCATAAGCACTGAATATTTAGATAGATATTTTTCCAGGTCTATATCACATATATATGTACTTTTTGCAGAGAGACTATATAATATTTACATTATTTGTTAACCTGCTTTTGTCACATAACATTTTTGGAATATCTGTATGTCAATAAATTGTCTACTTTTATGACAACATATATGTTGTCATATGGTTACAACAATCTCTTATTGTTAGATATTTAGGCTGTTTCCAGTTTTTTACAATTTATTGACAGCATCCTTGAATACACATCGTGATTTATATTTCTAGTTATTCTCTTAAGATAAATTTCTAGAGGGAGGACCACTGGATATTTAAGATGTTGAAAAAATAACCTGCCACCCAGAATTTTGTGCGATTTACATGCCCACCCAGAAAGCTCCCAAATCTTCAACACTAGGCACTTATATTCATTTTCATCTTTGCTTATCTGTATGTGGGAAAGTGGTACCACATTCCTATTGGATTTCTAACCAGTTTTGCTGCCTGCTCTTTCCTTTTGCACCAAGACAATTTGCTGCTAAGTTGTCACATTTCATTTTCTAGAGCCCTAACCCTCCTAAGCCATCTTCTCTGTGGTGGGATATCTGTATTTATCAAATATCTATTTATTGATTGAATACCTTTTTATTGGATATGTATTTGCTTTATTTTCTTATTTATTGAATATTTTGATATTCACTTTAATATTAAATGTGTCTTTTGTTGTGTCCTAGTTTACTCTTCACAACATCCTGGGTGGTAAGTGTACACCTCCTTCACAGATGACTGAATCTCAGAGATCACTGACCCTACAAGTGGCAGAGCCAAGATTCAAACCCACCACTGTCTCATTCATCCACAAGTGTCCACGACTCAGGACATGGGATCATGCCCATCCTTCCCTGAACTTCTTTGAAATCTCTCTTCCTCAGGTCTAGGGTGCACTGACTATGTACATGTCACATGCTCTTCCCGAGATTTCATGCATAAGCTTGCTGCTCCTTTTTGGCCAGAATTCAATTCCCAGCAACAATTCGCTTGATGTCCCTACATCTGAGAGAGCAGGAGACTCACCCTCAGATGCCCAGGCTCTGAAGCGAGGCCTTATACCCCAAGTCCCTCTGGATGATCATCATTGGAAATCAGCTTCAGCAAAGTACGAAGCTCAGAGCTAAAGGCCCCACAGAAACCGAGCCCCAGGATACCCAGAAAAACAAGAAAGTTTTTGTAAGAGTGAGGTTTCATCTAAATTGTGCCAAAAATGTTGACTCTTCTGGTGCAGTGGGCAGTTTTCCAGAGCAACTCAATTCAAGACCAATGTGTATCTAATAAGAACTTGGCTCCTAAAACACAGAGTTCCTGTAAGTGAAACGAGAGCCGCTGTAGTCTGCAAAGCTCTGCAGAGCAGAGGACTGAGCAGGTAGATGAGGAATCCAGCTCAGCGTGAGGAGCGAACCATGTGCCTGATCCATTTGATCCTCCGACAACATGCTAAACCAACCACAGTAGGTCATTTTAGTCCCACTTTACAGATTAAGAAATCGAGGCTCCCAAGTTAAAAGTGACTTGGGATGTCAGGTAGAGCCTGGACAATGCACATCTTCAGTCCCTAGGCCTCATGCCTTTCTGGGACACCAGGAACTGAAGGACACTATTTAACTACAGATTGCTAATCCCTTGCCCTGTTCCTGGGCCTTGGCTACAGTCCCTGGGCTGTTCTCTTCACTGACTAACTTCTGGGCACTGGGGCCTTTGGGTTTGGAACCCTACTCTAGCCTCCTCTTAGTATATTTCACTTTCTTCTGATTATCTATTGCTGCATAACAAACCACCCCAACTTCACAACATAAAACAACCTTTTTATTATGCTTCTGGATTCTGTGGGTTAGGATTGTAGATTTGGTTAGAGCACTGTTAGGGTGTCTTTTCTCCGTAATACCTGGGGCCTTAGCTAGGAAGACTCGAACAGTTAGGGGTGACTCCAAGGGCTGAAATCATCTGGAACTGCAGAGTCCAATAGTAGTCCCATCTGACCACTTAAATGTACATTTAAATTAATTAAAGTCCAATAAAATTTAAAATTCAGTTACTCAGTGGCACAAGCCACATTTTAAGGCTCAAAAGCTACATGTGGCTGGTGGCTACCATATTGGACAGCATAGATATAGAACATTTCCATCATCATAGAAAGTTCTATTGGAAAGCCTGCTCTGGAGGCACCTTCCCTCACATGCTTGGCGCCTGGATTGGGATCTTTGAGTAGAGTATCTTCCTACATGAGGCTTAGGCTTCCCAAAGTATGGCTGCTGGTCTCCAAGAAGGTGCACCCTGAGGGACAGCATCTGCAGACCAAGTATTCTAAGAGCCCAAAGCAGAAGCTGCAAAGCTTCCTTCAACCTAGCCTTGGAAGTCACATGCATCCCTGCTGTCACATTCTATTGGTCACATGAGAGTAGGGTTGCCAGATAAAATACAAATATTACATGGGACATACTTATAAAAAAAATTCACTGTTTATCTGAAATTCAAATTTAATGGGCATCCTGCACTTTGATGTGCTAAACCTGGCAACCTTACATGGGAGTCACTAAGGCCAGCCAAGTTCAAAGGGAGGAGAGTTAGACCCACTTTTTGATGAGGGAGTGGCAAGGTCACGTTGCAGAGAGCATGTGGGTAGGGAGATATTGTCATGGCTTTCAGAAAATGCATTCTGCCACATGCTTCCAGGTGGGTCCTCATAGAGTTCAGTTCAGAGACTTTCATGGCTCTCCATCACCTAAAAGATGACATTCAAGTTTTGTCGCCTGGGTGGCTAGAATTGGGAGAAAGGATCCTCTTTTATCTATTTTCCCTTTTACTCTGAGCTTTGAGGCCAGCTATCTTCAGATGGTAGCTCTAAGCCCTATTGACAATAGGCATTCGTCTCTGCTGACACCATGACCAAAGTTATAAATAATAACAGATACTCCATAGCACCACTGTAGATGATGTTTTTGCTAAAGTGAGGCCACCTGAGGTGACAATGTACTGTGGACACACTGAGTAATCAGGGAACTTTGTTAGGGACAAACGGCTTTCCATCTGGAGCTCCCAAAGGTCCAGCTCAGCAGGAGAGAGTCTCCTGTCCTCACTTCCCTAGAGCCAACATAATGACACACTTGGGCACGTTCTGGACATCCTCAGAATAAAGACAAGGCTGGAGCCTAATTTGTGTCCACCAGCTGTGCTTATTCCTTACACAACAGTTGGTGCTATCAGGTCCTATAGAAATACAAGTGTCCTGTGGAGGCCTGCAAGGGTGAGGCTGGGACTTTCCAGGAGAGGAAGGGCACTCCCAGTGTGAAGCCCTAGTCAGTCTGAAGAATGTATTCTCTCTCTCTCTCTCTCTCACCCTAAGTGTCCTGATGTCCTGGGAGTCTGACAGGGAGCCCCATGTGGAGAACAGTTAGGAGCTAGGAAGTCAGGACCTTCCCAAATCAAAAGTGAATTTTATCTCATTAATCAATTCACGGAGACTCATCATGTATTCTGTGCTTCTTTGCCTTTCACTTGGACATGTGTAGGACCAAGAGGGGAACAGCAAGTTCATCATAAAATGGTAAGTGAAGACAGGAGTCTAAACTAAATTATATATAATACAGTCTCAATTCTGTGTAATATCTATATATGTACCCATACATATATATATATATATATATACATCTACTGATTTTTATTTTCTTCTATGTATCCTATAGTCTCTCCAGTGAGCAATCAGTGTATATTACTTTTATAATAAGAAACACATAGACATTATTTTTAAACAAGAAAAAAGAGGAACCAACTATAGACAGAATTCCAATTTTAAAAGAACACCAACAAAAGAACTATGAGTGGCAGTCATAGCTGACTGCTTACTCAGCTGCCATTTCCTCTTCTTTTCTATTAACAAAATCCCCTTTTGATTCAGGGTAGGTATGCCCAATTGAAGAAGATTAATTATAATTTGTCCAAAGCTCTTCCTCTTTGTCAGCAATTGGCCTAAGGGTGGGTACAAAACCCAGTTCTGGCCAATAGAACGTAAGTGGAAGTCTGCTGGTGGCTGTTAAGGAAGATTTTACTCTTTGTTTAAAAATAAGAGAGAGAGAGAATCACAAGAGGAAAAAAAACCCTATGTCCTCCTCCTTAGCCTTCCTGTTAGGATGCTACCATATGAAGGCAATACTTGGTGCTACAGCAGCTATCTTGTGACCTAGAGGGGAGACACTGATGACATGCTGAGAAGGCAGAAAGAAAAGATGAGAAGACTCCAGGTCTTCAATGACGTCACTGAGCCACCAAATTCACCCTTAAACTACCTACTACCAGACTTGTTATATAAAATAATTTCTGTATTGTCAAAGCTATTTTAGTTGATATTCTGTTATCTGCTGCTAACTAAATCCTAAATAATATTCACTATCAGGAGATAAGGTTAGAAACCAGGAGTTGAGGATATATTCAGATGGTTAAAGCTACTAGAAGAGCTAGGGTAAAGCCATGTTGAGTGGGGCAGGTCAGAGATGATATTCAAAATATTTGATAACTGGTCCATTATGGACACAAAACGAAAGAACACTGGCCCAGTCAGAATGGATGCCAGCCATAAATAATGATATGCCCATGCCAACGTGTCCCAGCTGAACATCAGCCTCAGCACAGTTACAAAAGGCAAATCAGGAGACTCAATCAAATCTATGTTTAGTGTTGAATTTGCTTAGACCGGACTCTGCCCACAATGTGCCTCTTTTGAAAGTCCTAGCTCTACCTTCTGAAGCTATGCCTTCTATCAGCTTAAACTGAATCAGTGGCTGGTTCAAGTCCAAAGACAGTGCCCGGAGTTGTCAGCTTATACACTGAAGTGCTATTAATGTGGCTGAGCTGGTGGTGGTTTTGAACTGTTCGTTGTTTTTTTTTTAATTGAAAAAGTAATACATGATCTTGGTATAAAAATACAAACTCTTAATAATAATAAAAAGTGTGTTTCCCTTCCATCCCGCCACCCCCAGAGATACATTATTAACATTTTTTGCATACATTTGTATAAATTACACAAACACATATCTGTACTTATATATCTATGTCCATATATTTTTATTTTTAATTTTTTAATTTTTATTTTTTTGCGGTACGTGGGCCTCTCACTGTTGTGGCCTCTCCCGTTGTGGAGCACAGGCTCGGGACGCGCAGGCTCAGCGGCCATGGCCCACGGGCCCAGCCGCTCCGCGGCATGTGGGATCTTCCCGGACCGGGGCACAAACCCGCGTCCCCTGCATCGGCAGGTGGACTCCCAACCACTGCGCCACCAGGGAAGCCCTATGTCCATACATTTTTTTAACACAGACATGCATTTGGACTTTGTTATTCCCACTATCTCTTAGAGCTTGTTCCATATCTGCATATAAATCTACTTCCTTTTTACAACTGTGTAGCATTCCATTGTATGGATGCTTTGTAACTTATTTAATGAATGCTCAATTGATTAACATTTAGGGTGTCTGCTATTACAAACAATGCTGCAATCCACACTGTATCAGAGTGTTTTAGGATGCAAGTAACCGAATACAGAACTAAAAGTAGTTTAAACCATAAGGATTTATTATTTTACATAGCAAGAGATCTAGAGCTAGGTGGTCCCAGGGTGGGTTAATTCAGAGGCCCAACAATGCCATTAAGGGACCAGATGCCTTCCGTATTCCTCTTGCCAACCTCAGAGTGTGGCATTTTGTGCCCTGGGTTTGGAAGTAAGAGGCCTGCCACGGGTCCAGACATCATATCATCTTCCAACTCTGTTCAAAGAGAAGAAGTCAATTTCGCCTTATACAACTCATTTTCTCCGGGAGGAAAACTTGTCCCAAAAGCCCTTCTGCAGACTCCTCCTCACCCGTCATTGGCTGGAACATGCCCATCCAGAAACAATCATTGGCAAAGGGGAATAGAATGACTATTACTGGCTCATATCAATCGAGATTCATCCCCCAGTGCTGGGGAAGGACATGCCTTCCCTGAGTACAGTGCATCCTGGTACTTGAACCAACTCAAGGTCCTATTGGGAAACTAAAAGGCTGAAATGTTTACTGGGTAGCAAACCAGAGGGTTCTCCACTAACACTCTGGTATATACATCTATGTGTATATATGCAAGTATAGTCACAGGTCAAAGTCCTTGCAATAGACTTGTTGGGTCAAAAAAGTTTGCTGAAAATGTGGATAGACATCAGTGGATAAGTAGATAAACAAAATGTGGTATATACAGAAAATGGAATATTATTCAGCCTTGAAAGGGAGTGAAATTCCAACACATGATATGACACAGACAGACCTTAAAGACATTATGCTAAGTGAAATAAGCCAGATACAAAAAGACAAATATTGTACAATTCCACTTACATGAGGCACCTAGAGTAGTCAAACTTATAGAGACAGAAATGAGAATGGTGATTACCAGGAGCGGGGGGAGGGGGAACAGGAAGTTATTGTTAAAATTTCAGTTTTGGAAGATTAAAAGAATGCTGGAGTTGGATAGTGGTAATGGTTGCACAGCAATGTGAATGGACTTAATAGCATTGAACTGTACACTTAAAAATGGTTAAAATGGTAAGTTACGTATATTTTATCACAATTAAAAAAAAATGTCGATAGATAGATACTGCCAAATTGTCCTCAAAGAGGCTTTAGCGTTTAAATCCCCCACCCCTAGTACGTAGGGCAGTGCTTGGGTTACCCATAACGTGTTGAACCCAGTGCTAGGTCAAGGGTTCCCAAGTGGTGGCACAGAGGGTCTTGGTGGATATAAAGACCAGCGGTACTTTTATAGGATCAGTAGCAGAAAGGTCCAGTTTTAGAAATAAAAGAAGAATCCCCAGGAGGGGAGGGCTAAATAGTCATTTCCTCATCTTCCTGGAGTTTCAGCCACCTCTGGACTTCCTTTCCTGAATCACTTCAACCCCATCATCATGGCACCAAGACTCTGCGGCTCCTCTTTAGTCATCTAAGTGAGGACAATGGTCTAGGGCCCTGCTTCCCCTAAAGAAAAATTATCCAAAAATTGGAAATTCAGCAGAATGATTACTGTATGACCTTTCAAAACCACATGACTCTTGTGTAACAACCTGCCTGTGAGTCATCTGATTTTCTAAGGGATGTTTGACCCACAACTTACAACTGATTAGGCCAGGCTCTGAAGTTACGCTTAATGTGTAAAAGAGTGATATGTTTTGCAAATGACTTTTTCCCCTGTAAAGATGTAAATGACATCTGTCTGGTAGAAAAGATAGGCCCAAAGGTGACAGTTTGATTGCCCTATAAGGACATTAACCTCTTTCATATCTAACTCAGCCATCTTACTTTAGCATTCTTCTTTTCACTGGCTGTATATACTTCAGTTTATTCTCCTTTGAACTAGCTTTGTCATCATGCTGGTTCCCTCCTTCGTGAGCTAGATAAATATTTGACAAGGGCTCACTGTATGCTTGTATGAGAGCTATGTTTTTAACTTCTTGAAAATTATACTTTGACATTCTTAGCCCAGCTGTATCAGGCTTTCATAATGATTTTGCTAAACATGAAAGAAAGAGAATAAACAGAAGAAACTTAAGAAGTATCAAAACAGTCTGGCTTCTGATCTTATCACAGTTAAGATTTTATCTACTTCACGCCTTGCCTTGTCCCCAAAGATAACAAGTAGTTGCTGCAGAAGACCCCAGTGACCCACCTGTGTTTCCTTCCTACCTCCTCACCATCCACACAGACGGGATCATGTGACCAGCTGCCAACTCCAGGCTCTCTGGTACTTCCAATGTTAGACCACGAGAGTGTCAAAGTCTACCACTCAGGTTGGGACTCTGCTTTGAGATTTGGGGCTCGACTCTTCCTCAGACGGTGAGCAGGACTGTAAAAACTGGTCCTGGCTGTGTCCTCCCTCCTCTGGACTCTGGCTGGGATGCTCCCAGGGCCCAACAGTAAAACCACATCCTCACTACGCCTGACTCAGATGTGGGCTGGGAAGTCCTCCACCTCAGGGAGTGGCCCTGTCCTTAACCTTTGCACCTCAATGGTTCAATCTGTGCCTTCCTAGAGTTTTCCTTCTCGTGGCCACCTCATTCTAGTTTCCTATTGCCACTGAATGCCTATGTCATGCACTGCGGCTGTCCCCTTCTCTGGGTCCTACACCTGGAACCCAGCTCCCTGCTGATTTTGCAGAGCCATCACTTGCCCAAGGCAGCTGTGCGTGGCACACCTTTATAAAGGCTGGAGAGGGGGCCACTTTGTAGCACTGCCAGCCACTATGTTCACATCTGCTATTTGAACCGTTGAGTATTCCTACCCTTTCGAGTGTTTCACTGGCTTCCCCTTCTCAGGCCTCACTCTGTGCTATCTGGACATTAAGTCCTCCATTTCCCTTTCTCTAAACCTCTCCGCCTTCCCTCCCTTCTCTTCCCTGCCCCTCAGCCCCTGCTCCAGGTCTGCCTCTAGGAATTCAAAATTCTTCCCGCCTCACTGGGGAAGACATAGCCCCGTGCATTTGGCCTGGATCTGAGTGAGTGCCCACCTTCAACACCGAGACCAGCCAGGGACTCACCCAGACTGAGAACCATTTCCCCTCAGACAAAATAAGACATTTCTCTAGAACGGGAAGGTGGCAGCAGTTGGTTCTTGTTCTAAAAAGCAAAATTTTCATCTCCCACCACACAAATAAATAGTAAAATGGAAGAAGGGAAGGGGAAATTTTTTCTGTCACATGGCTCTCAGGGAAATTACTCTTTAATTTACCATATTTATTATATATTCTCCCTCTCAGAGCCCAAAAAAGAGCTGAGTTAAGAATTGCCTTTAGGGGACTTCCCTAGTGGTCCAGTGGTTAAGACTCCACACTCCCAATGCAGGGGGCCCAGGTTCAATCCCTGGTCAGGGAACTAGATCCCGCATGCTGCAACTAAGACCCGGCACAGCCAAATAAATATTTTTAAAACAATAAATTAAAGGGAAAAAAAAGAATTGCCTTTAGGGAAGAACCTAGTTGTCCTCAAGGCCGAGGAAATCCTCAGGGTATAGGTCATTTGTGTCCTACCCCAGGCACATGGTCTAAGGGCTCTTAGCTGAAACATAAAATGACAGGGCCCTCAGGAGAAGCTCTGAGCAGCTGCTGAAGTGGTCAGTATCCAAACAGCAGCGTGAAACCTGCTGAGACAGCAGTATGTCCTGTGCTGGGTCTGAACTCATCATCTCCATCCTTTAGCCAGCAAAGAAATCAAGGAACATTTGAGCAGCCTATTGCAATTTCTTAAAATAAAACTAATTTTGAGTTTCATCAAGGCTTCATTTGCAATACAGGCACACCTCGTTTTATTGTGTTTTTCTTTATTGCACTTCGCAGATAATGCGTTTTTTACAAATTGAAGGTTTGTGGCAACCCTGCATCAGGCAAGCCTGTCTGTGCCATTTTTCCAACAGCATTGGCTCACTTTGGGTCTCTATGTCACATTTTGGTAATTCTCTCAATCTTTCAAACTTTTTCATTATTATTACGTTTGTTATGGTGATCTGTGATCAGTCATCTCTGATGTTACTACTACGACTCCCTGAAGGCTCAGATGATAGTCAACATTTATTAGTAATAAGAATTTCTAAATTAAGGTATGTACTTTTTAAAGACATAATGCTACTGCATGGTTAACAGACCACAGTATAGCTTAAACATAATTTTTTTATGCACTGGGAAACACAAAAAAATTCATGTGACTCACTTTATTGTGGTGGTTTATAGCCCAACCTGCAATATCTCTGAGATATGCCTGTATTACATATATGTTCTTACATTGTCTCAACTTTCACAAAGAGACTTAATTCCCTTTGCTTGAAGAGACTGGCCTAAGAAAGCTCAGCGTTAACCTTTATGCTGACTTTGACTATGGGAGGATACCAGACTGTATTAGTTTACTTGGGCTGCCATAACAGAATACCATAGGATGGGTGGCTTAAACAAACAGAATTTTTCTCACAGTTCTGGAGGCTGGGAAGCTCAAGATCAAGGTGTTGGCAAGGTAGGGTTCATTCTGAGCTCCTTCTCTTGGCCTGTCGGCAGCCACCACCTCACTATGTGCTCTCTTGTTTTTGTGCACACAGGGAAAGAGAGCTCTCTGGTGAATCTTACAAGAGCACTAATCCCATGATGAGGGTCCCACCCTCATGACCTCATCTAACCCTAATCACCTCCCAAAGGCCCCATCTCCAAATACCATTACACTGGGGGTTAGGGCTTTAACCTATGAATTTGGTGGGGGGCACAATTCAGTCTGTAGCAGGGTCTCAGCCTTTGAGGCAGTCTCTTCAATTCCCAATCACATGATGTGAAATGACAACCAAGACCACGGGTTGCATTTTAAACTCCATGACTAGAAATAGGAAAACATCTTAAAAATTATTACCCTAGTTTCTAAAGTTTTTTATAGACCTCTTCAGGTACTTCATTAGAACAGTAGGTAGTAGGGACTTCCCTGGTGGAACAGTGGTTAAGACTCCGCGTTCCCAACGCAGGACCTGGGGTTCAATCCCTGGTCAGGGAACTAAATCCCACATGCATGCCACAACTGAGAGTTTGCATGCCACATCTAAGGAGCCTGCCTGCCACAACTAAGAAGCCTGAGAGCCACAAGTAAAGGAGCCCTTGAGCCACAACTAAGACCCAGCACAACCAAATAAATAAATAAGTTTTTAAAAAAGAACAGTAGGTAGTAGTATTCCTTTGAATTTCAAAAGTGTCTGCCAAATGGCCTTCTTCTGAGAAAAAGAAACTCATGCTAGTTACAGGAAGATGACAGTAAGTTCCTCTCTGTGGTGATCTAAAAATATCATAGGATGCTACATGTTAAAATGCATTAAAAATGCAAAATCACTTTCTTTCTACCCTATTATATCTCCATGTATAGACTGTGATCCATAAGAATGCTCTGTCACTAGAAAAGCATAAAAGTCAAATTTCAGCATGGCATTTTTATGATCACTACCAGGAAAATATGTAATGGTAAGATAATGGGTGATTCTTTATCCTTTGGTCTTTTTTTCTTTTGTGTGTGGTTACAATGTTGATTATACAAGCATTTATAGAACAAGAGTAAATAATGATAGCTAACAATGATTGAATTATTAACACGTGCCAGCAACTTGCCAAGTGTTTACATTCTCTACCTCTTCTAATCCTCACAAAGCCTCATGAGGTAGATAGTATTATTATCTATGAAATCACACACCAAAAATTAAATGTTAAGTATTCATAATTGCCTCCTTGCTCTTTGCCTTCCAAGTAGGTAGATTACTTGGAGGACTCTTTCTTTTCCTTGATGAGGTGCTGTTGGGGATAGGAAATGGAGAAGCCAAGAGAGAGGGCTAAACTGGAATAAAGTGATGGAGACTCTGAGGGACTGTAGGGAGCTGGAGATTAAGGGGGGAAGGAGAGGGGAAGGAGAAAGTAAGGACAGGGATGAGGGGCTAGCAGAAGCCTGGGAGGGGCTGGTCGGTGGGAGAGATGGCTATAGCGATAAAAGAGGAAAGTGTCAGGTCACTACAGAGGGGAGGAGAATTTGGGGGAAAGAATAGGATATTTGGAGAGGATTTTTCAAAGTTCTGGTACATGAAATACAACCTATTCCTTTTTCCATAGCTCCAGGAAAACCTCAGTACAAAGTCTGCGAGGTTTCTTCTAATCTAAGATACCACTGACTATAAGATGCAATCAATGGCAAGATACATCATTTATGTGCAAGGAATGAAGGAAGGAAAGCTATCAATTACAAGTTCCCATGGGTTGAAAATATGTCCTACTTTCAAAGAAACACAGTAGATTATTCTTTAATCCCTTTGTAGTCAGATTTATGGGGTTTTTTCCCCGTCTTTTTCTAATGTGTCATTATTTGGTGAGGCCAGATCTGAGCTGCCCGGGAAGGCTTGGTTATATTTTAGTTAGACCCATTTCTCAGATGAGAAAACTGAGCCTCAGAGAAGGTAAATTACACAACCCTGGGTTCACAACTAATAAATGGACAGCCAAGATTCCAACTCAAGTCAGCTTGATTCTGAAACCTGTGCTCTCTACTTTTTAAGATACACAGTCAATAGTTGGCCAGTATTTCATTAAATGTGTAGTTGGTAACAAAAATAACTCTTGAATGAAAAAATAATGGCTCTATATAACACCTTTTATATGTTGCTGTGATTCAGAACCTCCTGCCCTATCTGGAGCAAATTGTGAGAAACCATGATTTGGGTTTTGTGGCTCAAGAATTCCTTTCTCTTCTTTTCAAATTATCTTGAAACAAATAAGAGTAGAATGGTCAAATGTCCAAACAGCCATCAGGAGGGTCTAAAATCAAAGCAGATTCTGCACCTCTACTGAGCAAGCATTTTCTTTCCAAGACAATGAAAGGAAAGCCTTTTTGTGATTCACGGAAACAGAAGAACATTAGGCTCCGGGGCTAAGATCTAAGGACAAGTTCTAAATCCAAGACCAAATATATAAAATGTAAACAGATGAGCAGACCATGAACGTGGGAAAATCTGTTCAACCACACCAATAATTACAAAAATCCTGGAATCTCCAGTTCCATAGCAGGTACCTACAACGTGGTTTTCCAACGCTAACTGTTGCTTTTAATAATCTGTGGATCAAAAAAATAATCATCTGGGCTTCCCTGGTGGCGCAGTGGTTGAGAGTCCGCCTGCTGATGCAGGGGACATGGGTTCATACCCTGGGTCTGGGAAGATCCCACATGACGCGGAGCGGCTAGGCCCGTGAGCCATGGCTGCTGGGCCTGTGTGTCCAGAGCCTGTGCTCCGCAGCGGGAGAGGCCACAACAGTGAGAGGCTCGCGTACCGAAAAAAAAAAAAAAATCATCTGTGGATCATTGCTCCCCCTCATCCTCCATCCAAGCATGCTGTACACCTGGCTTATCGAAATCCTTCAAGGTGGGATCAAAAGCTGCCTTTTTTGTCAATCCCTCCCAAATCCTCTGACAGGACTAATGGCTCTTTTTAGAATCTGCTGTCATGATTCTGATATTCTTCCTCTTTGTTTTATAGGGAGTTGAGGAAAGACCCGTCTCTCAGGTAGATTACTGGCTCTCTCAAGGCAGGTCTGAGGCATCATTTGCTTGTTTGTTGGCTTTTTTTTAACGAAGTCATGTTTGTAAAGCTTGAGCACAGTGACTAGTGTATAATAGGGGAACTGACTGAGGTCCAGAACAAGGGCCACTGTGAGAGAGTAGAATATGCCACCCCAAATATGCCTCTTTGGTTTAAGGATTATTTTGAGCTCATTATTTTGAGAAAAAGCAGACAGAGGAGAAGCACTGAAAACAGAGTAGAAGTTACCCTTTCATAAGGGAAATTTACGTTTATAAAGGAACTCTCCATTTGTACGGGTGTCTCCCTCTCTGTACCAGGAAAGAGGGTGGACTATAGATCACAGGAGACTTATCAGTGAAGAAGGAACAGACTTAAATCTGCATAATAAATCTTACCCTTATTTACTGTACCTTTCCTGGTCACTTCCCCATAACTTGCTTCTCCCACACTTTTCTTCCTTTGTTTTAGCTGAAAATGGTCCTTAAGCTCAAGTTCTAGCCACCTCTTTGAGATACTCTTTCCTGAGTTACTCTTCCTATACATATAAGGTACATGTTAAGAAACTTCTGATATGTTCTATCTTCATGTCCTATCAGTTATTGAAGGAAGAGTATTGAAACCTCCAACCATAATGGTGAATTTGTCTGTTTCTCTTTGCTGTTCTACCTGCTTTTGCTTCATGTGTTTTGAAGATCTGTCAAGTACATAAATATTTAGGATTTTTACATCTTCTTGATGAATTGACCCCTTTGTCATTATGAAGTGACTTTATTTCTATGAAATCAACTTTGTCTAATATTAATTTAGCCACCCCAGCTTTCTTTTTTTTTTTTGCAGTATGCAGGCCTCTCACTGTTGTGGCCTCTCCCATTGCGGAGCATAGGCTCGGGACACGCAGGCTCAGCGGCCATGGCTCACGGGCCTAGCTGCTCCGCAGCATGTGGGATCTTCCCGGACCAGGGCACGAGCCCGTGTCCCCTGCATCAGCAGGCGGACTCTCAACCACTGCGCCACCAGGGAAGCCCCCCAGCTTTCTTTTGACTAGTGCTTGCATGTACATCTTTTTCCATCCATTTTTACTTTTACCCTATTATCTTGATATTTAAGAATGTTTCATGCAGGCAGCATATAGTTCGGTCTTGTTTTGATAATCAATCTGACATCCTTTATCTTTCAATTGGGGGCGTTTAGGCCATTTTCATTTAATGTGATTACTGATGTAATGAGGCCTTGAGTCTATCATTTTGCTATTTGTTTTCTATTGGTCCTATATGTCCTTTGTTTCCTTTTTCTGCCTACCTGTAGATTAATTGAGCATATTTTATGATTCTATTTTATCTCTTTTATTGGCTTCTTAGCTATAACTCTATTTCTTTACTTCAATGGTTGCTAACTTATGACTATCTACCTTCAAGTGATATTATACCATTTCATGTATCATATAAGTACTTTACAGTAGTATACTCCCATTTCCCTGCCCCCAGCCTTTATGTAATTGTTTTCATGCATTTTACTTTTACATATGTTATAAACCCCACAAAACACTGTTATTGTCTTTGTTTAGTCGATTTTCTTTTGAGATGTTAAGAAATACAGTCCTGCTAAGAGAGGCTTTCTCAACCTGTGATCTGCAATCTATGTTGGGCTGAGAGTCAGGAAATGACTGAGGACCCAAGCCTTTCTCAAGAGCTTCCTTTTGATATTTCTCAGCCAGCATGAAAAGCCTGAGAGGCAGCATAGTGACAAGGATCAGATTAAGGACATTGTCTTCCCCTTAAGTCTATTGTTTCTGATGGTCTCAAGTAGCTACCTTTATGTTAAGGAAGAGAGAACTGTAGAGCAGATCAACCAGTAAATGAGATTTCAGAATTTTGAGCAATATTTAAACGACGTATTATGAGATATTTCACTGTGGTTACTCGCTCGTGCAGCTGACAGGAGGCAAAGAGCTGGAAAGACTCCCAAGTGTCAGCAGATACTCCTATTGCCAACAAGACAAGTCAGGCCTGTGAGCTGATCTCGAACCAGGGGGTTCCATCTGATTCCCTCAGAGTCTGGCGTTTGATTTTGCTTCCTTCAGTACTATCCCCTCCCCCGGGCTGGCCTTCTGATTTGCCTGGAGCCCCAGGTCTGTCATAGTGACCTGCTCAGCCCTCCCCACATTCCCATACCAGATTCCTGTTCCAAAGCTCCAAACACCCCTCCACCACTCCTAATAAGGTCTCCTTGACACCATTCATGGGCCCAGAGGTCTACCTGCTGGACTAGACTTACAACAGGGCCTGTGCCCCAGGGTGCACCCTGCCCCAAAGCCAAGTCCAGTCTCCAGATACCAGCTCCCTTCGTCAGGCCTGAACTGCCACCCTCAGCATCCAGGTATTGAATGAGGAGACTTCAGGTGTCATGGAATCCACCTGCCTGTCCAGGTAGGGCCCTCAGTATATGGTCAACTATTAGAAAGGTGTTTCTCACAATTAACCGAAGTGTCCCTGAATATAACTTCCACCTGAGATTCTGATTCTGCCATCTTCTCAGTTTATAGAGAACTTCCCTACTTCCTGTTCCACCCGAGCACCTTTCGGACAGAAGACCCATTTAATCACGTGTTCCTTTTGCCTGCTCTCCTCAAAACAAAAGCATTTTTAGCTGAATTAAATTTAGAAAAAAAATATTGCTCTTCTAAGGATATGTAAGATATAGCTGGTCTCAGAGTGGGGGAAAGTAGGAAGAAGAAATCCCAATCTTTTTTTTTTTTTTTGGCTGCATTGGGTCTTCGGTGCTGCGTGCAAGCTTTCTCTAGTTGTGGTGAGCGGGGGCTACTCTTCATTGCAGTGTGCAGGCTTCTCATTGCGGTGGCTTCCCTTTGTTGCAGAGCACGGGCTCTAGGCACACGGGCTTCAGTAGTTGTGGCACGTGGGCTCAGTAGTTGTGGCTCGTGGGCTCAGTAGTTGTGGCTCTCAGGCTCTAGAGCACAGGCTCAGTAGTTGTGGTGCATGGGCTTAGTTGCTCCATGGCATGTGGGATCTTCCCAGAGCAGGGCTCAAATCCATGTCCCCTGCATTGGCAGGCGGATTCTTAACCACTGCACCGCCACCGGGGAAGTCCCT